>NW_027142229.1:2055846-2741129 GCF_036365525.1 Heterodontus francisci | reverse complement strand
GAAACCCCTTCCCCACACACTGAAACCCCTTCCCCACACACTGAAACCCCGTCCCTACACACTGAAACCCCTTCCCCACACACTGAAACCCCTTCCCCACACACTGAATCCCCTTCCACCCACACTGAAACCCTTCCCCGAACTCTGAAACCCTTTCCCCACACACTGAAACCCTTCCCCACACTCGGAAACCCCTTCCTCACACACTGAAACACCTTCCCCACACAATGAAACCCCTTCCCCACACACTGAAAGCCCTTCCCCACACACTTAAACACCTTCCCCACATACTGAAACACCTTCCCCACACACTGAAACACCTTCCCCACACACTGAAATCCCTTGCGCATTCACTGAAACCCATCCCCACACACTGAAACCCCACCCCCTGACACTGAAACCACTTCCCCACACAATGAAACACCTTCCCCACACACTGAGACCCCTTCCGCACACACTGAAACCCCTTCCCCACACAATGAAACCCCTTCCCCCACACTGAAACCCTTCCCCACACTCTGAAACCCTTTCCTCACCCACTGAAACCCCTTCCCCACACTCTGAAACCCCTTCCTCACACAATGAAACACCATCCCCACACACTGAAACCCCTTCCCCACACACTGAAAGCCCTTCCCCACACACTGAAACACCTTCCCCACACACTGAAACCCCTTCCCCACACACTGAAACACCTTCCCCACACACTGAAACCCCTTCCGCACACACTGAAACCCATCCCCACACACTGAAACACAACCCCCACACACTGAAACCCCTTCCCCACAAACTGAAACCCCTTCCCCACGCACTGAAACACATCCCCACAAACTGAAACACCTTCCACACACACTGAAACCCCTTCCGCAAACATTGAAACCCATCCCAACACACTGAAACCCATCCCCACACACTGAAACCCATCCCCACAGACTGAAACACATTCCCCACACTCTGAAACCCTTCCCCACACACAGAAACACATCTCCACACACTGAAACACATCCCCACACACTGAATCACCTTCCCCACACACTGAAACCCCTTCCCCACACACTGCAACACATCCCCACACACTGAAACCCCTTCCCCACACACTGAAACCACGTCCCTACACACTGAAACCCCTTCCCCACACACTGAAACCCCTTCCCCACACACTGAATCCCCTTCCACCCACACTGAAACCCTTCCCCGAACTCTGAAAGCCTTTCGCCACACAATGAAACCCTTCCCCACACTCGGAAACCCCTCCTCACACTCTGAAACACCTTCCCCACACAGTGAAACCCCTTCCCCACACACTTAAAGCCCTTCCCCACACACGTAAACACCTTCCCCACTCACTGAAATCCCTTCCCCACACACTGAAACACCTTCCCCACACACTGAAACCCCTTGCGCATTCCCTGAAACCCATCCCCACACACTGAAACCCCACCCCCAGACACTGAAATCACTTCCCCACACAATGAAACACCTTCCCCACACACTGAAACACATCCCCACACACTGAAACACCCTGCCCACACACTGAGACCCCTTCCGCACACACTGAAACCCCTTCCCCACACACTGAAACCCCTTCCCCCACACTGAAACCCTTCCCCACACTCTGAAACCCCTTCCTCACCCAGTGTAACCCCTTCCCCACACTCTGAAACCCCTTCCTCACACAATGAAACTCCATCCCCACACAATGAAACCCCTTCCCCACACACTGAAAGCCCTTCCCCACACACTTAAACACCTTCCCCACACACTGAAACACATCCCCACACACTGAAACACCTTCCCCACACACTGAAACCCCTTCCGCACACACTGAAACCCATCGCCACACACTGAAAACCCACCCCCAAACATTGAAACCCCTTCCCCACACACTGAAACCCCTTCCCCACACACTGAAACCCCTTCCCCACACACTGAAACACCTTCCCCACACACTGAAACCCCTTGCGCATTCACTGAAACCCATCCCCACACACTGAAACCCCACCCCCAGACACTGAAATCACTTCCCCACACAATGAAACACCTTCCCCACACACTGAAAAACATCCCCGCACACTGAAACACCCTGCCCACACACTGAGACCCCTTCCGCACGCACTGAAACCCCTTCCCCACACACTTAAACCCCTTCCCCCACACTGAAACCCTTCCCCACACTCTGAAACCCCTTACTCACCCACTGAAACCCCTTCCCCACACTCTGAAACCCCTTCCTCACACAATGAAACACCATCCCCACACACTGAAACCCCTTCCCCACACACTGAAAGCCCTTCCCCACACACTGAAACACCTTCCCCACACACTGAAACTCCTTCCGCACACACTGAAACCCATCCCCACACACTGAAACACAACCCCCACACACTGAAACCCCTTCCCCACACACTGAAACCCCTTCCCCACAAACTGAAAGCCCTTCCCCACACCCTTAAACACCTTCCCCACTCACTGAAACACCTTCCCCACACACTGAAATGCCTTCCCCACTCACTGAAACCACTTGCGCATTCACTGAAACCCATCCCCACACACTGAAACCCCACCCCCAGACACTGAAACCACTTCCCCACACAATGAAACACCTTCCCCACACACTGAAACACATCCCCACACACTGAAACACCCTGCCCACACACTGAGAACCCTTCCGCACACACTGAAAACCCTTCCCCACACACTGAAACGCCTTCCCCCACACTGAAGCCCTTCCCCACACTCTGAAACCCCTTCCTCACCCACTGAAACCCCTTCCCCACACTCTGAAACCCCTTCCTCACACAATGAAACTCCATCCCCACACACTGAAACCCCTTCCCCACACACTGAAAGCCCTTCCCCACACACTTAAACACCATCCCCACACACTGAAACACAACCCCCACACACTGAAACCCCTTCCCCAGACACTAAAACCCCTTCCCCACACACTGAAACACATCCCCACACACTGAAACACCTTCCACACACACTGAAACCCCTTCCGCAAACATTGAAACCCATCCCTACACACTGAAACCCATCCCCACACACTGAAACCCATCCCCACAGACTGAAACACCTTCCCCACACTCTGAAACCCTTCCCCACACACAGAAACACATCCCCACACACTGAAACACATCCCCACACACTGAATCACCTTCCTCACACACTGAAACCCCTTCCCCACACACTGAAACACCTTCCCCACACTCGGAAACCCCTTCCTCACACACTGAAACACCTTCCCCACACACTGAAACCCCTTCCCCACACACTGAAAGCCCTTCCCCACACACTTAAACACCTTCCCCACACACTGAAACCCCTTCCCCACACACATAATCCCCTACCACACACAATGAATCACCTTCCCCACTCAATGAAACACCTTCACCACATACTGAAAACCCTTCCCCACACACTGAAACCCCTTCCGCACACAATGAATTACCTTCCCCACACACTGAAACCACTTCCCCACACACTGAAACACATTCCGCACACACTGAAACCCCTTCCGCACACACTGAAACACCTTCCCCACACACTGAAAACCCTTCACCACGCACTGAAACCCCTTCCCCACACACTGAAATCCCTTCCGCACACACTGAAACAACTTCCCCTCACACTGAAATCCATTCCCCACAATCTGAAACCCCTTCCGCACACAGTGAAACCCTTCCCCACACACTGAAACCACTTCCCCACACTCTGACACACATCCCCACACACTGAAACGCCTTCCCCACACACTGAAACACATCCCCACACACTGAAACACCTTCCCCACACACTGAAACACATCCCCACACACTGAAACACCTTACCCACACACTGAAACCCCTTCCCCACACAGTGAAACCCTTCCCCACACACTGAAAGCCCTTCCCCACACACTGAAACACATCGCCACACACTGAAACCCCTTACCCACACACTGAAACCCCTTCCCCACACACTGAAACCCCTTCCGCACACACTGAAACATCATCCCCACACACTGAAACCCCTTCCCCACACACTGAAACCCCTTCCCCACAAACTGAAGCCCCTTCCACACACACTGAAACCCCTTCCCCACACACTGAAACCCTGTCCCTACACAGTGTTAACCTTCCCCACAAACTTCGACCCCTTCCCCACACACTGAAACCCCTTCCCCAATCACTGACACACATCCCCACACACTGATACCCCTTCCCCAAACACTGAAACCCTTTCCCACACACTGGAACCCCATCCCCACTCACTGAAACAACTTCCCCACACACTGAAACCCTTCCCCACACACTGAAACACTTCCCCACACACTGAAACCCCTTCCCCACACACTGAAACACATCCCCACACACTGAAACCCCTTCCCCACACACTGAAACCCCGTCCCTACACACTGAAACCCCTTCCCCACACACTGAAACCCCTTCCCCACACACTGAATCCCCTTCCACCCACACTGAAACCCTTCCCCGAACTCTGAAACCCTTTCCCCACACACTGAAACCCTTCCCCACACTCGGAAACCCCTTCCTCACACACTGAAACACCTTCCCCACACACTGAAACCCCTTCCCCACACACTGAAAGCCCTTCCCCACACACTTAAACACCTTCCCCACATACTGAAACACCTTCCCCACACACTGAAACACCTTCCCCACACACTGAAACCCCTTGCGCATTCACTGAAACCCATCCCCACACACTGAAACACAACCCCCACACACTGAAACCCCTTCCCCACACACTGAAACCCCTTCCCCACGCACTGAAACACATCCCCACAAACTGAAACACCTTCCACACACACTGAAACCCCTTCCGCAAACATTGAAACCCATCCCAACACACTGAAACCCATCCCCACACACTGAAACCCATCCCCACAGACTGAAACACATTCCCCACACTCTGAAACCCTTCCCCACACACAGAAACACATCTCCACACACTGAAACACATCCCCACACACTGAATCACCTTCCCCACACACTGAAACCCCTTCCCCACACACTGAAACACATCCCCACACACTGAAACCCCTTCCCCACACACTGAAACCACGTCCCTACACACTGAAACCCCTTCCCCACAAACTGAAACCCCTTTCCCACACACTGAATCCCCTTCCACCCACACTGAAACCCTTCCCCGAACTCTGAAAGCCTTTCGCCACACACTGAAACCCTTCCCCACACTCGGAAACCCCTTCCTCACACTCTGAAAGACCTTCCCCACTCACTGAAACCCCTTCCCCACACACTTAAAGCCCTTCCCCACACACGTAAACACCTTCCCCACTCACTGAAATCCCTTTCCCACACACTGAAACACCTTCCCCACACACTGAAACCCCTTGCGCATTCACTGAAAACCATCCCCACACACTGAAACCCCACCCCCAGACACTGAAACCACTTCCCCACACAATGAAACACCTTCCGCACACACTGAAACCCCTTCCCCACACACTGAAACCCCTTCCCCCACACTGAAACCCTTCCCCACACTCTGAAACCCCTTCCTCACCCAGTGAAACCCCTTCCCCACACTCTAAAACCCCTTCCTCACACAATGAAACACCATCCCCACACACTGAAACCCCTTCCCCACACGCTGAAAGCCCTTCCCCACACACTGAAACACCTTCCCCACACACTGAAACCCCTTCCCCACACACTGAAACACCTTCCCCACACACTGAAACCCCTTCTGCACACACTGAAACCCATCCCCACACACTGAAACACAACCCCCACACACCGAAACCCCTTCCCCACCCACTGAAACCCCTTCCCCACGCACTGAAACACATCCCCACACACAGAAACACCTTCCACACACACTGAAACCCCTTCCGCAAACATTGAAACCCATCCCTACACACTGAAACCCAACCCCACACACTGAAACCCATCCCCACAGACTGAAACACCTTCCCCACACACTCTGAAACCCTTCCCCACACACAGAAACACATTCCCACACACTGAAAGACATCCCCACACACTGAATCACCTTCCCCACATACTGAAACCCCTTCCCCACACACTGAAACACCTTCCCCACACACTGAAACCCTTCCGCACACACTGAAACACATCGCCACACACTGAAAACCCACCCCCACACATTGAAACCCCTTCCCCACACACTGAAACCCTTCCCCACACACAGAAACCCCTTCCCCACACACTGAAACACCTTCCCCACACACTGAAACCCTTTGCGCATTCACTGAAACCCATCCCCACACACTGAAACCCCACCCCCAGACACTGAAATCACTTCCCCACACAATGAAACACCTTCCCCACACACTGAAACACATCCCCACACACTGAAACACGCTGCCCACACACTGAGACCCCTTCCGCACACACTGAAACCCCTTCCCCACACACTTAAACCCCTTCCCCCACACTGAAACCCTTCCCCACACTCTGAAACCCCTTCCTCACCCACTGAAACCCCTTCCCCACACTCTGAAACCCCTTCCTCACACAATGAAACACCATCCCCACACAGTGAAACCCCTTCCCCACACACTGAAAGCCCTTCCCCACACGCTGAAACACCTTCCCCACACACTGAAACTCCTTCCGCACACACTGGAACCCATCCCCAGACACTGAAACACAACCCCCACACACTGAAACCCCTTCCCCACACACTGAAACCCCTTCCCCACACACTGAATCACATCCCCACACACTGAAACACCTTCCACACACACTGAAACCCCTTCCACAAACATTGAAACCCATCCCGACACACTGAAACCCCTCCCCACACACTGAAACCCATCCCCACAGACTGAAACACCTTCCCCTCACTCTGAAACCCTTCCCCACACACAGAAACACATCCCCACACACTGAAACACATCCCCACACACTGAATCATCTTCCCCACACACTGAAACCCCTTCCCCACACACTGAAACACCTTCCCCACACACTGAAACCCCTTCCGCACACACTGAAACACCTTCCCCACACACTGAAACCCCACCCTCAGACTTTGAAACCCCTTCCCCACACACTGAAACCCCTTCCCCACACACTGAAACCCCTTCCCCACACAGTGAATCCCCTACCGCACACAATGAATCACCTTCCCCACTCAATGAAACACCTTCACCACATACTGAAACCCCTTCCCCACACACTGAAACCCCTTCCGCACACAATGAATTGCCTTCCCCACACACTGAAACCACTTCCCCACACACTGAAACACATTCCGCACACACTGAAACCCCTTCCGCACACACTGAAACTCCTTCCCCACACACTGAAACCCCTTCACCAGACACTGAAACCCCTTCCCCACACACTGGAATCCCTTCCGCACACAATGAAACAACTTCCCCTTACACTGAAACCCATTCCCCACAATCTGAAACCCCTTCCGCACACAGTGAAACCCTTCCCCAAACACTGAAACGCCTTCCCCACACACTGAAACACATCCCCACACACTGAAACACCTTCCCCACACACTGAAACACATCCCCACACACTGAAGCACCTTACCCACACACTGAAACTCCTTCCCCACACAGTGAAACCCCTTCCCCACATAGTGAAACCCTTCCCCACACACTGAAAGCCCTTCCCCACACACTGAAACACATCCCCACACACTGAAACCCCTTCCCCACACACTGAAACCCCTTCCCCACACACTGAAACACATCCCCACACACTGAAACCCCTTCCCCACACACTGAAACACATCCCCACACACTGAAACACCTTCCCCACACACTGAAACCCCTTCCCCACACAGTGAAACCACTTCCCCACACAGTGAAAACCTGCCCCACACACAGAAGCCCCTTCCCCACACACTGAAACCCCGTCCCAACACAGTGAAAACCTTCCCCACACACTGCAACCCCTTCCCCACACACTGAAACCCCTTCCCCAATCACTGAAACACATCCCCACACACTGAAACCCCTTCCCCACACACTGAAACCCCTACTCCACACTCTGAAACACCTTCACACACACTGAAACCCTTCCCCAGACTCTGAAACCCCTTCACCACAGACTGAAACACCTTCCCCACACACTGAAACACATCCCCACACACTGAAACTACACCCCCAGACACTGAAACCCCTTCCCCACTCAATGAAACACCTTCCCCACACACTGAAACACATCCCCATACACTGAATCACCTTGCCCACACACTGAAACCCCTTCCGCACACACTGAAACACCTTCCCCACAGACTGAAACCCCTTCCCCCCACACTGAAACGCCTTCGCCACACACTGAAACACATTCCCACACACTGAAACCCCTTCCCCACACACTAAAGCCCCTTCCCCACACACTGAAACATCTTCCCCACACACTGAAACCCCTTCCCCACACACTGAAACACCTTCCGCACACACTGAAACCCCTTCCGCACACAATAAAACACCTTCCCCACACACTGAAACCACGTCCCCACACACTGAAACACATTCCGCACACACTGAAACCCCTTCCGCACACACTGAAACACCTTCCCCACACACTGAAACCCCTTCACCACGCACTGAATCCCGTTCACATCACACTGAAACCCATTCCCTACAAACTGAAACCCCTTCCGCACACAGTGAAACCCTTCCCCACACACTGAAACTCCTTCCCCACACTCTGAAACCCATCCCCACACACTGAAACCCCTTCCCCACACACTGAAACACATCCCCACACACTGAAACCCCTTCCACACACACTGAAACACATCCCCACACGCTGAAGCACCTTCCCCACACACCGAAACCCCTTCCCCACACAGTGAAACCACTTCCCCACACAGTGAAACCCTGCCCCACACACTGAAACCCCTTCCCCACACACTGAAACCCCTTCCCCACACACTGAAACACCTTTCCCACACACTGAAACCCCTTCCCCACAAACTGAAGCCCCTTCCACACACACTGAAACCCCTTCCCCACACACTGAAACCTTGTCCCTAAACACTGAAACCCCTTCCCCACACACTGAAACCCCTTCCCCACACACTGAATCCCCTTCCACCCACACTGAAACCCTTCCCCGAACACTGAAACCCTTTCCCCACACACTGAAACCCCTTCCCCACACAGTGAAACCCCTTCCCCACATAGTGAAACCCTTCCCCACACACTGAAAGCCCTTCCCCACACACTGAAACACATCCCCACACACTGAAACCCGTTCCCCGCACACTGAAACCCCTTCCCCACACACTGAAACCCCTTCCCCACACACTGAAACACATCCTCACACACTGAAACACCTTCCCCACACACTGAAAGCCCTTCCCCACACACTTAAACACCTTCCCCACACACTGAAACACCTTCGCCACACACTGAAACACCTTCCCCACACACTGAAACCCCTTGCGCATTCACTGAAACCCATCCCCACACACTGAAACCCCACCCCCAGACACTGAAACCACTTCCCCACACAATGAAACACCTTCCTCACACACTGAAACACATCCCCACACACTGAAACACCCTGCCCACACACTGAGACCCATTCCGCACACACTGAAACCCCTTCCCCACACACTGAAACCCCTTCCCCCACACTGAAACCCTTCCCCACACTCTGAAACCCCTTCCTCACCCACTGAAACCCCTTCCCCACACTCTGAAACCCCTTCCCCACACAATGAAACACCATCCCCACACACTGAAACACCTTCCCCACACACTGAAACCCCTTCCCCACACACTGAAACATCTTCCCCACACACTGAAACCCCTTCCGCACACACTGAAACCCATCCCCACACACTGAAACACAACCCCCACACACTGAAACACAACCCCCACACACTGAAACCCCTTCCCCACACACTGAAACACATCCCGACAAACTGAAACACCTTCCACACACACTGAAACCCCTTCCGCAAACATTGAAACCCATCCCTACACACTGAAACCCATCCCCAAACACTGAAACCCATCCCCACAGACTGAGACACCTTCCCCACACTCTGAAAACCTTCCCCACACACAGAAACACATCCCCACACACTGAAACACATCCCCACACACTGAATCACCTTCCCCACACACTGAAACCCCTTCCCCACACACTGAAACACATCCCCACACACTGAAACCCCTTCCCCACACACTGAAACCCCGTCCCTACACACTGAAACCCCTTCCCCACACACTGAAACCCCTTCCCCACACACTGAATCCCCTTCCACCCACACTGAATACCTTCCCCGAACTCTGAAACCCTTTCCCCACACACTGAAACCCTTCCCCACACTCGGAAACCCCTTCCTCACACACTGAAACACCTTCCCCACACACTGAAACCCCTTCCCCACACACTGAAAGCCCTTCCCCACACACTTAAACACCTTCCCCACTCACTGAAACCCCTTCCCCACACACTGAAACACCTTCCCCACACACTGAAACCCCTTTCGCATTCGCTGAAACCCATCCCCACACACTGAAACCCCACCCCCAGACACTGAAACCACTTCCCCACGCAATGAAACACCTTCCCCACACACTGAAACACATCCCCACACACTGAAACACTCTGCCCACACACTGAGACCCCTTCCGCACACACTGAAACCCCTTCCCCACACACTTAAACCCCTTCCCCCTCACTGAAACCCTTCCCCACACTCTGAAACCCCTTACTCACCCACTGAAACCCCTTCCCCACACTCTGAAACCCCTTCCTCACACAATGAAACACCATCCCCACACACTGAAACCCCTTCCTCACACACTGAAAGCCCTTCCCCACACACTGAAACACCTTCCCCACAAACTGAAACCCCTTCCCCACACAGTGAAACACCTTCCCCACACACTGAAACCCCTTCCGCACACACTGAAACCCATCCCCACACACTGAAACACAACCCCCACACACTGAAACCCCTTCCCCACACACTGAAACCCCTTCCCCACGCACTGAAACACATCCCCACAAACTGAAACTCCTTCCACACACAATGAAACCCCTTCCGCAAACATTGAAACCCATCCCTACACACTGAAACCCATCCCCACACACTGAAACCCATCCCCACAGACTGAAACACCTTCCCCACACTCTGAAACCCTTCCCAACACACTGAAACACATCCCCACACACTGAAACACATCCCCACACACTGAATCACCTTCCCCACATACTGAAACCCCTTCCCCACACAGTGAAACCACTTCCCCACACAGTGAAACCCTGCCCCACACACTGAAACCCCTTCCCCACACACTGAAACACATCCCCACACACTGAAACCCCTTCCCCACACACTGAAACACCTTCCCCACACACTTAAACCCCTTCCCCCACACTGAAACCCTTCCCCACACTCTGAAACCCCTTACTCACCCACTGAAACCCCTTCCCCACACTCTGAAACCCCTTCCTCACACAATGAAACACCATCCCCACACACTGAAACCCATTCCTCACACACTGAAAGCCCTTCCCCACACACTGAAACACCTTCCCCACACACTGAAACCCCTTCCCCACACACTGAAACACCTTCCCCACACACTGAAACCCCTTCCGCACACACTGAAACCCATCCCCACACACTGAAACACAACCCCCACACACTGAAACCCCTTCCCCACACACTGAAACCCCTTCCCCACGCACTGTAACACATCCCCACAAACTGAAACACCTTCCACACACAATGAAACCCCTTCCGCAAACATTGAAACCCATCCCTACACACTGAAACCCATCCCCACACACTGAAACCCATCCCCACAGACTGAAACACCTTCCCCACACTCTGAAACCCTTCCCAACACACTGAAACACATCCCCACACAATGAAACACATCCCCACACACTGAATCACCTTCCCCACATACTGAAACCCCTTCCCCACACAAAGAAACACCTTCCCCACACACTGAAACCCCTTCCGCACACACTGAAACCCATCCACACACACTGAAAACCCACCCCCACACATTGAAACCCCTTCCCCACACACTGAAACCCCTTCCCCACACTCTGAAACCCCTTCCCCACACACTGAAACACCTTCCCCACACTTTGAAACCCCTTGCGCATTCACTGAAACCCATCCCCACACACTGAAACCTCACCCCCAGACACTGAAATCACTTCCCCACACAATGAAACACCTTCCCCACACACTGAAACACATCCCCACACACTGAAACACCCTGCCAACACACTGAGACCCCTTCCGCAAACACTGAAAACCCTTCCCCACACACTTAAACCCCTTGCCCACACTGAAACCCTTCCCCACACTCTGAAACCCCTTCCTCACCCACTGAAACCCCTTCCCCACACTCTGAAACCCCTTCCTCACACAATGAAACACCATCCCCACAGACTGAAACCCCTTCCCCACACACTGAAAGCCCTTCCCCACACACTGAAACACCTTCCCCACACACTGAAACCCCTTCCCGACACACTGAAACACCTTCCCCACACACTGAAACTCCATCCGCACACACTGAAACCCATCCCCACACACTGAAACACAACCCCCACACACTGAAACCCCTTCCCCACACACTGAAACCCCTTCCCCACACACTGAATCACATCCCCACACACTGAAACACCTTCCACACACACTGAAACCCCTTCCGCAAACATTGAAACCCATCCCGACACACTGAAACCCCTCCCCACACACTGAAATTCATCCCCACAGACTGAAACACCTTCCCCACACTCTGAAACCCTTCCCCACACAGAAACACATCCCCACAAACTGAAACACATCCCCACACACAGAATCACCTTCCCCACACACTGAAACCCCTTCCCACACACTGAAACACCTTCCCCACACACTGAAACCCCTTCCGCACAGACTGAAACCCATCCCCACACACTGAAACCCCACCCTCAGACTTTGAAACCCCTTCCCCACACACTGAAACCCCTTCCCCACACACTGAATCCCCTACCGCACACAATGAATCACCTTCCCCACTCAATGAAACACCTTCACCACATACTTTAGCGTTCATTAGCAGAGGGATTGAATTTAAGAGCCGTGAGGTGATGATGCAGCTGTACAGGAGCTTGGTAAGGCCTCATTTGGAGTACTGTGTGCAGTTCTGGTCGCCTCATTTTAGGAAGGATGTGGAAGCCTTGGAGAGGGTGCAGAGGAGATTTACCAGGATGTTGCCTGGAATGGAGAATAAGTCTTACGAGGAAAGGCTGAACATTCTAGGCCTCTTCTCATTAGAAAGGAGAAGGATGAGGGGTGACATGATAGAGGTTTATAAGATGATCAGGGGAATAGATAGGGTAGACAGTCAGAAACTTTTTCCCCGGGTGGAGCAAAGCGTTACAAGGGGTCATAAATTTAAGGTGAAGGGTGGGAGATATAAGGGGGATGTCAGGGGAAGGTTCTTTACCCAGAGAGTGGTCGAGGCATGGAATGCCTTGCCCGGGGAAGTTGTTGAGTCAGAAACTTTAGGGACTTTCAAAAGGCTTTTGGATAGGTATATGGATAAAGGAGAATGATGGGGTATAGATTAAATTGTCCTTGACAGAGGACAAAGGATCGGCACAACATTGTGGGCCGAAGGGCCTGTTCTGTGCTGTATGTTCTATGTTCTATACTGAAACCCCTTCCCCACACACTAAAACCCCTTCTGCACACAATGAATTGCCTTCCCCATACACTGAAACCACTTCCCCACACACTGAAACACATTCTGCACACACTGAACCCCCTTCCGCACACAGTGAAACACCTTCCCCACACACTGAAACCTCTTCACCACACACTTAAACCCCTTCCCCACACACTGAAATCCCTTCCGCACACAATGAAACAACTTCCCCTCACACTGAAACCCATTCCCCACAATCTGAAACCCCTTCCGCACACATTGAAACCCTTCCCCAAACACTGAAACCCCTTCCCCACACTCTGACACACATCCCCACACACTGAAACGACTTCCCCACACATTGAAACACATCCCCACACACTGAAACACCTTCCCCACACACTGAAACACATCCACTCACACTGAAACACCTTCCCCACACACTGAAACCCCTTCCCCACACAGTGAAACCCCTTCCCCACATAGTGAAACCCTTCCCCACACACTGAAACCCTTCCCCACACACTGAAACACATCCCCACACACTGAAACCCCTTCCCCACACACTGAAACCCCTTTGCCACACACTGAAACACCTTCGCCACACACTGAAACCCCTTCCCCACACAGTGAAACCACTTCCCCTCACAGTGAAACCCTGCCCCACACACAGAAGCCCCTTCCCCACACACTGAAACCCCGTCCCGACACAGTGAAAACCTTCCCCACACACTGCAACCCCTTCCCCACACACTGAAACCCCTTCCCCAATCACTGAAACACATCCCCACACACTGAAAACCCCTTCCCCACACACTGAAACCCCTTCCCCACACACTGAATCCCCTTCCACCCACACTGAAACCCTTCCCCACACTCTGAAACACCTTCACACACACTGAAACCCTTCCCCACACTCTGAAACCCCTTCACCACACACTGAAACACCTTCCCCACACACTGAAACACATCCCCACACACTGAAACCACACCCCCAGACACTGAAACCCCTTCCCCACACAATGAAACACCTTCCCCACTCACTGAAACACATCCCCATACACTGAATCACCTTGCCCACACACTGAAACCCCTTCCGCACACACTGAAACCCCTTCCCCACAGACTGAAACCCCTTACCCCCAGACTGAAACCCTACCCCACACTCTGAGACCCCTTCCTCACACACTGAAACGCCTTCCCCACACACTGAAACACATTCCCACAAACTGAAACCCCTTCCCCAAACACTGAAACCCCTTCCCCACTCACTGAAACCCCTTCCCCACACACTGAAACACCTTCCCCACACACTGAAACCCCTTCCCCACACACTGAAACACCTTCCCCACACACTGAAACCCCTTCCGCACACAATGAAACACCTTCCCCACACACTGAAACCACTTCCCCACACACTGAAACACATTCCGCACACACTGAAACCCCTTCCGCACACACTGAAACACCTTCCCCACACACTGAAACCCCTTCACCACACACTGAATCCCGTTCACCACACACTGAAACCCATTCCCCACAAACTGAAACCCCTTCCGCACTCAGGGAAACCCTTCCCCACACACTGAAACTCCTTCCCCACACTCTGAAACCCATCCCCACACACTGAAACCCCTTCCCCACACACTGAAACACATCCCCACACACTGAAACCCCTTCCCCACACACTGAAACACATCCCCACACACTGAGACACCTTCCCCACACACTGAAACCCCTTCCCCACACAGTGAAACCACTTCCCCACACAGTGAAACCCTTCCCCACACACTGAAACCCCTTCCCCACACACTGAAACACATCCCCACACACTGAAACCCCTTCCCCACACACTGAAACGCCTTTCCCACACACTGAAACCCCTTCCCCACAAACTGAAGCCCCTTCCACACACACTGAAACCCCTTCCCCACACACTGAATCCCCGTCCCTAAACACTGAAACCCCTTCCCCACACACTGAAACCCCTTCCCCACACATTGAATCCCCTTCCACCCACACTGAAACCCTTCCCCGAACTCTGAAACACCTTCCCCACACACTGAAACCCCTTCCCCACACACTGAAAGCCCTTCCCCACACACTTAAACACCTTCCCCACTCACTGAAACCCCTTCCCCACACACTGAAACATCTTCCCCACACACTGAAACCCCTTGCGCATTCACTGAAACCCATCCCCACACACTGAAACCCCACCCCCAGACACTGAAACCACTTCCCCACACAATGAAACACCTTCCCCACATACTGAAACACATCCCCACACACTGAAACACGCTGCCCACACACTGAGACCCCTTCCGCACACACTGAAACTCCTTACCCACACACTGAAACCCCTTACCCCACACTGAAGCCCTTCCCCACACTCTGAAACCCCTTCCTCACCCACTGAAGCCCCTTCCCCACACTCTGAAACGCCTTCCTCACACAATGAAACACCATCCCCACACACTGAAACCCCTTCCCCACACACTGAAAGCCCTTCCCCACACACTGAAACACCTTCCCCACACACTGAAACCCCTTCCACACACACTGAAACACCTTCCCCACACACTGAAACCCCCTCCGCACACACTGAAACCCATCCCCTCACACAGAAACACTACCCCCACACACTGAAACCCCTTCCCCACACACTGAAACCCCTTGCCCACACACTGAAACACATCCCCACACACTGAAACACCTTCCACACACACTGAAACCCCTTCCGCAAACATTGAAACCCATCCCCACACACTGAAACCCATCCCCACAGACTGAAACACCTTCCCCACACTCTGAAACCCTTCCCCACACACAGAAACACATCCCCACACACTGAAACACATCCCCACACACTGAATCACCTTCCCCACACTCTGAAACCCCTTCCCCACACACTGAAACACCTTGCCCACACTCGGAAACCCCTTCCTCACACACTGAAACACCTTCCCCACACTCTGAATCCCTTCCCCACACACAGAAACACATCCCCACACACTGAAACACATCCCCACACACTGAATCACCTTCCCCTCACACTGAAACCCCTTCCCCACACACTGAAACACCTTCCCCACACACTTAAATACCTTCCCCACACACTGAAACCCCTTCCCCACACACTGAATCCCCTACCGCACACAATGAATCACCTTCCCCACTCAATGAAACACCTTCACCACATACTGAAACCCTTTCCCCACACACTGAAACCCCTTCCGCACACAATGAATTACCTACCCCACACACTGAAACCCCTTCCCCACACTCTGACACACATCCCCACACACTGAAACGCCTTCCCCACACACTGAAACACATCCCCACACACTGAAACACCTTCCCCACACACTGAAACACATCCCCACACACTGAAAAACCTTACCCACACACTGAAACCCCTTCCCCACACAGTGAAACCCCTTCCCCACATAGTGAAACCCCTCCCCACACACTGAAAGCCCTTCTCCACACACTGAAACACATCCCCACACACTGAAACCCCTTCCCCACACACTGAAACCCCTTCCCCACACACTGAAACCCCTTCCAAACACTGAAACATCATCCCCACACACTGAAACCCCTTCCCCACATACTGAAACCCCTTCCCCACAAACTGAAGCCCCTTCCACACACACTGAAACCCCTTCCCCACACACTGAAACCCTGTCCCTACACAGTGTTAACCTTCCCCACAAACTTCGACCCCTTCCCCAATCACTGACACACATCCCCACACACTGATACCCCTTCCCCAAACACTGAAACCCTTTCCCACACACTGGAACCCCTACCCCACACACTGAAACAACTTCCCCACACACTGAAACCCTTCCCCACACACTGAAACACTTCCCCACACACTGAAACCCCTTCCCCACACACTGAAACACATCCCCACACACTGAAACCCCTTCCCCACACACTGAAACCCCGTCCCTACACACTGAAACCCCTTCCCCACACACTGAAACCCCTTCCCCACACACTGAATCCCCTTCCACCCACACTGAAACCCTTCCCCGAACTCTGAAACCCTTTCCCCACACACTGAAACCCTTCCCCACACTCGGAAACCCCTTCCTCACACACTGAAACACCTTCCCCACACATTGAAACCCCTTCCCCACACACTGAAAGCCCTTCCCCACACACTTAAACACCTTCCCCACTCACTGAAACCCCTTCCCCACACACTGAAACACCTTCCCCACACACTGAAACCCCTTGCGCATTCACTGAAACCCATCCCCACACACTGAACCCCCACCCCCAGACACTGAAACCACTTCCCCACACAATGAAACACCTTCCCCACACACTGAAACACATCCCCACACACTGAAACACCCTGCCCACACACTGAGACCCCTTCCGCACACACTGAAACCCCTTCCCCACACACTGAAACCACTTCCCCCACACTGAAACCCTTCCCCACACTCTGAAACCCCTTCCTCACCCACTTAAACCCCTTCCCCACACTCTGAAACCCCTTCCTCTCACAATGAAACACCATCCCCACACACTGAAACACCTTCCTCACACACTGAAAGCCCTTCCCCACACACTGAAACACCTTCCCCACACACTGAAACCCCTTCCCCACACACTGAAACTCTTTCCCCACACACTGAAACCCCTTCCGCACACACTGAAACCCATCCCCACACACTGAAACACAACCCCCACACACTGAAACCCCTTCCCCACACACTGAAACACATCCCCACACACTGAAACACCATCCACACACACTGAAACCCCTTCCGCAAACATTGAAACCCATCCCTACACACTGAAACCCATCCCCACACACTGAAACGCATCCCCACAGACTGAAACACCTTCCCCACACTCTGAAAGCCTTCCCCACACACAGAAACACATCCCCACACACTGAAACACATCCCCACACACTGAATCACCTTCCCCACAAACTGAAACCCCTTCCCCACACACTGAAACACATCCCCACACACTGAAACCCCTTCCCCACACACTGAAACCCCGTCCCTACTCACTGAAACCCCTTCCCCACACACTGAAACCCTTCCCCACACTCGGAACCCCCTTCCTCACTCACTGAAACACCTTCCCCACACTCTGAAACCCCTTCCCCACACACTGAAATCCCTTCCCCACACACTTAAACACCTTCCCCACTCACTGAAACCCCTTCCCCGCACACTGAAACACCTTCCCCACACACTGAAACCCCTTGCGCATTCACTGAAACCCATCCCCACACACTGAAACCCCACCCCCAGACACTGAAACCACTCCCCCACACAATGAAACACCTTCCCCACACACTGAAACAAATCCCCACACACTGAAACACCCTTCCCACACACTGAGACCCCTTCCACACACACTGAAACCCCTTCCCCACACACTGAAACCCCTTCCTCACCCACTGAAACCCCTTCCCCACACTCTGAAACCCCTTCCTCACACAATGAAACACCATCCCCACACACTGAAACCCCTTCCCCACACACTGAAAGCCCTTCCCCACACACTGAAACACCTTCCCCACACACTGAAACCCCTTCCCCACACACTGAAACACCTTCCCCACACACTGAAACACCTTCCGCACACACTGAAACCCATCCCCACACACTGAAACACAACCCCCACACACTGAAACCCCTTCCCCACACACTGAAACCCCTTCCCCACGCAGTGAAACACATCCCCACACACTGAAACAACTTCCACACACACTGAAACCCCTTCCGCAAACATTGAAACCCATCCCTACACACTGAAACCCATCCCCACACACTGAAACCCATCCCCACAGACTGAAACACCTTCCCCACACTCTGAAACCCTTCCCCACACACAGAAACAAATCCCCACACACTGAAACACATCCCCACACACTGAATCACCTTCCCCACATACTGAAACCCCTTCCCCACACACTGAAACACCTTCCCGGCACACTGAAACCCCTTCCGCACACACTGAAACCCATCACCACACACTGAAACCACACCCCCACACATTGAAACCCCTGCCCCACACACTGAAACCCCTTCCCCACACACTGAAACCCCTTCCCCACACACTGAATCCCCTACCGCACACAATGAATCACCTTCCCCACTCAATGAAACACCTTCACCACATACTGAAACCCCTTCCCCACAAACTGAAACCCCTTCTGCACACAATGAATTACCTTCCACACACACTGAAACCACTTCCCCACACACTGAAACACATTCCGCACACACTGAAACCCCTTCCGCACACACTGAAACACCTTCCCCACACACTGAAACCCCTTCAGCACACACTGAAACCCCTTCCCCTCACACTGAAACCCATTCCCCACAATCTGAAACCCCTTCCGCACACAGTGAATCCCTTCCCCACACACTGAAACCCCTTCCCCACACTCTGACACACATCCCCACACACTGAAACGCCTTCCCCACACACTGAAACACATCCCCACACACTGAAACACCTTCCCCACACACTGAAACACATCCCCACACACTGAAACACCTTCCCCACACACTGAAACCCCTTCCCCACACAGTGAAACCCCTTCCCCACATAGTGAAACGCTTCCCCACACAATGAAAGCCCTTCCCCACACACGGAAACACATCCCCACACACTGAAACCCCTTCCCCACACACTGAAACCCCTTCCGCACACACTGAAACATCATCCCCACACACTGAAACCCCTTCCCCACACACTGAAACCCCTTCCCCACACACTGAAGCCCCTTCCACACACACTGAAACCCCTTCCCCACACACTGAAACCCTGTCCCTACACAGTGTAAACCTTCCCCACAGATTTCGACCCCTTCCCCACACACTGAAACCACTTCCCCAATCACTGACACACATCCCCACACACTGATACCCCTTCCCCAAACACTGAAACCCTTTCCCACACACTGGTACCCCTTCCCCACACACTGAAACAACTTCCCCACACACTGAAACCCTTCCCCACACACTGAAACACTTCCCCACACACTGAAACCCCTTCCCCACACATTGAACAAATCCCCACACACTGAAACCCCTTCCCCACACACTGAAACCACTTCCCCAGACACTTAAACTGTTCCCCACTCACTGAAATACATCCCCACACACTGAAACCCCTTCCACACACACTGAAACCCCTTCCCCACAAACTGAAACACCTTCCCCACACACTGAATCCCCTACCGCACACACTGAAACCCATCCCCAAAGATTGAAACAACTTCCCCACACTCTGAAACCCTTCCCCACACAGAGAAACACATCCCCAAACACTGAAACACATCCCCACACACTGAATCACCTTCCCCACATACTGAAACCCCTTCCCCACACACTGAAACACATTCCCGACACACTGAAACCCCTTCCGCACACACTGAAACCCATCACCACACACTGAAACCCCACCCCCACACATTGAAACCCCTGCCCCACACACTGAAACCCCTTCCCCACACACTGAAACCCCTTCCCCACACACTGAATCCCCTACCGCACACAATGAATCACCTTCCCCACCTAATGAAACACCTTCACCACATACTGAAACCCCTTCCCCACACACTGAAACCCCTTCCGCACACAATGAATTACCTTCCCCACACACTGAAACCACTTTCCCACACACTGAAACACATTCCGCACACACTGAAACCCCTTCCGCACACACTGAAACACCTTCCCCACACAATGAAACCCCTTCAGCACACACTGAAACCCCTTCCCCACACACTGAAATCCCTTCCGCACACACTGAAACAACTTCCCCTCACACTGAAACCCATTCCCCACAATCTGAAACCCCTTCCGCACACAGTGAATCCCTTCCCCACACACTGAAACCCCTTCCCCACACTCTGACACACATCCCCACACACTGAAACGCCTTCCCCACACACTGAAACACATCCCCACACACTGAAACACCTTCCCCACACACTGAAACACATCCCCACACACTGAAACACCTTCCCCACACACTGAAACCCCTTCCCCACACAGTGAAACCCCTTCCCCACATAGTGAAACCCTTCCCCACACACTGAAAGCCCTTCCCCACACACGGAAACACATCCCCACACACTGAAACCCCTTCCCCACACACTGAAACCCCTTCCCCACACACTGAAACCCCTTCCGCACACACTGAAACATCATCCCCACACACTGAAACCCCTTCCCCACACACGGAAACCCCTTCCCCACAAACAGAAGCCCCTTCCACACACACTGAAACCCCTTCCCAACACACTGAAACCCTGTCCCTACACAGTGTAAACCTTCCCCACAAACGTCGACCCCTTCCCCACACACTGAAACCACTTCCCCAATCACTGACACACATCCCCACACACGGATACCCCTTCCCCAAACACTGAAACCCCTTCCCCACACACTGAAACCCCTTCCCCACACACTGAAACACCTTCCCCACACACTGAAACCCCTTCCGCACACACTGAAACCCATCCCCACACACTGAAACACAACCCCCACACACTGAAACCTCTTCCCCACAAACTGAAACACATCCCCACACACTGAAACACCATCCACACACACTGAAACCCCTTCCGCAAACATTGAAACCCATCCCTACACACTGAAACCCATCCCCACACACTGAAACGCATCCCCACAGACTGAAACACCTTCCCCACACTCTGAAACCCTTCCCCACACACAGAAACACATCCCCACACACTGAAACACATCCCCACACACTGAATCACCTTCCCCACAAACTGAAACCCCTTCCCCACACACTGAAACCCCTTCCCCACACACTGTAACCCCGTCCCTACACACTGAAACCCCTTCCCCACACACTGAAACCCCTTCCCCACACACTGAATCCACTTCCACAAACACTGAAACCCTTCCCCACACTCGGAAACCCCTTCCTCACACACTGAAACACCTTCCCCACTCACTGAAACCCCTTCCCCACACACGTAAACACCTTCCCCACACACTGAAACCCCTTGCGCATTCACTGAAACCCATCCCCACACACTGAAACCCCACCCCCGGACACTGAAACCACTCCCCCACACAATGAAACACCTTCCCCACACACTGAAACACATCCCCACACACTGAAACACCCTTCCCACACACTGAGACCCCTTCCGCACACACTGAAACCCCTTCCCCACACACTGAAACCCCTTCCCCCACACTGAAACCCTTCCCCACACACTGAAACCCCTTCCTGACCCACTGAAACCCCTTCCCCACACTCTGAAACCCCTTCCTCACACAATGAAACACCATCCCCACACACTGAAACATCTTCCCCACACACTGAAAGCCCTTCCCCACACACTGAAACACCGTCCCCACACACTGAAACCCCTTCCCCACACACTGAAACACCTTCCCCACACACTGAAACCCCTTCCGCACACACTGAAACCCATCCCTACACACTGAAACACAACCCCCACACACTGAAACCCCTTCCCCACACACTGAAACCCCTTCCCCACGCACTGAAACACATCCCCACACACTGAAACAACTTCCACACACACTGAAACCCCTTCCGCAAACATTGAAACCCATCCCTACACACTGAAACCCATCCCCACACACTGAATCCCATCCCCACAGACTGAAACACCTTCCCCACACTCTGAAACCCTTCCCCACACACAGAAACACATCCCCACACACTGAAACACATCCCCACACACTGAATCACCATCCCCACATACTGAAACCCCTTCCCCACACACTGAAACACCTTCCCGACACACTGAAACCCCTTCCGCACACACTGAAACCCATCACCACACACTGAAACCCCACCCCCACACATTGAAACCCCTGCCCCACACACTGAAACCCCTTCCCCACACACTGAAACCCCTTCCCCACACACTGAATCCCCTACCGCACACAATGAATCACCTTCCCCACTCAATGAAACACCTTCACCACATGCTGAAACCCCTTCCCCACACACTGAAACCCCTTCCGCACACAATGAATTACCTTCCACACACACTGAAACCACTTCCCCACACACTGAAACACATTCCGCACACACTGAAACCCCTTCCGCACACACTGAAACACCTTCCCCACACACTGAAACCCCTTCCCCACACACTGAAACACCTTCCCCACACACTGAAACCCCTTCCGCACACACTGAAACCCATCCCCACACACTGAAACACAACCCCCACACACTGAAACCTCTTCCCCACAAACTGAAACACATCCCCACACACTGAAACACCATCCACACACACTGAAACCCCTTCCGCAAACATTGAAACCCATCCCTACACACTGAAACCCATCCCCACACACTGAAACGCATCCCCACAGACTGAAACACCTTCCCCACACTCTGAAACCCTTCCCCACACACAGAAACACATCCCCACACATTGAAACACATCCCCACACACTGAATCACCTTCCCCACAAACTGAAACCCCTTCCCCACACACTGAAACACATCCCCACACACTGAAACCCCTTCCCCACACACTGAAACCCCGTCCCTACACACTGAAACCCCTTCCCCACACACTGAAACCCCTTCCCCACACACTGAATCCACTTCCACAAACACTGAAACCCTTCCCCACACTCGGAAACCCCTTCCTCACACACTGAAACACCTTCCCCACACACTGAAACCCCTTCCCCACACACTGAAATCCCTTCCCCACACACTTAAACACCTTCCCCACTCACTGAAACCCCTTCCCCACACACTGAAACACCTTCCCCACACACTGAAACCCCTGGCGCATTCACTGAAACCCATACCCACACACTGAAACCCCACCCCCAGACACTGAAACCACTCCCCCACACAATGAAACACCTTCCCCACACACTGAAACACATCCCCACACACTGAAACACCCTTCCCACACACTGAGACCCCTTCCGCACAGACTGAAACCCCTTCCCCACACACTGAAACCCCTTCCCCCACACTGAAACCCTTCCCCACACACTGAAACCCCTTCCTGACCCACTGAAACCCCTTCCCCACACTCTGAAACCCCCTCCTCACACAATGAAACATCTTCCCCACACACTGAAAGCTCTTCCCCACAAACTGAAACACCGTCCCCACACACTGAAACCCCTTCCCCACACACTGAAACACCTTCCCCACACACTGAAACACCTTCCGCACACACTGAAACCCATCCCCACACACGGAAACACAACCCCCACACACTGAAACCCCTTCCCCACACACTGAAAACCCTTCCCCACGCACTGAAACACATCCCCACACACTGAAACAACTTCCACACACACTGAAACCCCTTCCGCAAACATTGAAACCCATCCCTACACACTGAAACCCATCCCCACACACTGAAACCCATCCCCACAGACTGAAACACCTTCCCCACACTCTGAAACCCTTCCCCACACACAGAAACACATCCCCACACACTGAAACACATCCCCACACACTGAATCACCTTCCCCACATACTGAAACCCCTTCCCCACACACTGAAACACCTTCCCGACACACTGAAACCCCTTCCGCACACACTGAAACCCATCACCACACACTGAAACCCCACCCCCACACATTGAAACCCCTGCCCCACACACTGAAACCCCTTCCCCACACACTGAAACCCCTTCCCCACACACTGAATCCCCGACCGCACACAATGAATCACCTTCCCCTCTCAATGAAACACCTTCACCACATACTGAAACCCCTTCCCCACACACTGAAACCCCTTCCGCACACAATGAATTACCTTCCACACACACTGAAACCACTTCCCCACACACTGAAACACATTCCGCACACACTGAAACCCCTTCCGCACACACTGAAACACCTTCCCCACACACTGAAACCCCTTCAGCACACACTGAAACCCCTTCCCCACACACTGAAATCCCTTCCGCACACACTGAAACAACTTCCCCTCACACTGAAACCCATTCCCCACAATCTGAAACCCCTTCCGCACACAGTGAATCCCTTCCCCACACACTGAAACCCCTTCCCCACACTCTGACACACATCCCCACACACTGAAACGCCTTCCCCACACACTGAAACACATCCCCACACACTGAAACACCTTCCCCACACACTGAAACACATCCCCACACACTGAAACACCTTCCCCACACACTGAAACCCCTTCCCCACACAGTGAAACCCCTTCCCCACATAGTGAAACCCTTCCCCACACACTGAAAGCCCTTCCCCACACACGGAAACACAGCCCCACACACTGAAACCCCTTCCCCACACACTGAAACCCCTTCCCCACACACTGAAACCCCTTCCGCACACACTGAAACATCATCCCCACACACTGAAACCCCTTCCCCACACACTGAAACCCCTTCCCCACAAACTGAAGCCCCTTCCACACACACTGAAACCCCTTCCCCACACACTGAAACCCTGTCCCTACACAGTGTAAAACTTCCCCACAAACTTCGACACCTTCCGCACACACTGAAACATCATCCCCACACACTGAAACCCCTTCCCCAAACACTGAAACCCTTTCCCACACACTGGTACCCCTTCCCCACACACTGAAACAACTTCCCCACACACTGAAACCCTTCCCCACACACTGAAACACTTCCCCACACACTGAAACCCCTTCCCCACACATTGAACAAATCCCCACACACTGAAACCCCTTCCCCACACACTGAAACCCCTTCCCCAGACACTTAAACCCTTCCCCACTCACTGAAATACATCCCCACACACTGAAACCCCTTCCACACACACTGAAACCCCTTCCCCACAAACTGAAACACCTTCCCCACACACTGAATCCCCTACCGCACACACTGTAACCCATCCCCACAGACTGAAACACCTTCCCCACACTCTGAAACCCTTCCCCACACAGAGAAACACATCCCCAAACACTGAAACACATCCCCACACACTGAATCACCTTCCCCACATACTGAAACCCCTTCCCCACACACTGAAACACCTTCCCGACACACTGAAACACCTTCCGCACGCACTGAAACCCATCACCACACACTGAAACCCCACCCCCACACATTGAAACCCCTGCCCCACACACTGAAACCCCTTCCCCACACACTGAAACCCCTTCCCCACACACTGAATCCCCTACCGCACACAATGAATCACCTTCCCCACTCAGTGAAACACCTTCACCACATACTGAAACCCCTTCCCCACACACTGAAACCCCTTCCGCACACAATGAATTACCTTCCCCACACACTGAAACCACTTCCCCACACACTGAAACACATTCCGCACACACTGAAACCCCTTCCGCACACACTGAAACACCTTCCCCACACACTGAAACCCCTTCAGCACACACTGAAACCCCTTCGCCACACACTGAAATCCCTTCCGCACACACTGAAACAACTTCCCCTCACAATGAAACCCATTCCCCACAATCTGAAACCCCTTCCGCACACAGTGAAACCCTTCCCCACACACTGAAACCCCTTCCCCACACTCTGACACACATCCCCACACACTGAAACGCCTTCCCCACACACTGAACACATCCCCACACACTGAAACACCTTCCCCACACATCTGAAACACATCCCCACACACTGAAACACCTTCCCCACACACTGAAGCCCCTTCCCCACACAGTGAAACCCCTTCCCCACATAGTGAAACCCTTCCCCACACACTGAAAGCCCTTCCCCACACACGGAAACACATCCCCACACACTGAAACCCCATCCCCACACACTGAAACCCCTTCCCCACACACTGAAACCCCTTCCGCACACACTGAAACATCATCCCCACACACTGAAACCCCTTCCCCACACACTGAAACCCCTTCCCCACAAACAGAAGCCCCTTCCACACACACTGAAACCCCTTCCCCACACACTGAAACCCTGTCCCTACACAGTGTAAACCTTCCCCACAAACTTCGACCCCTTCCCCACACACTGAAACCACTTCCCCAATCACTGACACACATCCCCACACACGGATACCCCTTCCCCAAACACTGAAACCCTTTCCCACACACTGAAACTCTTCCGCAAACACTGAAACACTTCCCCACACACTGCAACCCCTTCCCCACACACTGAACAAATCCCCACACACTGAAACCCCTTCCCCACACACTGAAACCCCTTCCCCAGACACTGAAACCCTTCCCCACTCAATGAAATACTTCCCCACACACTGAAACCCCTTCCACACACACTGAAACCCCTTCCCCACAAACGGAAACACCTTCCCCACACACTGAAACACTTCCCCACACACTGAAACCCCTTTGCCAAACATTGAAACCCTTCCCCACACACTGAAACACTTCCCCACACACTGAAACCCCTTCCCCACCCACTGAAACCACTTCCCCACACACTGAAACCACTTCCCCACACAATGAAACACCTTCCCCACACACTGAAACACATCCCCACACACTGAAACACCCTTCCCACACACTGAGACCCCTTCCGCACATACTGAAACCCCTTCCCCACACACTGAAACCCCTTCCCCCACACTGAAACCCTTCCCCACACACTGAAACCCCTTCCTGACCCACTGAAACCCCTTCCCCACACTCTGAAACCCCTTCCTCACACAATGAAACACCATCCCCACACACTGAAACATCTTCCCCACACACTGAAAGCTCTTCCCCACACACTGAAACACCGTCCCCACACACTGAAACCCCTTCCCCACACACTGAAACACCTTCCCCACACACTGAAACCCCTTCCGCACACACTGAAACCCATCCCCACACACTGAAACACAACCCCCACACACTGAAACCCCTTCCCCACACACTGAAAACCCTTCCCCACGCACTGAAACACATCCCCACACACTGAAACAACTTCCACACACACTGAAACCCCTTCCGCAAACATTGAAACCCATCCCTACACACTGAAACCCATCCCCACACACTGAAACCCATCCCCACAGACTGAAACACCTTCCCCACACTCTGAAACCCTTCCCCACACACAGAAACACATCCCCACACACTGAAACACATCCCCACACACTGAATCACCTTCCCCACATACTGAAACCCCTTCCCCACACACTGAAACACCTTCCCGACACACTGAAACCCCTTCCGCACACACTGAAACCCATCACCACACACTGAAACCCCACCCCCACACATTGAAACCCCTGCCCCACACACTGAAACCCCTTCCCCACACACTGAAACCCCTTCCCCACACACTGAATCCCCGACCGCACACAATGAATCACCTTCCCCACTCAGTGAAACACCTTCACCACATACTGAAACCCCTTCCCCACACACTGAAACCCCTTCCGCACACAATGAATTACCTTCCCCACACACTGAAACCACTTCCCCACACACTGAAACACATTCCGCACACACTGAAACCCCTTCCGCACACACTGAAACACCTTCCCCACACACTGAAACCCCTTCAGCACACACTGAAACCCCTTCGCAACACACTGAAATCCCTTCCGCACACACTGAAACAACTTCACCTCACAATGAAACCCATTCCCCACAATCTGAAACCCCTTCCGCACACAGTGAAACCCTTCCCCACACACTGAAACCCCTTCCCCACACTCTGACACACATCCCCACACACTGAAACGCCTTCCCCACACACTGAAACACATCCCCACACACTGAAACACCTTCCCCACACATCTGAAACACATCCCCACACACTGAATCACCTTCCCCACACACTGAAACCCCTTCCCCACACAGTGAAACCCCTTCCCCACATAGTGAAACCCTTCCCCACACACTGAAAGCCCTTCCCCACACACGGAAACACATCCCCACACACTGAAACCCCATCCCCACACACTGAAACCCCTTCCCCACACACTGAAACCCCTTCCGCACACACTGAAACATCATCCCCACACACTGAAACCCCTTCCCCACACACTGAAACCCCTTCCCCACAAACAGAAGCCCCTTCCACACACACTGAAACCCCTTCCCCACACACTGAAACCCTGTCCCTACACAGTGTAAACCTTCCCCACAAACTTCGACCCCTTCCCCACACACTGAAACCACTTCCCCAATCACTGACACACATCCCCACACACGGATACCCCTTCCCCAAACACTGAAACCCTTTCCCACACACTGGTACCCCTTCCCCACACACTGAAACAAATTCCCCACACACTGAAACTCTTCCCCAAACACTGAAACACTTCCCCACACACTGCAACCCCTTCCCCACACACTGAACAAATCCCCACACACTGAAACCCCTTCCCCACACACTGAAACCCCTTCCCCAGACACTGAAACCCTTCCCCACTCAATGAAATACTTCCCCACACACTGAAACCCCTTCCACACACACTGAAACCCCTTCCCCACAAACTGAAACACCTTCCCCACACACTGAAACACTTCCCCACACACTGAAACCCCTTTGCCAAACATTGAAACCCTTCCCCACACACTGAAACACTTCCCCACACACTGAAACCCCTTCCCCACCCACTGAAACCACTTCCCCACACACTGAAACCACTTCCCCACACAATGAAACACCTTCCCCACACACTGAAACACATCCCCACACACTGAAACACCCTTCCCACACACTGAGACCCCTTCCGCACACACTGAAACCCCTTCCCCACACACTGAAACCCCTTCCCCCACACTGAAACCCTTCCCCACACACTGAAACCCCTTCCTGACCCGCTGAAACCCCTTCCCCACACTCTGAAACCCCTTCCTCACACAATGAAACACCATCCCCACACACTGAAACATCTTCCCCACACACTGAAAGCTCTTCCCCACACACTGAAACACCGTCCCCACACACTGAAACCCCTTCCCCACACACTGAAACACCTTCCCCACACACTGAAACCCCTTCCGCACACACTGAAACCCATCCCCACACACTGAAACACAACCCCCACACACTGAAACCCCTTCCCCACACACTGAAAACCCTTCCCCACGCACTGAAACACATCCCCACACACTGAAACAACTTCCACACACACTGAAACCCCTTCCGCAAACATTGAAACCCATCCCTACACACTGAAACCCATCCCCACACACTGAAACCCATCCCCACAGACTGAAACACCTTCCCCACACTCTGAAACCCTTCCCCACACACAGAAACACATCCCCACACACTGAAACACATCCCCACACACTGAATCACCTTCCCCACATACTGAAACCCCTTCCCCACACACTGAAACACCTTCCCGACACACTGAAACACCTTCCGCACACACTGAAACCCATCACCACACACTGAAACCCCACCCCCACACATTGAAACCCCTGCCCCACACACTGAAACCCCTTCCCCACACACTGAAACCCCTTCCCCACACACTGAATCCCCGACCGCACACAATGAATCACCTTCCCCACTCAATGAAACACCTTCACCACATACTGAAACCCCTTCCCCACACACTGAAACCCCTTCCGCACACAATGAATTACCTTCCACACACACTGAAACCACTTCCCCACACACTGAAACACATTCCGCACACACTGAAACCCCTTCCGCACACACTGAAACACCTTCCCCACACACTGAAACCCCTTCAGCACACACTGAAACCCCTTCCCCACACACTGAAATCCCTTCTGCACACACTGAAACAACTTCCCCTCACACTGAAACCCATTCCCCACAATCTGAAACCCCTTCCGCACACAGTGAATCCCTTCCCCACACACTGAAACCCCTTCCCCACACTCTGACACACATCCCCACACACTGAAACGCCTTCCCCACACACTGAAACACATCCCCACACACTGAAACACCTTCCCCACACACTGAAACACATCCCCACACACTGAAACACCTTCCCCACACACTGAAACCCCTTCCCCACACAGTGAAACCCCTTCCCCACATAGTGAAACCCTTCCCCACACACTGAAAGCCCTTCCCCACACACGGAAACACATCCCGACACACTGAAACCCCTTCCCCACACACTGAAACCCCTTCCCCACACACTGAAACCCCTTCCGCACACACTGAAACATCATCCCCACACACTGAAACCCCTTCCCCACACACTGAAACCCCTTCCCCACAAACTGAAGCCCCTTCCACACACACTGAAACCCCTTCCCCACACACTGAAACCCTGTCCCTACACAGTGTAAAACTTCCCCACAAACTTCGACACCTTCCCCACACACTGAAACCACTTCCCCAATCACTGACACACATCCCCACACACTGATACCCCTTCCCCAAACACTGAAACCCTTTCCCACACACTGGTACCCCTTCCCCACACACTGAAACAACTTCCCCACACACTGAAACCCTTCCCCACACACTGAAACACTTCCCCACACACTGAAACCCCTTCCCCACACATTGAACAAATCCCCACACACTGAAACCCCTTCCCCACACACTGAAACCCCTTCCCCAGACACTTAAACCCTTCCCCACTCACTGAAATACATCCCCACACACTGAAACCCCTTCCACACACACTGAAACCCCTTCCCCACAAACTGAAACACCTTCCCCACACACTGAATCCCCTACCGCACACACTGTAACCCATCCCCACAGACTGAAACACCTTCCCCACACTCTGAAACCCTTCCCCACACAGAGAAACACATCCCCAAACACTGAAACACATCCCCACACACTGAATCACCTTCCCCACATACTGAAACCCCTTCCCCACACACTGAAACACCTTCCCGACACACTGAAACACCTTCCGCACGCACTGAAACCCATCACCACACACTGAAACCCCACCCCCACACATTGAAACCCCTGCCCCACACACTGAAACCCCTTCCCCACACACTGAAACCCCTTCCCCACACACTGAATCCCCTACCGCACACAATGAATCACCTTCCCCACTCAGTGAAACACCTTCACCACATACTGAAACCCCTTCCCCACACACTGAAACCCCTTCCGCACACAATGAATTACCTTCCCCACACACTGAAACCACTTCCCCACACACTGAAACACATTCCGCACACACTGAAACCCCTTCCGCACACACTGAAACACCTTCCCCACACACTGAAACCCCTTCAGCACACACTGAAACCCCTTCCCCACACACTGAAATCCCTTCCGCACACACTGAAACAACTTCACCTCACAATGAAACCCATTCCCCACAATCTGAAACCCCTTCCGCACACAGTGAAACCCTTCCCCACACACTGAAACCCCTTCCCCACACTCTGACACACATCCCCACACACTGAAACGCCTTCCCCACACACTGAAACACATCCCCACACACTGAAACACCTTCCCCACACATCTGAAACACATCCCCACACACTGAAACACCTTCCCCACACACTGAAACCCCTTCCCCACACAGTGAAACCCCTTCCCCACATAGTGAAACCCTTCCCCACACACTGAAAGCCCTTCCCCACACACGGAAACACATCCCCACACACTGAAACCCCATCCCCACACACTGAAACCCCTTCCCCACACACTGAAACCCCTTCCGCACACACTGAAACATCATCCCCACACACTGAAACCCCTTCCCCACACACTGAAACCCCTTCCCCACAAACAGAAGCCCCATCCACACACACTGAAACCCCTTCCCCACACACTGAAACCCTGTCCCTACACAGTGTAAACCTTCCCCACAAACTTCGACCCCTTCCCCACACACTGAAACCACTTCCCCAATCACTGACACACATCCCCACACACGGATACCCCTTCCCCAAACACTGAAACCCTTTCCCACACACTGGTACCCCTTCCCCACACACTGAAACAACTTCCCCACACACTGAAACTCTTCCCCAAACACTGAAACACTTCCCCACACACTGCAACCCCTTCCCCACACACTGAACAAATCCCCACACACTGAAACCCCTTCCCCACACACTGAAACCCCTTCCCCAGACACTGAAACCCTTCCCCACTCAATGAAATACTTCCCCACACACTGAAACCCCTTCCACACACACTGAAACCCCTTCCCCACAAACTGAAACACCTTCCCCACACACTGAAACACTTCCCCACACACTGAAACCCCTTTGCCAAACATTGAAACCCTTCCCCACACACTGAAACACTTCCCCACACACTGAAACCCCTTCCCCACCCACTGAACCCACTTCCCCACACACTGAAACCACTTCCCCACACACTGAAACGCCTTCCCCACACACTGAAACACTTCCCCATACACTGAAACACCTTTCCCACACACTGAAATCCCTTCCCCACACACTGAAACACCTTCCCCACACACTGACACACTTCACCACACACTGAAACACTTCTACACACACTGACACCCCTTCCCCACACACTGAAACCCTTCCCCACACACTGAAACACATCCCCACACACTGAAACCCCTTCCCCACACACTGAAAACCCTTCTGCACACACTGAAAACCTTCCCCACACACTGAAACCCCTTCCCCACACACTGAACCCTTCCCCACACAATGAAAACCCTTCCCCACTCACTGAAACCCCTTCCCCACACACTGACACAACATCCCCACACACTGAAACCCCTTCCGCACACAGTTTAGCCTTTCCCCACACACTGAAACTCCTTGCCCACACAATGACACCCCTTCCCCGCACACTGAATCCCCTTCCGCACACAATGAAGCACCTTCCCCACACAATGAAACACCTTCACCACAGACTGAAACCCCGTCCCCACACACTGAAACCCCTTCCGCACACAAGGAAACATCTTCCCCACACACTGAAACCACTTCCCCACACACTGAAACACATTCCGCACACACTGAAACCCCTTCCGCACACACTGAAACACCTTCCCCTCACACTGAAACCCCTTCAACACACACTGACTACCCTTCACCACACACTTAAACCCATTCCCCACAAACTGAAGCCCCCTCCGCACACAGTGAAACCATTCCCCACACACTGAAACCCCTTCCCCAAACTCTGAAACACATCCCCACACACTGAAACCCCTTCCCCACACACTGAAACACATCCCCACACAGTGAACCCACTTCCCCACAAAGTGAAACCCTGCCCCACACACTGAAACCCCTTCCCCACACACTGAAACACATCCCCACACACTGAAACCCCTTCCCCAAACACTGAAACCCCTTCCCCACACACTGAAATCCCTTCCCCACAAACTGAAGCCCCTTCCACACACACTGAAACCCCTTCCCCACACACTGAAAGCCCGTCCCTACACAGTGAAAACATTCCCCAAACACTGCAACCCCTTCCCCACTCACTGAAACACATCCCCACACACTGAAACCCCTTCCCCACACACTGAAACCCCTTCCCCACACACTGAATCCCCTTCCACCCACACTGAAACCCTTCCCCACACTCTGAAACCCCTTCCCCACACACTGAAACCCCTTCCCCACCCACAGAAACCACTTCCCCACACACTGAAACCACTTCCCCACACACTGAAACGCCTTCCCCACACACTGAAACACTTCCCCATACACTGAAACACCTTTCCCACACACTGAAACACCTTCCCCACACAGTGACACACTTCACCACACACTGAAACACTTCCCCACACACTGACACCCCTTCCCCACACACTGAAACCCTTCCCCACACACTGAAACCACTTCCCCACACACTGAAACCCCTTCTGCACACACTGAAAACCTTCCCCACACACTGAAACCCCTTCCCCACACACTGAACCCTTCCCCACACACTGAAACCCCTTCCCCACTCACTGAAACCCCTTCCCCACACACTGAAACACCTTCCCCACACACTGAAACCCCTTCCGCACACAGTTTAGCCTTTCCCCACACACTGAAACTCCTTGCCCACACAATGACACCCCTTCCCCGCACACTGAATCCCCTACCGCACACAATGAAGCACCTTCCCCACACAATGAAACACCTTCACCACAGACTGAAACCCCGTCCCCACACACTGAAACCCCTTCCGCACACAAGGAAACATCTTCCCCACACACTGAAACCACTTCCCCACACACTGAAACACATTCCGCACACACTGAAACCCCTTCCGCACACACTGAAACACCTTCCCCTCACACTGAAACCCCTTCAACACACACTGACTACCCTTCACCACACACTTAAACCCATTCCCCACAAACTGAAGCCCCCTCCGCACACAGTGAAACCATTCCCCACACACTGAAACCCCTTCCCCAAACTATGAAACACATCCCCACACACTGAAACCCCTTCCCCACACACTGAAACACATCCCCACACAGTGAACCCACTTCCCCACAAAGTGAAACCCTGCCCCACACACTGAAACCCCTTCCCCACACACTGAAACACATCCCCACACACTGAAACCCCTTCCCCAAACACTGAAACCCCTTCCCCACACACTGAAATCCCTTCCCCACAAACTGAAGCCCCTTCCACACACACTGAAACCCCTTCCCCACACACTGAAAGCCCGTCCCTACACAGTGAAAACATTCCCCAAACACTGCAACCCCTTCCCCACACTGAAACACATCCCCACACACTGAAACCCCTTCCCCACACACTGAAACCCCTTCCCCACACACTGAATCCCCTTCCACCCACACTGAAACCCTTCCCCACACTCTGAAACCCCTTCCCCACACACTGAAACCCCTTCCCCACCCACAGAAACCACTTCCCCACACACTGAAACCACTTCCCCACACACTGAAACGCCTTCCCCACACACTGAAACACTTCCCCATACACTGAAACACCTTTCCCACACACTGAAACACCTTCCCCACACAGTGACACACTTCACCACACACTGAAACACTTCCCCACACACTGACACCCCTTCCCCACACACTGAAACCCTTCCCCACACACTGAAACCCCTTCCCCACACACTGAAACCCCTTCTGCACACACTGAAAACCTTCCCCACACACTGAAACCCCTTCCCCACACACTGAAACCCCTTCCCCACACACTGAAACACATCCCCACACAGTGAACCCACTTCCCCACAAAGTGAAACCCTGCCCCACACACTGAAACCCCTTCCCCACACACTGAAACACATCCCCACACACTGAAACCCCTTCCCCAAACACTGAAACCCCTTCCCCACACACTGAAATCCCTTCCCCACAAACTGAAGCCCCTTCCACACACACTGAAACCCCTTCCCCACACACTGAAAGCCCGTCCCTACACAGTGAAAACATTCCCCAAACACTGCAACCCCTTCCCCACTCACTGAAACACATCCCCACACACTGAAACCCCTTCCCCACACACTGAAACCCCTTCCCCACACACTGAATCCCCTTCCACCCACACTGAAACCCTTCCCCACACTCTGAAACCCCTTCCCCACACACTGAAACCCCTTCCCCACCCACAGAAACCACTTCCCCACACACTGAAACCACTTCCCCACACACTGAAACGCCTTCCCCACACACTGAAACACTTCCCCATACACTGAAACACCTTTCCCACACACTGAAACACCTTCCCCACACAGTGACACACTTCACCACACACTGAAACACTTCCCCACACACTGACACCCCTTCCCCACACACTGAAACCCTTCCCCACACACTGAAACCCCTTCCCCACACACTGAAACCCCTTCTGCACACACTGAAAACCTTCCCCACACACTGAAACCCCTTCCCCACACACTGAACCCTTCCCCACACACTGAAACCCCTTCCCCACTCACTGAAACCCCTTCCCCACACACTGAAACACCTTCCCCACACACTGAAACCCCTTCCGCACACAGTTTAGCCTTTCCCCACACACTGAAACTCCTTGCCCACACAATGACACCCCTTCCCCGCACACTGAATCCCCTACCGCACACAATGAAGCACCTTCCCCACACAATGAAACACCTTCACCACAGACTGAAACCCCGTCCCCACACACTGAAACCCCTTCCGCACACAAGGAAACATCTTCCCCACACACTGAAACCACTTCCCCACACACTGAAACACATTCCGCACACACTGAAACCCCTTCCGCACACACTGAAACACCTTCCCCTCACACTGAAACCCCTTCAACACACACTGACTACCCTTCACCACACACTTAAACCCATTCCCCACAAACTGAAGCCCCCTTCGCACACAGTGAAACCATTCCCCACACACTGAAACCCCTTCCCCAAACTCTGAAACACATCCCCACACACTGAAACCCCTTCCCCACACACTGAAACACATCCCCACACAGTGAACCCACTTCCCCACAAAGTGAAACCCTGCCCCACACACTGAAACCCCTTCCCCACACACTGAAACACATCCCCACACACTGAAACCCCTTCCCCAAACACTGAAACCCCTTCCCCACACACTGAAATCCCTTCCCCACAAACTGAAGCCCCTTCCACACACACTGAAACCCCTTCCCCACACACTGAAAGCCCGTCCCTACACAGTGAAAACATTCCCCAAACACTGCAACCCCTTCCCCACACTGAAACACATCCCCACACACTGAAACCCCTTCCCCACACACTGAAACCCCTTCCCCACACACTGAATCCCCTTCCACCCACACTGAAACCCTTCCCCACACTCTGAAACCCCTTCCCCACACACTGAAACCCCTTCCCCACCCACAGAAACCACTTCCCCACACACTGAAACCACTTCCCCACACACTGAAACGCCTTCCCCACACACTGAAACACTTCCCCATACACTGAAACACCTTTCCCACACACTGAAACACCTTCCCCACACAGTGACACACTTCACCACACACTGAAACACTTCCCCACACACTGACACCCCTTCCCCACACACTGAAACCCTTCCCCACACACTGAAACCCCTTCCCCACACACTGAAACCCCTTCTGCACACACTGAAAACCTTCCCCACACACTGAAACCCCTTCCCCACACACTGAAACCCCTTCCCCACACACTGAAACACATCCCCACACAGTGAACCCACTTCCCCACAAAGTGAAACCCTGCCCCACACACTGAAACCCCTTCCCCACACACTGAAACACATCCCCACACACTGAAACCCCTTCCCCAAACACTGAAACCCCTTCCCCACACACTGAAATCCCTTCCCCACAAACTGAAGCCCCTTCCACACACACTGAAACCCCTTCCCCACACACTGAAAGCCCGTCCCTACACAGTGAAAACATTCCCCAAACACTGCAACCCCTTCCCCACTCACTGAAACACATCCCCACACACTGAAACCCCTTCCCCACACACTGAAACCCCTTCCCCACACACTGAATCCCCTTCCACCCACACTGAAACCCTTCCCCACACTCTGAAACCCCTTCCCCACACACTGAAACCCCTTCCCCACCCACAGAAACCACTTCCCCACACACTGAAACCACTTCCCCACACACTGAAACGCCTTCCCCACACACTGAAACACTTCCCCATACACTGAAACACCTTTCCCACACACTGAAACACCTTCCCCACACAGTGACACACTTCACCACACACTGAAACACTTCCCCACACACTGACACCCCTTCCCCACACACTGAAACCCTTCCCCACACACTGAAACCCCTTCCCCACACACTGAAACCCCTTCTGCACACACTGAAAACCTTCCCCACACACTGAAACCCCTTCCCCACACACTGAACCCTTCCCCACACACTGAAACCCCTTCACCACTCACTGAAACCCCTTCCCCACACACTGAAACACCTTCCCCACACACTGAAACCCCTTCCGCACACAGTTTAGCCTTTCCCCACACACTGAAACTCCTTGCCCACACAATGACACCCCTTCCCCGCACACTGAATCCCCTACCGCACACAATGAAGCACCTTCCCCACACAATGAAACACCTTCACCACAGACTGAAACCCCGTCCCCACACACTGAAACCCCTTCCGCACACAAGGAAACATCTTCCCCACACACTGAAACCACTTCCCCACACACTGAAACACATTCCGCACACACTGAAACCCCTTCCGCACACACTGAAACACCTTCCCCTCACACTGAAACCCCTTCAACACACACTGACTACCCTTCACCACACACTTAAACCCATTCCCCACAAACTGAAGCCCCCTCCGCACACAGTGAAACCATTCCCCACACACTGAAACCCCTTCCCCAAACTCTGAAACACATCCCCACACACTGAAACCCCTTCCCCACACACTGAAACACATCCCCACACAGTGAACCCACTTCCCCACAAAGTGAAACCCTGCCCCACACACTGAAACCCCTTCCCCACACACTGAAACACATCCCCACACACTGAAACCCCTTCCCCAAACACTGAAACCCCTTCCCCACACACTGAAATCCCTTCCCCACAAACTGAAGCCCCTTCCACACACACTGAAACCCCTTCCCCACACACTGAAAGCCCGTCCCTACACAGTGAAAACATTCCCCAAACACTGCAACCCCTTCCCCACTCACTGAAACACATCCCCACACACTGAAACCCCTTCCCCACACACTGAAACCCCTTCCCCACACACTGAATCCCCTTCCACCCACACTGAAACCCTTCCCCACACTCTGAAACCCCTTCCCCACACACTGAAACCCCTTCCCCACCCACAGAAACCACTTCCCCACACACTGAAACCACTTCCCCACACACTGAAACGCCTTCCCCACACACTGAAACACTTCCCCATACACTGAAACACCTTTCCCACACACTGAAACACTTCCCCACACAGTGACACACTTCACCACACACTGAAACACTTCCCCACACACTGACACCCCTTCCCCACACACTGAAACCCTTCCCCACACACTGAAACCCCTTCCCCACACACTGAAACCCCTTCTGCACACACTGAAAACCTTCCCCACACACTGAAACCCCTTCCCCACACACTGAACCCTTCCCCACACACTGAAACCCCTTCCCCACTCACTGAAACCCCTTCCCCACACACTGAAACACCTTCCCCACACACTGAAACCCCTTCCGCACACAGTTTAGCCTTTCCCCACACACTGAAACTCCTTGCCCACACAATGACACCCCTTCCCCGCACACTGAATCCCCTACCGCACACAATGAAGCACCTTCCCCACACAATGAAACACCTTCACCACATACTGAAACCCCTTCCCCACACACTGAAACCCCTTCCGCACACAAGGAAACATCTTCCCCACACACTGAAACCACTTCCCCACACACTGAAACACATTCCACACACACTGAAACCCCTTCCGCACACACTGAAACACCTTCCCCTCACACTGAAACCCCTTCACCACACACTGACTACCCTTCACCACACACTGAAACCCATTCCCCACAAACTGAAACCCCCTCCGCACACAGTGAAACCATTCCCCACACACTGAAACCCCTTCCCCAAACTCTGAAACACATCCCCACACACTGAAACGCCTTCCCCACACACTGAAACACATCCCCACACAGTGAAACCACTTCCCCACACAGTGAAACCCTGCCCCACACACTGAAACCCCTTCCCCACACACTGAAACACATCCCCACACACTGAAACCCCTTCCCCAAACACTGAAACCCCTACCCCACACACTGAAATCCCTTCCCCACAAACTGAAGCTCCTTCCACACACACTGAAACCCCTTCCCCACACACTGAAAGCCCGTCGCTACACACTGAAACCCATCCCCACACACTGATACCCCTTCCCCACACACTGAAACCCATCCCCACACACTGAAACATATCCCCACAGACTGAAACCCATCCCACACACTGAAACCTCTTCCACACACACTGAAACCTTTCCCTACAGACTGAAACCCTTCACCACACACTGAAACCTCTTCCCACACACTGAAACACCTTCCCCACACACTGAAACCCCTTCAACACACACTGAAACACCTTCCCCGCACACTGAAACCCCTTCCACACACACTGTCACCCCTTCCCCGCACACTGAAACCCCTTCCCCACAGACTGAAACACATCCCCACAGGCTGAAACCCCTTCCCCACACACTGAAACACATCCCACACACTGAAACCTCTTCCACACACACTGAAACCTTTCCCGACAGACTGAAACACCTTCCCCACACACAGAAAGCCATCCCCACACACTGAAACCTCTTCCCCACACACTGAAACCTCTTCCCCACACACTGGAGCCTTTCCCCACACACTCAAACCTCATCCCCACACACTGAAACCCATTCCCCACAGTCTGAAACCACTTCCCCACACACTGAAACACATCCCCACACACTGAAACCCCTTCCCCAAACACTGAAACCCCTTCCCCACACACTGAAATCCCTTCCCCACAAACTGAAGCCCCTTCCACACACACTGAAACCCCTTCCCCACACACTGAAAGCCCGTCCCTACACAGTGAAAACATTCCCCAAACACTGCAACCCCTTCCCCACTCACTGAAACACATCCCCACACACTGAAACCCCTTCCCCACACACTGAAACCCCTTCCCCACACACTGAATCCCCATCCACCCACACTGAAACCCTTCCCCACACTCTGAAACCCCTTCCCCACACACTGAAACCCCTTCCCCACCCACAGAAACCACTTCCCCACACACTGAAACCACTTCCCCACACACTGAAACGCCTTCCCCACACACTGAAACACTTCCCCATACACTGAAACACCTTTCCCACACACTGAAACACCTTCCCCACACAGTGACACACTTCACCACACACTGAAACACTTCCCCACACACTGACACCCCTTCCCCACACACTGAAACCCTTCCCCACACACTGAAACCCCTTCCCCACACACTGAAACCCCTTCTGCACACACTGAAAACCTTCCCCACACACTGAAACCCCTTCCCCACACACTGAACCCTTCCCCACACACTGAAACCCCTTCCCCACTCACTGAAACCCCTTCCCCACACACTGAAACACCTTCCCCACACACTGAAACCCCTTCCGCACACAGTTTAGCCTTTCCCCACACACTGAAACTCCTTGCCCACACAATGACACCCCTTTTCCGCACACTGAATCCCCTACCGCACACAATGAAGCACCTTCCCCACACAATGAAACACCTTCACCACATACTGAAACCCCTTCCCCACACACTGAAACCACTTCCCCACACACTGAAACACATTCCACACACACTGAAACCCCTTCCGCACACACTGAAACACCTTCCCCTCACACTGAAACCCCTTCACCACACACTGACTACCCTTCACCACACACTGAAACCCATTCCCCACAAACTGAAACCCCCTCCGCACACAGTGAAACCATTCCCCACACACTGAAACCCCTTCCCCAAACTCTGAAACACATCCCCACACACTGAAACGCCTTCCCCACACACTGAAACACATCCCCACACAGTGAAACCACTTCCCCACACAGTGAAACCCTGCCCCACACACTGAAACCCCTTCCCCACACACTGAAACACATCCCCACACACTGAAACCCCTTCCCCAAACACTGAAACCCCTTCCCCACACACTGAAATCCCTTCCCCACAAACTGAAGCTCCTTCCACACACACTGAAACCCCTTCCCCACACACTGAAAGCCCGTCGCTACACACTGAAACCCATCCCCACACACTGATACCCCTTCCCCACACACTGAAACCCATCCCCACACACTGAAACATATCCCCACAGACTGAAACCCATCCCACACACTGAAACCTCTTCCACACACACTGAAACCTTTCCCTACAGACTGAAACCCTTCACCACACACTGAAACCTCTTCCCACACACTGAAACACCTTCCCCACACACTGAAACCCCTTCAACACACACTGAAACACCTTCCCCGCACACTGAAATCCCTTCCACACACACTGTCACTCCTTCCCCGCACACTGAAACCCCTTCCCCACAGACTGAAACACATCCCCACAGGCTGAAACCCCTTCCCCACACACTGAAACCCATCCCACACACTGAAACCTCTTCCACACACACTGAAACCTTTCCCGACAGACTGAAACCCTTCCCCACACACTGAGAACTCTTCCCACACACTGAAACACCTTCCCCACACACAGAAAGCCATCCCCACACACTGAAACCTCTTCCCCACACACTGAAACCTCTTCCCCACACACTGGAGCCTTTCCCCACACACTCAAACCTCATCCCCACACACTGAAACCCATTCCCCACAGTCTGAAACCACTTCCCCACACACTGAAACCTCTTCCCCACACACTGAAACCCCTTCCCCACACACTGGAGCCCCTTCCCCACACACTCAAACCTCATCCCCACACACTGAAACCCATTCCCCACAGTCTGAAACCACTTCCCCACACACTGAAATCTCTTCCCCACACACCGAAGCCCCTTATCCACGCACTGAAACCCGTTCCCCATACACTGAAACCTCTACCCCACAGACTGTAACGCATACCCCACACACTGAAACACATCCCCACACACTGAAACCTCATGCCCACACAATGAAACCCCTTTCCCACACACTGAAACACATCCCCACACAGTGAAACCTCTTCCCCACATTTTGAAACCCATCCCCACACACTGAAACCCCTTCCTCACACACTGAAACCCATCCCCACACACTGAAACCCTTCCCCACACACTGAAACCTCTTCAACACACACTGAAACCTCTTCCCCACACACTGAAACCCCTTCCCCGCACACTGAAACCTCTTCCCCACACACTGAATCCCATTCACCACACACAGAAATGCCTTCCCCACACACTGAGACCTCTTCACACACACTGAAACGTCATCGCCACAGACTGAAACCCTTCCCCACACACTGAAACCTCTTCCCCACACACTGAAACCTCTTCCCCACACACTGAAACCCCTTCCCCGCACACTGAAACCTCTTCCCGACACACTGAATCCCCTTCACCGCACACTGAAACCCCTTCCCCACACTTTGAAGCCTCTTCCCCACACAGTGAAAACACTTCCCCACACACTGAAAACCCTTCCCCACACACTGAAACCTCTTCCCCACACACTGAAACCACTTCCCCACACACTGAAACCCCTTCCCCACACACTGAAACCTCTTCCCCACACATTGAGACCCCTTCCCCACACACTGAAACCCGTTTCCCACACACTGAAACCTCTTCCCACACACTGAAACACCTTCCCTTCAAACCGAAACCCATCCCCACACACTGATACCCCTTCGCCAAACACTGAAACCCATCCCCACACACTGAAAACCTTCCCCACACACTAAAACATCTTCCCACACACTGAAACATCTTCGCCACAGATTGAAACCCTTCCCCACACACTGAAACCTCTTCCCACACACTGAAACATCTTCGCCACAGACTGAAACCCTTCCCCACACACTGAAACCTCTTCCCCACACACTGACACCCCTTCCCTACACACTGAAACCCATCCCCACACACGGATACCCCTTCCCCACACACTGAAACCCATCCCCACACACTGAAACATATCCCCACAGACTGAAACCCATCCCACACACTGAAACCTCTTCCACACACACTGAAACCTTTCCCTACAGACTGAAACCCTTCACCACACACTGAAACCTCTTCCCACACACTGAAACACCTTCCCCACACACTGAAACCCCTTCAACACACACTGAAACACCTTCCCCGCACACTGAAACCCCTTCCACACACACTGTCACCCCTTCCCCGCACACTGAAACCCCTTCCCCACAGACTGAAACACATCCCCACAGGCTGAAACCCCTTCCCCACACACTGAAACCCATCCCACACACTGAAACCTCTTCCACACACACTGAAACCTTTCCCGACAGACTGAAACCCTTCCCCACACACTGAAAACTCTTCCCACACACTGAAACACCTTCCCCACACACAGAAAGCCATCCCCACACACTGAAACCTCTTCCCCACACACTGAAACCTCTTCCCCACACACTGAAACCCCTTCCCCACATACTGGAGCCCCTTCCCCACACACTCAAACCTCATCCCCACACACTGAAACCCATTCCCCACAGTCTGAAACCACTTCCCCACACACTGAAACCTCTTCCCCACACACTGAAACCTCTTCCCCACACATTGAAACCTCTTCCCCACACACCGAAGCCCCTTATCCACGCACTGAAACCCGTTCCCCATACACTGAAACCTCTTCCCCACAGACTGTAACGCATACCCCACACACTGAAACCCATCCCCACACACTGAAACCTCATGCCCACACAATGAAACCCCTTTCCCACACACTGAAACACATCCCCACACAGTGAAACCTCTTCCCCACACTTTGAGACCCATCCCCACACACTGAAACCCCTTCCCCACACACTGAAAATCATCCCCACACGCTGAAACCCTTCCCCACACACTGAAACCTCTTCAACACACACTGAAACCTCTTCCCCACACATTGAAACCCCTTCCCCGCACACTGAAACCTCTTCCCCACACACTGAATCCCCTTCACCACACACTGAAATGCCTTCCCCACACACTGAGACCTCTTCTCACACACTGAAACGTCATCGCCACAGACTGAAACCCTTCCCCACACACTGAAACCTCTTCCCCACACACTGAAACCTCTTCCCCACACACTGAAACCCCTTCCCCGCACACTGAAACCTCTTCCCGACACACTGAATCCCCTTCACCGCACACTGAAACCCCTTCCCCACTCTCTGAAGCCTCTTCCCCACACAGTGAAACCACTTCCCCACAGTCTGAAACCCCTTCCCACATTCTGAAACCTCTTCCTCACACACTGAAACCTCTTCCCCACACACTGAAACCACTTCCCCACACACTGAAACCCCTTCCCCACACACTGAAACCTCTTCCCCACACATTGAGACCCCTTCCCCACACACTGAAACCCCTTTCCCACGCACTGAAACACGTCCCCACGCACTGAAACCCATCCCCACACACTGAAACCTGTCCCCCACACAGTGAAACCCCTTCCCCACACACTGAAACCCATCCCCACACATTGAAACCCATCCCCACACACTGAAACCTCTTCCCCACACACTGAAAGCTCATCCCCACAGACTGAAACCCTTCCCCACACAGTGAAACCTCTTCCCCACACACTGAAAGCCCTTCCCCACGCACTGAAACCTCTTCCACTCATACTGAAACCAGTTCCCCACACACTGAAACCTCTTCCCCACACACTGAAACCTCTTCCCCACACACTGAAACCCATCCCCACAGACTGAAACACATCCGCACAGTCTGAAACCCCTTCCCCACACAATGAAACCTATTCCACACACACTGAAACCTTTCCCTACAGACTGAAACCCTTCCCCAAACAGTGAAACCTCTTCCCACACACTGAAACACCTTCCCCACACACAGAAAGCCATCCCCACACACTGAAACCTCTTCCCCACACACTGAAACCCCTTCTCCAGAAACTGAAACCCATCCCAACACACTGAAACCTCTTCCCCACAATCTGCAACCTCCTCCCCACACACTGAAACCCCTTCCCCACACACTGAAACCCATTCCCCACAGACTGAAACCACTTCCCCATACACTGAAACCTCTTCCCCACACACTGAAACCCATTCCCCACAGACTGAAACCACTTCCCCATACACTGAAACCTCTTCCCCACAGACTGAAACCTCTTCCCAACACACTGAAACCCCTTATCCACACACTGAATCCCCTTCCCCACAGACTGAAACCTCTTCCCCACACACTGAAACCTCTTCTCCACAGACTGTAACGCATTCCCCACACACTGAAACCCATCCCCACACGCTGAAACCTCATGCCCACACACTGGAACCCCTTCCCCACACACTGAAACCCCTTCCCCACACACTGAAAGCCATCCACACACACTGAAACCTCTTCCCAACACACTGAAACCCCTTCCCTACACACTGAAACCCATCCCCACACACTGAAACCCCTTCCCCACACACTAAAACCCATCCCCACATACTGAAACCCCTTCCCCACACACTGAATCCCCTTCACCACACACTGAAACCCCTTCCCCACACACTGAATCCCCTTCACCACACACTGAAACCCCCTCCCCACACACTGAAGCCTCTTCCCCACACACTGAAACCACTTCCCCACAGACTGAAACCCCTTCCCCACACTCTGAAACCTCTTCCCCACACACTGAAACCTCTTCCCCACACACTGAAACCACTTCCCCACACACTGAAACCCCTTCCCCACACACTGAAACCTCTTCCCCACACACTGAAACCCCTTCCCCACAGACTGAAACCCCTTAACCTCACACTGAAGTCTCTTCCCCACACACTGAAACCCCTTCCCCACACACTGAAACCTCTTACCCACACACTGATACCTCTTCCCCACACACTGAAACCCCTTCCCCGCACACTGAAACCTCTTCCCCACACACTGAATCCCCTTCACCACACACTGAAACCCCTTCGCCACACACTGAGGCCTCTTCCCCACACTCTGAAGCCACTTCCCCACAGACTGAAACCCCTTCCCCACACTCTGAAACCTCTCCCCCACACACTGAAACCTCTTCCCCAGACACTGAAACCTCTTCAACACACACTGAAACCTCTTCCCCACACACTGAAACCCCTTCCCCGCACACTGAAACCTCTTCCCCACACACTGAATCCCCTTCACCACACACTGAAATGCCTTCCCCACACACTGAGACCTCTTCACACACACTGAAACGTCATCGCCACAGACTGAAACCCTTCCCCACACACTGAAACCTCTTCCCCACACACTGAAACCTCTTCCCCACACACTGAAACCCCTTCCCCGCACACTGAAACCTCTTCCCGACACACTGAATCCCCTTCACCGCACACTGAAACCCCTTCCCCACTCTCTGAAGCCTCTTCCCCACACAGTGAAACCACTTCCCCACAGTCTGAAACCCCTTCCCACATTCTGAAACCTCTTCCCCACACACTGAAACCTCTTCCCCACACACTGAAACCTCTTCCCCACACACTGAAACCCCTTCCCCACACACTGAAACCTCTTCCCCACACATTGAGACCCCTTCCCCACACACTGATACCCCTTTCCCACGCACTGAAACCCGTCCCCACGCACTGAAACCCATCCCCACACACTGAAACCTGTTCCCCACACAGTGAAACCCCTTCCCCACACACTGAAACCCATCCCCACACATTGAAACCCATTCCCACACACTGAAACCTCTTCCCCACACACTGAAAGCTCTTCCCCACAGACTGAAACCCTTCCCCACACAGTGAAACCTCTTCCCCACACACTGAAAGCCCTTCCCCACGCACTGAAACCTCTTCCACTCATACTGAAACCACTTCCCCACACACTGAAACCTCTTCCCCACACACTGAAACCTCTTCCCCACACACTGAAACCCATCCCCACAGACTGAAACACATCCGCACAGTCTGAAACCCCTTCCCCACACAATGAAACCTCTTCCACACACACTGAAACCTTTCCCTACAGACTGAAACCCTTCCCCAAACACTGAAACCTCTTCCCACACACTGAAACAACTTCCCCACACACAGAAAGCCATCCCCACACACTGAAACCTCTTCCCCACACACTGAAACCCCTTCTCCAGTAACTGAAACCCATCCCAACACACTGAAACCTCTTCCCCACACTCTGCAACCTCCTCCCCACACACTGAAACCCCTTCCCCACACACTGAAACCCATTCCCCACAGACTGAAACCACTTCCCCATACACTGAAACCTCTTCCCCACACACTGAAAGCCCTTCCCCACGCACTGAAACCTCTTCCCAACACACTGAAACCCCTTATCCACACACTGAATCCCCTTCCCCACAGACTGAAACCTCTTCCCCACACACTGAAACCTCTTCTCCACAGACTGTAACGCATTCCCCACACACTGAAACCCATCCCCACACACTGAAACCTCATGCCCACACACTGGAACCCCTTCCCCACACACTGAAACCACTTCCCCACACACTGAAAGCCATCCACACACACTGAAACCTCTTCCCAACACACTGAAACCCCTTCCCTACACACTGAAACCCATCCCCACAGACTGAAACCCCTTCCCCACACACTAAAACCCATCCCCACATACTGAAACCCAACCCCACACACTGAAACCTCTTCCCACACACTGAAACCTCTTCCCCACACACTGAAACCCCTTCCCCACACACTGAATCCCCTTCACCACACACTGAAACCCCTTCCCCACACACTGAAGCCTCTTCCCCACACACTGAAACCTCTTCCCCACACACTGAAACCCCTTCCCCGCACACTGAAACCTCTTCCCGACACACTGAATCCCCTTCACCGCACACTGAAACCCCTTCCCCACTCTCTGAAGCCTCTTCCCCACACAGTGAAACCACTTCCCCACAGTCTGAAACCCCTTCCCACATTCTGAAACCTCTTCCTCACACACTGAAACCTCTTCCCCACACACTGAAACCACTTCCCCACACACTGAAACCCCTTCCCCACACACTGAAACCTCTTCCCCACACATTGAGACCCCTTCCCCACACACTGAAACCCCTTTCCCACGCACTGAAACCCGTCCCCACGCACTGAAACCCATCCCCATACACTGAAACCTGTTCCCCACACAGTGAAACCCCTTCCCCACACACTGAAACCCATCCCCACACATTGAAACCCATCCCCACACACTGAAACCTCTTCCCCACACACTGAAAGCTCTTCCCCACAGACTGAAACCCTTCCCCACACAGTGAAACCTCTTCCCCACACACTGAAAGCCCTTCCCCACGCACTGAAACCTCTTCCACTCATACTGAAACCAGTTCCCCACACACTGAAACCTCTTCCCCACACACTGAAACCTCTTCCCCACACACTGAAACCCATCCCCACAGACTCAAACACATCCGCACAGTCTGAAACCCCTTCCCCACACAATGAAACCTATTCCACACACACTGAAACCTTTCCCTACAGACTGAAACCCTTCCCCAAACACTGAAACATCTTCCCACACACTGAAACACCTTCCCCACACACAGAAAGCCATCCCCACACACTGAAACCTCTTCCCCACACACTGAAACCCCTTCTCCAGAAACTGAAACCCATCCCAACACACTGAAACCTCTTCCCCACACTCTGCAACCTCCTCCCCACACACTGAAACCCCTTCCCCACACACTGAAACCCATTCCCCACAGACTGAAACCACTTCCCCATACACTGAAACCTCTTCCCCACACACTGAAACCCATTCCCCACAGACTGAAACCACTTCCCCATACACTGAAACCTCTTCCCCACAGACTGAAACCTCTTCCCAACACACTGAAACCCCTTATCCACACACTGAATCCCCTTCCCCACAGACTGAAACCTCTTCCCCACACACTGAAACCTCTTCTCCACAGACTGTAACGCATTCCCCACACACTGAAAGCCATCCACACACACTGAAACCTCTTCCCAACACACTGAAACCCTTTCCCTACACACTGAAACCCATCCCCACACACTGAAACCCCTTCCCCACACACTAAAACCCATCCCCACATACTGAAACCCCTTCCCCACACACTGAATCCCCTTCACCACACACTGAAACCCCTTCCCCACACACTGAATCCCCTTCACCACACACTGAAACCCCTTCCCCACACACTGAAGCCTCTTCCCCACACACTGAAACCACTTCCCCACAGACTGAAACCCCTTCCCCACACTCTGAAACCTCTTCCCCACACACTGAAACCTCTTCCCCACACACTGAAACCACTTCCCCACACACTGAAACCCCTTCCCCACACACTGAAACCTCTTCCCCACACACTGAAACCCCTTCCCCACAGACTGAAACCCCTTAACCTCACACTGAAGTCTCTTCCCCACACACTGAAACCCCTTCCCCACACACTGAAACCTCTTACCCACACACTGATACCTCTTCCCCACACACTGAAACCCCTTCCCCGCACACTGAAACCTCTTCCCCACACACTGAATCCCCTTCACCACACACTGAAACCCCTTCGCCACACACTGAGGCCTCTTCCCCACACACTGAAGCCACTTCCCCACAGACTGAAACCCCTTCCCCACACTCTGAAACCTCTCTCCCACACACTGAAACCTCTTCCCCAGACACTGAAACCTCTTCAACACACACTGAAACCTCTTCCCCACACACTGAAACCCCTTCCCCGCACACTGAAACCTCTTCCCCACACACTGAATCCCCTTCAGCACACACTGAAATGCCTTCCCCACACACTGAGACCTCTTCACACACACTGAAACGTCATCGCCACAGACTGAAACCACTTCCCCATACACTGAAACCTCTTCCCCACAGACTGATACCTCTTCCCAACACACTGAAGCCCCTTATCCACACACTGAATCCCCTTCCCCACAGACTGAAACCTCTTCCCCACACACTGAAACCTCTTCTCCACAGACTGTAACGCATTCCCCACACACTGAAACCCATCCCCACACACTGAAACCTCATGCCCACACACTGGAACCCCTTCCCCACACACTGAAACCCCTTCCCCACACACTGAAAGCCATCCACACACACTGAAACCTCTTCCCAACACACTGAAACCCCTTCCCTACACACTGAAACCCATCCCCACAGACTGAAACCCCTTCCCCACACACTAAAACCCATCCCCACATACTGAAACCCAACCCCACACACTGAAACCTCTTCCCACACACTGAAACCTCTTCCCCACACACTGAAACCCCTTCCCCACACACTGAATCCCCTTCACCACACACTGAAACCCCTTCCCCACACACTGAAGCCTCTTCCCCACACACTGAAACCTCTTCCCCACACACTGAAACCCCTTCCCCGCACACTGAAACCTCTTCCCGACACACTGAATCCCCTTCACCGCACACTGAAACCCCTTCCCCACTCTCTGAAGCCTCTTCCCCACACAGTGAAACCACTTCCCCACAGTCTGAAACCCCTTCCCACATTCTGAAACCTCTTCCTCACACACTGAAACCTCTTCCCCACACACTGAAACCACTTCCCCACACACTGAAACCCCTTCCCCACTCACTGAAACCTCTTCCCCACACATTGAGACCCCTTCCCCACACACTGAAACCCCTTTCCCACGCACTGAAACCCGTCCCCACGCACTGAAACCCATCCCCATACACTGAAACCTGTTCCCCACACAGTGAAACCCCTTCCCCACTCACTGAAACCCATCCCTACACATTGAAACCCATCCCCACACACTGAAACCTCTTCCCCACACACTGAAAGCTCTTCCCCACAGACTGAAACCCTTCCCCACACAGTGAAACCTCTTCCCCACACACTGAAAGCCCTTCCCCACGCACTGAAACCTCTTCCACTCATACTGAAACCAGTTCCCCACACACTGAAACCTCTTCCCCACACACTGAAACCTCTTCCCCACACACTGAAACCCATCCCCACAGACTCAAACACATCCGCACAGTCTGAAACCCCTTCCCCACACAATGAAACCTATTCCACACACACTGAAACCTTTCCCTACAGACTGAAACCCTTCCCCAAACACTGAAACCTCTTCCCACACACTGAAACACCTTCCCCACACACAGAAAGCCATCCCCACACACTGAAACCTCTTCCCCACACACTGAAACCCCTTCTCCAGAAACTGAAACCCATCCCAACACACTGAAACCTCTTCCCCACACTCTGCAACCTCCTCCCCACACACTGAAACCCCTTCCCCACACACTGAAACCCATTCCCCACAGACTGAAACCACTTCCCCATACACTGAAACCTCTTCCCCACACACTGAAACCCATTCCCCACAGACTGAAACCACTTCCCCATACACTGAAACCTCTTCCCCACAGACTGAAACCTCTTCCCAACACACTGAAACCCCTTATCCACACACTGAATCCCCTTCCCCACTCTCTGAAACCTCTTCCCCAAACACTGAAACCTCTTCTCCACAGACTGTAACGCATTCCCCACACACTGAAAGCCATCCACACACACTGAAACCTCTTCCCAACACACTGAAACCCTTTCCCTACACACTGAAACCCATCCCCACACACTGAAACCCCTTCCCCACACACTAAAACCCATCCCCACATACTGAAACCCCTTCCCCACACACTGAATCCCCTTCACCACACACTGAAACCCCTTCCCCACACACTGAATCCCCTTCACCACACACTGAAACCCCTTCCCCACACACTGAAGCCTCTTCCCCACACACTGAAACCACTTCCCCACAGACTGAAACCCCTTCCCCACACTCTGAAACCTCTTCCCCACACACTGAAACCTCTTCCCCACACACTGAAACCACTTCCCCACACACTGAAACCCCTTCCCCACACACTGAAACCTCTTCCCCACGCACTGAAACCCCTTCCCCACAGACTGAAACCCCTTAACCTCACACTGAAGTCTCTTCCCCACACACTGAAACCCCTTCCCCACACACTGAAACCTCTTACCCACACACTGATACCTCTTCCCCACACACTGAAACTCCTTCCCCGCACACTGAAACCTCTTCCCCACACACTGAATCCCCTTCACCACACACTGAAACCCCTTCGCCACACACTGAGGCCTCTTCCCCACACACTGAAGCCACTTCCCCACAGACTGAAACCCCTTCCCCACACTCTGAAACCTCTCTCCCACACACTGAAACCTCTTCCCCAGACACTGAAACCTCTTCAACACACACTGAAACCTCTTCCCCACACACTGAAACCCCTTCCCCGCACACTGAAACCTCTTCCCCACACACTGAATCCCCTTCACCACACACTGAAATGCCTTCCCCACACACTGAGACCTCTTCACACACACTGAAACGTCATCGCCACAGACTGAAACCCTTCCCCACACACTGAAACCTCTTCCCCACACACTGAAACCTCTTCCCCACACACTGAAACCCCTTCCCCGCACACTGAAACCTCTTCCCGACACACTGAATCCCCTTCACCGCACACTGAAACCCCTTCCCCACTCTCTGAAGCCTCTTCCCCACACAGTGAAACCACTTCCCCACAGTCTGAAACCCCTTCCCACATTCTGAAACCTCTTCCCCACACACTGAAACCTCTTCCCCACACACTGAAACCACTTCCCCACACACTGAAACCCCTTCCCCACACACTGAAACCTCTTCCCCACACATTGAGACCCCTTCCCCACACACTGATACCCCTTTCCCACGCACTGAAACCCGTCCCCACGCACTGAAACCCATCCCCACACACTGAAACCTGTTCCCCACACAGTGAAACCCCTTCCCCACACACTGAAACCCATCCCCACACATTGAAACCCATCCCCACACACTGAAACCTCTTCCCCACACACTGAAAGCTCTTCCCCACAGACTGAAACCCTTCCCCACACAGTGAAACCTCTTCCCCACACACTGAAAGCCCTTCCCCACGCACTGAAACCTCTTCCACTCATACTGAAACCACTTCCCCACACACTGAAACCTCTTCCCCACACACTGAAACCTCTTCCCCACACACTGAAACCCATCCCCACAGACTGAAACACATCCGCACAGTCTGAAACCCCTTCCCCACACAATGAAACCTCTTCCACACACACTGAAACCTTTCCCTACAGACTGAAACCCTTCCCCAAACACTGAAACCTCTTCCCACACACTGAAACACCTTCCCCACACACAGAAAGCCATCCCCACACACTGAAACCTCTTCCCCACACACTGAAACCCCTTCTCCAGAAACTGAAACCCATCCCAACACACTGAAACCTCTTCCCCACACTCTGCAACCTCCTCCCCACACACTGAAACCCCTTCCCCACACACTGAAACCCATTCCCCACAGACTGAAACCACTTCCCCATACACTGAAACCTCTTCCCCACAGACTGAAACCTCTTCCCAACACACTGAAACCCCTTATCCACACACTGAATCCCCTTCCCCACAGACTGAAACCTCTTCCCCACACACTGAAACCTCTTCTCCACAGACTGTAACGCATTCCCCACACACTGAAACCCATCCCCACACACTGAAACCTCATGCCCACACACTGGAACCCCTTCCCCACACACTGAAACCCCTTCCCCACACACTGAAAGCCATCCACACACACTGAAACCTCTTCCCAACACACTGAAACCCCTTCCCTACACACTGAAACCCATCCCCACACACTGAAACCCCTTCCCCAAACACTAAAACCCATCCCCACATACTGAAACCCAACCCCACACACTGAAACCTCTTCCCACACACTGAAACCTCTTCCCCACACACTGAAACCCCTTCCCCACACACTGAATCCCCTTCACCACACACTGAAACCCCTTCCCCACACACTGAAGCCTCTTCCCCACACACTGAAACCACTTCCCCACAGACTGAAACCCCTTCCCCACACTCTGAAACCTCTTCCCCACACACTGAAACCTCTTCCCCACACACTGAAACCACTTCCCCACACACTGAAACCCCTTCCCCACACACTGAAACCTCTTCCCCACACACTGAAACCCCTTCCCCACAGACTGAAACCCCTTAACCTCACACTGAAGTCTCTTCCCCACACACTGAAACCCCTTCCCCACAGACTGAAACCTCTTCCCCAGACACTGAAACCTCTTCAACACACACTGAAACCTCTTCCCCACACACTGAAACCCCTTCCCCACAGACTGAAACCTCTTCCCCAGACACTGAAACCTCTTCAACACACACTGAAACCTCTTCCCCACACACTGAAACCCCTTCCCCACAGACTGAAACCCCTTAACCTCACACTGAAGTCTCTTCCCCACACACTGAAACCCCTTCCCCACAGACTGAAACCACTTCCCCATACACTGAAACCTCTTCCCCACAGACTGATACCTCTTCCCAACACACTGAAACCCCTTATCCACACACTGAATCCCCTTCCCCACAGACTGAAACCTCTTCCCCACACACTGAAACCTCTTCTCCACAGACTGTAACGCATTCCCCACACACTGAAACCCATCCCCACACACTGAAACCTCATGCCCACACACTGGAACCCCTTCCCCACACACTGAAACCCCTTCCCCACACACTGAAAGCCATCCACACACACTGAAACCTCTTCCCAACACACTGAAACCCCTTCCCTACACACTGAAACCCATCCCCACAGACTGAAACCCCTTCCCCACACACTAAAACCCATCCCCACATACTGAAACCCAACCCCACACACTGAAACCTCTTCCCACACACTGAAACCTCTTCCCCACACACTGAAACCCCTTCCCCACACACTGAATCCCCTTCACCACACACTGAAACCCCTTCCCCACACACTGAAGCCTCTTCCCCACACACTGAAACCTCTTCCCCACACACTGAAACCCCTTCCCCGCACACTGAAACCTCTTCCCGACACACTGAATCCCCTTCACCGCACACTGAAACCCCTTCCCCACTCTCTGAAGCCTCTTCCCCACACAGTGAAACCACTTCCCCACAGTCTGAAACCCCTTCCCACATTCTGAAACCTCTTCCTCACACACTGAAACCTCTTCCCCACACACTGAAACCACTTCCCCACACACTGAAACCCCTTCCCCACACACTGAAACCTCTTCCCCACACATTGAGACCCCTTCCCCACACACTGAAACCCCTTTCCCACGCACTGAAACCCGTCCCCACGCACTGAAACCCATCCCCATACACTGAAACCTGTTCCCCACACAGTGAAACCCCTTCCCCACACACTGAAACCCATCCCCACACATTGAAACCCATCCCCACACACTGAAACCTCTTCCCCACACACTGAAAGCTCTTCCCCACAGACTGAAACCCTTCCCCACACAGTGAAACCTCTTCCCCACACACTGAAAGCCCTTCCCCACGCACTGAAACCTCTTCCACTCATACTGAAACCAGTTCCCCACACACTGAAACCTCTTCCCCACACACTGAAACCTCTTCCCCACACACTGAAACCCATCCCCACAAACTCAAACACATCCGCACAGTCTGAAACCCCTTCCCCACACAATGAAACCTATTCCACACACACTGAAACCTTTCCCTACAGACTGAAACCCTTCCCCAAACACTGAAACCTCTTCCCACACACTGAAACACCTTCCCCACACACAGAAAGCCATCCCCACACACTGAAACCTCTTCCCCACACACTGAAACCCCTTCTCCAGAAACTGAAACCCATCCCAACACACTGAAACCTCTTCCCCACACTCTGCAACCTCCTCCCCACACACTGAAACCCCTTCCCCACACACTGAAACCCATTCCCCACAGACTGAAACCACTTCCCCATACACTGAAACCTCTTCCCCACACACTGAAACCCATTCCCCACAGACTGAAACCACTTCCCCATACACTGAAACCTCTTCCCCACATTCTGAAACCTCTTCCTCACACACTGAAACCTCTTCCCCACACACTGAAACCACTTCCCCACACACTGAAACCCCTTCCCCACACACTGAAACCTCTTCCCCACACATTGAGACCCCTTCCCCACACACTGAAACCCCTTTCCCACGCACTGAAACCCGTCCCCACGCACTGAAACCCATCCCCATACACTGAAACCTGTTCCCCACACAGTGAAACCCCTTCCCCACACACTGAAACCCATCCCCACACATTGAAACCCATCCCCACACACTGAAACCTCTTCCCCACACACTGAAAGCTCTTCCCCACAGACTGAAACCCTTCCCCACACAGTGAAACCTCTTCCCCACACACTGAAAGCCCTTCCCCACGCACTGAAACCTCTTCCACTCATACTGAAACCAGTTCCCCACACACTGAAACCTCTTCCCCACACACTGAAACCTCTTCCCCACACACTGAAACCCATCCCCACAAACTCAAACACATCCGCACAGTCTGAAACCCCTTCCCCACACAATGAAACCTATTCCACACACACTGAAACCTTTCCCTACAGACTGAAACCCTTCCCCAAACACTGAAACCTCTTCCCACACACTGAAACACCTTCCCCACACACAGAAAGCCATCCCCACACACTGAAACCTCTTCCCCACACACTGAAACCCCTTCTCCAGAAACTGAAACCCATCCCAACACACTGAAACCTCTTCCCCACACTCTGCAACCTCCTCCCCACACACTGAAACCCCTTCCCCACACACTGAAACCCATTCCCCACAGACTGAAACCACTTCCCCATACACTGAAACCTCTTCCCCACACACTGAAACCCATTCCCCACAGACCGAAACCACTTCCCCATACACTGAAACCTCTTCCCCACAGACTGAAACCTCTTCCCAACACACTGAAACCCCTTATCCACACACTGAATCCCCTTCCCCACAGACTGAAACCTCTTCCCCACACACTGAAACCTCTTCTCCACAGACTGTAACGCATTCCCCACAGACTGAAAGCCATCCACACACACTGAAACCTCTTCCCAACACACTGAAACCCTTTCCCTACACACTGAAACCCATCCCCACACACTGAAACCCCTTCCCCACACACTAAAACCCATCCCCACATACTGAAACCCCTTCCCCACACACTGAATCCCCTTCACCACACACTGAAACCCCTTCCCCACACACTGAATCCCCTTCACCACACACTGAAACCCCTTCCCCACACACTGAAGCCTCTTCCCCACACACTGAAACCACTTCCCCACAGACTGAAACCCCTTCCCCACACTCTGAAACCTCTTCCCCACACACTGAAACCTCTTCCCCACACACTGAAACCACTTCCCCACACACTGAAACCCCTTCCCCACACACTGAAACCTCTTCCCCACACACTGAAACCCCTTCCCCACAGACTGAAACCCCTTAACCTCACACTGAAGTCTCTTCCCCACACACTGAAACCCCTTCCCCACACACTGAAACCTCTTACCCACACACTGATACCTCTTCCCCACACACTGAAACCCCTTCCCCGCACACTGAAACCTCTTCCCCACACACTGAATCCCCTTCACCACACACTGAAACCCCTTCGCCACACACTGAGGCCTCTTCCCCACACACTGAAGCCACTTCCCCACAGACTGAAACCCCTTCCCCACACTCTGAAACCTCTCTCCCACACACTGAAACCTCTTCCCCAGACACTGAAACCTCTTCAACACACACTGAAACCTCTTCCCCACACACTGAAACCCCTTCCCCGCACACTGAAACCTCTTCCCCACACACTGAATCCCCTTCACCACACACTGAAATGCCTTCCCCACACACTGAGACCTCTTCACACACACTGAAACGTCATCGCCACAGACTGAAACCCTTCCCCACACACTGAAACCTCTTCCCCACACACTGAAACCTCTTCCCCACACACTGAAACCCCTTCCCCGCACACTGAAACCTCTTCCCGACACACTGAATCCCCTTCACCGCACACTGAAACCCCTTCCCCACTCTCTGAAGCCTCTTCCCCACACAGTGAAACCACTTCCCCACAGTCTGAAACCCCTTCCCACATTCTGAAACCTTTTCCCCACACACTGAAACCTCTTCCCCACACACTGAAACCACTTCCCCACACACTGAAACCCCTTCCCCCCACACTGAAACCTCTTCCCCACACATTGAGACCCCTTCCCCACACACTGAAACCCATCCCCACACATTGAAACCCATCCCCACACACTGAAACCTCTTCCCCACACACTGAAACCTCTTCCCCACACACTGAAACCACTTCCCCACACACTGAAACCCCTTCCCCACACACTGAAACCTCTTCCCCACACATTGAGACCCCTTTCCCACGCACTGAAACCCGTCCCCACGCACTGAAACCCATCCCCACACACTGAAACCTGTTCCCCACACAGTGAAACCCCTTCCCCACACACTGAAACCCATCCCCACACATTGAAACCCATCCCCACACACTGAAACCTCTTCCCCACACACTGAAAGCTCTTCCCCACAGACTGAAACCCTTCCCCACACAGTGAAACCTCTTCCCCACACACTGAAAGCCCTTCCCCACGCACTGAAACCTCTTCCACTCATACTGAAACCACTTCCCCACACACTGAAACCTCTTCCCCACACACTGAAACCTCTTCCCCACACACTGAAACCCATCCCCACAGACTGAAACACATCCGCACAGTCTGAAACCCCTTCCCCACACAATGAAACCTCTTCCACACACACTGAAACCTTTCCCTACAGACTGAAACCCTTCCCCAAACACTGAAACCTCTTCCCACACACTGAAACACCTTCCCCACACACAGAAAGCCATCCCCACACACTGAAACCTCTTCCCCACACACTGAAACCCCTTCTCCAGAAACTGAAACCCATCCCAACACACTGAAACCTCTTCCCCACACTCTGCAACCTCCTCCCCACACACTGAAACCCCTTCCCCACACACTGAAACCCATTCCCCACAGACTGAAACCACTTCCCCATACACTGAAACCTCTTCCCCACAGACTGAAACCTCTTCCCAACACACTGAAACCCCTTATCCACACACTGAATCCCCTTCCCCACAGACTGAAACCTCTTCCCCACACACTGAAACCTCTTCTCCACAGACTGTAACGCATTCCCCACACACTGAAACCCATCCCCACACACTGAAACCTCATGCCCACACACTGGAACCCCTTCCCCACACACTGAAACCCCTTCCCCACACACTGAAAGCCATCCACACACACTGAAACCTCTTCCCAACACACTGAAACCCCTTCCCTACACACTGAAACCCATCCCCACACACTGAAACCCCTTCCCCAAACACTAAAACCCATCCCCACATACTGAAACCCAACCCCACACACTGAAACCTCTTCCCACACACTGAAACCTCTTCCCCACACACTGAAACCCCTTCCCCACAGACTGAATCCCCTTCACCACACACTGAAACCCCTTCCCCACACACTGAAGCCTCTTCCCCACACACTGAAACCACTTCCCCACAGACTGAAACCCCTTCCCCACACTCTGAAACCTCTTCCCCACACACTGAAACCTCTTCCCCACACACTGAAACCGCTTCCCCACACACTGAAACCCCTTCCCCACACACTGAAACCTCTTCCCCACACACTGAAACCCCTTCCCCACAGACTGAAACCCCTTAACCTCACACTGAAGTCTCTTCCCCACACACTGAAACCCCTTCCCCACAGACTGAAACCTCTTCCCCACACACTGATACCTCTTCCCCACACACTGAAACCCCTTCCCCGCACACTGAAACCTCTTCCCCACACACTGAATCCCCTTCACCACACACTGAAACCCCTTCGCCACACACTGAGGCCTCTTCCCCACACACTGAAGCCACTTCCCCACAGACTGAAACCCCTTCCCCACACTCTGAAACCTCTCCCCCACACACTGAAACCTCTTCCCCAGACACTGAAACCTCTTTCCCACACACTGAAACACCTTCCCCACACACTGAAACACATCCCCACACACTGAAACCCATCCCTACACTCTGAAACCTGTTCCCCACACACTGAAAGCTCTTCCCCACAGACTGAAACCCTTTCCCACACACTGACACCCCTTCCCCAATCACAGAAACCCATCCCCACAGACTGAAACCCTTCCCCAAACACTGAAACCTCTTCCCACACACTAAAACACCTTCCCCACACACAGAAAGCCATCCCCACACACTGAAACCTCTTCCCCACACACTGAGACCTCTTCCCCACACACTGAAACCCATCCCCACAGACTGAAACACATCCGCACAGGCTGAAACCCCTTCCCCACACACTGAAAGCCCTTCCCCACGCACTGAAACCTCTTCCACTAATACTGAAACCACTTCCCCACACACTGAAACCTCTTCCCCACACACTGAAACCACTTACCCACACACTGAAACCACTTCCCAACACACTGAAACCTCTTCCCCACACACTGAAACCACTTCCCCACACACTGAAACCCCTTCCCCACGCACTGAAACCTCTTCCCCACACACTGAAACCTCTTCCCCAAAGACTGAAATCCCTTAACCACACACTGAAACAGATCCTCACACACTGATATCTCTTCCCCACACACTTAAACCCATCCCCACACACTGAAACCCATCCCCACACACTGAAACCCATCCCCACACTCTGAAACCTCTATCCCACACACTGAAAGCTCTTTCCCACAGACTGAAACCCTTCCCCACACACTGAAATCCCTTCCCCGCACACAGAAACACATCCCCACAGACTGAAACCCATCCCACACACTGAAACCTCTTCCACACACACTGAAACCTTTCCCTACAGACTGAAACCCTTCACCACACACTGAAAACTCATCCCACACACTGAAACCCCTTCCCCACACACTGAAACCCCTTCAACACACACTGTAACCCCTTCCCCGCACACTGAAACCCCTTCCACACAAACTGTAACCCGTTCCCCGCACACTGAAACCCATCCCACACACTGAAACCTCATCCACACACACTGAAACCTTTCCCGACAGACTGAAACCCTTCCCCACACACTGAAACCTCTTCCCACACACTGAAACACCTTCCCCACACACAGAAAGCCATCCCCACACACTGAAACTTCTCCCCCACACACTGAAACCCATCCCCACACACTGAAACCCCTTCCCCACACACTGAAACCCATCCCCACACACTGAAACCCTTCCCCACACACTGAAGCCTCATCCCCACACACTGAAACAACTTCCCCACAGACTGAATCCCCTTCCCCACACTCTGAAACCTCTTCCCCACACACTGAAACCTCTTCCCCAGACACTGAAACCTCTTTCCCACACACTGAAACATCTTCCCCACACACTGAAACACATCTCCACACACTGAAACCCATCCCTGCACTCTGAAATCTCTTCCCCACACACTGAAAGCTCATCCACACAGACTGAAACCCTTCCCCACACACTGAAAACCCTTCCCCAATCGCTGAAACCCATCCCCACAGACTGCAACACATCCCCAATGGCGGAAACCCCTTCCCCACACACTGAATCCCATCCCACACAATGAAACCTCTTCCACACACACTGAAACCTTTCCCTACAGACTGAAACCCTTCCCCAAACACTGAAGCCTCTTCCCACACACTGAAACACCTTCGCCACACACAGAAAGCCATCCCCACACACTGAAACCCCTTCCCCACACACTGAAACCCATTCCCCACAGACAGAAACCACATCCCCATACACTGAAACCTCTTCCCCACACACTGAAACCCATTCCCCACAGACTGAAACCACTTCCCCATACACTGAAACCTCTTCCCCACAGACTGAAACCTCTTCCCAACACACTGAAACCCCTTATCCACACACTGAATCCCCATCCCCACAGACTGAAACCTCTTCCCCACACACTGAAACCTCTTCCCCACAGACTGTAACGCATTCCCCACACACTGAAACCCATCCCCACACACTGAAACCTCATGCCCACACACTGGAACCCCTTCCCCACACACTGAAACCCCTTCCCCACACACTGAAAGCCATCCCCACACACTGAAACCTCTTCCCAACACACTGAAACCCCTTCCCTACACACTGAAACCCATCCCCACACACTGAAACCCCTTCCCCACACACTGAAACCCATCCCCACACACTGAAACCCAACCCCACACACTGAGACCTCTTCCCACACACTGAAACCTCTTCCCCACACACTGAAACCCCTTCCCCACACACTGACTCCCCTTCACCACACACTGAAGCCTCTTCCCCACACACTGAAACCACTTCCCCACACACTGAAACCCCTTCCCCACACACTGAAACCTCTTCCCCACACACTGAAACCCCTTCCCCACAGACTGAAACCCCTTAACCTCACACTGAAATCTCTTCCCCACACACTGAAACCCCTTCCCCACACACTGAAACCTCTTCCCCACACACTGATACCTCTTCCCCACACACAGAAACCCCTTCCCCGCACACTGAAACCTCTTCCCCACACACTCAATCCCCTTCACCACACACTGAAACCCCTTCGCCACACACTGAGGCCTCTTCCCCACACACTGAAGCCACTTCCCCACAGACTGAAACCCCTTCCCCACACTCTGAAACCTCTTCCCCAGACACTGAAACCTCTTTCCCACACACTGAAAAACCTTCCCCACACACTGAAACACATCCCCACACACTGAAACCCATCCCTACACTCTGAAACCTCTTCCCCACACACTGAAAGCTCTTCCCCACAGACTGAAACCCTTTCCCACACACTGAAACCCCTTCCCCAATCACTGAAACCCATCCCCACAGACTGAAACACATCCCCAAAGGCTGAATCCCCTTCCCCACACACTGAAACCCATCCCACACAATGAAACCTCTTCCACACACACTGAAACCTTTCCCTACAGACTGAAACCCTTCCCCAAACACTGAAACATCTTCCCACACACTGAAATACCTTCCCCACACACAGAAAGCCATCCCCACACACTGAAACCTCTTCCCCACACACTGAAACCCCTTCTCCAGACACTAAAACCCATCCCCACACACTGAAACCCCTTCCCCACAGTCTGCAACCTCCTCCCCACACACTGAAACCCCTTTCCCACACACTGAAACCCCTTCCCCACACACTCAAACCTCTTCCCCACAGACTGTAACGCATTCCCCACACACTGAAACCCATCCCCACACACTGAAACCTCATGCCCACACACTGGAACCCCTTCCCCACACACTGTAACCCCTTCCCCACACACTGAAAGCCATCCCCACACACTGAAACCTCTTCCCAACACACTGAAACCCCTTCCCTACACACTGAAACCCATCCCCACACACTGAAACCCCTTCCCCACACACTGAAACCCATCCCCACACACTGACTCCCAACCCCACACACTGAAACCTCTTCCCACACACTGAAACCTCTTCCCCACACACTGAAACCCCTTCCCCACACACTGACTCCCCTCCACCACACACTGAAACCCCTTCCACACACACTGAAGCCTCTTCCCCACACACTGAAACCACTTCCCCACACACTGAAACCCCTTCCCCACACACTCAAACCTCTTCCCCACAGACTGTAACGCATTCCCCACACACTGAAACCCGTCCCCACACACTGAAACCTCTTCCCCACACATTGGAACCCCTTCCCCACACACTGAAACCCCTTCCCCACACACTGAAAGCCATCCCCACACACTGAAACCTCTTCCCAACACACTGAAACCCCTTCCCTACACAGTGAAACCCATCCCCACACACTGAAACCCTTCCCCACACACTGAAATGCCTTCCCCGCACACAGAAACACATCCCCACAGACTGAAACCCATCCCACACACTGAAACCTCTTCCACACACACTGAAACCTTTCCCTACAGACTGAAACCCTTCACCACACACTGAAACCTCATCCCACACACAGAAACCCCTTCCCCACACACTGAAACCCCTTCAACACACACTGTAACCCCTTCCCCGCACACTGAAACCCCTTCCACACAAACTGTAACCCGTTCCCCGCACACTGAAACCCATCCCACACACTGAAACCTCATCCACACACACTGAAACCTTTCCCGACAGACTGAAACCCTTCCCCACACACTGAAACCTCTTCCCACACACTGAAACACCTTCCCCACACACAGAAAGCCATCCCCACACACTGAAACTTCTCCCCCACACACTGAAACCCATCCCCACACACTGAAACCCCTTCCCCACACACTGAAACCCATCCCCACACACTGAAACCCTTCCCCACACACTGAAGCCTCATCCCCACACACTGAAACAACTTCCCCACAGACTGAATCCCCTTCCCCACACTCTGAAACCTCTTCCCCACACACTGAAACCTCTTCCCCAGACACTGAAACCTCTTTCCCACACACTGAAACACCTTCCCCACACACTGAAACACATCTCCACACACTGAAACCCATCCCTGCACTCTGAAATCTCTTCCCCACACACTGAAAGCTCATCCCCACAGACTGAAACCCTTCCCCACACACTGAAAACCCTTCCCCAATCGCTGAAACCCATCCCCACAGACTGCAACACATCCCCAAAGGCGGAAACCCCTTCCCCACACACTGAATCCCATCCCACACAATGAAACCTCTTCCACACACACTGAAACCTTTCCCTACAGACTGAAACCCTTCCCCAAACACTGAAACCTCTTCCCACACACGGAAACACCTTCCCCACACACAGAAAGCCATCCCCACACACTGAAACCCCTTCCCCACACACTGAAACCCATTCCCCACAGACTGAAACCACTTCCCCATACACTGAAACCTCTTCCCCACACACTGAAACCCATTCCCCACAGACTGAAACCACTTCCCCATACACTGAAACCTCTTCCCCACAGACTGAAACCTCTTCCCAACACACTGAAACCCCTTATCCACACACTGAATCCCCATCCCCACAGAATGAAACCTCTTCCCCACACACTGAAACCTCTTCCCCACAGACTGTAACGCATTCCCCACACACTGAAACCCATCCCCACACACTGAAACCTCATGCCCACACACTGGAACCCCTTCCCCACACACTGAAACCCCTTCCCCACACACTGAAAGCCATCCCCACACACTGAAACCTCTTCCCAACAAACTGAAACCCCTTCCCTACACACTGAAACCCATCCCCACACACTGAAACCCCTTCCCCACACACTGAAACCCATCCCCACACACTGAAACCCAACCCCACACACTGAAACCTCTTCCCACACACTGAAACCTCTTCCCCACACACTGAAACCCCTTCCCCACACACTGACTCCCCTTCACCACACACTGAAGCCTCTTCCACACACACTGAAACCCCTTCCCCACACACTGAAACCCCTTCCCCACACACTGAAACCTCTTCCCCACACACTGAAACCCCTTCCCCACAGACTGAAACCCCTTAACCTCACACTGAAATCTCTTCCCCACACACTGAAACCCCTTCCCCACACACTGAAACCTCTTCCCCACACACTGATACCTCTTCCCCACACACAGAAACCCCTTCCCCGCACACTGAAACCTCTTCCCCACACACTCAATCCCCTTCACCACACACTGAAACCCCTTCGCCACACACTGAGGCCTCTTCCCCACACACTGAAGCCACTTCCCCACAGACTGAAACCCCTTCCCCACACTCTGAAACCTCTTCCCCACACACTGAAACCTCTTCCCCAGACTCTGAAACCTCTTTCCCACACACTGGAAAACCTTCCCCACACACTGAAACACATCCCCACACACTGAAACCCATCCCTACACTCTGAAACCTCTTCCCCACACACTGAAAGCTCTTCCCCACAGACTGAAACCCTTTCCCACACACTGAAACCCCTTCCCCAATCACTGAAACCCATCCCCACAGACTGAAACACATCCCCAAAGGCTGAATCCCCTTCCCCACACACTGAAACCCATCCCACACAATGAAACCTCTTCCACACACACTGAAACCTTTCCCTACAGACTGAAACCCTTCCCCAAACACTGAAACCTCTTCCCACACACTGAAATACCTTCCCCACACACAGAAAGCCATCCCCACACACTGAAACCTCTTCCCCACACACTGAAACCCCTTCTCCAGACACTGAAACCCATCCCCACACACTGAAACCCCTTCCCCACAGTCTGCAACCTCCTCCCCACACACTGAAACCCCTTTCCCACACACTGAAACCCCTTCCCCACACACTCAAACCTCTTCCCCACAGACTGTAACGCATTCCCCACACACTGAAACCCATCCCCACACACTGAAACCTCATGCCCAAACACTGGAACCCCTTCCCCACACACTGTATCCCCTTCCCCACATACTGAAAGCCATCCCCACACACTGAAACCTCTTCCCAACACACTGAAACCCCTTCCCTACACACTGAAACCCATCCCCACACACTGAAACCCCTTCCCCACACACTGAAACCCATCCCCACACACTGACTCCCAACCCCACACACTGAAACCTCTTCCCACACACTGAAACCTCTTCCCCACACACTGAAACCCCTTCCCCACACACTGACTCCCCTTCACCACACACTGAAACCCCTTCCCCACACACTGAAGCCTCTTCCCCACACACTGAAACCACTTCCCCACACACTGAAACCCCTTCCCCACACACTCAAACCTCTTCCCCACAGACTGTAACGCATTCCCCACACACTGAAACCCGTCCCCACACACTGAAACCTCTTCCCCACACATTGGAACCCCTTCCCCACACACTGAAACCCCTTCCCCACACACTGAAAGCCATCCCCACACACTGAAACCTCTTCCCAACACACTGAAACCCCTTCCCTACACAGTGAAACCCATCCCCACACACTGAAACCCTTCCCCACACACTGAAATGCCTTCCCCGCACACAGAAACACATCCCCACAGACTGAAACACATCCCACACACTGAAACCTCTTCCACACACACTGAAACCTTTCCCTACAGACTGAAACCCTTCACCACACACTGAAACCTCATCCCACACACAGAAACCCCTTCCCCACACACTGAAACCCCTTCAACACACACTGTAACCCCTTCCCCGCACACTGAAACCCCTTCCACACAAACTGTAACCCGTTCCCCGCACACTGAAACCCATCCCACACACTGAAACCTCATCCACACACACTGAAACCTTTCCCGACAGACTGAAACCCTTCCCCACACACTGAAACCTCTTCCCACACACTGAAACACCTTCCCCACACACAGAAAGCCATCCCCACACACTGAAACTTCTCCCCCACACACTGAAACCCATCCCCACACACTGAAACCCCTTCCCCACACACTGAAACCCATCCCCACACACTGAAACCCTTCCCCACACACTGAAGCCTCATCCCCACACACTGAAACAACTTCCCCACAGACTGAAGCCCCTTCCCCACACTCTGAAACCTCTTCCCCACACACTGAAACCTCTTCCCCAGACACTGAAACCTCTTTCCCACACACTGAAACACCTTCCCCACACACTGAAACACATCTCCACACACTGAAACCCATCCCTGCACTCTGAAATCTCTTCCCCACACACTGAAAGCTCATCCCCACAGACTGAAACCCTTCCCCACACACTGAAAACCCTTCCCCAATCGCTGAAACCCATCCCCACAGACTGCAACACATCCCCAAAGGCGGAAACCCCTTCCCCACACACTGAATCCCATCCCACACAATGAAACCTCTTCCACACACACTGAAACCTTTCCCTACAGACTGAAACCCTTCCCCAAACACTGAAACCTCTTCCCACACACTGAAACACCTTCCCCACACACAGAAAGCCATCCCCACAAACTGAAACCTCTTCCCCACACACTGAAACACATTCCCCACAGACTGAAACCACTTCCCCATACACTGAAACCTCTTCCCCACACACTGAAACCCATTCCCCACAGACTGAAACCACTTCCCCATACACTGAAACATCTTCCCCACAGACTGAAACCTCTTCCCAACACACTGAAACCCCTTATCCACACACTGAATCCCCATCCCCACAGACTGAAACCTCTTCCCCACACACTGAAACCTCTTCCCCACAGACTGTAACGCATTCCCCACACACTGAAACCCATCCCCACACACTGAAACCTCATGCCCACACACTGGAACCCCTTCCCCACACACTGAAACCCCTTCCCCACACACTGAAAGCCATCCCCACACACTGAAACCTCTTCCCAACAAACTGAAACCCCTTCCCTACACACTGAAACCCATCCCCACACACTGAAACCCCTTCCCCACACACTGAAACCCATCCCCACACACTGAAACCCAACCCCACACACTGAGACCTCTTCCCACACACTGAAACCTCTTCCCCACACACTGAAACCCCTTCCCCACACACTGACTCCCCTTCACCACACACTGAAGCCTCTTCCCCACACACTGAAACCACTTCCCCACACACTGAAACCCCTTCCCCACACACTGAAACCTCTTCACCACACACTGAAACCCCTTCCCCACAGACTGAAACCCCTTAACCTCACACTGAAATCTCTTCCCCACACACTGAAACCCCTTCCCCACACACTGAAACCTCTTCCCCACACACTGATACCTCTTCCCCACACACAGAAACCCCTTCCCCGCACACTGAAACCTCTTCCCCACACACTCAATCCCCTTCACCACACACTGAAACCCCTTCGCCACACACTGAGGCCTCTTCCCCACACACTGAAGCCACTTCCCCACAGACTGAAACCCCTTCCCCACTCTCTGAAACCTCTTCCCCACACACTGAAACCTCTTCCCCAGACACTGAAACCTCTTTCCCACACACTGAAAAACCTTCCCCACACACTGAAACACATCCCCACACACTGAAACCCATCCCGACACTCTGAAACCTCTTCCCCACACACTGAAAGCTCTTCCCCACAGACTGAAACCCTTTCCCACACACTGAAACCCCTTCCCCAATCACTGAAACCCATCCCCACAGACTGAAACACATCCCCAAAGGCTGAATCCCCTTCCCCACACACTGAAACCCATCCCACACAATGAAACCTCTTCCACACACACTGAAACCTTTCCCTACAGACTGAAACCCTTCCCCAAACACTGAAACCTCTTCCCACACACTGAAATACCTTCCCCACAAACAGAAAGCCATCCCCACACACTGAAACCTCTTCCCCACCCACTGAAACCCCTTCTCCAGACACTGAAACCCATCCCCACACACTGAAACCCCTTCCCCACAGTCTGCAACCTCCTCCCCACACACTGAAACCCCTTTCCCACACACTGAAACCCCTTCCCCACACACTCAAACCTCTTCCCCACAGACTGTAACGCATTCCCCACACACTGAAACCCATCCCCACACACTGAAACCTCTTCCCAACACACTGAAACCCCTTCCCTACACGCTGAAACCCATCCCCACACACTGAAACCCCTTCCCCACACACTGAAACCCATCCCCACACACTGAAACCCAACCCCACACACTGAAACCTCTTCCCACACACTGAAACCTCTTCCCCACACACTGACTCCCCTTCACCACACACTGAAACCCCTTCCCCACACACTGAAACCTCTTCCCCACACACTGATACCTCTTCCCCACACACAGAAACCCCTTCCCCGCACACTGAAACCTCTTCCCCACACACTCAATCCCCTTCACCACACACTGAAACCCCTTCGCCGCACACTGAGGCCTCTTCCCCACACACTGAAGCCACTTCCCCACAGACTGAAACCCCTTCCCCACACTCTGAAACCTCTTCCCCACACACTGAAACCTCTTCCCCAGACACTGAAACCTCTTTCCCACACACTGAAAAACCTTCCCCACACACTGAAACACATCCCCACACACTGAAACCCATCCCTACACTCTGAAACCTCTTCCCCACACACTGAAAGCTCTTCCCCACAGACTGAAACCCTTTCCCACACACTGAAACCCCTTCCACAATCACTGAAACCCATCCCCACAGACTGAAACACATCCCCAAAGGCTGAATCCCCTTCCCCACACACTGAAACCCATCCCACACAATGAAACCTCTTCCACACACACTGAAACCTTTCCCTACAGACTGAAACCCTTCCCCAAACACTGAAACCTCTTCCCACACACTGAAATACCTTCCCCACAAACAGAAAGCCATCCCCACACACTGAAACCTCTTCCCCACACACTGAAACCCCTTCTCCAGACACTGAAACCCATCCCCACACACTGAAACCCCTTCCCCACAGTCTGCAACCTCCTCCCCACACACTGAAACCCCTTTCCCACACACTGAAACCCCTTCCCCACTCACTCAAACCTCTTCCCCACAGACTGTAACGCATTCCCCACACACTGAAACCCATCCCCACACACTGAAACCTCATGCCCACACACTGGAACCCCTTCCCCACACACTGTAACCCCTTCCCCACACACTGAAAGCCATCCCCACACACTGAAACCTCTTCCCAACACACTGAAACCCCTTCCCTACACACTGAAACCCATCCCCACACACTGAAACCCCTTCCCCACACACTGAAACCCATCCCCACACACTGAAACCCAACCCCACACACTGAAACCTCTTCCCACACACTGAAACCTCTTCCCCACACACTGAAACCCCTTCCCCACACACTGACTCCCCTTCACCACACACTGAAACCCCTTCCCCACACACTGAAGCCTCTACCCCACACACTGAAACCACTTCCCCACACACTGAAACCCCTTCCCCACACACTCAAACCTCTTCCCCACAGACTGTAACGCATTCCCCACACACTGAAACCCATCCCCACACACTGAAACCTCTTCCCCACACACTGGAACCCCTTCCCCACACACTGAAACCCCTTCCCCACACACTGAAAGCCATCCCCACACACTGAAACCTCTTCCCAACACACTGAAACCCCTTCCCTACACACTGAAACCCATAACCACACACTGAAACCCCTTCCCCACACACTGAAACCCATCCCCACACACTGAAACCCAACCCCACACACTGAAACCTCTTCCCACACACTGAAATCTCTTCCCCACACACTGAAACCCCTTCCCCACACACTGACGCCCCTTCACCACACACTGAAACCCCTTCCCCACACACTGAAGCCTCTTCCCCACACACTGAAACCACTTCTCCACACACTGAAACCCCTTCCCCACACACTGAAACCTCTTCCCCACACACTGAAACCCCTTCCCCACAGACTGAAACCCCTTAACATCACACTGAAATCTCTTCCCCACACACTGAAACCCCTTCCCCACACACTGAAACCTCTTCCCCACACACTGATACCTCTTCCCCACACACTGAAACCCCTTCCCCGCACACTGAAACCTCTTCCCCACACACTCAATCCCCTTCACCACACACTGAAACCCCTTCGCCACGCACTGAGGCCTCTTCCCCACACACTGAAGCCACTTCCCCACAGACTGAAACCCTTCCCCACACACTGAAACCTCTTCCCCACACACTGAAACCTCTTCCACAGACACTGAAACCTCTTTCCCACACACTGAAACACCTTCCCCACACACTGAAACACATCCCCACACACTGAAACCCATCCCTACACTCTGAAACCTCTTCCCCACACACTGAAAGCTCTTCCCCACAGACTGAAACCCTTTCCCACACACTGAAACCCCTTCCCCAATCACTGAAACCCATCCCCACAGACTGAAACACATCCCCAAAGGCTGAAACCCCTTCCCCACACACTGAAACCCATCCCACACAATGAAACCTCTTCCACACACACTGAAAACTTTCCCTACAGACTGAAACCCTTCCCCAAACACTGAAACCTCTTCCCCACACACTGAAACCCCTTCTCCAGACACTGAAACCCATCCCCACACACTGAAACCTCTTCCCCACAGTCTGCAACCTCCTCCCCACACACTGAAACCCCTTTCCCACACACTGAAACCCCTTCCCCACACACTCAACCTCTTCCCCACACACTGAAACCCATTCCCCACAGACTTAAACCACTTCCCCATACACTGAAACCTCTTCCCCACAGACTGAAACCTCTTCCCAACACACTGAAACCCCTTATCCACACACTGAAACCCCTTCCCCACTGACTGAAACCTCTTCCCCACACACTTAAACCTCTTCCCCACAGACTGTAACGCATTCCCCACACACTGAAACCCATCCCCACACACTGAAACCTCATGCCCACACACTGGAACCCCTTCCCCACACACTGAAAGCCATCCCCACACACTGAAACCTCTTCCCCACACACTGAAACCCCTTCCCCACAGACTGAAACCCCTTAACATCACACTGAAATCTCTTCCCCACACACTGAAACCCCTTCCCCACACACTGAAACCTCTTCCCCACACACTGATACCTCTTCCCCACACACTGAAACCCCTTCCCCGCACACTGAAACCTCTTCCCCACACACTCAATCCCCTTCACCACACACTGAAACCCCTTCGCCACGCACTGAGGCCTCTTCCCCACACACTGAAGCCACTTCCCCACAGACTGAAACCCTTCCCCACACACTGAAACCTCTTCCCCACACACTGAAACCTCTTCCACAGACACTGAAACCTCTTTCCCACACACTGAAACACCTTCCCCATACACTGAAACACATCCCCACACACTGAAACCCATCCCTACACTCTGAAACCTCTTCCCCACACACTGAAAGCTCTTCCCCACAGACTGAAACCCTTTCCCGCACACTGAAACCCCTTCCCCAATCGCTGAAACCCATCCCCACAGACTGAAACACATCCCCAAAGGCTGAAACCCCTTCCCCACACACTGAAACCCATCCCACACAATGAAACCTCTTCCACACACACTGAAAACTTTCCCTACAGACTGAAACCCTTCCCCAAACACTGAAACCTCTTCCCCACACACTGAAACCCCTTCTCCAGACACTGAAACCCATCCCCACACACTGAAACCTCTTCCCCACAGTCTGCAACCTCCTCCCCACACACTGAAACCCCTTTCCCACACACTGAAACCCCTTCCCCACACACTCAACCTCTTCCCCACACACTGAAACCCATTCCCCACAGACTTAAACCACTTCCCCATACACTGAAACCTCTTCCCCACAGACTGAAACCTCTTCCCAACACACTGAAACCCCTTATCCACACACTGAAACCCCTTCCCCACTGACTGAAACCTCTTCCCCACACACTTAAACCTCTTCCCCACAGACTGTAACGAATTCCCCACACACTGAAAACCATCCCCACACAATGAAACCTCATGCCCACACACTGGAACCCCTTCCCCACACACTGAAAGCCATCCCCACACACTGAAACCTCTTCCCCACACACTGAAACCCCTTCCCTACACACTGAAACCCATCCCCACACACTGAAACCTCTTCCCACACACTGAAACCTCTTCCCCACACACTGAAACCTCTTCCCCAAACACTGAATCCCCTTCCCCACACACTGAAACCCATCCCCACATACTGAAACCCAACCCCACACACTGAAACCTCTTCCCACACACTGAAACCTCTTCCCCACACACTGAAACCTCTTCCCCAAACACTGAATCCCCTTCACCACACACTGAAACCCCTTCCCCACACACTGAAGCCTCTTCCCCACACACTGAAACCAATTCCCCACAGACTTAAACCACTTCCCCATACACTGAAACCTCTTCCCCACAGACTGAAACCTCTTCCCAACACACTGAAACCCCTTATCCACACACTGAAACCCCTTCCCCACTGACTGAAACCTCTTCCCCACACACTTAAACCTCTTCCCCACAGACTGTAACGCATTCCCCACACACTGAAAACCATCCCCACACAATGAAACCTCATGCCCACACACTGGAACCCCTTCCCCACACACTGAAAGCCATCCCCACACACTGAAACCTCTTCCCCACACACTGAAACCCCTTCCCCACAGACTGAAACCCCTTAACATCACACTGAAATCTCTTCCCCACACACTGAAACCCCTTCCCCACACACTGAAACCTCTTCCCCACACACTGATACCTCTTCCCCACACACTGAAACCCCTTCCCCGCACACTGAAACCTCTTCCCCACACACTCAATCCCCTTCACCACACACTGAAACCCCTTCGCCACGCACTGAGGCCTCTTCCCCACACACTGAAGCCACTTCCCCACAGACTGAAACCCTTCCCCACACACTGAAACCTCTTCCCCACACACTGAAACCTCTTCCACAGACACTGAAACCTCTTTCCCACACACTGAAACACCTTCCCCACACACTGAAACACATCCCCACACACTGAAACCCATCCCTACACTCTGAAACCTCTTCCCCACACACTGAAAGCTCTTCCCCACAGACTGAAACCCTTTCCCACACACTGAAACCCCTTCCCCAATCACTGAAACCCATCCCCACAGACTGAAACACATCCCCAAAGGCTGAAACCCCTTCCCCACACACTGAAACCCATCCCACACAATGAAACCTCTTCCACACACACTGAAAACTTTCCCTACAGACTGAAACCCTTCCCCAAACACTGAAACCTCTTCCCCACACACTGAAACCCCTTCTCCAGACACTGAAACCCATCCCCACACACTGAAACCTCTTCCCCACAGTCTGCAACCTCCTCCCCACACACTGAAACCCCTTTCCCACACACTGAAACCCCTTCCCCACACACTCAACCTCTTCCCCACACACTGAAACCCATTCCCCACAGACTTAAACCACTTCCCCATACACTGAAACCTCTTCCCCACAGACTGAAACCTCTTCCCAACACACTGAAACCCCTTATCCACACACTGAAACCCCTTCCCCACTGACTGAAACCTCTTCCCCACACACTTAAACCTCTTCCCCACAGACTGTAACGCATTCCCCACACACTGAAAACCATCCCCACACAATGAAACCTCATGCCCACACACTGGAACCCCTTCCCCACACACTGAAAGCCATCCCCACACACTGAAACCTCTTCCCCACACACTGAAACCCCTTCCCTACACACTGAAACCCATCCCCACACACTGAAACCTCTTCCCACACACTGAAACCTCTTCCCCACACACTGAAACCTCTTCCCCAAACACTGAATCCCCTTCCCCACACACTGAAACCCATCCCCACATACTGAAACCCAACCCCACACACTGAAACCTCTTCCCACACACTGAAACCTCTTCCCCACACACTGAAACCTCTTCCCCAAACACTGAATCCCCTTCACCACACACTGAAACCCCTTCCCCACACACTGAAGCCTCTTCCCCACACACTGAAACCAATTCCCCACAGACTGAAACCCCTTCCCCAAACTCTGAAACCTCTTCTCCACACACTGAAACCTCTTCCCCACTCACTGAAACCACTTCTCCACACACTGAAACCACTTCCCCACACACTGAATCCTCTTCCCCACACACTGAAACCCCTTCCCCACAGACTGAAACCCCTTAACCTCACACTGAAACCTCTTCCCCACACACTGAATCCCCTTCCCCACACACTGAAACCTCTTCCCCACACACTTATACCTCTTCCCCAAACACTGAAACCCCTTCCCCGCACACTGAAATCTCTTCCCCACACACTGAATCCCCTTCACCAAACACTGACTCCCCTTCCCCACACTCTGAAACCTCTTCCCCACACACTGAAACCTCTTCCCCACACACTGAAACCACTTCCCCACACACTGTAACCCCTTCCCCACACACTGAAACCCCTTCCCCACAGACTGAAACCCCTTCACCTCACACTGAAACCTCTTCCCCACACACTGAAACCCCTTCCCCACACACTGAAACCTCTTCCTCACACACTGAAACCTCTTCCCCACACACTAAAACCCCTTTCCTACACACTGAAACCAGTTCCCCACGCACTGAAAACCATCCCCACAAACTGAAAACTGTTCCCCACGCAGTGAAACCCCTTCCCCACACACTGAAACCCTTCTCCAGACACTGAAACCCATCCCCACACACTGAAACCTCTTCCCCACACTCTGCAACCTCTTCCCCACACACTGAAACCCCTTCCCCACGCACTGAAACCACTTCCCCACACACTCAAACCTCTTCCCCACACACTAAAACCCATTCCCCACACACTGAAACCACTTCCCCACACACTGAAACCTCTTCCCCACACACTGAAACCTCTTCCCCACACACGGAAACCCCTTATCCACTCACTGAAACCCCTTCCCCACAGACTGAAACCTCTTCCCCACACACTGAAACCTCTTCCCCACAGACTGTAACGCATTCCCACACACTGAAACCCATCCCCACACACTGAAACACATCCCCAAACACTGAAACCTCATGCCCATACACTGAAACCCCTTCCCCACACACTGAAACCCCTTCGCCACGCACTGAGGCCTCTTCCCCACACACTGAAGCCACTTCCCCACAGACTGAAACCCTTCCCCACACACTGAAACCTCTTCCCCACACACTGAAACCTCTTCCACAGACACTGAAACCTCTTTCCCACACACTGAAACACCTTCCCCACACACTGAAACACATCCCCACACACTGAAACCCATCCCTACACTCTGAAACCTCTTCCCCACACACTGAAAGCTCTTCCCCACAGACTGAAACCCTTTCCCACACACTGAAACCCCTTCCCCAATCACTGAAACCCATCCCCACAGACTGAAACACATCCCCAAAGGCTGAAACCCCTTCCCCACACACTGAAACCCATCCCACACAATGAAACCTCTTCCACACACACTGAAAACTTTCCCTACAGACTGAAACCCTTCCCCAAACACTGAAACCTCTTCCCCACACACTGAAACCCCTTCTCCAGACACTGAAACCCATCCCCACACACTGAAACCTCTTCCCCACAGTCTGCAACCTCCTCCCCACACACTGAAACCCCTTTCCCACACACTGAAACCCCTTCCCCACACACTCAAACCTCTTCCCCACACACTGAAACCCATTCCCCACAGACTTAAACCACTTCCCCATACACTGAAACCTCTTCCCCACAGACTGAAACCTCTTCCCAACACACTGAAACCCCTTATCCACACACTGAAACCCCTTCCCCACTGACTGAAACCTCTTCCCCACACACTTAAACCTCTTCCCCACAGACTGTAACGCATTCCCCACACACTGAAAACCATCCCCACACAATGAAACCTCATGCCCACACACTGGAACCCCTTCCCCACACACTGAAAGCCATCCCCACACACTGAAACCTCTTCCCCACACACTGAAACCCCTTCCCTACACACTGAAACCCATCCCCACACACTGAACCCCTTCCCCACACACTGAAACCCATCCCCACATACTGAAACCCAACCCCACACACTGAAACCTCTTCCCACACACTGAAACCTCTTCCCCACACACTGAAACCTCTTCCCCAAACACTGAATCCCCTTCACCACACACTGAAACCCCTTCCCCACACACTGAAGCCTCTTCCCCACACACTGAAACCAATTCCCCACAGACTGAAACCCCTTCCCCAAACTCTGAAACCTCTTCTCCACACACTGAAACCTCATCCACACTCACTGAAACCACTTCTCCACACACTGAAACCACTTCCCCACACACTGAATCCTCTTCCCCACACACTGAAACCCCTTCCCCACAGACTGAAACCCCTTAACCTCACACTGAAACCTCTTCCCCACACACTGAATCCCCTTCCCCACACACTGAAACCTCTTCCCCACACACTTATACCTCTTCCCTAAACACTGAAACCCCTTCCCCGCACAGTGAAATCTCTTCCCCACACACTGAATCCCCTTCACCAAACACTGAATCCCCTTCCCCACACTCTGAAACCTCTTCCCCACACACTGAAACCTCTTCCCCACACACTGAAACCACTTCCCCACACACTGTAACCCCTTCCCCACACACTGAAACCCCTTCCCCACAGACTGAAACCCCTTCACCTCACACTGAAACCTCTTCCCCACACACTGAAACCCCTTCCCCACACACTGAAACCTCTTCCTCACACACTGAAACCTCTTCCCCACACACTAAAACCCCTTTCCTACACACTGAAACCAGTTCCCCACGCACTGAAAACCATCCCCACACACTGAAAACTGTTCCCCACGCAGTGAAACCCCTTCCCCACACACTGAAACCCTTCTCCAGACACTGAAACCCATCCCCACACACTGAAACCTCTTCCCCACGCTCTGCAACCTCTTCCCCACACACTGAAACCCATCCCCACACACTGAAACCCATCCCCACACTCTGAAACCTCTACCCCACACACTGAAAGCTCTTTCCCACAGACTGAAACCCTTCCCCACACACTGAAATCCCTTCCACTCACACAGAAACACATCCCCACAGACTGAAACCCATCCCACACACTGAATCCTCTTCCACACACACTGAAACCTTTCCCTACAGACTGAAACCTCTTTCACCACACACTGAAACCTCATCCCACACACTGAAACCCCTTCCCCACACACTGAAACCCCTTCAACACACACTGTAACCCCTTCCCCGCTCACTGAAACCCCTTCCACACACATTGTAACCCCTTCCCCGCACACTGAAACCCATTCCCCACAGACTGAAACACATCCCCACAGGCTGAAACCCCTTCCCCACACACTGAAACCCATCCCACACACTGAAACCTCATCCACACACACTGAAACCTTTCCCTACAGACTGAAACCCTTCCCCACACACTGAAACCTCTTCCCACACACTGAAATACCTTCCCCACACACAGAAAGCCATCCCCACACACTGACACCTCTTCCCCACACACTGAAACCCATCCCCACACACTGAAACCCCTTCCCCACACACTGAAACCCATCCCCACACACTGAAACCCTTCCCCACACACTGAAACATCTTCAACACGCACTGAAACCTCTTCCCCACACACTGAAACCCCTTCCCCGCACACTGAAACCTCTTCCCCACACACTGAATCCCCTTGACCACACACTGAAATGCCTTCCCCACACACTGAAGCCTCATCCCCACACACTGAAACAACTTCCCCACAGACTGAATCAGCTTCCCCACACTCTGAAACCTCTTCCCCACACACTGAAACCTCTTCCCCAGACACTGAAACCTCTTTCCCACACACTGAAACACCTTCCCCATACACTTAAACCCATCCCCACACACTGAAACCCATCCCCACACACTGAAACCCATCCCCACACTCTGAAACCTCTACCCCACACACTGAAAGCTCTTTCCCACAGACTGAAACCCTTCCCCACACACTGAAATCCCTTCCCCTCACACAGAAACACATCCCCACAGACTGAAACCCATCCCACACACTGAATCCTCTTCCACACACACTGAAACCTTTCCCTACAGACTGAAACCTCTTTCACCACACACTGAAACCTCATCCCACACACTGAAACCCCTTCCCCACACACTGAAACCCCTTCAACACACACTGTAACCCCTTCCCCGCACACTGAAACCCCTTCCACACACATTGTAACCCCTTCCCCGCACACTGAAACCCATTCCCCACAGACTGAAACACATCCCCACAGGCTGAAACCCCTTCCCCACACACTGAAACCCATCCCACACACTGAAACCTCATCCACACACACTGAAACCTTTCCCTACAGACTGAAACCCTTCCCCACACACTGAAACCTCTTCCCACACACTGAAATACCTTCCCCACACACAGAAAGCCATCCCCACACACTGACACCTCTTCCCCACACACTGAAACCCATCCCCACACACTGAAACCCCTTCCCCACACACTGAAACCCATCCCCACACACTGAAACCCTTCCCCACACACTGAAACATCTTCAACACGCACTGAAACCTCTTCCCCACACACTGAAACCCCTTCCCCGCACACTGAAACCTCTTCCCCACACACTGAATCCCCTTGACCACACACTGAAATGCCTTCCCCACACACTGAAGCCTCATCCCCACACACTGAAACAACTTCCCCACAGACTGAATCAGCTTCCCCACACTCTGAAACCTCTTCCCCACACACTGAAACCTCTTCCCCAGACACTGAAACCTCTTTCCCACACACTGAAACACCTTCCCCACACACTGAAACACATCCCCACACACTGAAACCCATCCCTACACTCTGAAATCTCTTCCCCACACACTGAAAGCTCTTCCCCACAGACTGAAACCATTCCCCACACACTGAAACCCCTTCCCCAATCACTGAAACCCATCACCGCAGACTCAAACACATCCCAAAGGCTGAAACCCCTTCCACACACACTGAAACCCATCCCACACAATGAAACCTCTTCCACACACACTGAAACCTTTCCCTACAGACTGAAACCCTTCCCCAATCACTGAAACCTCTTCCCACACACTGAAACACCTTCCCCACACACAGAAAGCCATCCCCACACACTGAAACCTCTTCCGCACACACTGAAACCCCTTCTCCAGACACTGAAACCCATCCCCACAAACTGAAACCTCTTCCCCACACTCTGCAACCTCCTCCCCACACACTGAAACCCCTTCCCCACACACTGAAACCCATTCCCCACAGACTGAAACCACTTCCCCATACACTGAAACCTCTTCCCCACACACTGAAACCCATTCCCCACAGACTGAAACCACTTCCCCATACACTGAAACCTCTTCCCCACAGACTGAAACCTCTTCCCAACACACTGAAACCCCTTATCCACACACTGAATCCCCTTCCCCACAGACTGAAACCTCTTCCCCACACACTGAAACCTCTTCCCCACAGACTGTAACGCATTCCCCACACACTGAAACCCATCCCCACACACTGAAACCTCATGCCCACACACTGGAACCCCTTCCCCACACACTGAAACCCCTTCCCCACACACTGAAAGCCATCCCCACACACTGAAACCTCTTCCCAACACACTGAAACCCCTTCCCTACACACTGAAACCCATCCCCACACACTGAAACCCCTTCCCCACACACTGAAACCCATCCCCACATACTGAAACCCAACCCCACACACTGAAACCTCTCCCCACACACTGAAACCTCTTCCCCACACACTGAAACCCCTTCCCCACACTCTGAATCCCCTTCACCACACACTGAAACCCTTTCCCCACACACTGAAGCCTCTTCCCCACACACTGAAACCACTTCCCCACAGACTGAAACCACTTCCCCACACTCTGAAACCTCTTCCCCACACACTGAAACCTCTTCCCCACACACTGAAACCACATCCCCACACACTGAAACCCCTTCCCCACACACTGAAACATCTTCCCCACACACTGAAACCCGTTCCCCACAGACTGAAACCCCTTAACCTCACACTGAAATCTCTTCCCCACACACTGAAACCCCTTCCCCACACACTGAAACCTCTTCCCCACACACTGATACCTCTTCCCCACACACTGAAACCCCTTCCACCACACACTGAAACCTCTTCCCCACACACTGAATCCCCTTCACCACACACTGAAACCCCTTCCCCACACACTGAGGCCTCTTCCCCACACACTGAAGCCACTTCCCCACAGACTGAAACCCCTTCCCCACACTCTGAAACCTCTACCCCACACACTGAAACCTCTTCCCCAGACACTGAAACCTCTTTCCCACACACTGAAACACCTTCCCCACACACTGAAACACATCCCCACACACTGAAACCCATCCCTACACTCTGAAACCTCTTCCCCACACACTGAAAGCTCTTCCCCACAGACTGAAACCCTTTCCCACACACTGAAACCCCTTCCCCAATCACTTAAACCCATCCCCACAGACTGAAACATATCCCCAAACGCTGAAACCCCTTCCCCACACACTGAAACCCATCCCACACAATGAAACCTCTTCCACACACACTGAAACCTTTCCCTACAGACTGAAACCCTTCCCCAAACACTGAAACCTCTTCCCACACACTGAAACAACTTCCCCACACACAGAAAGCCATCCCCACACACTGAAACCTCTTCCCCACACACTGAAACCCCTTCTCCAGACACTGAAACCCATCCCCACACACTGAAACCTCTTCCCCACAGTCTGCAACCTCCTCCCCACACACTGAAACCCCTTTCCCACACACTGAAACCCCTTCCCCACACACTCAAACCTCTTCCCCACACACTGAAACCCATTCCCCACAGACTGAAACCACTTCCCCATACACTGAAACATCTTCCCCACAGACTGAAACCTCTTCCCAACACACTGAAACCCCTTATCCACACACTGAAACCCCTTCCCCACTGACTGAAACCTCTTCCCCACACACTGAAACCTCTTCCCCACAGACTGTAACGCATTCCCCACACACTGAAACCCATCCCCACACAATGAAACCTCATGCCCACACACTGGAACCCCTTCCCCACACACTGAAAGCCATCCCCACACACTGAAACCTCTTCCCCAAACACTGAAACCCCTCCCCTACACACTGAAAGCCATCCCCACACACTGAAACCCCTTCCCCACACACCGAAACCCATCCCCACATTCTGAAACCCAACCCCACACACTGAAACCTCTACCCACACACTGAAACCTCTTCCCCACACACTGAAACCTCTTCCCCACACACTGAATCCCCTTCACCACACACTGAAACCCCTTCCCCACACACTGAAGCCTCTTCCCCACACACTGAAACCACTTCCCCACAGACCGAAACCCCTTCCCCACACTCTGAAACCTCTTCTCCACACACTGAAACCTCTTCCCCACTCACTGAAACCACTTCTCCACACACTGAAACCCCTTCCCCACACACTGAAACCTCTTCCCCACACACTTATACCTCTTCCCCAAACACTGAAACCCCTTCCCCGCAAACTGAAACCTCTTCCCCACACACTGAATCCCCTTCACCACACACTGAAAACCCTTCCCCACACACTGAAGCCTCTTTCCCTCACACTGAAACCACTTCCCCAGACTGAAACCCCTTCCCCACACTCTGAAACCTCTTCCCCACACACTGAAACCTCTTCCCCACACACTGAAACCACTTCCCCACACACTGAAACCCCTTCCCCACACACTGAAACCCCTTCCCCACAGACTGAAACCCCTTCATCTCACACTGAAACCTCTTCCCCACACACTGAAACCCCTTCCCCACACACTGAAACCTCTTCTCCACACACTGAAACCTCTTCCCCACACACTGAAACCCCTTTCCTACACACTGAAACCAGTTCCCCACGCACTAAAAACCATCCCCACACACTGAAAACTGTTCCCCACGCAGTGAAACCCCTTCCCCACGCACTGCAACCCTTCTCCAGACACAGAATCCCATCCGCACACACTGAAACCTCTTCCCCACACTCTGCAACCTCTTCCCCACACACTGAAACCCCTTCCCCACACACTGAACCCACTTCCCCACACACTCAAACCTCTTCCCCACACACTAAAACCCATTCCCCACAGACTGAAACCACTTCCCCACACACTGAAACCTCTTCCCCACACACTGAAACCTCTTCCCCACACACTGAAACCCCTTATCCACTCACTGAAACCCCTTCCCCACAGACTGAAACATCTTCCCACACACTGAAACATCTTCGCTACAGACTGAAACCCTTGCCCACACACTGAAACCTCTTCCCCACACACTGAATCCCCTTCCCCACACACTGAAGCCTATACCCCACACAATGAAACCAGTTCCCCACAGACTGAAACCCCTTCCCCACACTCTGAAACCTCTTCCCCACACACTGAAACCTCTTACCCATACACTGAAGCCACTTCCCCACACACTGAAACGCCTTCCCCACACACTGAAACCTCTTCCCCACACACTGAAACCCCTTCCCCACAGACTGAAACCCCTTAACCTCACACTGAAACCTCTTCCCCACACACTGAAACCCCTTCCCCACACACTGAAACCTCTTCCCCACACACTGAATCCCCTTCCCCACACACTGAAGCCTATACCCCACACAAAGAAACCAGTTCCCCACAGACTGAAACCCCTTCCCCACACTCTGAAACCTCTTCCCCACACACTGAAACCTCTTACCCATACACTGAAGCCACTTCCCCACACACTGAAACGCCTTCCCCACACACTGAAACCTCTTCCCCACACACTGAAACCCCTTCCCCACAGACTGAAACCCCTTAACCTCACACTGAAACCCGTTCCCCACGCACTGAAAAACATCACCACTCACTGAAAACTGTTCCCCACACAGTGAAACCCCTTCCCCACACACTGAAACACTTCCCTACACACTGAAACCTCTTCCCCACACACTGAAACCCCTTATCCACTCACTGAAACCCCTTTACCACAGACTGAAACCTCTTCCCCACACACTGAAACCTCTTCCCCACAGACTGTAACGCATTCCCCACACACTGAAACCCATCCCCACACACTGAAGCACATCCCCAAACACTGAAACCTCATGCCCATACACTGAAACCCCTTCCCCACACACTGAAACCCCTTCCCCACAAACTGATACCCCTTCCCCACACACTGAAACCCATCCCCACACACTGAAACCCTTCCACACACACTGAAACCTCTTCCCACACACTGAAACCCCTTCCCTGCTCACTGAAACCCATCCCCACAAACTGATACACCTTCCCCACACACTGAAACCCATCCCCACACACCGAAAACCTTCCCCACACACTGAAACATCTTGCCACACACTGAAACATCTTCGCTACGGACTGAAACCCTTCCCCACACACTGAAACCTCTTCCCCACAAACTGAATCCCCTTCCCCGCACACTGAGGCCTCTACCCCACACAATGAAACCACTTCCCCACAGACTGAAACCCCTTCCCCACACTCTGAAACCTCTTCCCCACACACTGAAACCACTTACCCACACACTGAAGCCACTTCCCCACACACTGAAACGCCTTCCCCACACACTGAAACATCTTCCCCACACACTGAAACCCCTTCCCCACAGACTGAAACCCCTTAACCTCACACTGAAACCTCATCCCCACACACTGAAACCCCTTCCCCACACACTGAAACATCTTCCCCACACACTGAAACCAGTTCCCCACGCACTGAAAAACATCACCACTCACTGAAAACTGTTCCCCGCACAGTGAAACCCCTTCCCCACACACTGAAACCCTTCCCTACACACTGAAACCTCTTCCCCACACACTGAAACCCCTTATCCACTCAGTGAAACCCCTTCACCACAGACTGAAACCTCTTCCCCACACACTGAAACCTCTTCCCCACAGACTGTAACGCATTCCCCACACACTGAAACCCATCCCCACACACTGAAGCACATCCCCAAACACTGAAACTTCATGCCCATACACTGAAACCCCTTCCCCACACACTGAAACCCCTTCCCCACACACTGATACCCCTTCCCCACACACTGAAACCCATCCCCACACACTGAAACCGTTCCACACACACTGAAACCTCTTCCCACACACTGAAACCCCTTCCCTGCTCACTGAAACCCATCCCCACAAACTGATACCCCTTCCCCACACACTGAAACCCATCCCCACACACCGAAAACCTTCCCCACACACTGAAACATCTTGCCACACACTGAAACATCTTCGCTACGGACTGAAACCCTTCCCCACACACTGAAACCTCTTCCCCACACACTGAATCCCCTTCCCCACACACTGAGGCCTCTACCCCACACAATGAAACCACTTCCCCACAGACTGAAACCCCTTCCCCACACTCTGAAACCTCTTCCCCACACACTGAAACCTCTTACCCACACACTGAAGCCACTTCCCCACACACTGAAACGCCTTCCCCACACACTGAAACCTCTTCCCCACACACTGAAACCCCTTCCCCACAGACTGAAACCCCTTAACCTCACACTGAAACCTCTTCCCCACACACTGAAACCCCTTCCCCACACACTGAAACCTCTTCCCCACACACTGAAACCAGTTCCCCACGCACTGAAAAGCATCACCACACACTGAAAACTGTTCCCCACACAGTGAAACCCCTTCCCCACACACTGAAACCCTTCTCCAGACACTGAAACCCATCCCCACACACTGAAACCTCTTCCCCACACTCTGCAACCTCTTCCCCACACACTGAAACCCCTTCCCCACACACTGAAACCCCTTCCCCACACACACAAACCTCTTCCCCACACACTGAAACCCATTCCCCACAGACTGAAACGACTTCCCCATGCACTGAAACCTCTTCCCCACACACTGAAACCTCTTCCCCACACACTGAAACCCCTTATCCACACACTGAAACCCCTTCCCCACAGACTGAAACCTCTTCCCCACACACTGAAAACTCTTCCCCACAGACTGTAACGCATTCCCCACACACTGAAACCCATCCCCAAACACTGAAACCTCATGCCCACACACTGAAACCAGTTCCCCACACACTGAAACCCCTTCCCCACACACTGATACCCCTTCCCCACACACTGAAACCCATCCGCACACACGGAAACCCTTCCACACACACTGAAACCTCTTCCACATGCACTGAAACACCCTTCCATACACACTGAAACCCATCCCCACAAACTGATACCCCTTCCTCACACACTGAAACCCATCCCCACTCACTGAAAACCTTCCCCACACACTGAAACATCTTCCCACACACTGAAACATCTTCGCCACAGATTGAAACCCTTCCCTACATACTGAAACCGCTTCCCCACACACTGAAACCTCTTCCCCACACACTGAAACCCCTTCCCCGCACACTGAAACCTCTTCCCCACACACTGAATCCGCTTCACCACACACTGAAACCCCTTCCCATCACCATGAAGCCTCTTCCCCACACAATGAAACCACTTCCCCACAGACTGAAACCCCTTCCCCACACACTGAAACCTCTTCCCCACACACTGAAACCTCTTCCCCACACACTGAAACCACTTCCACACACACTGAAACCCCATCCCCACACACTGAAACCTCTTCCCCACACACTGAAACCCCTTCCCCACAGACTGAAAACTCTTAGCCTCACACTGAAACCTCTTCCCCAGACACTGAAACCTCTTCCCCACACACTGAAACCCCTTCCCCACACACTGAAAAACATCCCCACACATTGAAACCCATCCCCACACACTGAAACCTCTTCCCACACACCTAAATCTCTTCCCCACAGACTGAAAACCTTCCCCACACACTGAAACCTCTTCCCAACACAGTGAAACCCCTTCGCCACGCACTGAAACCTCTTCCACACATACTGAAACCTCTTCCCCACACACTGAAACCTCTTCCCCACACACTGAAACCTCTTCCCCACACACTGAAACCTTTTCCACACACAGTGAAAAGTCTTCCCCACACACTGAAACCCATCCCCACAGAATGAAACACTTCCCCACAGGCTGAAACCCCTTCCCCACACACTGAAACCCATCCCACACACTGAAACACATTCCCCACGGACTGAAACCCCTTCCCCACATTCTGAAACCTATTCCCCACACACTGAAATCTCTTCCCCACACACTGAAACACCTTCCCGACACACTGAAACCCCTTACCCACACAATGAAACCCATCCCCACACACTGAAACCCAAGCCCACACACTGAAACCCATCCCCACACTCTGAAACCTCTTTCCCACACACTGAAAGCTCTTCCCCACACACTGAAACCTCTTCCCCACACACTGAATCCGCTTCACCACAAACTGAAACCCCTTCCCCACACACTGAAACCTCTTCCCCACACACTGAAACCTCTTCCCCACACACTGAAACCAGTTCCCCACGCACTGAAAAACATCACCACTCACTGAAAACTGTTCCCCACACAGTGAAACCCCTTCCCCACACACTGAAACCCTTCCCTACACACTGAAACCTCTTCCCCACACACTGAAACCCCTTCCCCACACACTGAAACCTGTTCCCCACACAGTGAAACCCCTTCCCCACACACTGAAACCCATCCCCACACATTGAAACCCATCCCCACACACTGAAACCTCTTCCCCACACACTGAAATCTCTTCCCCACAGACTGAAACCCTTCCCCACACACTGAAGCCTCTTCCCAACACAGTGATACCCCTTCGCCACGCACTGAAACCTCTTCCACACATACTGAAACATCTTCCCCACACACTGAAACCTCTTCCCCACACACTGAAACCCCTTCCCCACACACTGAAACATTTTCCACACACAGTGAAAAGTCTTCCCCACACACTGAAACCCATCCCCACAGACTGAAACACTTCCCCACAGGCTGAAACCCCTTCCCCACACACTGAAAACCATCCCACACACTGAAACACATTTGCCACGGACTGAAACCCCTTCCCCACATTCTGAAACCTATTCCCCACACACTTAAATCTCTTCCCCACACACTGAAACCCCTTCCCGACACACTGAAACCCCTTACCCACACAATGAAACCCATCCCCACACACTGAAACCCAAGCCCACACACTGAAACCCATCCCCACACTCTGAAACCTTTTTCCCACACACTGAAAGCTCTTCCCCACACACTGAAACCGCTTCACCACAAACTGAAACCCCTTCCCCACACACTGAAACCTCTTCCCCACACACTGAAACCTCTTCCCCACACACTGAAACCAGTTCCCCACGCACTGAAAAACATCACCACTCACTGAAAACTGTTCCCCACACAGTGAAACCCCTTCCCCACACACTGAAACCCTTCCCTACACACTGAAACCTCTTCCCCACACACTGAAACCCCTTATCTACTCACTGAAACCCCTTCACCACAGACTGAAACCTCTTCCCCACACACTGAAACCTCTTCCCCACAGACTTTAACGGCTTCCCCACACACTGAAACCCATCCCTACACAGTGAAACACATCCCCAAACACTGAAACCTCATGCCCATACACTGAAACCCCTTCCCCACACACTGAAACCCCTTCCCCACACACTGATACCCCTTCCCCACACACTGAAACCCATCCCCACACACTGAAACCCTTCCACACACACTGAAACCTCTTCCCACACACTGAAACCCCTTCCCTGCTCACTGAAACCCATCCCCACAAACTGATACCCCTTCCCCACACACTGAAACCCATCCCCACACACCGAAAACCTTCCCCACACACTGAAACATCTTGCCACACACTGAAACATCTTCGCTACGGACTGAAACCCATCCCCACACACTGAAACCTCTTCCCCACACACTGAATCCCCTTCCCCACACACTGAAGCCTCTACCCCACACAATGAAACCACTTCCCCACAGACTGAAACCCCTTCCCCACACTCTGAAACCTCTTCCCCACACACTGAAACCTCTTACCCACACACTGAAGCCACTTCCCCACACACTGAAACGCCTTCCCCACACACTGAAGCCTCTTCCCCACACACTGAAACCCCTTCCCCACAGACTGAAACCCCTTAACCTCACACTGAAACCTCTTCCCCACACACTGAAACCCCTTCGCCACACACTGAAACCTCTTCCCCACACACTGAAACCAGTTCCCCACGCACTGAAATACATCACCACACACTGAAAACTGTTCCCCACACAGTGAAACCCCTTCCCCACACACTGAAATCCTTCTCCAGACACTGAAACCCATCCCCACACTCTGCAACCTCTTCCCCACACACTGAAACCCCTTCCCCACACACTGAAACCCCTTCCCCACACACACAAACCTCTTGCCCACACACTGAAACCCATTCCCCACAGACTGAAACGACTTCCCCACACACTGAAACCCCTTATCCACACACTGAAACCCCTTCCCCACAGACTGAAACCTCTTCCCCACACACTGAAAACTCTTCCCCACAGAATGTACCGCATTCCCCACACACTGAAAACCATCCCCAAACACTGAAACCTCATGCCCACACACTGAAACCAGTTCCCCACACACTGAAACCCCTTCCCCACACACTGATACCCCTTCCCCCACACTGAAACCCATCCGCACACACGGAAACCCTTCCACACACACTGAAACCTCTTCCACATGCACCGAAACACCCTTCCCTACACACTGAAACCCATCCCCACAAACTGATACCCCTTCCTCACACACTGAAACCCATCCCCACAAATTGAAAACCTTCCCCACACACTGAAACATTTCCCACACACTGAAACATCTTCGCCACAGATTGAAACCCTTCCCCACATACTGAAACCGCTTCCCCACACACTGAAACCTCTTCCCCACACACTGAAACCCCTTCCCCGCACACTGAAACCTCTTCCCCACACACTGAATCCGCTTCACCACACACTGAAACCCCTTCCCATCACCATGAAGCCTCTTCCCCACACACTGAAACCACTTCCCCACAGACTGAAACCCCTTCCCCACACACTGAAACCTCTTCCCCACACACTGAAACCTCTTCCCCACACACTGAAACCACTTCCACACACACTGAAACCCCTTCCCCACAGACTGAAAACTCTTAGCCTCACACTGAAACCTCTTCCCCACACACTGAAACCCCTTCCCCACACACTGAAACCTGTTCCCCACACAGTGAAACCCCTTCCCCACACACTGAAACCCATCCCCACACATTGAAACCCATCCCCACACACTGAAACCTCTTCCCCACACACTGAAATCTCTTCCCCACAGACTGAAACCCTTCCCCACACACTGAAACCTCTTCCCAACACAGTGAAACCACTTCGCCACGCACTGAAACCTCTTCCACACATACTGAAACCTCTTCCCCACACACTGAAACCTCTTCCCCACACACTGAAACCTCTTCCCCACACACTGAAACCTTTTCCACACACAGTGAAAAGTCTTCCCCACACACTGAAACCCATCCCCACAGACTGAAACACTTCCCCACAGGCTGAAACCCCTTCCCCACACACTGAAACCCATCCCACACACTGAAACACATTCCCCACGGACTGAAACCCCTTCCCCACATTCTGAAACCTATTCCCCACACACTGAAATCTCTTCCCCACACACTGAAACCCCTTCCCGACACACTGAAACCCCTTACCCACACAATGAAACCCATCCCCACACACTGAAACCCAAGCCCACACACTGAAACCCATCCCCACACTCTGAAACCTCTCTCCCACACACTGAAAGCTCTTCCCCACAGAATGAAACCCCTTCCCCACAGACTGAAAACCCTTAGCCTCACACTGAAACCCACCCCCACACACTGAAACCCATCCCCACAGACTGAAAACCCTTAGCCTCACACTGAAACCTCTTCCCCACAAACTGAAACCCCTTCCCCACACACAGAAACCCCTTCCCCACAAACTCAAACCTCTTCCCCACACACTGAAACCCATTCCCCACAGACTGAAACGACTTCCCCATACACTGAAACCTCTTCCCAACACACTGAAACCTCTTCCCCACACACTGAAACCCCTTATCCACACACTGAAACCCCTTCCCCACAGACTGAAACCTCTTCCCCACACACTGAAAACTCTTCCCCACAGACTGTAACGCATTCCCCACACACTGAAACCCATCCCCAAAAACTGAAACCTCATGCCCACACACTGAAACGAGTTCCACACCCACTGAAACCCCTTCCCCACATACTGATACCCCTTCCCCACACACTGAAACCCATCCCCACACACTGAAACCCTTCCACACACACTGAAACCTCTTCCACATGCACTGATACACCCTTCCCTGCACACTGAAACCCATCCCCACAAACTGATACCCCTTCCCCACACACTGAAACCCATCCCCACACACTGAAAACCTTCCCCACACACTGAAACATCTTCCCACACACTGAAACATCTTCGCCACAGATTGAAACCCTTCCCCACATACTGAAACCGCTTCCCCACACACTGAAACCTCTTCCCCAGACAATGAAACTACTTCCCCGCACACTGAAACCTCTTCCCCACACACTGAATCCGCTTCACCACACACTGAAACACCTTCCCCACACACTGAAGCCTCCTCCCCACACACTGAAACCACTTCCCCACAAACTGAAACCCCTTCCCCACACACTGAAACCTCTTCCCCACACACTGAAACCTCTTCCCCACACACTGAAACCTCTTCCCCACACACTGAAACCTTTTCCACACACAGTGAAATGTCTTCCCCACACACTGAAACCCATCCCCACAGACTGAAACACTTCGCCACAGGCTGAAACCCCTTCCCCACACACTGAAACCCATCCCACACACTGAAACACATTCCCCACGGACTGAAACCCCTTCCCCACATTCTGAAACCTATTCCCCACACAGTGATATATCTTCCCCACACACTGAAACCCCTTCCCGACACACTGAAACCCCTTACCCACACAATGAAACCCATCCCCACACACTGAAACCCAAGCACACACACTGAAACCCATCCCCACACTCTGAAACCTCTCTCCCACACACTGAAAGCTCTTCCCCACAGACTGAAACCCCTTCCCCACAGACTGAAAACCCTTAGCCTCACACTGAAACCCACCCCCACACACTGAAACCCATCCCCACAGACTGAAAACCCTTAGCCTCACACTGAAACCTCTTCCCCACAAACTGAAACCCCTTCCCCACACACAGAAACCCCTTCCCCACAAACTCAAACCTCTTCCCCACACACTGAAACCCATTCCCCACAGACTGAAACGACTTCCCCATACACTGAAACCTCTTCCCAACACACTGAAACCTCTTCCCCACACACTGAAACCCCTTATCCACACACTGAAACCCCTTCCCCACAGACTGAAACCTCTTCCCCACACACTGAAAACTCTTCCCCACAGACTGTAACGCATTCCCCACACACTGAAACCCATCCCCAAAAACTGAAACCTCATGCCCTCACACTGAAACGAGTTCCACACCCACTGAAACCCCTTCCCCACACACTGATACCCCTTCCCCACACATTGAAACCCATCCCCACACACTGAAACCCTTCCACACACACTGAAACCTCTTCCACATGCACTGATACACCCTTCCCTGCACACTGAAACCCATCCCCACAAACTGATACCCCTTCCCCACACACTGAAACCCATCCCCACACACTGAAAACCTTCCCCACACACTGAAACATCTTCCCACACACTGAAACATCTTCGCCACAGATTGAAACCCTTCCCCACATACTGAAACCGCTTCCCCACACACTGAAACCTCTACCCCAGACACTGAAACCACTTCCCCGCACACTGAAACCTCTTCCCCACACACTGAATCCGCTTCACCACACACTGAAACACCTTCCCCACACACTGAAGCCTCTTCCCCACAAACTGAAACCCCTTCCCCACACACTGAAACCTCTTCCCCACACACTGAAACCTCTTCCCCACACACTGAAACCACTTCCACACACGCTGAATCCCCTTCCCCACACACTGAAACCTCTTGCCCACACACTGAAACCCCTTCCCCACAGACTGAATACCCTTAGCCTCACACTGAAACCTCTTCCCCACACACTGAAACCCCTTCCCCACACACTGAAACCTGTTCCCCACACAGTGAAACCCCTTCCCCACACACTGAAACCCATCCCCACACATTGAAACCCATCCCCACACACTGAAACCTCTTCCCCACACACTGAAATCTCTTCCCCACAGACTGAAACCCTTCCCCACACACTGAAACCTCTTCCCAACACAGTGAAACCCCTTCCCCACGCAGTGGAACATCTTCCACACATACTGAAACCTCTTCCCCACACACTGAAACCTCTTCCCCACACACTGAAACCTCTTCCCCACACACTGAAACCTTTTCCACACACAGTGAAAAGTCTTCCCCACACACTGAAACCCATCCCCACAGACTGAAACACTTCCCCACAGGCTGAAACCCCTTCCCCACACACTGAAACCCATCCCACACACTGAAACACATTCCCCACGGACTGAAACCCTTCCCCACATTCTGAAACCTATTCCCCACACACTGAAATCTCTTCCCCACACACTGAAACCCCTTCCCGACACACTGACACCCCTTACCCACACACTGAAACCCATCCCCACACACTGAAACCCACCCCCACACACTGAAACCCATCCCCACACTCTGAAACCTCTTCCCCACACACTGAAAACTCTTCCCCACAGACTGAAACACATCCCCACAGGCTGAAACCCCTTCCCCACACACTGAAACCCATCCCACACACTGAAACCTCTTCTGCACACACTGAAACCTTTCCCTACAGACTGAAACCCTTCCCCACACACTGAAACCCCTTCCCCACACATTGAAATCCCTTCAACACACATTGTAACCCCTTCCCCGCACACTGAAACCTCTTCCCACACACTGAAACCCATCCCCACACACTGAAACTCTTCCACACACACTGAAACCTCTTCCACATGCACTGAAACACCTTCGCCACACACTGAAACCCATCCCCACAAACTGATAACACTTCCCCACACACTGAAACCCATTCCCACACACTGAAACATCTTCGCCACAGATTGAAACCCTTCCCCACACTCTGAAACCGCTTCCCCACACACTGAAACCTATTCCCCACACACTGGAACCCCTTCCCCGCACACTGAAACCTCTTCCCCACACACTGAATCCGCTTCACCACACACTGAAACCCCTTCCCCACACACTGAAGCCTCTTCCCCACACACTGAAACCGCTTCCCCACAGACTGAAACCCCTTCCCCACCCACTGAAAACTCTTCCCCACACACTGAAACCTCTTCCCCACACACTGAAACCACTTCCACACACACTGAAACCCCTTCCCCACACACTGAAACCTCTTCCCCACACTTGAAACCCCTTCCCCACAGACTGAAAACCCTTATACTCACACTGAAACCTCTTCCCCACACACTGAAACCCCTTCCCCACACACTGAAACCTCTTCCCAACACACTGAAACCCGTTCCCCACGCACTGAAACCCATCCCCACACACTGAAACCTGTTCCCCACACAGTGAAACCCCTTCCCCACAGACTGAAACCCATCCCCACACACTGAAACCTCTTCCCCACACACTGAAATCTCTTCCCCACAGACTGAAACCCTTCCCCACACACTGAAACCTTTCCCTACAGACTGAAACCCTTCCCCACACACTGGAACCTCTTCCCACACACTGAAACCCCTTCCCCACACACTGAAATCCCTTCAACACACACTGTAACCCCTTCCCCGCACACTGAAACCCCTTCCACACACACTGTAACCCCTTCCCCGCACACTGAAACCCCTTCCCCAAGCACTGAAACCCCTTCCACACACACTGAAACCCCTTCCCCACAGACTGAAACCCCTTCCCCACACACTGAAAACCATCCAATACACTGAAACCTCTTCCACACACACTGAAACCTTTCCCTACAGACTGAAACCCTTCCCCACACACTGAAACCTCTTCCCACACACTGAAACCCATCCCCACACACTGAAACTCTTCCACACACACTGAAACCTCTTCCACATGCACTGAAACACCTTCCCCACACACTGAAACCCATCCCCACAAACTGATAACACTTCCCCACACACTGAAACCCATTCCCACACCGTGAAACATCTTCGCCACAGATTGAAACCCTTCCCCACACTCTGAAACCGGTTCCCCACACACTGAAACCTATTCCCCACACACTGGAACCCCTTCCCCGCACACTGAAACCTCTTCCCCACACACTGAATCCGCTTCACCACACACTGAAACCCCTTTCCCACACACTGAAGCCTCTTCCCCACACACTGAAACCGCTTCCCCACAGACTGAAACCCCTTCCCCACACACTGAAACCTCTTCCCCACACACTGAAACCTCTTCCCCACACACTGAAACCACTTCCACACACACTGAAACCCCTTCCCCACACACTGAAACCTCTTCCCCACACTTGAAACCCCTTCCCCACAGACTGAACACCCTTAGCCTCACACTGAAACCTCTTCCCCACACACTGAAACCCCTTCCCCACACACTGAAACCTCTTCCCAACACACTAAAACCCGTTCCCCACGCACTGAAACCCATCCCCACACACTGAAACCTGTTCCCCACACAGTGAAACCCCTTCCCCACACACTGAAACCCATCCCCACACACTGAAACCTCTTCCCCACACACTGAAATCTCTTCCCCACAGACTGAAACCCTTCCCCACACACTGAAACCTTTCCCTACAGACTGAAACCCTTCCCCACACACTGGAACCTCTTCCCACACTCTGAAACCCCTTCCCCACACACTGAAATCCCTTCAACACACACTGTAACCCCTTCCCCGCACACTGAAACCCCTTCCACACACACTGTAACCCCTTCCCCGCACACTGAAACCCCTTCCCCAAGCACTGAAACCCCTTCCACACACACTGAAACCCCTTCCCCACAGACTGAAACCCCTTCCCCACACACTGAAAACCATCCCATACACTGAAACCTCTTCCACACACACTGAAACCTTTCCCTACAGACTGAAACCCTTCCCCACACACTGAAACCTCTTACCCACACACTGAAGCCACTTCCTCACACACTGAAACGCCTTCCCCACACACTGAAACCTCTTCCCCACACACTGAAACCCCTTTCCCACAGACTGAAACCCATTAAACTCACACTGAAACCTCTTCCCCACACACTGAAACCCCTTCCGCACACACTGAAACCTCTTCCCCAAACACTGAAAACAGTTCCCCACGCACTGAAAAACATCACCACACACTGAAAACTGTTCCCCACACCGTGAAACCCCTTCCCCAATCACTGAAACACTTCTCCAGACACTGAACCCCATCCTCACACACTGAAACCTCTTCTCCACACTCTGCAACCTCTTCCCCACACACTGAAACCCATTCCCCACAGACTGAAACGACTTCCCCATACACTGAAACCTCTTCCCCACACATTGAAACCCCTTATCCACACACTGAAACCCCTTCCCCACAGACTGAAACCTCTTCCCCACACACTGAAACCCCTTCCCCACACACTGAAACTTCTTCCCCACACACTGAAACCAGTTCCCCACGCACTGAAAAACATCACCACACACTGAATACAGTTCCCCACACAGTGAAACCCCTTCCCCACACACTGAAACCGTTCTCCAGACACTGATACACATCCCCACACACTGAAACCCCTTCCTCACACTCTGCAACCTCTTCCCCACACACTGAAACCCCTTCCCCACACACTGAAACCTCTTCCCCACAGACTGAAACCCCTTCCCCACGAACTGAAACCCCTTCCCCACACACTGAAACCCATCCCCACACACTGAAACCTATTCCCCACACACAGCAACCTCTTCCACACACACTGAAACCCCTTCCCCACATTCTGAAACCCCTTCCCCACAGACTGAAACCTCTTTCCCACACACTGAAACCTCTTCCCCACACACTGAAACCCCTTCCCCACACACTGAAACTTCTTCCCAAAACACTGAAACCAGTTCCCCACGCACTGAAAAACATCACCACACACTGAATACAGTTCCCCACACAGTGAAACCCCTTCTCAACACACTGAAACCGTTCTCCAGACACTGAAACGACTTCCCCACACACTGAAACCCCTTCCCCACACATTGAAACCTCTTCCCCAAACACTGAAAACAGTTCCCCACGCACTGAAAAACATCACCACACACTGAAAACTGTTCCCCACACCGTGAAACCCCTTCCCCAATCACTGAAACCCTTCTCCAGACACTGAACCCCATCCTCACACACTGAAACCTCTTCTCCACACTCTGCAACCTCTTCCCCACACACTGAAACCCCTTCCCCACTCACTGAAACCCCTTCCCCACACACTCAAACCTCTTCCCCACACACTGAAACCCATTCCCCACAGACTGAAACGACTTCCCCATACACTGAAACCTCTTCCCCACACATTGAAACCCCTTATCCACACACTGAAACCCCTTCCCCACAGACTAAAACCTCTTCCCCACACACTGAATCCCCTTCCCCACACACTGAAACTTCTTCCCAAAACACTGAAACCAGTTCCCCACGCACTGAAAAACATCACCACACACTGAATACAGTTCCCCACACAGTGAAACCCCTTCTCAACACACTGAAACCGTTCTCCAGACACTGAGACGACTTCCCCATACACTGAAACCTCTTCCCCACACACTGAAACCTCTTCCCCACACACTGAAACCCCTTATCCACAGACTGAAACCCCTTCCCCACAGACTGAAACCTCTTCCCCACACACTGAAAACTCTTCCCCACAGACTGTAACGCATTCCCCACACACTGAAACCAATCCCCAAACACTGAAACCTCATGCCCACACACTGAAACCACTTCCCCACACACTGAAACCCCTTCCCCACACACTGATACCCCTTCTCCACACATTGAAACCCGTCCCCACACTCTGAAACCCTACCACACACACTGAAACCTCTTCCACATGCACTGAAACACATTCCCTACACACTGAAACCCATCCCCACAAACTGATAACCGTTCCCCACACACTGAAACCCATTCCCACACACTGAAACATCTTCGCCACAGATTGAAACCCTTCCCCACACACTGAAACCTCTTCCACATGCACTGAAACACCTTCCCCACACACTGAAACCCATCCCCACAAACTGATAACACTTCCCCACACACTGAAACCCATTCCCACACACTGAAACATCTTCGCCACAGATTGAAACCCTTCCCCACACTCTGAAACCGCTTCCCCACACACTGAAACCTATTCCCCACACACTGGAACCCCTTCCCCGCACACTGAAACCTCTTCCCCACACACTGAATCCGCTTCACCACACACTGAAACCCCTTCCCCACACACTGAAGCCTCTTCCCCACACACTGAAACCGCTTCCCCACAGACTGAAACCCCTTCCCCACACACTGAAACCTCTTCCCCACACACTGAAACCTCTTCCCCACACACTGAAACCACTTCCACACACACTGAAACCCCTTCCCCACACACTGAAACCTCTTCCCCACACTTGAAACCCCTTCCCCACAGACTGAACACCCTTAGCCTCACACTGAAACCTCTTCCCCACACACTGAAACCCCTTCCCCACACACTGAAACCTCTTCCCAACACACTAAAACCCGTTCCCCACGCACTGAAACCCATCCCCACACACTGAAACCTGTTCCCCACACAGTGAAACCCCTTCCCCACACACTGAAACCCATCCCCACACACTGAAACCTCTTCCCCACACACTGAAATCTCTTCCCCACAGACTGAAACCCTTCCCCACACACTGAAACCTTTCCCTACAGACTGAAACCCTTCCCCACACACTGGAACCTCTTCCCACACACTGAAACCCCTTCCCCACACACTGAAATCCCTTCAACACACACTGTAACCCCTTCCCCGCACACTGAAACCCCTTCCACACACACTGTAACCCCTTCCCCGCACACTGAAACCCCTTCCCCAAGCACTGAAACCCCTTCCACACACACTGAAACCCCTTCCCCACAGACTGAAATCCCTTCCCCACACACTGAAAACCATCCCATACACTGAAACCTCTTCCACACACACTGAAACCTTTCCCTACAGACTGAAACCCTTCCCCACACACTGAAACCTCTTACCCACACACTGAAGCCACTTCCCCACACACTGAAACGCCTTCCCCACACACTGAAACCTCTTCCCCACACACTGAAACCCCTTCCCCACAGACTGAAACCCATTAAACTCACACTGAAACCTCTTCCCCACACACTGAAACCCCTTCCGCACACACTGAAACCTCTCCCCAAACACTGAGAACAGTTCCCCACGCACTGAAAAACATCACCACACACTGAAAACTGTTCCCCACACCGTGAAACCCCTTCCCCAATCACTGAAACCCTTCTCCAGACACTGAACCCCATCCTCACACACTGAAACCTCTTCTCCACACTCTGCAACCTCTTCCCCACACACTGAAACCCCTTCCCCACTCACTGAAACCCCTTCCCCACACACTCAAACCTCTTCCCCACACACTGAAACCCATTCCCCACAGACTGAAACGACTTCCCCATACACTGAAACCTCTTCCCCACACATTGAAACCCCTTATCCACACACTGAAACCCCTTCCCCACAGACTGAAACCTCTTCCCCACACACTGAAACCCCTTCCCCACACACTGAAACTTCTTCCCCACACACTGAAACCAGTTCCCCACACAGTGAAACCCCTTCCCCACACACTGAAACCGTTCTCCAGACACTGATACACATCCCCACACACTGAAACCCCTTCCTCACACTCTGCAACCTCTTCCCCACACACTGAAACCCCTTCCCCACACACTGAAACCCCTTCCCCACACACTCAAACCTCTTCCCCACACACTGAAAGCTCTTCCCCACAGACTGAAACCCTTCCCCACACACTGAAACCACTTCCCCACAGACTGAAACCCCTTCCCCACGAACTGAAACCCCTTCCCCACACACTGAAACCCATCCCCACACACTGAAACCTATTCCCCACACACAGCAACCTCTTCCACACACACTGAAACCCCTTCCCCACATTCTGAAACCCCTTCCCCACAGACTGAAACCTCTTCCCCACACACTGAAACCTCTTCCCCACACACTGAAACCCCTTCCCCACACACTGAAACTTCTTCCCAAAACACTGAAACCAGTTCCCCACGCACTGAAAAACATCACCACACACTGAATACAGTTCCCCACACAGTGAAACCCCTTCTCAACACACTGAAACCGTTCTCCAGACACTGAAACGACTTCCCCACACACTGAAACCCCTTCCCCACACATTGAAACCTCTTCCCCAAACACTGAAAACAGGTCCCCACGCACTGAAAAACATCACCACACACTGAAAACTGTTCCCCACACCGTGAAACCCCTTCCCCAATCACTGAAACCCTTCTCCAGACACTGAACCCCATCCTCACACACTGAAACCTCTTCTCCACACTCTGCAACCTCTTCCCCACACACTGAAACCCCTTCCCCACTCACTGAAACCCCTTCCCCACACACTCAAACCTCTTCCCCACACACTGAAACCCATTCCCCACAGACTGAAACGACTTCCCCATACACTGAAACCTCTTCCCCACACATTGAAACCCCTTATCCACACACTGAAACCCCTTCCCCACAGACTGAAACCTCTTCCCCACACACTGAAACCCCTTCCCCACACACTGAAACTTCTTCCCAAAACACTGAAACCAGTTCCCCACGCACTGAAAAACATCACCACACACTGAATACAGTTCCCCACACAGTGAAACCCCTTCTCAACACACTGAAACCGTTCTCCAGACACTGAGACGACTTCCCCATACACTGAAACCTCTTCCCCACACACTGAAACCTCTTCCCCACACACTGAAACCCCTTATCCACAGACTGAAACCCCTTCCCCACAGACTGAAACCTCTTCCCCACACACTGAAAACTCTTCCCCACAGACTGTAACGCATTCCCCACACACTGAAACCAATCCCCAAACACTGAAACCTCATGCCACACACTGAAACCACTTCCCCACACACTGAAACCCCTTCCCCACACACTGATACCCCTTCTCCACACATTGAAACCCGTCCCCACACACTGAAACCATTCCACACACACTGAAACCTCTTCCACATGCACTGAAACACATTCCCTACACACTGAAACCCATCCCCACAAACTGATAACCGTTCCCCACACACTGAAACCCATTCCCACACACTGAAACATCTTCGCCACAGATTGAAACCCTTCCCCACACACTGAAACCGCTTCCCCACACACTGAAACCTCTTCCCCACAAACTGAATCCGCTTCAACACACACTGAAACCCCTTCCCCAAACACTGAAGCCTCTTCCCCACACACTGAAACCACTTCCCCACGGACTGAAACCCCTTCCCCACACACTGAAACCTCTTCCCCACACACTGAAAACTCTTCCCCACACACTCAAATCCATCCCCACACACTGAAACCTCTTCCCCACACTCTGCAACGTCTTCCCCAAACACTGAAACCCCTTCCCCACACACTGAAACCCCTTCCCCACACACTCAAACCTCTTCCCCACACACTGAAACCCATTCCCCACAGACTGAAACGACTTCCCCACACAGTGAAACCTATTCCCCACACACTGAAACCTCTTCCCCACACACTGAAACCCCTTATCCACACACTGAAACCCCTTCCCCACAGACTGAAAACTCTACCCCACACACTGAAACCTCTTCCCCACAGACTGTAACGCATTCCCCACACACTGAAACCCATCCCCAAACACTGAAACACATCCCCAAACACTGAAACCTCATGCCCACACATTGAAACCCCTTCCCCACAGACTGAAACCCGTTAGCCTCACACTGAAACCTCTTCCCCACACACTGAAACCCCTTCCCCACACACTGAAACCTCTTCCCCATACACTGAAACCCGTTCCCCACGCACTGAAACCCATCCCCACACACAGAAACCTGCTCTCCACACAGTGAAACCCCTTCCCCAAACACTGAAATCCATCCCCACACATTGCAACCCATCCCCGCACACTCAAACCTCTTCCCCACAAACTGAAAGCTCTTCCCCACAGACTGAAACCCTTCCCCACACACTGAAACCTCTTCCTAACACACTGAAAGCCCTTCCCCATTCACTGAAACCTCTTCCACACATACTGAAACCTCTTCCCCACACACTGAAACCTCTTCCCCACACACTGAAACCTCTTCCCCACACACTGAAACTCCTTCCCCAAGCACTGAAACCTCTTCCACACACAATGAAAACTCTTCCCCACACACTGAACCCCATCCCCACAGACTGAAACACGTCCCTACAGGCTGACACCCCTTCCCCACACACTGAAACCTATCCCACACACTGAAACACATTCCCACGGACTGAAACCCCTTCCCCACACACTGAAACCTATTCCCCACACAGTGAAATATCTTCCCCACACACTGAAACCCCTTCCCCACACACTGAAACCCCTTCTCCACACACTGAAACCCATCCCCACACACTGAAACCTCTTCAACCCAAACTGAAGCACCTTCCCCACACACTGAAACCCATCCCCACACACTGAAACCCATCCCAACACTCTGAAACCTCTTCCCCAAACACTGAAAGCTCTTCCCCACAGACTGAAAACCTTCCCCAAACACTAAAATCCCTTCCCCGCACACTGAAACCCATCCCCACAGAATGAAACACATCCCCACAGGCTGAAAGCCCTTACCCACACACTGAAACCCATCCCACACACTGAAACCTCTTCCACACACACTGCAACCTTTCCCTACAGACTGAAACCCTTCCCCACACACTGAAACCTCTTCCCACAGACTGAAACCCCTTCCCCACATACTGAAAACCCTTCATCACACACGGTCACCCCTTCCCCGCACACTGAAACACCTTCCCAACACACTGAAACCCCTTCTCCACGCACTGAAACCTCTTCCACACATACTGAAACCTCTTCCCCACACACTGAAACCTCTTCCCCACACACTGAAACCTCTTCCCCACACACTGAAACTGCTTCCCCACGCACTGAAACCTCTTCCACACACAGTGAAAACTCTTCCCCACACACTGATACCCATCCCCACAGACTGAAACACATCCCCACAGGCTGAAACCCCTTCCCCACACACTGAAACTCATCCCACACACTGAACCACATTCCCCACGGACTGAAACCCCTTCCCCACACACTGAAACCTATTCCCCACACACTGAAATATCTTCCCCACACACTGAAACCCCTTCCCCACACACTGAATTCTTCCGCACACACTGAAACCCATCCCCACACACTGAAACCCCTTCCCGACACACTGAAACCTCTTCCCCAAACACTGAAACCAGTTCCCCACGCACTGAAAAACATCACCACACACTGAAAACTGTTCCCCACACAGTGAAACCCCTTCCCCAATCACTGAAATCCTTCTCCAGACATTGAAACCCATCCCCACACACTGAAACCTCTTCCCCACACTCTGCAACCTCTTCCCCACACACTGAAACCCCTTCCCCACAGACTGAAACGACTTCCCCATACACTGAAACCTCTTCCCCACACACTGAAACCTCTTCCCCACACACTGAAACCCCTTATCCACTCACTGAAACCCCTTTCCCACTGACTGAAACCTCTTCCCCACACACTGAAACCTCTTCCCCACACAATGAAACCCCTTCCCCACACACTGAAACTTCTTCCCAAAACAATGAAACCCCTTCCCCACACACTGAAACCGTTCTGCACACACTGAAACACATCACCACACACTGAAAACTGTTCCCCAAACAGTGAAACCCCTTCCCCCATCACTGAAACCCTTCTCCAGACACTGAAACCCATCCCCACACACAGAAACCTCTTCCCCACACTCTGCAACCTCTTCCCCACACACTGAAACCCCTTCCCCACACACTGAAACCCCTTCCCCACACAATGAAACCCATTCCCCACAGACTGAAACGACTTCCCCATACACTGAAACCTCTTCCCCACACACTGAAACCTCTTCCCCACACACTGAAACCCCTTATCCACACACTGAAACCCCTTCCCCACAGACTGAAACCTCTTCCCCACACACTGAAAACTCTTCCCCACAGACTGTAACGCATTCCCCACACACTGAAACCCATTCCCAAACACTGAAACCTCATGCCCACACACTGAAACCACTTCCCCACACACTGAAACCCCTTCCCCAAACACTGATACCCCTTCCCCACACACTGAAACCCGTCCCCACACACTGAATCCCTTCCACACACTCTGAAACCTCTTCCACATGCACTGAAACACATTCCCTACACACTGAAACCCATCCCCACAAACTGATAACCGTTCCCCACACACTGAAACCCATTCCCACACACTGAAACATCTTCGCCACAGATTGAAACCCTTCCCCACACACTGAAACCGCTTCCCCACACACTGAAACCTCTTCCCCACACACTGAATGCGCTTCACCACACACTGAAACCCCTTCCCCAAACACTGAAGCCTCTTCCCCACACACTGAAACCACTTCCCCACAGACTGAAACCCCTTCCCCACACGCTGAAACCTCTTCCCCACACACTGAAACCTCTTCCCCACACACTCAAATCCATCCCCACTCACTGAAACCTCTTCCCCACACTCTGCAACGTCTTCCCCAAACACTGAAACCCCTTCCAGACACACTGAAACCCCTTCCCCACCAACTCAAACCTCTTCCCCACACACTGAAACCCATTCCCCACAGACTGAAACGACTTCCCCTCACACTGAAACCTATTCCCCACACACTGAAACCTCTTCCCCACACACTGAAACCCCTTATCCACACACTGAAACCCTTTCCCCACTGACTGAAACCTCTACCCCAAACACTGAAACCTCTTCCCCACAGACTGTAACGCATTCCCCACACACTGAAACCCATCCCCAAACACTGAAACCTCATGCCCACACATGGAATCCCCTTCCCCACACACTGAGACCCCTTCCCCACACACTGATACCCCTTCCCCACACACTGAAACCCCTTCCCCACAAACTGAAACCCATCCCCACACACTGAAAACCTTCCCCTCACACTGAAACCCCTTCCCCACACACTCAAACCTCTTCCCCACACAATGAAACCCATTCCCCACAGACTGAAACGACTTCCCCATACACTGAAACCTCTTCCCCACACACTGAAACCTCTTCCCCACACACTGAAACCCCTTATCCACACACTGAAACCCCTTCCCCACAGACTGAAACCTCTTCCCCACACACTGAAAACTCTTCCCCACAGACTGTAACGCATTCCCCACACACTGAAACCCATTCCCAAACACTGAAACCTCATGCCCACACACTGAAACCACTTCCCCACACACTGAAACCCCTTCCCCAAACACTGATACCCCTTCCCCACACACTGAAACCCGTCCCCACACACTGAAACCCTTCCACACACTCTGAAACCTCTTCCACATGCACTGAAACACATTCCCTACACACTGAAACCCATCCCCACAAACTGATAACCGTTCCCCACACACTGAAACCCATTCCCACACACTGAAACATCTTCGCCACAGATTGAAACCCTTCCCCACACACTGAAACCGCTTCCCCACACACTGAAACCTCTTCCCCACGCACTGAATCCGCTTCACCACACACTGAAACCCCTTCCCCAAACACTGAAGCCTCTTCCCCACACACTGAAACCACTTCCCCACAGACTGAAACCCCTTCCCCACACGCTGAAACCTCTTCCCCAAACACTGAAACCTCTTCCCCACACACTCAAATCCATCCCCACTCACTGAAACCTCTTCCCCACACTCTTCAACGTCTTCCCCAAACACTGAAACCCCTTCCAGACACACTGAAACCCCTTCCCCACACACTCAAACCTCTTCCCCACACACTGAAACCCATTCCCCACAGACTGAAACGACTTCCCCTCACACTGAAACCTATTCCCCACACACTGAAACCTCTTCCCCACACACTGAAACCCCTTATCCACACACTGAAACCCTTTCCCCACTGACTGAAACCTCTACCCCACACACTGAAACCTCTTCCCCACAGACTGTAACGCATTCCCCACACACTGAAACCCATCCCCAAACACTGAAACCTCATGCCCACACATGGAATCCCTTTCCCCACACACTGAGACCCCTTCCCCACACACTGATACCCCTTCCCCACACACTGAAACCCATCAAAACACATTGAAACCCTTCCACACACAGTGAAACCTCTTCCCACACACTGAAACCCCTTCCCTACACACTGAAACCCATCCCCTCACACTGAAACCCCTTCCCCACAAACTGAAACCCATCCCCACACACTGAAAACCTTCCACACACACTGAAACATCTTCCCACACACTGAAGCATCTGCGCCACAGACTGAAACCCTTCCCCACACACTGAAACCTCTTCCCCACACACTGAAACCTCTTCCCCACACACTGAAACCCCTTCCCCGCACACTGAAACCTTTCCCTACAGACTGAAACCCTTCCCCACACACTGGAACCTCTTCCCACACACTGAAACCCCTTCCCCACACACTGAAATCCCTTCAAGACACACTGTAACCTATTCCCCGCACACTGAAACCCCTTCGCCACACTCGGAAACCACTTCCGCACACACTGAAACCACTTCCCCACACACTGAAACCTCTTCCCCACACACTGAAACCCCTTCCCCACAGACTGAAACCCGTTAGCCTCACACTGAAACCTCTTCCCCAGACACTGAAACCCCTTCCCCACACACTGAAACCTCTTCCCCATACACTGAAACCCGTTCCCCACGCACTGAAACCCATCCCCACACACTGAAACCTGCTCCCCACACAGTGAAATCCCTTCCCCAAACACTGAAATACATCCCCACGCATTGCAACCCATCCCCGCACACTGAAACCTCTTCCCCACACACTGAAAGCTCTTCCCCACAGACTGCAACCCTTCCCCGCACACTGAAACCTCTTCCTAACACACTGAAACCCCTTCCCCACGCACTGAAACCTCTTCCACACATACTGAAACCTCTTCCCCACACACTGAAACCTCTTCCCCACACACTGAAACCTCTTCCGCACACACTGAAACTCCTTCCCCAAGCACTGAAACCTCTTCCACACACAGTGAAAACTCTTCCCCACACACTGAAACCCATCCCCACAGACTGAAACACGTCCCCACAGGCTGACACCCCCTCCCCACACACTGAAACCCATCCCACACACTGAAACACATTCCCCACGGACTGAAACCCCTTCCCCACACACTGAAACCTATTCCCCACACAGTGAAATATCTTCCCCACACACTGAAACCCCTTCCCCACACACTGAAACCCCTTCTCCACACACTGAAACCCATCCCCGCACACTGAAACCTCTTCCCCACAAACTGAAACACCTTCCCCACACACTGAAACCCATCCCCACACACTGAAACCCATCCCAACACTCTGAAACCTGTTCCCCAAACACTGAAAGCTCTTCCCCACAGACTGAAACCCTTCCCCACACACTAAAATCCCTTCCCCGCACACTGAAACCCATCCCCACAGACTGAAACACATCCCTACAGGCTGAAAGCCCTTCCCCACACACTGAAACCCATCCCACACACTGAAACCTCTTCCACACACACTGCAACCTTTCCCTACAGACTGAAACCCTTCCCCACACACTGAAACCTCTTCCCACAGACTGAAACCCCTTCCCCACACACTGAAAACCCTTCAACACACACGGTCACCCCTTCCCCGCACACTGAAACCCCTTCCCAACACACTGAAACCCCTTCTCCACGCACTGAAACCTCTTCCACACATACTGAAACCTCTTCCCCACACACTGAAACCTCTTCCCCACACACTGAAACCTCTTCCCCACACACTGAAACAGCTTCCCCACGCACTGAAACCTCTTCCACACACAGTGAAAACTCTTCCCCACACACTGATATCCATCCCCACAGACTGAAACACATCCCCACAGGCTGAAACCCCTTCCCCACACACTGAAACCCATCCCACACACTGAACCACATTCCCCACGGACTGAAACCCCTTCCCCACACACTGAAACCTATTCCCCACACACTGAAATATCTTCCCCACACACTGAAACCCCTTCCCCACACACTGCATTCTTCCCCACACACTGAAACCCATCCCCACACACTGAAACCCCTTCCCCACACACTGAAACCTATTCCCCAAAAACTGAAACCAGTTCCCCACGCACTGAAAAACATCACCACACACTGAAAACTGTTCCCCACACAGTGAAACCCCTTCCCCAATCACTGAAACCCTTCTCCAGACACTGAAACCCATCCCCACACACTGAAACCTCTTCCCCACACTCTGCAAACTCTTCCCCACACACTGAAACCCCTTCCCCACACACTGAAACCCCTTCCCCACACCCTCAAACCTCTTCCCCACACACTGAAAACCATTCCCCACAGACTGAAACGACTTCCCCATACACTGAAACCTCTTCCCCACACACTGAAACCTCTTCCCCACACACTGAAACCCCTTATCCACACACTGAAACCCCTTCCCCACTGACTGAAACCTCTTCCCCACACACTGAAACCTCTTCCCCACACACTGAAACCCCTTCCCCACACACTGAAACTTCTTCCCCACACACTGAAACCAGTTCCCCACGCACTGAAAAACATCACCACACACTGAAAACAGTTCCCCACACAGTGAAACCCCTTCCCCACACACTGAAACCGTTCTCCACACACTGAAACACATCACCACACACTGAAAACTGTTCCCCACACAGTGAAACCCCTTCCCCAATCACTGAAACCCTTCTCCAGACACTGAAACCCATCCACACACACAGAAACCACTTCCCCGCACTCTGCAACCTCTTCCCCACACACTGAAACCCCTTCCCCACACACTGAAACCCCTTCCCCACACACTCAAACCTCTTCCCCACACACTGAAACCCATTCCCCACAGACTGAAACGACTTTCCCATACACTGAAACCTCTACCCCACACACTGAAACCTCTTCCCCACACACTGAAACCCCTTATCCACACACTGAAACCCCTTCCCCACAGACTGAAACCTCTTCCCCACACACTGAAAACTCTTCCCCACAGACTGTAACGCATTCCCCACACACTGAAACCCATCCCCAAACACTGAAACCTCATGCCCACACACTGAAACCACTTCCACACACACTGAAACCCCTTCCCCACACACTGATACCCCTTCCCCACACACTGAAACCCGTCCCCACACACTGAAACCCTTCCACACACTCTGAAACCTCTTCCACATGCACTGAAACACATTCCCTACACACTGAAACCCATCCCCACAAACTGATAACCGTTCCCCACACACTGAAACCCATTCCCACACACTGAAACATCTTCGCCACAGATTGAAACCCTTCCCCACACACTGAAACCGCTTCCCCACACACTGAAACCTCTTCCCCACACACTGAATCCGCTTCACCACACACTGAAACCCCTTCCCCAAACACTGAAGCCTCTTCCCCACACACTGAAACCACTTCCCCACAGACTGAAACCCCTTCCCCACACACTGAAACCTCTTCCCCACACACTGAAACCTCTTCCCCACACACTCAAATCCATCCCCACACACTGAAACCTCTTCCCCACACTCTGCAACGTCTTCCCCAAACACTGAAACCCCTTCCCCACACACTGAAACCCCTTCCCCACACACTCAAACCTCTTCCCCACACACTGAAACCCATTCCCCACAGACTGAAACGACTTCCCCACACACTGAAACCTATTCCCCACACACTGATACCTCTTCCCCACATACTGAAACCCTTTATCCACACACTGAAACCCTTTCCCCACTGACTGAAACCTCTACCCCACACGCTGAAACCTCTTCCCCACAGACTGTAACGCATTCCCCACACACTGAAACCCATCCCCAAACACTGAAACCTCATGCCCACACATGGAATCCCCTTCCCCACACACTGAGACCCCTTCCCCACACACTGATACCCCTTCCCCACACACTGAAACCCATCCCAACACACTGAAACACCTTCCCCACACACTGAAGCCTCTTCCCCACACACTGAAACCACTTCCCCACAAACTGAAACGCCTTCCCCACACACTGAAACCTCTTCCCCACACACTGAAACCTCTTCCCCACACACTGAAACCACTTCCACACACGCTGAATCCCCTTCCCCACACACTGAAACCTCTTCCCCACACACTGAAACCCCTTCCCCACAGACTGAATACCCTTAGCCTCACACTGAAACCTCCTCCCCACACACTGAAACCCCTTCCCCACACACTGAAACCTGTTCCCCACACAGTGAAACCCCTTCCCCACACACTGAAACCCATCCCCACACATTGAAACCCATCCCCACACACTGAAACCTCTTCCCCACACACTGAAATCTCTTCCCCACAGACTGAAGCCCTTCCCAACACACTGAAACCTCTTCCCAACACAGTGAAACCCCTTCCCCACGCAGTGAAACATCTTCCACACATACTGAAACCTCTTCCCCACACACTGAAACCTCTTCCCCACACACTGAAACCTCTTCCCCACACACTGAAACCTTTTCCACACACAGTGAAAAGTCTTCCCCACACACTGAAACCCATCCCCACAGACTGAAACACTTCCCCACAGGCTGAAACCACTTCCCCGCACACTGAAACCCATCCCACACACTGAAACACATTCCCCACGGACTGAAACCCCTTCCCCACATTCTGAAACCTATTCCCCACACACTGAAATCTCTTCCCCACACACTGAAACCCCTTCCCGACACACTGACACCACTTACCCACACACTGAAACCCATCCCCACACACTGAAACCCACCCCCACACACTGAAACCCATCCCCACACTCTGAAACCTCTTCCCCACACACTGAAAACTCTTCCCCACAGACTGAAACACATCCCCACAGGCTGAAACCCCTTCCCCACACACTGAAACCCATCCCACACACTGAAACCTCTACTGCACACACTGAAACCTTTCCCTACAGACTGAAACCCTTCCCCACACACTGGAACCTCTTCCCACACACTGAAACCCCTTCCCCACACATTGAAATCCCTTCAACACACATTGTAACCCCTTCCCCGCACACTGAAACCTCTTCCCACACACTGAAACCCATCCCCACACACTGAAACCCTTCCACACACACTGAAACCTCTTCCACATGCACTGAAACACCTTCCCCACACACTGAAACCCATCCCCACAAACTGATAACACTTCCCCACACACTGAAACCCATTCCCACACACTGAAACATCTTCGCCACAGATTGAAACCCTTCCCCACACTCTGAAACCGCTTCCCCACACACTGAAACCTATTCCCCACACACTGGAACCCCTTCCCCGCACACTGAAACCTCTTCCCCACACACTGAATCCGCTTCACCACACACTGAAACCCCTTCCCCACACACTGAAGCCTCTTCCCCACACACTGAAACCGCTTCCCCACACACTGAAACCACTTCCACACACACTGAAACCCCTTCCCCACACACTGAAACCTCTTCCCCACACTTGAAACCCCTTCCCCACAGACTGAAAACCCTTAGCCTCACACTGAAACCTCTTCCCCACACACTGAAACCCCTTCCCCACACACTGAAACCTCTTCCCAACACACTGAAACCCGTTCCCCACGCACTGAAACCCATCCCCACACACTGAAACCTGTTCCCCACACAGTGAAACCCCTTCCCCACACACTGAAACCCATCCCCACACACTGAAACCTATTCCCCACACACTGAAATCTCTTCCCCACAGACTGAAACCCTTCCCCACACACTGAAACCTTTCCCTACAGACTGAAACCCTTCCCCACACACTGGAACCTCTTCCCACACACTGAAACCCCTTCCCCACACACTGAAATCCCTTCAACACACACTGTAACCCCTTCCCCGCACACTGAAACCCCTTCCACACACACTGTAACCCCTTCCCCGCACACTGAAACCCCTTCCCCAAGCACTGAAACCCCTTCCACACACACTGAGACCCCTTCCCCACAGACTGAAACCCCTTCCCCACACACTGAAAACCATCCCATACACTGAAACCTCTTCCACACACACTGAAACCTTTCCCTACAGACAGAAACCCTTCCCCACACACTGAAACCTCTTACCCACACACTGAAGCCACTTCCCCACACACTGAAACGCCTTCCCCACACACTGAAACCTCTTCTCCACACACTGAAACCCCTTCCCCACAGACAGAAACCCATTAAACTCACACTGAAACCTCTTCCCCACACACTGAAACCCCTTCCCCACACATTGAAACCTCTTCCCCAAACACTGAAAACAGTTCCCCACGCACTGAAAAACATCACCACACACTGAAAACTGTTCCCCACACCGTGAAACCCCTTCCCCAATCACTGAAACCCTTCTCCAGACACTGAACCCCATCCTCACACACTGAAACCTCTTCTCCACACTCTGCAACCTCTTCCCCACACACTGAAACCCCTTCCCCACTCACTGAAACCCCTTCCCCACACACTCAAACCTCTTCCCCACACACTGAAACCCATTCCCCACAGACTGAAACGGCTTCCCCATACACTGAAACCTCTTCCCCACACATTGAAACCCCTTATCCACACACTGAAACCCCTTCCCCACAGACTGAAACCTCTTCCCCACACACTGAAACCCCTTCCCCACACACTGAAACTTCTTCCCCACACACTGAAACCAGTTCCCCACGCACTGAAAAACATCACCACACACTGAATACAGTTCCCCACACAGTGAAACCCCTTCCCCACACACTGAAACCGTTCTCCAGACACTGAAACACATCCCCACACACTGAAACCTCTTCCTCACACTCTGCAACCTCTTCCCCATACACTGATACCCCTTCCCCACACACTGAAACCCCTTCCCCACACACTCAAACCTCTTCCCCACACACTGAAAGCTCTTCCCCACAGACTGAAACCCTTCCCCACACACTGAAACCTCTTCCCCACAGACTGAAACCCCTTCCCCACGAACTGAAACCCCTTCCCCACACACTGAAACCCATCCCCACACACTGAAACCTATTCCCCACACACAGCAACCTCTTCCACACACACTGAAACCCCTTCCCCACATTCTGAAACCCCTTCCCCACAGACTGAAACCTCTTCCCCACACACTGAAACCTCTTCCCCACACACTGAAACCCCTTCCCCACACACTGAAACTTCTTCCCAAAACACTGAAACCAGTTCCCCACGCACTGAAAAACATCACCACACACTGAATACAGTTCCCCACACAGTGAAACCCCTTCCCCACACACTGAAACCGTTCTCCAGACACTGAAACGACTTCCCCATACACTGAAACCTCTTCCCCACACACTTAAACCTCTTCCCCACACACTGAAACCCCTTATCCACAGACTGAAACCCCTTCCCCACAGACTGAAACCTCTTCCCCACACACTGAAAACTCTTCCCCACAGACTGTAACGCATTCCCCACACACTGAAACCCATCCCCAAACACTGAAACCTCATGCCCACACACTGAAACCACTTCCCCACACACTGAAACCCCTTCCCCACACACTGATACCCCTTCTCCACACACTGAAACCCGTCCCCACACACAGAAACCCTTCCACACACACTGAAACCTCTTCCACATGCACTGAAACACATTCCCTACACACTGAAACCCATCCCCACAAACTGATAACCGTTCCCCACACACTGAAACCCATTCCCACACACTGAAACATCTTCGCCACAGATTGAAACCCTTCCCCACACACTGAAACCGCTTCCCCACACACTGAAACCTCTTCCCCACACACTGAATCCGCTTCAACACACACTGAAACCCCTTCCCCAAACACTGAAGCCTCTTCCCCACACACTGAAACCACTTCCCCACGGACTGAAACCCCTTCCCCACACACTGAAACCTCTTCCCCACACACTGAAAACTCTTCCCCACACACTCAAATCCATCCCCACACACTGAAACCTCTTCCCCACACTCTGCAACGTCTTCCCCAAACACTGAAACCCCTTCCCCACACACTGAAACCCCTTCCCCACACACTCAAACCTCTTCCCCACACACTGAAACCCATTCCCCACAGACTGAAACGACTTCCCCACACAGTGAAACCTCTTCCCCACACACTGAAACCTCTTCCCCACACACTGAAACCCCTTATCCACACACTGAAACCCCTTCCCCACAGACTGAAACCTCTACCCCACACACTGAAACCTCTTCCCCACAGACTGTAACGCATTCCCCACACACTGAAACCCATCCCCAAACACTGAAACACATCCCCAAACACTGAAACCTCATGCCCACACATTGAAACCCCTTCCCCACAGACTGAAACCCGTTAGCCTCACACTGAAACCTCTTCCCCACACACTGAAACCCCTTCCCCACACACTGAAACCTCTTCCCCATACACTGAAACCCGTTCCCCACGCACTGAAACCCATCCCCACACACAGAAACCTGCTCTCCACACAGTGAAACCCCTTCCCCAAACACTGAAATCCATCCCCACACATTGCAACCCATCCCCGCACACTGAAACCTCTTCCCCACACACTGAAAGCTCTTCCCCACACATTGAAACCTCTTCCCCACACACCGAAGCCCCTTATCCACGCACTGAAACCCGTTCCCCATACACTGAAACCTCTTCCCCACAGACTGTAACGCATACCCCACACACTGAAACCCATCCCCACACACTGAAACCTCATGCCCACACAATGAAACCCCTTTCCCACACACTGAAACACATCCCCACACAGTGAAACCTCTTCCCCACACTTTGAAACCCATCCCCACACACTGAAACCACTTCCACACACACTGAAACCCCTTCCCCACACACTGAAACCTCTTCCCCACACTTGAAACCCCTTCCCCACAGACTGAAAACCCTTAGCCTCACACTGAAACCTCTTCCCCACACACTGAAACCCCTTCCCCACACACTGAAACCTCTTCCCAACACACTGAAACCCGTTCCCCACGCACTGAAACCCATCCCCACACACTGAAACCTGTTCCCCACACAGTGAAACCCCTTCCCCACACACTGAAACCCATCCCCACACACTGAAACCTCTTCCCCACACACTGAAATCTCTTCCCCACAGACTGAAACCCTTCCCCACACACTGAAACCTTTCCCTACAGACTGAAACCCTTCCCCACACACTGGAACCTCTTCCCACACACAGAAACCCCTTCCCCACACACTGAAATCCCTTCAACACACACTGTAACCCCTTCCCCGCACACTGAAACCCCTTCCCCAAGCACTGAAACCCCTTCCACACACACAGAAACCCCTTCCCCACAGACTGAAACCCCTTCCCCACACACTGAAAACCATCCCATACACTGAAACCTCTTCCACACACACTGAAACCTTTCCCTACAGACTGAAACCCTTCCCCACACACTGAAACCTCTTACCCACACACTGAAGCCACTTCCCCACACACTGAAACGCCTTCCCCACACACTGAAACCTCTTCCCCACACACTGAAACCCCTTCCCCACAGACTGAAACCCATTAAACTCACACTGAAACCTCTTCCCCACACACTGAAACCCCTTCCCCACACACTGAAACCTCTTCCCCAAACACTGAAAACAGTTCCCCACGCACTGAAAAACATCACCACACACTGAAAACTGTTCCCCACACCGTGAAACCCCTTCCCCAATCACTGAAACCCTTCTCCAGACACTGAACCCCATCCTCACACACTGAAACCTCTTCTCCACACTCTGCAACCTCTTCCCCACACACTGAAACCCCTTCCCCACTCACTGAAACCCCTTCCCCACACACTCAAACCTCTTCCCCACACACTGAAACCCATTCCCCACAGACTGAAACGACTTCCCCATACACGGAAACCTCTTCCCCACACATTGAAACCCCTTATCCACACACTGAAACCCCTTCCCCACAGACTGAAACCTCTTCCCCACACACTGAAACCCCTTCCCCACACACTGAAACTTCTTCCCCACACACTGAAACCAGTTCCCCACGCACTGAAAAACATCACCACACACTGAATACAGTTCCCCACACAGTGAAACCCCTTCCCCACACACTGAAACCGTTCTCCAGACACTGAAACACATCCCCACACACAGAAACCTCTTCCTCACACTCTGCAACCTCTTCCCCACACACTGAAACCCCTTCCCCACACACTGAAACCCCTTCCCCACACACTCAAACCTCTTCCCCACACACTGAAAGCTCTTCCCCACAGACTGAAACCCTTCCCCACACACTGAAACCTCTTCCCCACAGACTGAAACCCCTTCCCCACGAACTGAAACCCCTTCCCCACACACTGAAACCCATTCCCAAACACTGAAACCTCATGCCCACACACTGAAACCACTTCCCCACACACTGAAACCCCTTCCCCACACACTGATACCCCTTCTCCACACACTGAAACCCGTCCCCACACACAGAAACCCTTCCACACACACTGAAACCTCTTCCACATGCACTGAAACACATTCCCTACACACTGAAACCCATCCCCACAAACTGATAACCGTTCCCCACACACTGAAACCCATTCCCACACACTGAAACATCTTCGCCACAGATTGAAACCCTTCCCCACACACTGAAACCGCTTCCCCACACACTGAAACCTCTTCCCCACACACTGAATCCGCTTCAACACACACTGAAACCCCTTCCCCAAACACTGAAGCCTCTTCCCCACACACTGAAACCACTTCCCCACGGACTGAAACCCCTTCCCCACACACTGAAACCTCTTCCCCACACACTGAAAACTCTTCCCCACACACTCAAATCCATCCCCACACACTGAAACCTCTTCCCCACACTCTGCAACGTCTTCCCCAAACACTGAAACCCCTTCCCCACACACTGAAACCCCTTCACCACACACTCAAACCTCTTCCCCACACACTGAAACCCATTCCCCACAGACTGAAACGACTTCCCCACACAGTGAAACCTATTCCCCACACACTGAAACCTCTTCCCCACACACTGAAACCCCTTATCCACACACTGAAACCCCTTCCCCACAGACTGAAACCTCTACCCCACACACTGAAACCTCTTCCCCACAGACTGTAACGCATTCCCCACACACTGAAACCCATCCCCAAACACTGAAACACATCCCCAAACACTGAAACCTCATGCCCACACATTGAAACCCCTTCCCCACAGACTGAAACCCGTTAGCCTCACACTGAAACCTCTTCCCCACACACTGAAACCCCTTCCCCACACACTGAAACCTCTTCCCCATACACTGAAACCCGTTCCCCAAGCACTGAAACCCATCCCCACACACAGAAACCTGCTCTCCACACAGTGAAAACCCTTCCCCAAACACTGAAATCCATCCCCACACATTGCAACCCATCCCCGCACACTGAAACCTCTTCCCCACACACTGAAAGCTCTTCCCCACACATTGAAACCTCTTCCACACACACCGAAGCCCCTTATCCACGCACTGAAACCCGTTCCCCATACACTGAAACCTCTGCCCCACAGACTGTAACGCATACCCCACACACTGAAACCCATCCCCACACACTGAAACCTCATGCCCACACAATGAAACCCCTTTCCCACACACTGAAACACATCCCCACACAGTGAAACCTCTTCCCCACACTTTGAAACCCATCCCCACACACTGAAACCACTTCCACACACACTGCAACCCCTTCCCCACACACTGAAACCTCTTCCCCACACTTGAAACCCCTTCCCCACAGACTGAAAACCCTTAGCCTCACACTGAAACCTCTTCCCCACACACTGAAACCCCTTCCCCACACACTGAAACCTCTTCCCAACACACTGAAACCCGTTCCCCACGCACTGAAACCCATCCCCACACACTGAAACCTGTTCCCCACACAGTGAAACCCCTTCCCCACACACTGAAACCCATCCCCACACACTGAAACCTCTTCCCCACACACTGAAATCTCTTCCCCACAGACTGAAACCCTTCCCCACACACTGAAACCTTTCCCTACAGACTGAAACCCTTCCCCACACACTGGAACCTCTTCCCACACACTGAAACCCCTTCCCCACACACTGAAATCCCTTCAACACACACTGTAACCCCTTCCCCGCACACTGAAACCCCTTCCCCAAGCACTGAAACCCCTTCCACACACACAGAAACCCCTTCCCCACAGACTGAAACCCCTTCCCCACACACTGAAAACCATCCCATACACTGAAACCTCTTCCACACACACTGAAACCTTTCCCTACAGACTGAAACCCTTCCCCACACACTGAAACCTCTTACCCACACACTGAAGCCACTTCCCCACACACTGAAACGCCTTCCCCACACACTGAAACCTCTTCCCCACACACTGAAACCCCTTCCCCACAGACTGAAACCCATTAAACTCACACTGAAACCTCTTCCCCACACACTGAAACCCCTTCCCCACACACTGAAACCTCTTCCCCAAACACTGAAAACAGTTCCCCACGCACTGAAAAACATCACCACACACTGAAAACTGTTCCCCACACCGTGAAACCCCTTCCCCAATCACTGAAACCCTTCTCCAGACACTGAACCCCATCCTCACACACTGAAACCTCTTCTCCACACTCTGCAACCTCTTCCCCACACACTGAAACCCCTTCCCTACTCACTGAAACCCCTTCCCCACGCACTCAAACCTCTTCCCCACACACTGAAACCCATTCCCCACAGACTGAAACGACTTCCCCATACACTGAAACCTCTTCCCCACACATTGAAACCCCTTATCCACACACTGAAACCACTTCCCCACAGACTGAAACCTCTTCCCCACACACTGAAACCCCTTCCCCACACACTGAAACTTCTTCCCCACACACTGAAACCAGTTCCCCACGCACTGAAAAACATCACCACACACTGAATACAGTTCCCCACACAGTGAAACCCCTTCCCCACACACTGAAACCGATCTCCAGACACTGAAACACATCCCCACACACTGAAACCTCTTCCTCACACTCTGCAACCTCTTCCCCACACACTGAAACCCCTTCCCCACACACTGAAACCCCTTCCCCACACACTCAAACCTCTTCCCCACACACTGAAAGCTCTTCCCCACAGACTGAAACCCCTTCCCCACGAACTGAAACCCCATCCCCACACACTGAAACCCATCCCCACACACTGAAACCTATTCCCCACACACAGCAACCTCTTCCACACACACTGAAACCCCTTCCCCACATTCTGAAACCCCTTCCCCACAGACTGAAACCTCTTCCCCACACACTGAAACCTCTTCCCCACACACTGAAACCCCTTCCCCACACACTGAAACTTCTTCCCAAAACACTGAAACCAGTTCCCCACGCACTGAAAAACATCACCACACACTGAATACAGTTCCCCACACATGAAACCCCTTCCCCACACACTGAAACCGTTCTCCAGACACTGAAACGACTTCCCCATACACTGAAACCTCTTCCCCACACACTTAAACCTCTTCCCCACACATTGAAACCCCTTATCCACACACTGAAACCCCTTCCCCACAGACTGAAACCTCTTCCCCACACACTGAAAACTCTTCCCCACAGACTGTAACGCATTCCCCACACACTGAAACCCATCCCCAAACACTGAAACCTCATGCCCACACACTGAAACCACTTCCCCACACACTGAAACCCCTTCCCCACACACTGATACCCCTTCTCCACACACTGAAACCCGTCCCCACACACTGAAACCCTTCCACACACACTGAAACCTCTTCCACATGCACTGAAACACATTCCCTACACACTGAAACCCATCCCCACAAACTGATAACCGTTCCCCACACACTGAAACCCATTCCCACACACTGAAACATCTTCGCCACAGATTGAAACCCTTCCCCACACACTGAAACCGCTTCCCCACACACTGAAACCTCTTCCCCATACACTGAATCCGCTTCAACACACACTGAAACCCCTTCCCCAAACACTGAAGCCTCTTCCCCACACACTGAAACCACTTCCCCACGGACTGAAACCCCTTCCCCACACACTGAAACCTCTTCCCCACACACTGAAAACTCTTCCCCACACACTCAAATCCATCCCCACACACTGAAACCTCTTCCCCACACTCTGCAACGTCTTCCCCAAACACTGAAACCCCTTCCCCACACACTGAAACCCCTTCCCCACACACTCAAACCTCTTCCCCACACACTGAAACCCATTCCCCACAGACTGAAACGACTTCCCCACACAGTGAAACCTATTCCCCACACACTGAAACCTCTTCCCCACACACTGAAACCCCTTATCCACACACTGAAACCCCTTCCCCACAGACTGAAACCTCTACACCACACACTGAAACCTCTTCCCCACAGACTGTAACGCATTCCCCACACACTGAAACCCATCCCCAAACACTGACACACATCCCCAAACACTGAAACCTCATGCCCACACATTGAAACCCCTTCCCCACAGACTGAAACCCGTTAGCCTCACACTGAAACCTCTTCCACACACACTGAAACCCCTTCCCCACACACTGAAACCTCTTCCCCATACACTGAAACCCGTTCCCCACGCACTGAATCCCATCCCCACACACAGAAACCTGCTCTCCACACAGTGAAACCCCTTCCCCAAACACGGAAATCCATCACCACACATTGCAACCCATCCCCGCACACTGAAACCTCTTCCCCACACACTGAAAGCTCTTCCCCACAGACTGAAACCCTTCCCCACACACTGAAACCTCTTCCTAACACACTGAAACTCCTTCCCCATTGACTGAAACCTCTTCCACACATCCTGAAACCTCTTCCCCACACACTGAAACCTCTTCCCCACACACTGAAACCTCTTCCCCACACACTGAAACTCCTTCCCCAAGCACTGAAACCTCTTCCACACACAGTGAAAACTCTTCCCCACACACTGAAACCCATCCCCACAGACTGAAACACGTCCCCACAGGCTGACACCCCTTCCCCACACACTGAAAACTATCCCACACACTGAAACACATTCCCACTGACTGAAACCCCTTCCCCACACACTGAAACCTATTCCCCACACAGTGAAATATCTTCCCCACACACTGAAACCCCTTCCCCACACACTGAAACCCCTTCTCCACACACTGAAACCCATCCCCACACACTGAAACCTCTTCAACCCAAACTGAAGCACCTTCCCCACACACTGAAACCCATCCCCACACACTGAAACCCATCCCAACACTCTGAAACCTCTTCCCCAAACACTGAAAGCTCTTCCCCACAGACTGAAAAGCTTCCCCACACACTAAAATCCCTTCCCCGCACACTGAAACCCATCCCCACAGAATGAAACACATCCCCACAGGCTGAAAGCCCTTACCCACACACTGAAACCCATCCCACACACTGAAACCTCTTCCACACACACTGCAACCTTTCCCTACAGACTGAAACCCTTCCCCTTACACTGAAACCTCTTCCCACAGACTGAAACCCCTTCCCCACACTCTGAAAACCCTTCATCACACACGGTCACCCCTTCCCCGCACACTGAAACCCCTTCCCAACACACTGAAACCCCTTCTCCACGCACTGAAACCTCTTCCACACATACTGAAACCTCTTCCCCACACACTGAAACCTCTTCCCCACACACTGAAACCTCTTCCCCACACACTGAAACTGCTTCCCCACGCACTGAAACCTCTTCCACACACAGTGAAAACTCTTCCCCACACACTGATACCCATCCCCACAGACTGAAACACATCCCCACAGGCTGAAACCCCTTCCCCACACACTGAAACCCATCCCACACACTGAACCACATTCCCCACGGACTGAAACCCCTTCCCCACACACTGAAACCTATTCCCCACACACTGAAATATCTTCCCCACACACTGAAACCCCTTCCCCACACACTGAAACCCCTTCCCCACACATTGAAACCACTTCCCCACAAACTGAAATGCCTTCCGCACACACTGAAACCCCATCAACACACACTGAAACACCTTCCCCACACACTGAAACCCCTTCCCCACACACTGAAACCACTTCCGCACATACTGAAACACCTTACCCAAACACTGAAACCCCTTCCCCACACACTGAAACCCCTTCCCCACACACTGAAACACCTTCCCCACACACTGAAACCCCTTCTGCACACAGTGAAACCCTTCCCCACACACTGAAACCCCTTCCCCACACACTGAAACCCCTTCCGCAGACACGGAAACACCTTCCCCACACACTGAAACCCCTTCCCTACACACTGAAACCCCTTCCGCACATACTGATACCCCTTCCGCACACACTGAATCACCTTACCCACACTCTGAAATCCCTTCCCCACACACTGAAACACCTTCCGCACACACTGAAACACCTTCCCCACACACTGAAATCCCTTCCCCACAAACTGAAACCCTTCCCCACACACTGAAACCCTTCCCCTCAAACTGAAACCCCTTCCCCACACACTAAAACACCTTCATCCCACACTGAAACAACTTCCCCACACACTGAAACACCTTCCCACACACTGAAACCCTTCCCCAAACACTGAAACCCATTCACCACACACTGAAACCCCTTCCCCACGCATTGAAACCACTTCCCCACACACTGAAACCCCTTCCGCACATACTGAAACCCCTTCCGCACACACTGAATCACCTTACCCACACTCTGAAATCCCTTCCCCACACAGTAAAACCCCTTCTGCACACACTGAAACACCTTCCCCACACACTGAAACACATTCCCCACACACTGAAACCCCTTCCCCACACATTGAAACCACTTCCCCACACACTGAAATGCCTTCCGCACAAATTGAAACCCCATCAACACACACTGAAACACCTTCCCCACACACTGAAACCCCTTCCCCACACACTGAAACCACTTCCGCACATACTGAAACCCCTTCCCCACACACTGAACCCCCTTCCCCACACACTGAAACCCCTTCCCCACACACTGAAACACCTTCCCCACACACTGAAACCCCTTCTGCACACAGTGAAACCCTTCCCCACACACTGAAACCCCTTCACGACACACTGAAACACATCCCCACACACTGAAACCCCTACCCCACACACTTAAACCCCCTCCGCAGACACAGAAACATCTTCCCCACACACTGAAACCCCTTCCCCACACACTGAAACCCCTTCCGCACATACTGAAACCCCTTCCGCACACACTGAATCACCTTACCCACACTCTGAAATCCCTTCCCCACACAGTGAAACCCCTTCTGCACACACTGAAACACCTTCCCCACACACTGAAACCCCTTCCCCACACACTGAAACCCTTCCCCAAACACTGAAACCCATTCACCACACACTGAAACACATTCCCCACACATTAAACCCTTCCAAACACACTGAAACACATACCCCACACACTGAAACCCCTTCCCCACACATTGAAACCACTTCCCCACACACTGAAATGCCTTCCGCACACACTGAAACCCCATCAACACACGCTGAAACACCTTCCCCACACACTGAAACCCCTTCCCCACACATGAAACCACTTCCGCACATACTGAAACACCTTACCCACACACTGAAACCCCTTCCCCACACACTGAAACCCCTTCCCCACACACTGAAACCCCTTCCCCACACACTGAAACATCTTCCCCACACATTGAAACCCCTTCTGCACACAGTGAAACCCTTCCCCACACACTGAAACCCCTTCACGACACACTGAAATACATCCCCACACACTGAAACCCCTTCCCCACACACTGAAACCCCTTCCGCAGACACGGAAACATCTTCCCCACACACTGAAACCCCTTCCCCACACACTGAAACCCCTTCCGCACACACTGAAACACCTTCCCCACACACTGAAATCCCTTCCCCACAAACTGAAACCCTTCCCCACACACTGATACCCTTCCCCACAAACTGAAACCCCTTCCCCACACACTAAAACACCTTCCTCCCACACTGAAACAACTTCCCCACACACTGAAACACCTTCCCCACACACTGAAACACCTTCCCACACACTGAAACCCTTCCCCAAACACTGAAACACCTTCCCCACACACTGACACACTTCCCCACAAACTGAAACACCTTCCACACACACTGGAAACCCTTCCACACACACTGATACCCCTTCCCCACGCATTGAAACCCCTTCCCCTCACACTGAAACACCATCCCCACACACTGCAACACATCCCCACACACTGAAACACCTTCCCCACACACTGAAACCCCTTCCCCACACACTGAAACGCTTCCCCACACACTGAAACACCTTCCCCACACACTGAAACACCTTCCGCACACACTGAAACCCATCCCCACACACTGAAACCCATCCCCATACACCGAAACCCATCCCCACATACTGAAACACCTTCCCCACACACTGTAACCCTTCACCACACACTGAAACACCTTCCCCACACACTGAAACACTTCCCCACAAACTGAAACACCTTCCCCACAGACTGAAACACATCCCGACACACTGAAACAGATACCCCACAAACTGAAACCCCTTCCCCACACACTAAAACACCTTCCTCCCACACTGAAACAACTTCCCCACACACTGGAACACCTTCCCACACACTGAAACCCTTCCCCAAACACTGAAACACCTTCCCCACACACTGACACACGTCCCCACACACTGAAACACCTTCCACACACACTGGAAACCATTCCGCACACACTGATACCCCTTCCCCACACACTGAAACCCCTTCCCCACACACTGAAACACCATCCCCACACACTGCAACACATCCCCACACACTGAAACACCTTCCGCACACACTGAAACAACTTCCCCACACACTGAAACCCTTCCCCAAACACTGAAACCCATTCACCACACACTGAAACACATTCCCCACACATTAAACCCTTCCAAACACACTGAGACACATTCCCCACACACTGAAACCCCTTCCCCACACATTGAAACCACTTCCCCACAAACTGAAATGCCTTCCGCACACACTGAAACCCCATCAACACACACTGAAACACCTTCCCCACACACTGAAACCCCTTCCCCACACATTGAAACCACTTCCGCACATACTGAAACACCTTACCCACACACTGAAACCCCTTCCCCACACACTGAAACCCCTTCCCCACACACTGAAACACCTTCCCCACACAATGAAACCCCTTCTGCACACAGTGAAACCCTTCCCCACACACTGAAACCCCTTCCCCACACACTGAAACCCCTTCCGCAGACACGGAAACACCTTCCCCACACACTGAAACCCCTTCCCTACACACTGAAACCCCTTCCGCACATACTGATACCCCTTCCGCACACACTGAATCACCTTACCCACACTCTGAAATCCCTTCCCCACACACAGAAACACCTTCCGCACACACTGAAACACCTTCCCCACACACTGAAATCCCTTCCCCACAAACTGAAACCCTTCCCCACACACTGAAACCCTTCCCCACAAACTGAAACCCCTTCCCCACACACTAAAACACCTTCATCCCACACTGAAACAATTTCCCCACACACTGAAACACCTTCCCACACACTGCAACCCTTCCCCAAACACTGAAACACCTTCCCCACACACTGACACATTTCCCACAAACTGAAACACCTTCCACACACACTGGAAACCCTTCCACACACACTGATACCCCTTCCCCACGCACTGAAACCCCTTCCCCACACACTGAAACACCATCCCCACACACTGCAACACATCCCCACACACTGAAACACCTTCCCCACACACTGAAACCCCTTCCCCACACACTGAAACCCTTCCCCAAACACTGAAACGCTTTCACCACACACTGAAACACATTCCCCACACATGAAACCCTTCCAAACACACTGAAACACATTCCCCACACACTGAAACCCCTTCCCCACACATTGAAACCACTTCCCCACACACTGAAATGCCTTCCGCACAAATTGAAACCCCATCAACACACACTGAAACACCTTCCCCACACACTGAAACCCCTTCCCCACACACTGAAACCACTTCCGCACATACTGAAACCCCTTCCCCACACACTGAAACCCCTTCCCCACACACTGAAACCCCTTCCCCACACACTGAAACACCTTCCCCACACACTGAAACCCCTTCTGCACACAGTGAAACCCTTCCCCACACACTGAAACCCCTTCACGACACACTGAAACACATCCCCACACACTGAAACCCCTACCCCACACACTGAAACCCCTTCCGCAGACACGGAAACATCTTCCCCACACACTGAAACCCCTTCTCCACACACTGAATCCCCTTCCGCACATACTGAAACCCCTTCCGCACACACTGAATCACCTTACCCACACTCTGAAATCCCTTCCCCACACACTGAAACCCCTTCTGCACACACTGAAACACCTTCCCCACACACTGAAATCCCTTCCCCACAAACTGAACCCCTTCCCCACACACTGAAACCCTTCCCCACAAACTGAAACCCCTTCCCCACACACTAAAACACCTTCCTCACACAATGAAACAACTTCCCCACACACTGAAACACCTTCCCCACATACTGAAACCCCTTCCCCACACATTGAAACAACTTCCCCACACACTGAAATGCCTTCCGCACACACTGAAACCCCATCAACACACGCTGAAACACCTTCCCCACACACTGAAACCCGTTCCCCACACATGAAACCACTTCCGCACATACTGAAACACCTTACCCACACACTGAAACCCCTTCCCCACACACTGAAACCCCTTCCCCACACACTGAAACCCCTTCCCCACACACTGAAACATCTTCCCCACACATTGAAACCCCTTCTGCACACAGTGAAACCCTTCCCCACACACTGAAACCCCTTCACGACACACTGAAATACATCCCCACACACTGAAACACCTTCCCCACACACTGAAACCCCTTCCGCAGACACGGAAACATCTTCCCCACACACTGAAACCCCTTCCCCACACACTGAAACCCCTTCCGCACTTACTGAAACCCCTTCCGCACACACTGAATCACCTTACCCACACTCAGAAATCCCTTCCCCACACACTGAAACCCCTTCCGCACACACTGAAACACCTTCCCCACACACTGAAATCCCTTCCCCACAAACTGAAACCCTTCCCCACACACTGATACCCTTCCCCACAAACTGAAACCCCTTCCCCACACACTAAAACACCTTCCTCCCACAGTGAAACAACTTCCCCACACACTGAAACACCTTCCCCACACACTGAAACACCTTCCCACACACTGAAACCATTCCCCAAACACTGAAACACCTTCCCCACACACTGACACACTTCCCCACAAACTGAAACACCTTCCACACACACTGGAAACCCTTCCACACACACTGATACCCCTTCCCCACGCATTGAAACCCCTTCCCCACACACTGAAACACCATCCCCACACACTGCAACACATCCCCACACACTGAAACACCTTCCCCACACACTGAAACCCCTTCCCCACACACTGAAACTCTTCCCCACACACTGAAACACCTTCCCCACACACTGAAACACCTTCCGCACACACTGAAACCCATCCCCACACACTGAAACCCATCCCCATACACCGAAACCCATCCCCACATACTGAAACACCTTCCCCACCCACTGTAACCCTTCACCACACACTGAAACACCTTCCCCACACACTGAAACACTTCCCCACAAACTGAAACACCTTCCCCACAGACTTAAACACATCCCGACACACTGAAACAGATACCCCACAAACTGAAACCCCTTCCCCACACACTAAAACACCTTCCTCCCACACTGAAACAACTTCCCCACACACTGGAACACCTTCCCACACACTGAAACCCTTCCCCAAACACTGAAACACCTTCCCCACACACTGACACACGTCCCCACACACTGAAACACCTTCCACACACACTGGAAACCATTCCGCACACACTGATACCCCTTCCCCACACACTGAAACCCCTTCCCCACACACTGAAACACCATCCCCACACACTGCAACACATCCCCACACACTGAAACACCTTCCGCACACACTGAAACAACTTCCCCACACACTGAAACCCTTCCCCAAACACTGAAACCCATTCACCACACACTGAAACACATTCCCCACACATTAAACCCTTCCAAACACACTGAGACACATTCCCCACACACTGAAACCCCTTCCCCACACATTGAAACCACTTCCCCACAAACTGAAATGCCTTCCGCACACACTGAAACCCCATCAACACACACTGAAACACCTTCCCCACACACTGAAACCCCTTCCCCACACACTGAAACCACTTCCGCACATACTGAAACACCTTACCCACACACTGAAACCCCTTCCCCACTCACTGAAACCCCTTCCCCACACACTGAAACACCTTCCCCACACAATGAAACCCCTTCTGCACACAGTGAAACCCTTCCCCACACACTGAAACCCCTTCCCCACACACTGAAACCCCTTCCGCAGACACGGAAACACCTTCCCCACACACTGAAACCCCTTCCCTACACACTGAAACCCCTTCCGCACATACTGATACCCCTTCCGCACACACTGAATCACCTTACCCACACTCTGAAATCCCTTCCCCACACACTGAAACACCTTCCGCACACACTGAAACAACTTCCCCACACACTGGAATCCCTTCCCCACAAACTGAAACCCTTCCCCACACACTGAAACCCTTCCCCACAAACTGAAACCCCTTCCAAACACACTAAAACACCTTCATCCCACACTGAAACAACTTCCCCACACACTGAAACACCTTCCCACACACTGAAACCCTTCCCCAAACACTGAAAGACCTTCCCCACACACTGACACACTTCCCCACAAACTGAAACACCTTCCACACACACTGGAAACCCTTCCACACACACTGATACCCCTTCCCCACGCACTGAAACCCCTTCCCCACACACTGAAACACCATCCCCACACACTGCAACACATCCCCACACACTGAAACACCTTCCCCACACACTGAAACCCCTTCCCCACAAACTGAAACCCTTCCCCAAACACTGAAACCCTTTCACCACACACTGAAACACATTCCCCACACATTAAACACTTCCAAACACACTGAAACACATTCCCCACACGCTGCAACCCCTTCCCCACACATTGAAACCACTTCCCCACACACTGAAATGCCTTCCGCACAAATTGAAACCCCATCAACACACACTGAAACACCTTCCCCACACACTGAAACCCCTTCCCCACACACTGAAACCACTTCCGCACATACTGAAACCCCTTCCCCACACACTGAAACCCCTTCCCCACACACTGAAACCCCTTCCCCACACACTGAAACACCTTCCCCACACACTGAAACCCCTTCTGCACACAGTGAAACCCTTCCCCACACACTGAAACCCCTTCACGACACACTGAAACACATCCCCACACACTGAAACACCTACCCCACACACTGAAACCCCTTCCGCAGACACGGAAACATCTTCCCCACACACTGAAACCCCTTCCCCACACACTGAATCCCCTTCCGCACATACTGAAACCCCTTCCGCACACACTGAATCACCTTACCCACACTCTGAAATCCCTTCCCCACACACTGAAACCCCTTCTGCACACACTGAAACACCTTCCCCACACACTGAAATCCTTTCCCCACAAACTGAAACCCTTCCCCACACACTGAAACCCTTCCCCACAAACTGAAACCCCTTCCCCACACACTAAAACACCTTCCTCACACAATGAAACAACTTCCCCACACACTGAAACACCTTCCCCACATACTGAAACACCTTCCCACACACTGAAACCCTTCCCCAAACACTGAAACACCTTCCCCACACACTGACACACTTCCCCACAAACTGAAACACCTTCCACACACACTGGAAACCCTTTCACACACACTGATACCCCTTCCCCACGCACTGAAATCCCTTCCCCACACACTGAAACACCATCCCCACACACTGCAACACATCCCCACACACTGAAACCCCTTCCCCACACACTGAAACCCTTCCCCAAACACTGAAACCCATTCACCACACACTGAAACACATTCCCCACACATTAAGCCCTTCCAAACACACTGAAACACATTCCCCACACACTGAAACCCCTTCCCCACACATTGAAACCACTTCCCCACACACTGAAATGCCTTCCGCACAAACTGAAACCCCTTCAACACACACTGAAACACCTTCCCCACACACTGAAACCCCTTCCCCACATACTGAAACCACTTCCGCACATACTGAAACACCTTACCCACACACTGAAACCCCTTCCCCACACACTGAAACCCCTTCCCCACACACTGAAACCCCTTCTGCACACAGTGAAACCCTTCCCCACACACTGAAACCCCTTCACCACACACTGAAACACATCCCCACACACTGAAACCCCTTCCCCACTCACGGAAACCCCTTCCGCAGACACGGAAACATCTTCTCCACACACTGAAACCCCTTCCCCACACACTGAAACCCCTTCCGCACATACCGAAACCCCTTCCGCACACACTGAATCACATTACCCACACTCTGAAATCCCTTCCCCACACACTGAAACCCCTTCTGCACACACTGAAACACCTTCCCCACACACTGAAACCCCTTCCGCACACACTGAAACCCCTTCCGCACACACTGAAACCCTTCCCCACACACTGAAACCCTTTCCCCACACACACAAACCACTTCCTCACACACTGAAACACATCCCCACACACTGAAACCCCTTCCCCACACAATGAAACACCTTCCCCACACTCTGAAACCCCTTCACCACACAATGAAACAACTTCCCCACACACTGAAGTACCTTCACCACACAGTGAAATCCCTTCCGCACACACTGAAATACCTTCCCCAGACACTGAAACACCTTCCCCACACACTGATACCCCTTCCCCACACACTGGAACCCTTCCCCACACACTAAAGCACCTTCCCCATTCAATGATACCCCTTCCCCACACACTGAAACACCTTCCCCAAACACTGAAACACCATCCCCACACACTGAAACCCCTTCCGCACACACTGAAACACCTTCCCCACACACTGAAACCCTTCCCCACACACTGAAATCCCTTCCGCACACAGTGAAACCCTTCCCCACACACTGAAACCCTTTCCCCACACACACAAACCACTTCCTCACACACTGAAACACATCCCCACACACTGAAACGCCTTCCCCACACAATGAAACACCTTCCCCACACTCTGAAACCCAATCACCACACACTGAAACAACTTCCCCACACACTGAAGTACCTTCACCACACAGTGAAATCCCTTCCGCACACACTGAAATACCTTCCCCAGACACTGAAACACCTTCCCCACACACTGATACCCCTTCCCCACACACTGGAACCCTTCCCCACACACTAAAGCACCTTCCCCATTCAATGATACCCCTTCCCCACACACTGAAACACCTTCCCCAAACACTGAAACACCATCCCCACACACTGAAACCCCTTCCGCACACACTGAAACACCTTCCCCACACACTGAAACCCTTCCCCACATACTGAAATCCCTTCCGCACACACTGAAACCCTTCTCCACGCACTGAAACCCCTTCCCCACACACTGCAACCCTTCCCCAAACACTGAAAAACTTCCCCACACACTGAAACGCCTTCCCCACACACTGAAACCCCTTCCCCACACACTGAAACCCTTCCCCACACACTGAAACCCCTTCACCACACAGTGAAACCCTTCCCCAAACACTGTAACCGTTCCCCGCACACTGAAACCCCTTCCCACATACTAAAACCCCTTCCCCACACACTGAAACACCTTCCCCAAACACTGAAACCCCCTCCCCACACACTGAAACCGCGTCCCAACACAATGAAACACATTCCCACAAACTGAAACCCCTTCCGCACACACTGAAACACATCCCCACACACTGAAACCCATCCCCACACACTGAAACCCATCCCCACACACTGAAACCCCTTCTGCACACAGTGAAACCCTTCCCCACACACTGAAACCCCTTCACCACACATTGAAACCACTTCACCACACACTGAAATGCCTTCCGCACAAACTGAAACCCCTTCAACACACACTGAAACACCTTCCCCACACACTGAAACCCCTTCCCCACATACTGAAACCACTTCCGCACATACTGAAACACCTTACCCACACACTGAAACCCCTTCCCCACACACTGAAACCCCTTCCCCACACACTGAAACCCCTTCTGCACACAGTGAAACCCTTCCCCACACACTGAAACCCCTTCACCACACACTGAAACACATCCCCACACACTGAAACCCCTTCCCCACTCACGGAAACCCCTTCCGCAGACACGGAAACATCTTCTCCACACACTGAAACCCCTTCCCCACACACTGAAACCCCTTCCGCACATACCGAAACCCCTTCCGCACACACTGAATCACATTACCCACACTCTGAAATCCCTTCCCCACACACTGAAACCCCTTCTGCACACACTGAAACACCTTCCCCACACACTGAAACCCCTTCCGCACACACTGAAACCCCTTCCGCACACAGTGAAACCCTTCCCCACACACTGAAACCCTTTCCCCACACACACAAACCACTTCCTCACACACTGAAACACATCCCCACACACTGAAACCCCTTCCCCACACAATGAAACACCTTCCCCACACACTGAAAACACTTCCCCACACACTGAAAACCATCCCCACACTCTGAAACCCCTTCCCCACTCACTGAAACCCCTTCCCCACACACTGAAACCCATACCCACACTCTGAAACCCCTTCCCCACACACAGAAACAACTTCCCCACACACTGAAACCCCTTCCCCACACACTGAAACCATTCCGCACACACTGAAACCCATCCCCACACACTGAAACCCATCCCCACACAATGAAACCCCTTCCCCACACACTGAAACCCATCCGCATACACTGAAACACTTTGCCCACACACTAAAACCCCTTCCGCACACACTGACACCCATCCCCACACACTGAAACCCATCCCCACACACTGAAACCCATCCCCACACACTGAAACTCCTTTCCCACACACTGAAACGCTTCCCCACACAATGCAATACATCCCCACACACTGAAACACCTTCCCCACACTCTGAAACCCCTTCACCACACACTGAAACAACTTCCCCACACACTGAAGTACCTTCACCACACAGTGAAATCCCTTCCGCACACACTGAAATACCTTCCCCAGACACTGAAACACCTTCCCCACACACTGATACCCCTTCCCCACACACTGGAACCCTTCCCCACACACTAAAGCACCTTCCCCATTCAATGATACCCCTTCCCCACACACTGAAACACCTTCCCCAAACACTGAAACACCATCCCCACACACTGAAACCCCTTCCGCACACACTGAAACACCTTCCCCACACACTGAAACCCATCCCCACACACTGAAACCCCTTCTGCACACAGTGAAACCCTTCCCCACACACTGAAACCCCTTCACCACACATTGAAACCACTTCCCCACACACTGAAATGCCTTCCGCACAAACTGAAACCCCTTCAACACACACTGAAACACCTTCCCCACACACTGAAACCCCTTCCCCACATACTGAAACCACTTCCGCACATACTGAAACACCTTACCCACACACTGAAACCCCTTCCCCACACACTGAAACCCCTTCCCCACACACTGAAACCCCTTCTGCACACAGTGAAACCCTTCCCCACACACTGAAACCCCTTCACCACACACTGAAACACATCCCCACACACTGAAACCCCTTCCCCACTCACGGAAACCCCTTCCGCAGACACGGAAACATCTTCTCCACACACTGAAACCCCTTCCCCACACACTGAAACCCCTTCCGCACATACCGAAACCCCTTCCGCACACACTGAATCACATTACCCACACTCTGAAATCCCTTCCCCACACACTGAAACCCCTTCTGCACACACTGAAACACCTTCCCCACACACTGAAACCCCTTCCGCACACACTGAAACCCCTTCCGCACACAGTGAAACCCTTCCCCACACACTGAAACCCTTTCCCCACACACACAAACCACTTCCTCACACACTGAAACACATCCCCACACACTGAAACCCCTTCCCCACACAATGAAACACCTTCCCCACACTCTGAAACCCCTTCACCATACACTGAAAACCATCCCCACACTCTGAAACCCCTTCCCCACTCACTGAAACCCCTTCCCCACACACTGAAACCCATACCCACACTCTGAAACCCCTTCCCCACACACAGAAACAACTTCCCCACACAGTGAAACCCCTTCCCCACACACTGAAACCATTCCGCACACACTGAAACCCATCCCCACACACTGAAACCCATCCCCACACACTGAAACCCCTTCCCCACACACTGAAACCCATCCGCATACACTGAAACACTTTGCCCACACACTAAAACCCCTTCCGCACACACTGACACCCATCCCCACACACTGAAACCCATCCCCACACACTGAAACCCATCCCCACACACTGAAACTCCTTTCCCACACACTGAAACGCTTCCCCACACAATGCAATACATCCCCACACACTGAAACACCTTCCCCACACTCTGAAACCCCTTCACCACACACTGAAACAACTTCCCCACACACTGAAGTACCTTCACCACACAGTGAAATCCCTTCCGCACACACTGAAATACCTTCCCCAGACACTGAAACACCTTCCCCACACACTGATACCCCTTCCCCACACACTGGAACCCTTCCCCACACACTAAAGCACCTTCCCCATTCAATGATACCCCTTCCCCACACACTGAAACACCTTCCCCAAACACTGAAACACCATCCCCACACACTGAAACCCCTTCCGCACACACTGAAACACCTTCCCCACACACTGAAACCCTTCCCCACACACTGAAATCCCTTCCGCACACACTGAAACCCTTCTCCACGCACTGAAACCCCTTCCCCACACACTGCAACCCTTCCCCAAACACTGAAAAACTTCCCCACACACTGAAACGCCTTCCCCACACACTGAAACCCCTTCCCCACACACTGAAACCCTTCCCCACACACTGAAACCCCTTCACCACACAGTGAAACCCTTCCCCAAACACTGTAACCGTTCCCCGCACACTGAAACCCCTTCCCACATACTAAAACCCCTTCCCCACACACTGAAACACCTTCCCCAAACACTGAAACCCCCTCCCCACACACTGAAACCGCGTCCCAACACAATGAAACACATTCCCACAAACTGAAACCCCTTCCGCACACACTGAAACACATCCCCACACACTGAAACCCATCCCCACACACTGAAACCCATCCCCACACACTGAAACCCCTTCTGCACACAGTGAAACCCTTCCCCACACACTGAAACCCCTTCACCACACACTGAAACACATCCCCACACACTGAAACCCCTTCCCCACTCACGGAAACCCCTTCCGCAGACACGGAAACATCTTCTCCACACACTGAAACCCCTTCCCCACACACTGAAACCCCTTCCGCTCATACCGAAACCCCTTCCGCACACACTGAATCACCTTACCCACACTCTGAAATCCCTTCCCCACACACTGAAACCCCTTCCGCACACAGTGAAACCCTTCCCCACACACTGAAACCCTTTCCCCACGCACACAAACCTCTTCCTCACACACTGAAACACATCCCCACACACTGAAACCCCTTCCCCACACACTGAAACACCTTCCCCACACACTGAAAACCCTTCCCCACACACTGAAAACCATCCCCACACTCTGAAACCCCTTCACCACTCACTGAAACCCCTTCCCCACACACTGAAACCCATACCCACACTCTGAAACCCCATCCCCACACACTGAAACAAATTCCCCACACACTGAAACCCCTTCCCCAAACACTGAAACACCATCCCCACACACTGAAACCCCTTCCGCACACACTGAAACACCTTCCCCACACACTGAAACCCATCCCCACACACTGAAACCCCTTCTGCACACAGTGAAACCCTTCCCCACACACTGAAACCCCTTCACCACACATTGAAACCACTTCCCCACACACTGAAATGCCTTCCGCACAAACTGAAACCCCTTCAACACACACTGAAACACCTTCCCCACACACTGAAACCCCTTCCCCACATACTGAAACCACTTCCGCACATACTGAAACACCTTACCCACACACTGAAACCCCTTCCCCACACACTGAAACCCCTTCCCCACACACTGAAACCCCTTCTGCACACAGTGAAACCCTTCCCCACACACTGAAACCCCTTCACCACACACTGAAACACATCCCCACACACTGAAACCCCTTCCCCACTCACGGAAACCCCTTCCGCAGACACGGAAACATCTTCTCCACACACTGAAACCCCTTCCCCACACACTGAAACCCCTTCCGCACATACCGAAACCCCTTCCGCACACACTGAATCACATTACCCACACTCTGAAATCCCTTCCCCACACACTGAAACCCCTTCTGCACACACTGAAACACCTTCCCCACACACTGAAACCCCTTCCGCACACACTGAAACCCCTTCCGCACACAGTGAAACCCTTCCCCACACACTGAAACCCTTTCCCCACACACACAAACCACTTCCTCACACACTGAAACACATCCCCACACACTGAAACCCCTTCCCCACACAATGAAACACCTTCCCCACACTCTGAAACCCCTTCACCATACACTGAAAACCATCCCCACACTCTGAAACCCCTTCCCCACTCACTGAAACCCCTTCCCCACACACTGAAACCCATACCCACACTCTGAAACCCCTTCCCCACACACAGAAACAACTTCCCCACACAGTGAAACCCCTTCCCCACACACTGAAACCATTCCGCACACACTGAAACCCATCCCCACACACTGAAACCCATCCCCACACACTGAAACCCCTTCCCCACACACTGAAACCCATCCGCATACACTGAAACACTTTGCCCACACACTAAAACCCCTTCCGCACACACTGACACCCATCCCCACACACTGAAACCCATCCCCACACACTGAAACCCATCCCCACACACTGAAACTCCTTTCCCACACACTGAAACGCTTCCCCACACAATGCAATACATCCCCACACACTGAAACACCTTCCCCACACTCTGAAACCCCTTCACCACACACTGAAACAACTTCCCCACACACTGAAGTACCTTCACCACACAGTGAAATCCCTTCCGCACACACTGAAATACCTTCCCCAGACACTGAAACACCTTCCCCACACACTGATACCCCTTCCCCACACACTGGAACCCTTCCCCACACACTAAAGCACCTTCCCCATTCAATGATACCCCTTCCCCACACACTGAAACACCTTCCCCAAACACTGAAACACCATCCCCACACACTGAAACCCCTTCCGCACACACTGAAACACCTTCCCCACACACTGAAACCCTTCCCCACACACTGAAATCCCTTCCGCACACACTGAAACCCTTCTCCACGCACTGAAACCCCTTCCCCACACACTGCAACCCTTCCCCAAACACTGAAAAACTTCCCCACACACTGAAACGCCTTCCCCACACACTGAAACCCCTTCCCCACACACTGAAACCCTTCCCCACACACTGAAACCCCTTCACCACACAGTGAAACCCTTCCCCAAACACTGTAACCGTTCCCCGCACACTGAAACCCCTTCCCACATACTAAAACCCCTTCCCCACACACTGAAACACCTTCCCCAAACACTGAAACCCCCTCCCCACACACTGAAACCGCGTCCCAACACAATGAAACACATTCCCACAAACTGAAACCCCTTCCGCACACACTGAAACACATCCCCACACACTGAAACCCATCCCCACACACTGAAACCCATCCCCACACACTGAAACCCCTTCTGCACACAGTGAAACCCTTCCCCACACACTGAAACCCCTTCACCACACACTGAAACACATCCCCACACACTGAAACCCCTTCCCCACTCACGGAAACCCCTTCCGCAGACACGGAAACATCTTCTCCACACACTGAAACCCCTTCCCCACACACTGAAACCCCTTCCGCTCATACCGAAACCCCTTCCGCACACACTGAATCACCTTACCCACACTCTGAAATCCCTTCCCCACACACTGAAACCCCTTCCGCACACAGTGAAACCCTTCCCCACACACTGAAACCCTTTCCCCACGCACACAAACCTCTTCCTCACACACTGAAACACATCCCCACACACTGAAACCCCTTCCCCACACACTGAAACACCTTCCCCACACACTGAAAACCCTTCCCCACACACTGAAAACCATCCCCACACTCTGAAACCCCTTCACCACTCACTGAAACCCCTTCCCCACACACTGAAACCCATACCCACACTCTGAAACCCCATCCCCACACACTGAAACAAATTCCCCACACACTGAAACCCCTTCCCCACACATTGAAACCCTTCCCCACACACTGAAACACCTTCCCCACACACTGAAACCATTCCGCACACACTGAAACCCATCCCCACACACTGAAACCCATCCCCACACACTGAAACCCCTTCCCCACACACTGAAACCCATCTGCACACACTGAAACACTTTGCCCACACACTGAAACCCCTTCCGCACACACTGAAACCCATCCCCACACACTGAAACCCATCCCCACCCACTGAAACCCATCCCCACATACTGAAACTCCTTTCCCACACACTGAAACGCTTCCCCACACAATGCAATACATCCCCACACACTGAAACACCTTCCCTACACTCTGAAACCCCTTCACCACACACTGAAACAACTTCCCCACACACTGAAGTACCTTCACCACACACTGAAATCCCTTCCGCACACACTGAAATACCTTCCCCAGACACTGAAACACCTTCCCCACACACTGATACCCCTTCCCCACACACTGGAACCCTTCCCCACACACTAAAGCACCTTCCCCACTCACTGATACCCCTTCCCCACACACTGAAACACCTTCCCCAAACACTGAAACACCATCCCCACACACTGAAACCCATTCTGCACACACTGAAACACCTTCCCCACACACTGAAACCCTTCCCCTCACACTGAAATCCCTTCCGCACACACTGAAACCCTTCCCCACGCACTGAAACCCCTTCCCCACACACTGCAACCCTTCCCCAAACACTGAAAAACTTCCCCACACACTGAAACGCCTTCCCCACACACTGAAACCCCTTCCCCACACACTGCAACCCTTCCCCACACACTGAAACCCCTTCACCACACAGTGAAACCCTTCCCCAAACACTGTAACCGTTCCCCGCACACTGAAACCCCTTCCCACATACTAAAACCCCTTCCCCACACACTGAAACACCTTCCCCAAACACTGAAACACCCCCCCCCCACACACTGAAACCCCGTCCCAACACAATGAAACACATTCCCACAAACTGAAACCCCTTCCGCACACACTGAAACACATCCCCACACACTGAAACCCATCCCCACACACTGAAACCCATGGCCACACACTGAAACAGCTTCCCCACACACTGAAACCCTTCCCCACACAATGAAACACATCCCCACACACTGAAACACATCCCGACACACTGAAACACCTACCACACAAACTGAAACCCCTTCCCCACACACTAAAACACCTTCCCCACACACTGAAACACCTTCCCCACACAGTGAAATACCATCCCCACACACTGAAACACCTTTCCCACACACTGGATCCATACCCCACACACTGAACCACCTTCCCCAAGCACTGAAACCCCTTCCCCACACTCTGTAAAGCTTCCCCACACAATGAAACCCCTTCCCCACACACTGAAACACCTTCCCCACACAGTGAAACACCTTCCCCACACACTGAAACACCTTCCCCACACACTAAAACCGCTTCCCCACACACTGAAACCCTTCCCCACACACTGAAACCCCTTCCCCACACACTGAAACACTTCCCCACACACTAAAACCCATCCCCATACACTGAAACCCATCCCCACACACTGAAACACATTCCCCACACACTGAACCCTTCCCCACACAATGAAACACTTTCCCACACACTGAAACCCATCCCGACACACTGAAACATGTACCCCACAAACTGAAACCCCTTCCCCACATACTAAAACACCTTCCCCACACACTGAAACACCTTCCCCACACACTGAAATACCATCCCCACACACTGAAACAACATTCCCTCACACTGAAACCAAATCCCCACACACTGGAACCCTACCCGACACACTGAAACACCTTTCCCACTCACTGAAACATCACCTTCACCACACAATGAAACACTTTCCCACACACTGAAACCCATCCCGACACACTGAAACATGTACCCCACAAACTGAAACCCCTTCCCCACACACTAAACACCTTCCCCACACACTGAAACACCTTCCCACACACTGAAACACCTTCCCCACACACTGAAACCCCTTCCTCACACAGTGAAACCCCTGCCCCACACACTGAAACCCCTTCCCCACACAGTGAAACCCCTTCCCCACACACTGAAAAACATCCCCACACAATGAAACACCTTCCCCAAACACTGAAACCCCTTCCACACAGACTGAAACCCATCCCCACACACTGAAAGCCATTCCCATACACAGAAGCACCTTCCCCAGACACTGAAACCCCTTCCGCACATTGAAACCCCTTCCGCACAAAGTGAAACCCTTCCCCACACACTGAAACACATTCCCCACACACTGAAACACATCCCCACAGACTGAAACCCCTTCCCCACACACTGAAACACATCCCCACACACTGAAACCCTTCCCCACACAATGAAACACATCCCCACACACTGAAACACATCCCGACACACTGAAACACCGACCTCACAAACTGAAACCCCTTCCCCACACACTAAAACCCCTTCTCCACACACTGAAACACCATCCCGACACACTGAAACCTCATCCCCACACACTGCAACACATCCCCACACACTGAAACACCTTCCCCACACACTGAAACCCCTTCCCCACACACTGAAACACTTCCCCAAACATCGAAACCCATTCACCACACATTAAACCCTTCCAAACACACTGAAACACATTCCCCACACACTGAAACCCCTTCCCCACAGACTGAAGCCCCTTCCACACACACTGAAACCCCTTCCCGCAAACTGAAGCCCCTTCCGCACAAAGTGAAACCCTTCCCCACACACTGAAACACATTCCCCACACACTGAAACACATCCCCACAGACTGAATCCCCTTCCCCACACACTGAAACACATCCCCACACACTAAAAACCATTCCACACATACTGAAACACGTTCCCCACGCACTGAAACACCTACCCCACACATTGAAACCCCTTCTGCACACAGTGATACCCTTCCCCAAACACTGAAACCCCTTCCCCACACACTGAAACACATCCCAGCACACTGAAACCCCTTCCCCACACACTGAAACACCTTCCCCACACACTGAAACCCCTTCCCCGCACACTGAAACACCTTCCCCACGCACTGAAACCCCTTCCGCACACACTATAACACTTTCCCCACACACTGAAACCATTCCCCACACACTGAAACACATTCCCCACACACTGAAACACTTCCCCACACACTAAAACCCATCCCCATACACTGAACCCTTCCCCACACACTGAAACACATTCCCCACACACTGAAACACATCCCCACACACTGAAACCCCTTCCCCACTCACGGAAACCCCTTCCGCAGACACGGAAACATCTTCTCCACACACTGAAACCCCTTCCCCACACACTGAAACCCCTTCCGCACATACCGAAACCCCTTCCGCACACACTGAATCACATTACCCACACTCTGAAATCCCTTCCCCACACACTGAAACCCCTTCTGCACACACTGAAACACCTTCCCCACACACTGAAACCCCTTCCGCACACACTGAAACCCCTTCCGCACACAGTGAAACCCTTCCCCACACTCTGAAACCCTTTCCCCACACACACAAACCACTTCCTCACACACTGAAACACATCCCCACACACTGAAACCCCTTCCCCACACAATGAAACACCTTCCCCACACACTGAAAACACTTCCCCACACACTGAAAACCATCCCCACACTCTGAAACCCCTTCCCCACTCACTGAAACCCCTTCCCCACACACTGAAACCCATACCCACACTCTGAAACCCCTTCCCCACACACAGAAACAACTTCCCCACACACTGAAACCCCTTCCCCACACACTGAAACCATTCCGCACACACTGAAACCCATCCCCACACACTGAAACCCATCCCCACACACTGAAACCCCTTCCCCACACACTGAAACCCATCCGCATACACTGAAACACTTTGCCCACACACTAAAACCCCTTCCGCACACACTGACACCCATCCCCACACACTGAAACCCATCCCCACACACTGAAACCCATCCCCACACACTGAAACTCCTTTCCCACACACTGAAACGCTTCCCCACACAATGCAATACATCCCCACACACTGAAACACCTTCCCCACACTCTGAAACCCCTTCACCACACACTGAAACAACTTCCCCACACACTGAAGTACCTTCACCACACAGTGAAATCCCTTCCGCACACACTGAAATACCTTCCCCAGACACTGAAACACCTTCCCCACACACTGATACCCCTTCCCCACACACTGGAACCCTTCCCCACACACTAAAGCACCTTCCCCATTCAATGATACCCCTTCCCCACACACTGAAACACCTTCCCCAAACACTGAAACACCATCCCCACACACTGAAACCCCTTCCGCACACACTGAAACACCTTCCCCACACACTGAAACCCATCCCCACACACTGAAACCCCTTCTGCACACAGTGAAACCCTTCCCCACACACTGAAACCCCTTCACCACACATTGAAACCACTTCCCCACACACTGAAATGCCTTCCGCACAAACTGAAACCCCTTCAACACACACTGAAACACCTTCCCCACACACTGAAACCCCTTCCCCACATACTGAAACCACTTCCGCACATACTGAAACACCTTACCCACACACTGAAACCCCTTCCCCACACACTGAAACCCCTTCCCCACACACTGAAACCCCTTCTGCACACAGTGAAACCCTTCCCCACACACTGAAACCCCTTCACCACACACTGAAACACATCCCCACACACTGAAACCCCTTCCCCACTCACGGAAACCCCTTCCGCAGACACGGAAACATCTTCTCCACACACTGAAACCCCTTCCCCACACACTGAAACCCCTTCCGCACATACCGAAACCCCTTCCGCACACACTGAATCACATTACCCACACTCTGAAATCCCTTCCCCACACACTGAAACCCCTTCTGCACACACTGAAACACCTTCCCCACACACTGAAACCCCTTCCGCACACACTGAAACCCCTTCCGCACACAGTGAAACCCTTCCCCACACACTGAAACCCTTTCCCCACACACACAAACCACTTCCTCACACACTGAAACACATCCCCACACACTGAAACCCCTTCCCCACACAATGAAACACCTTCCCCACACTCTGAAACCCCTTCACCACACACTGAAAACCATCCCCACACTCTGAAACCCCTTCCCCACTCACTGAAACCCCTTCCCCACACACTGAAACCCATACCCACACTCTGAAACCCCTTCCCCACACACAGAAACAACTTCCCCACACACTGAAACCCCTTCCCCACACACTGAAACCATTCCGCACACACTGAAACCCATCCCCACACACTGAAACCCATCCCCACACACTGAAACCCCTTCCCCACACACTGAAACCCATCCGCATACACTGAAACACTTTGCCCACACACTAAAACCCCTTCCGCACACACTGACACCCATCCCCACACACTGAAACCCATCCCCACACACTGAAACCCATCCCCACACACTGAAACTCCTTTCCCACACACTGAAACGCTTCCCCACACAATGCAATACATCCCCACACACTGAAACACCTTCCCCACACTCTGAAACCCCTTCACCACACACTGAAACAACTTCCCCACACACTGAAGTACCTTCACCACACAGTGAAATCACTTCCGCACACACTGAAATACCTTCCCCAGACACTGAAACACCTTCCCCACACACTGATACCCCTTCCCCACACACTGGAACCCTTCCCCACACACTAAAGCACCTTCCCCATTCAATGATACCCCTTCCCCACACACTGAAACACCTTCCCCAAACACTGAAACACCATCCCCACACACTGAAACCCCTTCCGCACACACTGAAACACCTTCCCCACACACTGAAACCCTTCCCCACACACTGAAATCCCTTCCGCACACACTGAAACCCTTCTCCACGCACTGAAACCCCTTCCCCACACACTGCAACCCTTCCCCAAACACTGAAACCCCTTCACCACACAGTGAAACCCTTCCCCAAACACTGTAACCGTTCCCCGCACACTGAAACCCCTTCCCACATACTAAAACCCCTTCCCCACACACTGAAACACCTTCCCCAAACACTGAAACCCCGCCCCCACACACTGAAACCCCGTCCCAACACAATGAAACACATTCCCACAAACTGAAACCCCTTCCGCACACACTGAAACACATCCCCACACACTGAAACCCATCCCCACACACTGAAACCCATGGCCACACACTGAAACAGCTTCCCCACACACTGAAACCCTTCCCCACACAATGAAACACATCCCCACACACTGAAACACATCCCGACACACTGAAACACCTACCACACAAACTGAAACCCCTTCCCCACACACTAAAACACCTTCCCCACAAACTGAAACACCTTCCCCACACAGTGAAATACCATCCCCACACACTGAAACACCTTTCCCACACACTGGATCCATACCCCACACACTGAAACACCTTCCCCAAGCACTGAAACCCCTTCCCCACACTCTGTAAAGCTTCCCCACACAATGAAACCCCTTCCGCACACACTGAAACACCTTCCCCACACAGTGAAACACCTTCCCCACACACTGAAACACCTTCCCCACACACTAAAACCGCTTCCCCACACACTGAAACCCTTCCCCACACACTGAAACCCCTTCCCCACACACTGAAACACTTCCCCACACACTAAAACCCATCCCCATACACTGAACCCTTCCCCACACACTGAAACACATTCCCCACACACTGAAACACATCCCCACACACTGAAACCCCTTCCCCACTCACGGAAACCCCTTCCGCAGACACGGAAACATCTTCTCCACACACTGAAACCCCTTCCCCACACACTGAAACCCCTTCCGCACATACCGAAACCCCTTCCGCACACACTGAATCACATTACCCACACTCTGAAATCCCTTCCCCACGCACTGAAACCCCTTCTGCACACACTGAAACACCTTCCCCACACACTGAAACCCCTTCCGCACACACTGAAACCCCTTCCGCACACAGTGAAACCCTTCCCCACACACTGAAACCCTTTCCCCACACACACAAACCACTTCCTCACACACTGAAACACATCCCCACACACTGAAACCCCTTCCCCACACAATGAAACACCTTCCCCACACACTGAAAACACTTCCCCACACACTGAAAACCATCCCCACACTCTGAAACCCCTTCCCCACTCACTGAAACCCCTTCCCCACACACTGAAACCCATACCCACACTCTGAAACCCCTTCCCCACACACAGAAACAACTTCCAGACACACTGAAACCCCTTCCCCACACACTGAAACCATTCCGCACACACTGAAACCCATCCCCACACACTGAAACCCATCCCCACACACTGAAACCCCTTCCCCACACACTGAAACCCATCCGCATACACTGAAACACTTTGCCCACACACTAAAACCCCTTCCGCACACACTGACACCCATCCCCACACACTGAAACCCATCCCCACACACTGAAACCCATCCCCACACACTGAAACTCCTTTCCCACACACTGAAACGCTTCCCCACACAATGCAATACATCCCCACACACTGAAACACCTTCCCCACACTCTGAAACCCCTTCACCACACACTGAAACAACTTCCCCACACACTGAAGTACCTTCACCACACAGTGAAATCCCTTCCGCACACACTGAAATACCTTCCCCAGACACTGAAACACCTTCCCCACACACTGATACCCCTTCCCCACACACTGGAACCCTTCCCCACACACTAAAGCACCTTCCCCATTCAATGATACCCCTTCCCCACACACTGAAACACCTTCCCCAAACACTGAAACACCATCCCCACACACTGAAACCCCTTCCGCACACACTGAAACACCTTCCCCACACACTGAAACCCATCCCCACACACTGAAACCCCTTCTGCACACAGTGAAACCCTTCCCCACACACTGAAACCCCTTCACCACACATTGAAACCACTTCCCCACACACTGAAATGCCTTCCGCACAAACTGAAACCCCTTCAACACACACTGAAACACCTTCCCCACACACTGAAACCCCTTCCCCACATACTGAAACCACTTCCGCACATACTGAAACACCTTACCCACACACTGAAACCCCTTCCCCACACACTGAAACCCCTTCCCCACACACTGAAACCCCTTCTGCACACAGTGAAACCCTTCCCCACACACTGAAACCCCTTCACCACACACTGAAACACATCCCCACACACTGAAACCCCTTCCCCACTCACGGAAACCCCTTCCGCAGACACGGAAACATCTTCTCCACACACTGAAACCCCTTCCCCACACACTGAAACCCCTTCCGCACATACCGAAACCCCTTCCGCACACACTGAATCACATTACCCACACTCTGAAATCCCTTCCCCACACACTGAAACCCCTTCTGCACACACTGAAACACCTTCCCCACACACTGAAACCCCTTCCGCACACACTGAAACCCCTTCCGCACACAGTGAAACCCTTCCCCACACACTGAAACCCTTTCCCCACACACACAAACCACTTCCTCACACACTGAAACACATCCCCACACACTGAAACCCCTTCCCCACACAATGAAACACCTTCCCCACACTCTGAAACCCCTTCACCACACACTGAAAACCATCCCCACACTCTGAAACCCCTTCCCCACTCACTGAAACCCCTTCCCCACACACTGAAACCCATACCCACACTCTGAAACCCCTTCCCCACACACAGAAACAACTTCCCCACACACTGAAACCCCTTCCCCACACACTGAAACCATTCCGCACACACTGAAACCCATCCCCACACACTGAAACCCATCCCCACACACTGAAACCCCTTCCCCACACACTGAAACCCATCCGCATACACTGAAACACTTTGCCCACACACTAAAACCCCTTCCGCACACACTGACACCCATCCCCACACACTGAAACCCATCCCCACACACTGAAACCCATCCCCACACACTGAAACTCCTTTCCCACACACTGAAACGCTTCCCCACACAATGCAATACATCCCCACACACTGAAACACCTTCCCCACACTCTGAAACCCCTTCACCACACACTGAAACAACTTCCCCACACACTGAAGTACCTTCACCACACAGTGAAATCACTTCCGCACACACTGAAATACCTTCCCCAGACACTGAAACACCTTCCCCACACACTGATACCCCTTCCCCACACACTGGAACCCTTCCCCACACACTAAAGCACCTTCCCCATTCAATGATACCCCTTCCCCACACACTGAAACACCTTCCCCAAACACTGAAACACCATCCCCACACACTGAAACCCCTTCCGCACACACTGAAACACCTTCCCCACACACTGAAACCCTTCCCCACACACTGAAATCCCTTCCGCACACACTGAAACCCTTCTCCACGCACTGAAACCCCTTCCCCACACACTGCAACCCTTCCCCAAACACTGAAACCCCTTCACCACACAGTGAAACCCTTCCCCAAACACTGTAACCGTTCCCCGCACACTGAAACCCCTTCCCACATACTAAAACCCCTTCCCCACACACTGAAACACCTTCCCCAAACACTGAAACCCCCCCCCCCACACACTGAAACCCCGTCCCAACACAATGAAACACATTCCCACAAACTGAAACCCCTTCCGCACACACTGAAACACATCCCCACACACTGAAACCCATCCCCACACACTGAAACCCATGGCCACACACTGAAACAGCTTCCCCACACACTGAAACCCTTCCCCACACAATGAAATACATCCCCACACACTGAAACACATCCCGACACACTGAAACACCTACCACACAAACTGAAACCCCTTCCCCACACACTAAAACACCTTCCCCACACACTGAAACACCTTCCCCACACAGTGAAATACCATCCCCACACACTGAAACACCTTTCCCACACACTGGATCCATACCCCACACACTGAAACACCTTCCCCAAGCACTGAAACCCCTTCCCCACACTCTGTAAAGCTTCCCCACACAATGAAACCCCTTCCCCACACACTGAAACACCTTCCCCACACAGTGAAACACCTTCCCCACACACTGAAACACCTTCCCCACACACTAAAACCGCTTCCCCACACACTGAAACCCTTCCCCACACACTGAAACCCCTTCCCCACACACTGAAACACTTCCCCACACACTAAAACCCATCCCCATACACTGAAACCCATCCCCACACACTGAAACACATTCCCCACACACTGAACCCTTCCCCACACAATGAAACACTTTCCCACACACTGAAACCCATCCCGACACACTGAAACATGTACCCCACAAACTGAAACCCCTTCCCCACATACTAAAACACCTTCCCCACACACTGAAACACCTTCCCCACACACTGAAATACCATCCCCACACACTGAAACAACATTCCCTCACACTGAAACCAAATCCCCACACACTGGAACCCTACCCGACACACTGAAACACCTTTCCCACTCACTGAAACACCTTCACCACACAATGAAACACTTTCCCACACACTGAAACCCATCCCGACACACTGAAACATGTACCCCACAAACTGAAACCCCTTCCCCACACACTAAAACACCTTCCCCACACACTGAAACACCTTCCCCACACACTGAAACACCTTCCCCACACACTGAAACCCCTTCCTCACACAGTGAAACCCCTGCCCCACACACTGAAACCCCTTCCCCACACAGTGAAACCCCTTCCCCACACACTGAAAAACATCCCCACACAATGAAACACCTTCCCCAAACACTGAAACCCCTTCCACACAGACTGAAACCCATCCCCACACACTGAAAGCCATTCCCATACACAGAAGCACCTTCCCCAGACACTGAAACCCCTTCCCGCACATTGAAACCCCTTCCGCACAAAGTGAAACCCTTCCCCACACACTGAAACACATTCCCCACACACTGAAACACATCCCCACAGACTGAAACCCCTTCCCCACACACTGAAACACATCCCCACACACTGAAACCCTTCCCCACACAATGAAACACATCCCCACACACTGAAACACATCCCGACACACTGAAACACCGACCTCACAAACTGAAACCCCTTCCCCACACACTAAAACCCCTTCTCCACACACTGAAACACCATCCCGACACACTGAAACCTCATCCCCACACACTGCAACACATCCCCACACACTGAAACACCTTCCCCACACACTGAAACCCCTTCCCCACACACTGAAACACTTCCCCAAACATCGAAACCCATTCACCACACATTAAACCCTTCCAAACACACTGAAACACATTCCCCACACACTGAAACCCCTTCCCCACAGACTGAAGACCCTTCCACACACACTGAAACACCTTCCCGCAAACTGAAGCCCCTTCCGCACAAAGTGAAACCCTTCCCCACACACTGAAACACATTCCCCACACACTGAAACACATCCCCACAGACTGAATCCCCTTCCCCACACACTGAAACACATCCCCACACACTAAAAACCATTCCACACATACTGAAACACGTTCCCCACGCACTGAAACACCTACCCCACACATTGAAACCCCTTCTGCACACAGTGATACCCTTCCCCAAACACTGAAACCCCTTCCCCACACACTGAAACACATCCCAGCACACTGAAACCCCTTCCCCACACACTGAAACACCTTCCCCACACACTGAAACCCCTTCCCCGCACACTGAAACACCTTCCCCACGCACTGAAACCCCTTCCGCACACACTATAACAATTTCCCCACACACTGAAACCATTCCCCACACACTGAAACACATTCCCCACACACTGAAACACTTCCCCACACACTAAAACCCATCCCCATACACTGAACCCTTCCCCACACACTGAAACACATTCCCCACACACTGAAACACATCCCCACACACTGAAACCCCTTCCCCACTCACGGAAACCCCTTCCGCAGACACGGAAACATCTTCTCCACACACTGAAACCCCTTCCCCACACACTGAAACCCCTTCCGCACATACCGAAACCCCTTCCGCACACACTGAATCACATTACCCACACTCTGAAATCCCTTCCCCACACACTGAAACCCCTTCTGCACACACTGAAACACCTTCCCCACACACTGAAACCCCTTCCGCACACACTGAAACCCCTTCCGCACACAGTGAAACCCTTCCCCACACACTGAAACCCTTTCCCCACACACACAAACCACTTCCTCACACACTGAAACACATCCCCACACACTGAAACCCCTTCCCCACACAATGAAACACCTTCCCCACACACTGAAAACACTTCCCCACACACTGAAAACCATCCCCACACTCTGAAACCCCTTCCCCACTCACTGAAACCCCTTCCCCACACACTGAAACCCATACCCACACTCTGAAACCCCTTCCCCACACACAGAAACAACTTCCCCACACACTGAAACCCCTTCCCCACACACTGAAACCATTCCGCACACACTGAAACCCATCCCCACACACTGAAACCCATCCCCACACACTGAAACCCCTTCCCCACACACTGAAACCCATCCGCATACACTGAAACACTTTGCCCACACACTAAAACCCCTTCCGCACACACTGACACCCATCCCCACACACTGAAACCCATCCCCACACACTGAAACCCATCCCCACACACTGAAACTCCTTTCCCACACACTGAAACGCTTCCCCACACAATGCAATACATCCCCACACACTGAAACACCTTCCCCACACTCTGAAACCCCTTCACCACACACTGAAACAACTTCCCCACACACTGAAGTACCTTCACCACACAGTGAAATCCCTTCCGCACACACTGAAATACCTTCCCCAGACACTGAAACACCTTCCCCACACACTGATACCCCTTCCCCACACACTGGAACCCTTCCCCACACACTAAAGCACCTTCCCCATTCAATGATACCCCTTCCCCACACACTGAAACACCTTCCCCAAACACTGAAACACCATCCCCACACACTGAAACCCCTTCCGCACACACTGAAACACCTTCCCCACACACTGAAACCCATCCCCACACACTGAAACCCCTTCTGCACACAGTGAAACCCTTCCCCACACACTGAAACCCCTTCACCACACATTGAAACCACTTCCCCACACACTGAAATGCCTTCCGCACAAACTGAAACCCCTTCAACACACACTGAAACACCTTCCCCACACACTGAAACCCCTTCCCCACATACTGAAACCACTTCCGCACATACTGAAACACCTTACCCACACACTGAAACCCCTTCCCCACACACTGAAACCCCTTCCCCACACACTGAAACCCCTTCTGCACACAGTGAAACCCTTCCCCACACACTGAAACCCCTTCACCACACACTGAAACACATCCCCACACACTGAAACCCCTTCCCCACTCACGGAAACCCCTTCCGCAGACACGGAAACATCTTCTCCACACACTGAAACCCCTTCCCCACACACTGAAACCCCTTCCGCACATACCGAAACCCCTTCCGCACACACTGAATCACATTACCCACACTCTGAAATCCCTTCCCCACACACTGAAACCCCTTCTGCACACACTGAAACACCTTCCCCACACACTGAAACCCCTTCCGCACACACTGAAACCCCTTCCGCACACAGTGAAACCCTTCCCCACACACTGAAACCCTTTCCCCACACACACAAACCACTTCCTCACACACTGAAACACATCCCCACACACTGAAACCCCTTCCCCACTCAATGAAACACCTTCCCCACACTCTGAAACCCCTTCACCACACACTGAAAACCATCCCCACACTCTGAAACCCCTTCCCCACTCACTGAAACCCCTTCCCCACACACTGAAACCCATACCCACATACTGAAACCCCTTCCCCACACACAGAAACAACTTCCCCACACACTGAAACCCCTTCCCCACACACTGAAACCATTCCGCACACACTGAAACCCATCCCCACACACTGAAACCCATCCCCACACACTGAAACCCCTTCCCCACACACTGAAACCCATCCGCATACACTGAAACACTTTGCCCACACACTAAAACCCCTTCCGCACACACTGACACCCATCCCCACACACTGAAACCCATCCCCACACACTGAAACCCATCCCCACACACTGAAACCCATCTGCACACACTGAAACACTTTGCCCACACACTGAAACCCCTTCCGCACACACTGAAACCCATCCCCACACACTGAAACCCATCCCCACACACTGAAACCCCTTCCGCACACACTGAAACCCATCCCCACACACTGAAACCCATCCCCACCCACTGAAACCCATCCCCACACACTGAAACTCCTTTCCCACACACTGAAACGCTTCCCCACACAATGCAATACATCCCCACACACTGAAACACCTTCCCTACACTCTGAAACCCCTTCACCACACACTGAAACAACTTCCCCACACACTGAAGTACCTTCACCACACACTGAAATCCCTTCCGCACACACTGAAATACCTTCCCCAGACACTGAAACACCTTCCCCACACACTGATACCCCTTCCCCACACACTGGAACCCTTCCCCACACACTAAAGCACCTTCCCCACTCACTGATACCCCTTCCCCACACACTGAAACACCTTCCCCAAACACTGAAACTCCATCCCCACACACTGAAACCCATTCCGCACACACTGAAACACCTTCCCCACACACTGAAACCCTTCCCCACACACTGAAATCCCTTCCGCACACACTGAAACCCTTCCCCACGCACTGAAACCCCTTCCCCACACACTGCAACCCTTCCCCAAACACTGAAAAACTTCCCCACACACTGAAACGCCTTCCCCACACACTGAAACCCCTTCCCCACACACTGAAACCCTTCCCCACACACTGAAACCCCTTCACCACACAGTGAAACCCTTCCCCAAACACTGTAACCGTTCCCCGCACACTGAAACCCCTTCCCACATACTAAAACCCCTTCCCCACACACTGAAACACCTTCCCCAAACACTGAAACCCCCCCCCCCCCCCAACACACTGAAACCCCGTCCCAACACAATGAAACACATTCCCACAAACTGAAACCCCTTCCGCACACACTGAAACACATCCCCACACACTGAAACCCATCCCCACACACTGAAACCCATGGCCACACACTGAAACTGCTTCCCCACACACTGAAACCCTTCCCCACACAATGAAACACATCCCCACACACTGAAACACATCCCGACACACTGAAACACCTACCACACAAACTGAAACCCCTTCCCCACACACTAAAACACCTTCCCCACACACTGAAACACCTTCCCCACACAGTGAAATACCATCCCCACACACTGAAACACCTTTCCCACACACTGGATCCATACCCCACACACTGAAACACCTTCCCCAAGCACTGAAACCCCTTCCCCACACTCTGTAAAGCTTCCCCACACAATGAAACCCCTTCCCCACACACTGAAACACCTTCCCCACACAGTGAAACACCTTCCCCACACACTGAAACACCTTCCCCACACACTAAAACCGCTTCCCCACACACTGAAACCCTTCCCCACACACTGAAACCCCTTCCCCACACACTGAAACACTTCCCCACACACTAAAACCCATCCCCATACACTGAAACCCATCCCCACACACTGAAACACATTCCCCACACACTGAACCCTTCCCCACACAATGAAACACTTTCCCACACACTGAAACCCATCCCGACACACTGAAACATGTACCCCACAAACTGAAACCCCTTCCCCACATACTAAAACACCTTCCCCACACACAGAAACACCTTCCCCACACACTGAAATACCATCCCCACACACTGAAACAACATTCCCTCACACTGAAACCAAATCCCCACACACTGGACCCCTACCCGACACACTGAAACACCTTTCCCACTCACTGAAACACCTTCACCACACAATGAAACACTTTCCCACACACTGAAACCCATCCCGACACACTGAAACATGTACCCCACAAACTGAAACCCCTTCCCCACACACTAAAACACCTTCCCCACACACTGAAACACCTTCCCCACACACTGAAACACCTTCCCCACACACTGAAACCCCTTCCTCACACAGTGAAACCCCTGCCCCACACACTGAAACCCCTTCCCCACACAGTGAAACCCCTTCCCCACACACTGAAATACATCCCCACACAATGAAACACCTTCCCCAAACACTGAAACCCCTTCCACACAGACTGAAACCCATCCCCACACACTGAAAGCCATTCCCATACACAGAAGCACCTTCCCCAGACACTGAAACCCCTTCCCGCACATTGAAACCCCTTCCGCACAAAGTGAAACCCTTCCCCACAGACTGAAACCCCTTCCCCACACACTGAAACACATCCCCACACACTGAAACCCTTCCCCACACAATGAAACACATCCCCACACACTGAAACACATCCCGACACACTGAAACACCGACCTCACAAACTGAAACCCCTTCCCCACACACTAAAACCCCTTCTCCACACACTGAAACACCATCCCGACACACTGAAACCTCATCCCCACACACTGCAACACATCCCCACACACTGAAACACCTTCCCCACACACTGAAACCCCTTCCCCACACACTGAAACACTTCCCCAAACATCGAAACCCATTCACCACACATTAAACCCTTCCAAACACACTGAAACACATTCCCCACACACTGAAACCCCTTCCCCACAGACTGAAGCCCCTTCCACACACACTGAAACCCCTTCCCGCAAACTGAAGCCCCTTCCGCACAAAGTGAAACCCTTCCCCACACACTGAAACACATTCCCCACACACTGAAACACATCCCCACAGACTGAATCCCCTTCCCCACACACTGAAACACATCCCCACACACTAAAAACCATTCCACACATACTGAAACACGTTCCCCACGCACTGAAACACCTACCCCACACATTGAAACCCCTTCTGCACACAGTGATACCCTTCCCCAAACACTGAAACCCCTTCCCCACACACTGAAACACATCCCAGCACACTGAAACCCCTTCCCCACACACTGAAACACCTTCCCCACACACTGAAACCCCTTCCCCGCACACTGAAACACCTTCCCCACGCACTGAAACCCCTTCCGCACACACTATAACACTTTCCCCACACACTGAAACCATTCCCCACACACTGAAACACCTTCTCCACACACTGAAACACCATCGCGACACAAACAAACCTCATCCCCACACACTGCAACACATCCCCACACACTGAGACACCTTCCCCACACACTGAAACCCCTTCCCCAAACACTGAAACACTTCCCCAAACACCGAAACCCATTCACCACACACTGAAAAACATTCCCCACACATTAAACCCTTCCAAACACACTGAAACACATTCCCCACACACTGAAACCACTTCCCCACACACTGAAACCCCTTCCCCACACACTGAAACGCCTTCCGCACACACTGAAACCCCTTCCACACACACTGAAACACCTTCCCCACATCCTGAAACCCCTTCCCCACACACTGAAACCCCTTCCCCACATACTGAATCACCTTCCCCACAGACTGAAACCCCTTCCCGCACACTGCAACCCCTTCCGCACAAAGTGAAACCCTTCCCCACACACTGAAACACATTCCCCACACACTGAAACACATCCCCACAGACTGAAACCCCCTCCTCACACACTGAAACACATCCCCACACACTGAAAACCCTTCCACACACACTGAAACATCTTCCCCACGCACTGAAACACCTTCCCCACACATTGAAACCCATTCTGCACACAGTGAAACCCTTCCCCACACACTGAAACCCCTTCCCCACACACTGAAACACATCCCCACACACTGAAACCCATTCCCCACACACTGAAACACTTCCCCAAACACCGAAACCCATTCACCACACATTAAACCCTTCCAAACACACTGAAACACATTCCCCACACACTGAAACTCCTTCCCCACACACTGAAACCCCTTCCCCACACTCTGAAACCCCTTCCACACACACTGAAACACCTTCCCCACAGACTGAAACCCCTTCCCCACACACTGAAACCCCTTCCCCACATACTGAAACACCTTCCCCACAGACTGAAACCCCTTGACGCACACTGAAACCCATTCCGCACAAAGTGAAACCCTTCCCCACACACTGAAACACATTCCCCACACACTGAAACACATCCCCACAGACTGAAACCCCTTCCCCACACACTGAAACACATCCCCACACACTGAAAACCCTTCCACACACACTGAAACACCTTCCCCACGCACTGAAACACCTTCCCCACACATTGAAACCCCTTCTGCACACAGGGAAACCCTTCCCCACACACTGAAACCCCTTCCCCATACACTGAAACACATCCCAGCACACTGAAACCCCTTCCCCACAAACTGAAACACCATCCCCACACACTGAAACCCCTTCCCCGCACACTGAAACACCTTCCCCACACACTGAAACACCTTCCGCACACACTAAAACACTTTCCCCACACACTGAAACCCTTCCCCACACACTGAAACACATTCCCCACACACTGAAACACTTCCCCACACACTAAAACCCATCCCCATACACTGAACCCTTCCCCACACAATGAAACACATCCCCACAAACTGAAACCCATCCCGACACACTGAAGCACGTACCCTACAAGCTGAAACCCCATCCACACACACAAAATCACCTTCCCCACACACTGAAACACCTTCCCCACACACTGAAATACCATCCCCACACACTGAAACAACATTCTCTCACACTGAAACCCCATCCCCACACACTGGAAACCTACCCCACACACTGAAACACCTTCCCCAAACACTGAAACCCCTTCCCCACACACTGAAACAGCTTCCCCAAACACTGAAACGCCTTCCGCACACACTGAAACACCTTACGCAATCACTGAAACCCCTTCCCCAGACACTGAAACACCTTCCCCACTCACTGAAACCCCTTCCCAACACACTGAAACACCTTCCCCACACACTGAAACACCATCCCCACACACTGAAACGCCTTCCACACACACTGAAACATCTTCCCCACACACTGAAACCCCTTCCGCACACACTGAAACCCTTCCCCGCGCACTGAAACCACTTCCCCACACACTGAAACCCCGTCCCCACACATTGAAAAACATCCCCACACACAGAAACCCGTTCCCCACACACTGAAACACATCCCCACAGACTGAATCCCCTTCCCCACACACTGAAACACATCCCCACACACTAAAAACCATTCCACACATACTGAAACACGTTCCCCACGCACTGAAACACCTACCCCACACATTGAAACCCCTTCTGCACACAGTGATACCCTTCCCCAAACACTGAAACCCCTTCCCCACACACTGAAACACATCCCAGCACACTGAAACCCCTTCCCCACACACTGAAACACCTTCCCCACACACTGAAACCCCTTCCCCGCACACTGAAACACCTTCCCCACGCACTGAAACCCCTTCCGCACACACTATAACACTTTCCCCACACACTGAAACCATTCCCCACACACTGAAACACCTTCCCCACACATTGAAACCCATTCTGCACACAGTGAAACCCTTCCCCACACACTGAAACTCCTTCCCCACACACTGAAACCCCTTCCCCACACTCTGAAACCCCTTCCACACACACTGAAACACCTTCCCCACAGACTGAAACCCCTTCCCCACACACTGAAACCCCTTCCCCACATACTGAAACACCTTCCCCACAGACTGAAACCCCTTGACGCACACTGAAACCCATTCCGCACAAAGTGAAACCCTTCCCCACACACTGAAACACATTCCCCACACACTGAAACACATCCCCACAGACTGAAACCCCTTCCCCACACACTGAAACACATCCCCACACACTGAAAACCCTTCCACACACACTGAAACACCTTCCCCACGCACTGAAACACCTTCCCCACACATTGAAACCCCTTCTGCACACAGGGAAACCCTTCCCCACACACTGAAACCCCTTCCCCATACACTGAAACACATCCCAGCACACTGAAACCCCTTCCCCACAAACTGAAACACCATCCCCACACACTGAAACCCCTTCCCCGCACACTGAAACACCTTCCCCACACACTGAAACACCTTCCGCACACACTAAAACACTTTCCCCACACACTGAAACCCTTCCCCACACACTGAAACACATTCCCCACACACTGAAACACTTCCCCACACACTAAAACCCATCCCCATACACTGAACCCTTCCCCACACAATGAAACACATCCCCACAAACTGAAACCCATCCCGACACACTGAAGCACGTACCCTACAAGCTGAAACCCCATCCACACACACAAAATCACCTTCCCCACACACTGAAACACCTTCCCCACACACTGAAATACCATCCCCACACACTGAAACAACATTCTCTCACACTGAAACCCCATCCCCACACACTGGAAACCTACCCCACACACTGAAACACCTTCCCCAAACACTGAAACCCCTTCCCCACACACTGAAACAGCTTCCCCAAACACTGAAACGCCTTCCGCACACACTGAAACACCTTACGCAATCACTGAAACCCCTTCCCCAGACACTGAAACACCTTCCCCACTCACTGAAACCCCTTCCCAACACACTGAAACACCTTCCCCACACACTGAAACACCATCCCCACACACTGAAACGCCTTCCACACACACTGAAACATCTTCCCCACACACTGAAACCCCTTCCGCACACACTGAAACCCTTCCCCGCGCACTGAAACCACTTCCCCACACACTGAAACCCCGTCCCCACACATTGAAAAACATCCCCACACACAGAAACCCGTTCCCCACACACTGAAACACATCCCCACAGACTGAATCCCCTTCCCCACACACTGAAACACATCCCCACACACTAAAAACCATTCCACACATACTGAAACACGTTCCCCACGCACTGAAACACCTACCCCACACATTGAAACCCCTTCTGCACACAGTGATACCCTTCCCCAAACACTGAAACCCCTTCCCCACACACTGAAACACATCCCAGCACACTGAAACCCCTTCCCCACACACTGAAACACCTTCCCCACACACTGAAACCCCTTCCCCGCACACTGAAACACCTTCCCCACGCACTGAAACCCCTTCCGCACACACTATAACACTTTCCCCACACACTGAAACCATTCCCCACACACTGAAACACATTCCCCACACACTGAAACACTTCCCCACACACTAAAACCCATCCCCATACACTGAACCCTTCCCCACACAATGAAACACATCCCCACACACTGAGACCCATCCCGACACACTGAAGCACGTACCCCACAAGCTGAAACCCCATCCCCACACACAAAAACACCTTCCCCACACACTGAAACACCTTCCCCACACACTGAAATACCATCCCCACACACTGAAACAACATTCCCTCACACTGAAACCCCATCCCCACACACTGGAACCCTACCCCACACACTGAAACACCTTCCCCAAACACTGAAACCCCTTCCCCACACACTGAAACAGCTTCCCCACACACTGAAACCCCTTCCGCACACACTAAAACACCTTACGCAATCACTGAAACCCTTCCCCACACACTGAAACCCCTTCCTCACACACATAAACCCTTCCCCACACACTGAAACACATTCCCCACACACTGAAACACCTTCCCCACACACTGAAACCCCTTCCGCACACACTGAAGCACCTTCCCCGCACACTGAAACCCTTCCCCACACAATGAAACACCTTCGCCACACACTGAAACACTTCCCCACACACTGAAACACCTTCCCCACACACTGGAAACCCTTCCCCACACACTGAAACACCTTCTCCACACACTGAAACACCATCGCGACACAAACAAACCTCATCCCCACACACTGCAACACATCCCCACACACTGAGACACCTTCCCCACACACTGAAACCCCTTCCCCAAACACTGAAACACTTCCCCAAACACCGAAACCCATTCACCACACACTGAAAAACATTCCCCACACATTAAACCCTTCCAAACACACTGAAACACATTCCCCACACACTGAAACCACTTCCCCACACACTGAAACCCCTTCCCCACACACTGAAACGCCTTCCGCACACACTGAAACCCCTTCCACACACACTGAAACACCTTCCCCACATCCTGAAACCCCTTCCCCACACACTGAAACCCCTTCCCCACATACTGAATCACCTTCCCCACAGACTGAAACCCCTTCCCGCACACTGCAACCCCTTCCGCACAAAGTGAAACCCTTCCCCACACACTGAAACACATTCCCCACACACTGAAACACATCCCCACAGACTGAAACCCCCTCCTCACACACTGAAACACATCCCCACACACTGAAAACCCTTCCACACACACTGAAACATCTTCCCCACGCACTGAAACACCTTCCCCACACATTGAAACCCATTCTGCACACAGTGAAACCCTTCCCCACACACTGAAACCCCTTCCCCACACACTGAAACACATCCCCACACACTGAAACCCATTCCCCACACACTGAAACACTTCCCCAAACACCGAAACCCATTCACCACACATTAAACCCTTCCAAACACACTGAAACACATTCCCCACACACTGAAACTCCTTCCCCACACACTGAAACCCCTTCCCCACACTCTGAAACCCCTTCCACACACACTGAAACACCTTCCCCACAGACTGAAACCCCTTCCCCACACACTGAAACCCCTTCCCCACATACTGAAACACCTTCCCCACAGACTGAAACCCCTTGACGCACACTGAAACCCATTCCGCACAAAGTGAAACCCTTCCCCACACACTGAAACACATTCCCCACACACTGAAACACATCCCCACAGACTGAAACCCCTTCCCCACACACTGAAACACATCCCCACACACTGAAAACCCTTCCACACACACTGAAACACCTTCCCCACGCACTGAAACACCTTCCCCACACATTGAAACCCCTTCTGCACACAGGGAAACCCTTCCCCACACACTGAAACCCCTTCCCCATACACTGAAACACATCCCAGCACACTGAAACCCCTTCCCCACAAACTGAAACACCATCCCCACACACTGAAACCCCTTCCCCGCACACTGAAACACCTTCCCCACACACTGAAACACCTTCCGCACACACTAAAACACTTTCCCCACACACTGAAACCCTTCCCCACACACTGAAACACATTCCCCACACACTGAAACACTTCCCCACACACTAAAACCCATCCCCATACACTGAACCCTTCCCCACACAATGAAACACATCCCCACAAACTGAAACCCATCCCGACACACTGAAGCACGTACCCTACAAGCTGAAACCCCATCCACACACACAAAATCACCTTCCCCACACACTGAAACACCTTCCCCACACACTGAAATACCATCCCCACACACTGAAACAACATTCTCTCACACTGAAACCCCATCCCCACACACTGGAAACCTACCCCACACACTGAAACACCTTCCCCAAACACTGAAACCCCTTCCCCACACACTGAAACAGCTTCCCCAAACACTGAAACGCCTTCCGCACACACTGAAACACCTTACGCAATCACTGAAACCCCTTCCCCAGACACTGAAACACCTTCCCCACTCACTGAAACCCCTTCCCAACACACTGAAACACCTTCCCCACACACTGAAACACCATCCCCACACACTGAAACGCCTTCCACACACACTGAAACATCTTCCCCACACACTGAAACCCCTTCCGCACACACTGAAACCCTTCCCCGCGCACTGAAACCACTTCCCCACACACTGAAACCCCGTCCCCACACATTGAAAAACATCCCCACACACAGAAACCCGTTCCCCACTCACTGAAACCCCTTCCGCACACACTGAAACACCTTCCCCACACACTGAAACCTCTTCCGCACACACTGAAACCCCATCCCCACACACTGGAACCCTAACCCACACACTGAAACAACTTCCCCAAACAATGAAACCCCTTCCCCACACACTGAAACAGCTTCCCCACAGACTGAAACCCCTTCCGCACACACTGAAACACCTTACCCACTCACTGAACTCCTTCCCCACACACTGAAACCCCTTCCCCACACACTGAAACCCTTCCCCACACACTGCAACACATTCCCCACACACAGAAACACATTCCCCTCAAACTGAAACCCCATCCGCACACACTGAATCACCTTCCCCACACACTGAAACCCTTCCCCACACAATGAAACACCTTCCCCACACACTGAAACACTTCCGCACATACTGAAACACCTTCCCCACACACTGGAAACCCTTCCCCACACACTGAAACCCCTTCCGCACACTCTGAAAATCCTTCTGAACACACTGAAACACCTTCCCCACACACTGAAACCCATTCCCCACACACGGAAACCCCTTCCGCAAACACTGAAACACCTTCCACACACACTGAAGCCCCTGCACCACACACTGAAACCCCTTCCGCACATAGTGAAACACTTCCCCACACACTGAAACCCCTTCCCCACACACTGAAACCCCTTGCTCACACACTGAAACACATCCCCACACACTGAAACCCCTTCCCGCACACTGAAACCCCTTCCCCACACAGTAAAACACCTTCCCCACACACTGAAATACATCCCCACACACTAAAACTCCTTCCCCACACACTGAAACCCATCCCCACACACTGAAACCCCTTCCCCACACACTGAAACCCCTTCCCCACAAACTAAAACCCTTCCCAACACACTGAAAAAAATTCCCCACACACTGAAACACTTCCACACACACTGAAACACCTTCCCCACACACTGGAACCCCTTCCCCACGCACTGAAATCCCTTCCCCACAAACTGAAACACCTTCCCCACACACTGAAACCCCATCCCCACACACTGCAACCCACTCACCGCACACTGAAACACATTTCCCACACACTGAAAGCCTTCCAAACACACTGAAACACATTCCCCACACACTGAAACCCCTTCCCCACACACTGAAACCCCTTTCCAACACACTGAAACGACTTCTGCACACACTGAAACCCCTTCCGCTCACACTGAAACACCTTCCCAACACTGAAACACCTTCCCCAGACACTGAAACCCCATCCGCACATACTGAAACACCTTCCCCACACACTGAAACACCTTCCCCACACACTGAAACCCCTCCCGCACACCGTGAAACCCTTCCCCACACACTGAAACTCATTCCCCACACACTGAAACACATCCCCACACACTGAAACCCCTTGCGCACACCCTGAAACACCTTCGCCACACACTGAAACACCTTCCCCACACACTGAAATCCCTTCCGCAAACAGTGAAACCCTTCCCCACACACTGAAACCTCTTCCCCATACATTGAAACACATCCCCACACATTGAAACCACTTTCCCACACACTGAAACCCCTTCCACACACACTGAAACACATTCCCCACACACTGAAACCCATTCCCCACACACTGAAACCTCTTCCGCACACACTGAAAATCCTTCCGCACACACTGAAACACCTTCCCCCACACTGAAACCCATTCCCCACACAGTGACAACCCCTTCCGCACACACTGAAACACCTTCCCCACACAGTGAAGCCCCTTCATCACACACTGAAACCCCTTCCGCACATAGTGAAACACTTCCCCAAACATTGAAACCCCTTCCCCACACACTGAAACCCCTTCCTCACACACTGAAACACATCCCCACACAATGAAACCCCTTCTTGCACACTGAAACCCCTTCCCCACACTCTGAAAACAATTCCCCCCACACTGAAACCCTTCCCCACACTCAGAAACCCCTTCCCCACTCACTGAAACCCCTTCCCCACACAGTGAAACCCTTACCCACACTCTGAGACCCATTCCCCACACACTGGAACACCTGCCCCACACACTGAAACCCCTTCCCCACACACTGAAACCCCGTCCCCGCACACTGAAACGCCTTCCACACACACTGAAACTCCTTCCACACACACTGCAATCCATCCCCACACACTGAAACCCATCCCCACACACTGAAACCCCTTCCCCACACACTGAAACACATACCCACACACAGAAACACCTTCCCCACACACTGAAACCCATCCCCACACACTGAAACACAGCCCCACAAACTGAAACCCATCCCCACACACTGAAGCACCTACCCCACACACTGAAACGCCTTCCCCACACACTGAAACCCCTTCCCCACACACTGAAACGCCTTCCCCACACATTGAAACCCTTCCCCAAACACTGAAACACATGCCACACACTGAAACACATCCCCACATACTGAAACACCTCTTCCACACACTGAAACCTCTTCCCCACACACTGAAACGTCTTCCCCACACACTGAAACACCTTCCCCACACACTGAAATACCATCCACACACTGAAATACCTTTCCCACACACTGAAACCCCTTCCCCACACTCTGGAACCCTTCCCACACACTGAAACACCTTCCCCAAACAGTGACACACCTTCCCCACACACTGAAACAGCTTCCCAACACACTGAAACCCCTTCCCCACACACTGAAACACCTTCCCCACACACTGAAACACATTCCCCACACACTGAAAAATCTTCCCCACACACTGATACCCATTCCGCACAAACTGAAACCCTTCCCCACACACTCAAACCCTTTCCCCACACAATGAAACACTTCCCCACACACTGAAACCCCTTCCCCACACACTGAAACCCCTTCTCCACACACTGAAACACCTTCCCCACACACTGAAACGCCTTCCCCAGAAAACTGAAACATGTTCCCCACACACCGAAACCCATCCCCACACACGGAAACCCCTTCCAAACACACTGAAACACCTTCCCCACACACTGAAACCCTTCCCCACACACTGAAACACCTTCCCCACACACTGAAACACTTCCCCACACACTGAAACACCTTCCCCACACACTGGAACCGCTTCCCCACACACTGAAACCCCATCCCCACACACTGAAACACCTTCCCCACACTCTGAACCCCCATCCCCACACACTGCAACACATCCCCACACACTGAAACACCTTCCCCACACACTGAAACCCCTTCCCCACACACTGAAACCATTCCCCAAACACTGAAACCCATACATCAAAAACTGAAACACATTCCCCACTCACTGAAACCCCTTCCCCACACACTGAAACCCTTTCCCCACACAATGAAACACTTCCCCACACACTGAAACCCCTTCCCCACACACTGAAACCCCTTCTCCACACACTGAAACACCTTCCCCACACACTGAAACCCCTTCCCCACACACTGAAACCGCGTCCCCGCACACTGAAACTCCTTCCACACACACTGCAATCCATCCGAACACACTGAAACCCATCCCCACACACTGAAACACATACCCACACACAGAAACACCTTCCCCACACACTGAAACCCATCCCCACACACTGAAACACAGCCCCACAAACTGAAACCCCTTCCCCACACACTGAAACCCCTTCCGCACACACTGAAACCCTTCCCCGCGCACTGAAACCACTTCCCCACACACTGAAACCCCGTCCCCACACATTGAAAAACATCCCCACACACAGAAACCCGTTCCCCACTCACTGAAACCCCTTGCGCACACACTGAAACACCTTCCCCACACACTGAAACCCCTTCCGCACACACTGAAACCCCATCCCCACACACTGGAACCCTAACCCTCACACTGAAACAACTTCCCCAAACAATGAAACCCCTTCCCCACACACTGAAACAGCTTCCCCACAGACTGAAACCCCTTCCGCACACACTGAAACACCTTACCCACTCACTGAACCCCTTCCCCACACACTGAAACCCCTTCCCCACACACTGAAACCCTTCCCCACACACTGCAACACATTCCCCACACACAGAAACACCTTCCCCTCAAACTGAAACCCCATCCGCACACACTGAATCACCTTCCCCACACACTGAAACCCTTCCCCACACAATGAAACACCTTCCCCACACACTGAAACACTTCCGCACATACTGAAACACCTTCCCCACACACTGGAAACCCTTCCCCACACACTGAAACCCCTTCCGCACACACTGAAAATCCTTCTGAACACACTGAATCACCTTCCCCACACACTGAAACCCATTCCCCACACACGGAAACCCCTTCCGCAAACACTGAAACACCTTCCACACACACTGAAACCCCTGCACCACACACTGAAACCCCTTCCGCACATAGTGAAACACTTCCCCACACACTGAAACCCCTTCCCCACACACTGAAACCACTTGCTCACACACTGAAACACATCCCCACACACTGAAACCCCTTCCCGCACACTGAAACCCCTTCCCCACACAGTAAAACACCTTCCCCACACACTGAAATACATCCCCACACACTAAAACTCCTTCCCCACACACTGAAACCCATCCCCACACACTGAAACCCCTTCCCCACACACTGAAACCCCTTCCCCACAAACTAAAACCCTTCCCAACACACTGAAAAAAATTCCCCACACACTGAAACACTTCCACACACACTGAAACACCTTCCCCACACGCTGGAACCCCTTCCCCACGCACTGAAATCCCTTCCCCACAAACTGAAACACCTTCCCCACACACTGAAACCCCATCCCCACACACTGCAACCCACTCACCGCACACTGAAACACATTTCCCACACACTGAAAGCCTTCCAAACACACTGAAACACATTCCCCACACACTGAAACCCCTTCCCCACACACTGAAACCCCTTTCCAACACACTGAAACGACTTCTGCACACACTGAAACCCCTTCCGCTCACACTGAAACACCTTCCCAACACTGAAACACCTTCCCCAGACACTGAAACCCCATCCGCACATACTGAAACACCTTCCCCACACACTGAAACACCTTCCCCACACACTGAAACCCCTCCCGCACACCGTGAAACCCTTCCCCACACACTGAAACTCATTCCCCACACACTGAAACACATCCCCACACACTGAAACCCCTTGCGCACACCCTGAAACACCTTCGCCACACACTGAAACACCTTCCCCACACACTGAAATCCCTTCCGCAAACAGTGAAACCCTTCCCCACACACTGAAACCTCTTCCCCATACATTGAAACACATCCCCACACATTGAAACCACTTTCCCACACACTGAAACCCCTTCCACACACACTGAAACACATTCCCCACACACTGAAACCCATTCCCCACACACTGAAACCTCTTCCGCACACACTGAAAATCCTTCCGCACACACTGAAACACCTTCCCCCACACTGAAACCCATTCCCCACACAGTGACAACCCCTTCCGCACACACTGAAACACCTTCCCCACACAGTGAAGCCCCTTCATCACACACTGAAACCCCTTCCGCACATAGTGAAACACTTCCCCAAACATTGAAACCCCTTCCCCACACACTGAAACCCCTTCCTCACACACTGAAACACATCCCCACACACTGAAACCCCTTCTTGCACACTGAAACCCCTTCCCCACACTCTGAAAACACTTCCCCCCACACTGAAACCCTTCCCCACACTCAGAAACCCCTTCCCCACTCACTGAAACCCCTTCCCCACACAGTGAAACCCTTACCCACACTCTGAGACCCATTCCCCACACACTGGAACACCTGCCCCACACACTGAAACCCCTTCCCCACACACTGAAACCCCGTCCCCGCACACTGAAACGCCTTCCCCACACACTGAAACTCCTTCCACACACACTGCAATCCATCCCCACACACTGAAACCCATCCCCACACACTGAAACCCCTTCCCCACACACTGAAACTCCTTCCACACACACTGCAATCCATCCCCACACACTGAAACCCATCCCCACACACTGAAACCCCTTCCCCACACACTGAAACACATACCCACACACAGAAACACCTTCCCCACACACTGAAACACCTTCCCCACACACTGAAACACATACCCACACACAGAAACACCTTCCCCACACATTGAAACCCTTCCCCAAACACTGAAACTCATGCCACACACTGAAACACATCCCCACATACTGAAACACCTTCCCCACACACTGAAACACCTTCCCCACACACTGAAACGTCTTCCCCACACACTGAAACACCTTCCCCACACACTGAAATACCATCCACACACTGAAATACCTTTCCCACACACTGAAACCCCTTCCCCACACTCTGGAACCCTTCCCACACACTGAAACACCTTCCCCAAACAGCGACACACCTTCCCCACACACTGAAACAGCTTCCCAACACACTGAAACCCCTTCCCCACACACTAAAACACCTTCCCCACACACTGAAACACATTCCCCACACACTGAAAAATCTTCCCCACACACTGATACCCATTCCGCACAAACTGAAACCCTTCCCCACACACTCAAACCCTTTCCCCACACAATGAAACACTTCCCCACACACTGAAACCCCTTCCCCACACACTGAAACCCCTTCTCCACACACTGAAACACCTTCCCCACACACTGAAACGCCTTCCCCAGAAAACTGAAACATGTTCCCCACACACCGAAACCCATCCCCACACACGGAAACCCCTTCCAAACACACTGAAACACCTTCCCCACACACTGAAACCCTTCCCCACACACTGAAACACCTTCCCCACACACTGAAACACTTCCCCACACACTGAAACACCTTCCCCACACACTGGAACCGCTTCCCCACACACTGAAACCCCATCCCCACACACTGAAACACCTTCCCCACACTCTGAACCCCCATCCCCACACACTGCAACACATCCCCACACACTGAAACACCTTCCCCACACACTGAAACCCCTTCCCCACACACTGAAACCATTCCCCAAACACTGAAACCCATACATCAAAAACTGAAACACATTCTCCACTCACTGAAACCCCTTCCCCACACACTGAAACCCTTTCCCCACACAATGAAACACTTCCCCACACACTGAAACCCCTTCCCCACACACTGAAACCCCTTCTCCACACACTGAAACACCTTCCCAATTCACTGAAACCCCTTCCCCACACACTGAAACCGCGTCCCCGCACACTGAAACTCCTTCCACACACACTGCAATCCATCCCCACACACTGAAACCCATCCCCACAAACTGAAACCCCTTCCCCACACACTGAAACACATACCCACACACAGAAACACCTTCCCCACACACTGAAACCCATCCCCACACACTGAAGCACCTACCCCACACACTGAAACGCCTTCCCCACACACTGAAACCCCTTCCCCACACACTGAAACGCCATCCCCACACATTGAAACCCTTCCCCACACACTGAAACACATGCCACACATTGAAACACATCCCCACATACTGAAACACCTTCCCCACACACTGAAACCCCTTCCCCACACACTGAAACGTCTTCCCCACACACTGAAACACCTTCCCCACACACTGAAATACCATCCACACACTGAAATACCTTTCCCACACACTGAAACCCCTTCCCCACACTATGGAACCCTTCCCACACACTGAAACACCTTCCCCAAACAGTGACACACCTTCCCCACACACTGAAACAGCTTCCCAACACACTGAAACCCCTTCCCCACACACTGAAACACCTTCCCCACACACTGAAACACATTCCCCACACACTGAAAAATCTTCCCCACACACTGATACCCATTCCGCACAAACTGAAACCCTTCCCCACACACTGAAACCCTTTCCCCACACAATGAAACACTTCCCCACACACTGAAACCCCTTCCCCACACACTGAAACCCCTTCCCCACACACTGAAACACCTTCCCCACACACTGAAACGCCTTCCCCAGAAAACTGAAACATGTTCCCCACACACCGAAACCCATCCCCACACACGGAAACCCCTTCCAAGCACACTGAAACACCTTCCCCACACACTGAAACCCTTCCCCACACACTGAAACACCTTCCCCACACACTGGAACCGCTTCCCCACACACTGAAACCCCATCCCCACACACTGAAACACCTTCCCCACACTCTGAACCCCCATCCCCACACACTGCAACACATCCCCACACACTGAAACACCTTCCCCACACACTGAAACCCCTTCCCCACACACTGAAACCATTCCCCAAACACTGAAACCCATACATCACAAACTGAAACACATTCCCCACTCACTGAAACCACTTCCCCACACTCTGAAACCCCTTCCGCACACACTGAAACAGCTTCCCCACAGACTGAAACAACTTCCCCACACACTGAAACCCCTTCCGCACATACTGAAACAACTACCCCACACACTGAAACCCCTTCCCCACACACTGAAACCCCTTCCGCACACAGTGAAACCCTTCCCTACACACTGAAACACCTTCCCCACACACTGAAACACATTCCCACACACTGAAACCCCTTCCCCACACACTGAAACACATCCCACACACTGAAAGCCCTTCCACACACTCTGAAACACCATCCCCACAAACTGAAACACCTTCCCCACACACTGAAACCCCTTCCACACACACTGAAACCCCTTCCGCACACAGTGAAACCCTTCCCTACACACTGAAACACATCCCCACACACTGTAACCCCTTCCCCACACACTGAAACACATCCCACACACTGAAAGCCCTTCCACACACTCTGAAACACCTTCCCCACACACTGAAACAACTTCCCCACACACTGAAACACATCCCCACACACTGACACCCCTTCCATACACACTGAAACACATCCCCACACACTGAAACCCCTTCCCCACACACTGAAACATCTTCCCCACACACTGAAAAACCTTCCCCACACACTGCAATACCATCCACACACTGAAACACCTTTCCCACACACTGAAACCCCTTCCCCACACACTGAAACACATTCCCCACACACTGATAAATCTTTCCCACACACTGATACCCATTCCGCACAAACTGAAACACCTTCCCCACACACTGAAACCCCTTCCCCACACAATGAAACACTTCCGCACACACTGAAAGCCCTTCCCCACACACTGAAACCCCTTTTCCACACACTGAAACGCCTTCCCCACAAACTGATACACGTTCCCCACACACGGAAACCCATCCCCAAACACGGAAAACCCTTCCAAACACATTGAAACACCTTCCCCACACACTGAAACCCTTCCCCACACACTGAAACACCTTCCCCACACAATGAAACACTTCCCCACACACTGAAACTCCTTCCACACACACTGGAACCGCTTCCGCACACACTGAAACCCCATCCCTACTCACTGAAACACCTTCCCCAAAATTTGAACCCCCATCTCCACAAACTGCAACACATCCCCACACACTGAAACACCTTCCCCACACACTGAAACCACTTCCCCACACACTGAAACCCTTCCCCAAACACTGAAAACCATTCACCACAAACTGAAACACATTCCCCACTCACTGAAACCCCTTCCCCACACACTGAAACCCCTTCCGCACACACTGAAACAGCTTCCCCACAGACTGAAACCCCTTCCCCACACACTGAAACACCTTCCGCACATAGTGAAACACCTTCCCCACACACTGAAACCCCTTCCCCACACACTGAAACGCCTTCCACACACAGTGAAACCCTTCCCCACACACTGCAACACCTTCCCACACACTGAAACCCCTTCCCCACACACTGCAACTCCTTCTGCACACAGTGAAACCCTTCCCCACACACTGAAACACCTTCCCCACACACTGAAACACATCCCCACACACTGAAACCGCTTCCCCACACAATGAAACACATCGCCACACACTGAAACCCCTTCCCCACACACTGAAACACCTTCCCCACACACTGAAACACCTTCCCCACACACTGAAACCCCTTCCGCACACAGAGAAACCCTTCCCCACACACTGAAACCCCTTCCCCACACACTGAAATACATCCCCACACACTGAAACCCTTCCCCACACACTGAAACCCCTTCCCCACACACTGAAGCACAACCCCACGCACTGAAACACCTTCCCCACACACTGAAACCCTTTCCCCGCACACTGAAACACTTCCCCAAACACTGAAACCCATTCACCACACACTGAAACACATTCCCCCACACTGAAAGCCTTCCAAACACACTAAAACACATCCCCCACACACAGAAACCCCTTCCCCACACTCTGAAACCCCTTCCCCACACACTGAAACGCCTTCCGCACATACTGAAACCCCTACCGCACACACTGAAACACCTTCCCCACACATTGAAACACCTTCCCCACACACTGAAACCCCTTCCGCACATACTGAAGCACCTTTCCCACACTCTGAAACCCCTTCCCTACATACTGAAAACCCTTCCGCACACAGTGAAACCCTTCCCCACACACTGAAACTCCTTCCCCACACACTGAAACACCTTCGCTACACACTGAAACACATTCCCCACACACTGAAACCCCTTCCACACACAGTGGAACCCTTCCCCACACACTGAAACACATCCCCACACATTGAAACCCCTTCCCCACACACTGAAATCCCTTCCGCACACACTGAAACACCTTCCCCACACACTGAAACCCATTCCCCACAAACTGAAACCCCTTCCGCACACACTGAAAAGCCTTCCGCAGACACTGAAACCCCTTCCCCACAAACTGAAACCCATTCCCCACACACTGAAACCCCTTCCGCACACACTGAAGCACCTTCCCCACACACTGAAACCCCTTCCCCACACACTGAAACCCCTTCATCACACGCTGAAACACATCCCCACACAATGAAACCCCTTCCCGCACATTGAAACCCCTTCCCCAAACACTGAAAACACTTCCCCCCACACTGAAACCCTTCCACACACTCAGAAACCCGTTCCACACTCACTGAAACCCCATCCCCACACACTGAAACCCTTACCCACACTCTGAAACCCATTCCCCACACACTGAAACACCTTCCCCACACACTGAAAACCCTTCTGCACACAGTGAAACCCTTCCCCACACACTGAAACTCCTCCCCCACACACTGAAACACATCACCACACACTGAAACCCCTTCCGCACACACTGAAACACCTTCCCCACACAATGAAACCCATTAGCCACACACTGAAACACCTTCCCCACACACTGAAACCCCTTCCCCACACACTGAAACCCCTTCCGCACACACTGAAACACCATCCCCACACACTGAACCCCCTTCACCACCCACTGAAACCCCTTCCGCACATAGTGAAACAATTCCCCGCACACTGAAACCCCTTCCCCACACACTGAAACCCCTTCCTCACACACTGAAACACCTTCCCCACACACTGAAACCCTTCCCCACACACTGAAACCCCTTCCCCACACAATGAAACACTTCCCCACACACTGAAACCCCTTCCCCACACACTGAAACCCCTTCTCCACATACTGAAACACCTTCCCCACACACTGAAATGCCTTCCCCACAAACTTAAAGACGTTCCCCACACACCGAAACCCCTTACCCACACACGGAAAACCCTTCCAAACGCATTGAAACACCTTCCCCACACACTGAAACACTTTCCCACACACTGAAGCACCTTCCCCAAACACTGGAACCCCTTCCCCACACAATGAAACCCCATTCCCACACAGTGAAACACCTTCCCCACACTCTGAACCCCCATCCCCACACACTGCAACACATCCCCACACAATGAAACCCCATCCCCACACACTGAAACACCTTCCCCACACTCTGAACCCCCATCCTCACATACTGCAACACATCCCCACACACTGAAACACATTCCCCACTCACTGAAACCCCTTCCCCACACACTGAAACACCTTCCGCACACACTGAAACAGCTTCCCCAAAGACTGCAACCCCTTCCCCACACACTGAAACATCTTCCCCACACACTGAAACACCTTCCCCACACACTGCAATACCATCCACACACTGAAACATCTTTCCAACACACTGAAACCACTTCCCCACACACTGAAACACATTCCCCACACACTGATAAATCTTTCCCACACACTGATACCCATTCCGCACAATCTGAAACACCTTCCCCACACACTGAAAGCCCTTCCCCACACACTGAAACCCCTTCTCCACACACCGAAACGCCTTCCCCACAAACTGAAACACGTTCCCCACACACGGAAACCCATCCCCACACAAGGAAACCCCTTCCAAACACACTGAAACACCTTCCCCACACACTGAAACCCTTCCCCACACACTGAAACACCTTCCCCACACAATGAAACACTTCCCCACACACTGAAACTCCTTCCACACACACTGGAACCGCTTCCGCACACACTGAAACACCATCCCCACTCACTGAAATACCTTCCCCACAATTTGAACCCCCATCCCCACAAACTGCAACACATCCCCACGCACTGAAACACTTTCCCCACACACTGAAACCCCTTCCCCACACACTGAAACCCTTCCCCAAACACTGAAAACCATTCACCACAAACTGAAACACATTCCCCACTCACTGAAACCCCTTCCCCACACACTGAAACCCCTTCCGCACACATGGAAACAGCTTCCCCACAGACTGAAACCCCTTCCCCACACACTGAAACACCTTCCGCACATACTGAAACACCTTCCCCACACACTGAAACCCCTTCCCCACACACTGAAACCCCTTCCGCACACAGTGAAACCCTTCCCTACACACTGAAACACCTTCCCCACACACTGCAACACATCCCCACACACTGAAACCCCTTCCCCACACACTGAAACACATCCCACACGCTGAAAGCCCTTCCACACACTCTGAAACACCTTCCCCAAACACTGAAACACCTTCCCCACACACTGAAACCACTTCCCCACTCACTGCAACTCCTTCTGCACACACTGAAACCCTTCCCCACACACTGAAACACCTTCCCCACACACTGAAACACATCCCCACACACTGAAACCCCTTCCTCACACAATGCAACACATCGCCACACACTGAAACCCCTTCCCCACACACTGAAACACCTTCCCCACATACTGAAACACCTTCCCCACACACTGAAACCCCTTCCATACACGTTGAAATACATCCCCAAACACTGAAACCCTTCCCCACACACTGAAACCCCTTCCCCACACACTGAAGCACGACCCCACGCACTGAAACACCTTCCCCACACACTGAAACCCCTTCCCCGCACACTGAAACACTTCCCCAAACACTGAAACCCATTCACCACACACTGAAACACATTCCCCCACACTGAAAGCCTTCCAAACACACTGAAACACATTCCCCACACACTGAAACCCCTTCCCCACACACTGAAACCCCTTCCCCACACACTGAAACCCCTTCCCCACACACTGAAACCACTTCCGCACACACTGAAACACCTTCCCCACACATTGAAACACCTTCCCCACACACTGTAACCCCTTCCGCACATACTGAAGCACCTTCCCCACACACTGAAACCCCTTCCCCACATACTGAAACCCCTTCCGCACACAGTGAAACCCTTCCCCACACACTGAAACTCCTTCCCCACACACTGAAGCACATCCCCACACACTGAAACCCCTTCCGCACACAGTGAAACCCTTCCCCACACACTGAAACACATCCCCACACATTGAAACCCCTTCCCCTCACACTGAAATCCCTTCCGCACACACTGAAACACCTTCCCCACACACTGAAACCCATTCCCCACAAACTGAAACCCTTTCCGCACACACTGAAAAGCCTTCCGCAGACACTGAAACTCCTTCCCCACAAACTGAAACCCATTCCCCACAAACTGAACCCCGTTCCGCACACACTGAAACACCTTCCCCAGACACTGAAACCCCTTCCCCACACACTGAAACCCCTTCATCACACACTGAAACACATCCCCACACAATGAAACCCCTTCCCGCACACTGAAACCCCTTAGCCAAACACTGAAAACACTTCCCCCCACACTGAAACCCTTCCACACACTCAGAAACCCCTTCCACACTCAATGAAACCCCATCCCCACACACTGAAACCCTTACCCACACTCTGAAACCCATTCCCCACACACTGAAACACCTTCCCCACACACTGAAAACCCTTCTGCACACAGTGAAACCCTTCCCCACACACTGAAACTCCTCCCCCACACACTGAAACACATCCCCACACACTGAAACCCCTTCCGCACACACTGAAACACCTTCCCCACACACTGAAACCCATTAGCCACACACTGAAACACCTTCCCCACACACTGAAACCATCTTCCCCACACACTGAAACCCCTTCCGCACACACAGAAACACCATCCCCACACACTGAAACCCCTTCACCACCCACTGAAACCCCTTCCGCACATAGTGAAACAATTCCCCGCACACTGAAACCCCTTCCCCACACACTGAAACCCCTTCCTCAATCACTGAAACACTTCCCCACACACTGAAAAACATTCCCCACACACTGAAACCCCTTCTGGACACACTGAAACACCTTCCCCACACACTGAAACCCTTCCCCACACACTGAAACCCCTTCCCCACACAATGAAACACTTCCCCACACACTGACCCCCTTCCCCACACACTGAAACCCCTTCTCCACATACTGAAACACCTTCCCCACACACTGAAATGCCTTCCCCACAAACTGAAAGACGTTCCCCACACACCGAAACCCCTTACCCACACACGGAAACCCCTTCCAAACGCATTGAAACACCTTCCCCACACACTGAAACACTGTCCCACATTCTGAAGCACCTTCCACACATACTGAAACACCTTCCCCACACACTGAAACCCCTTCCGCACACAGTGAAACCCTTCCCCACACACGGAAACACCTTCCCCACACACTGAAACACATCGCCACAGACTGAAACCCCTTCCCCACAAACTGAAACACATACCCACATACTGAAACCCCTTCCACACACACTGAAACCCATCCCCACACAATGAAACCCATCCCTGCACACTGAAACACATCCCCACACACTGAAACCCCTCCCCACACACTGAAACACATCCCCACACACTGAAATCCCTTCCCCACACACTGAACCACCTTCCCCACACTCTGAAACCCCTTCCCCACACACTGAAACACCTTGCCAACACAATGAAACACATCCCCACACACGGAAACACATCCCCACATACTGAAACACATCCCCACACACTGAAATCCCTTCCCCACACACTGAAACACCTTTCCCACACACTGGAACCCCTTCCCCACACACTGAAACACCTTCCCCACACAATGAAACCCCTTCCCCACACACTGAAACACCTTCCCCACACACTGAAACACCTTCCCCACACACTGAAACACCTTCCCCACACACTGAAATCCCGTCCACACACACTAAACCCTTCCCCACACTCTGAAACCCCTTCCCCACTCACTGAAACACCTTCCCCACAAACTGTAACACTTTCCCCACACACTGAAACCCCTTCTGCACACAATACAACCCATCCCCACAAACTGACAACCATCCCCACACACTGAAACCCATTCCCCACACACTGAAACCCCATCCAAAAACACTGAAACCATTCCCCACACACTGAAACACATGCCACAAACTGAAACACATCCCCAAACACTGAAACACCTTCCCCACACACTGAAACCCCTTCCCCGCACACTAAAACATCTTCCCCACACATTGCAACACCTTCCCCACACACGGAAATACCATCCACACACTGAAACACCATTCCCACACACTGAAACCCCTTCCCCACACACTGGTACCCTTCCCCACACACTGAAACACCTTCCCCAAATACAGACACCCCGCCCCTACACACTGAAACACCTTCCCCACACACTGAAACCCCTTCCCCACACACTGAAACACATTCCCCACACACTGAAAAACCTTTCCCACACACTGAAACCATTTGCGCAAACACTGAAACACCTTCCCCACACACTGAAACCCTTCCCCACACACTGAAACCCCTACCCCGCACAATGAAACACTTCCCCACACACTGAAACCCCTTCCCCACAAACTGAAACCCCTTCTGCACACTCTGAAACACCTTCCCCACACACTGAAATGCCTTCCCCACACACTGAAACACCTTCCCCACATACCAAAACCCCTTCCCCACACACGGAAACCCCTTCCACACAAACTGAAACACCTTCCCCACACAGTGAAACCCTTCCCCAAACACTGAAACTCCTTCCCCACACACTGAGACACTTCCCCACACACTGAAACACCTTCCCCACACACTGAAACCCCATTCCCCACAGACTGAAACCCTTCCCCAAACACTGAAACCCATTCACCACAAATTGAAACACATTCCCCTCTCACTGAAACCCCTTCCCCACATACTGAAACGCCTTCCGCACACACTGAAACCCCTTCCGCACACACTGAAACAGCTTCCCCATAGACTGAAACCCCTTCCCCACATCTGAAACCCCTTCCGCACATACTGAAACACCTTCCCCACACACTGAAACACCTTCCCCACACACTGAAACCCCTTCCGCACACAGTGAAACCCTTCCCCACACTCTGAAACACCTTCCCCACACAATGAAACACGTCCCCACACACTGAAACCCCTTCCCCACTCCCTGAAACACATTCCAACACACTGAAACACCTTCCCCACACACTGAAACACCTTCCCCACACACTGAAACCCCTTCTGCACACAGTGAAACCCTTCCCCACACACTGAAACACCTTCCCCACACACTGACACACATCCCCACACACTGAAACCCCTTCCCCACACACTGAAACACCTTCCCCACACACTGAAACACCTTGCCCACACACTGAAACCCCTTCCGCACACAGAGAAACCCTTCCCCACACACTGAAACCCCTTCCCCACACACTGAAATACATCCCCACACACTAAAACCCTTCCCCACACACTGAAACCCCTTCCCCACACACTGAAGCACATCCCCACGCACTGAAACCCCTTCCACACACACTGAAACCCCTTCCCCGCACACTGAAACCTTTCCCCAAACACTGAAACCCATTCACCACACACTGAAACATATTCCCCACACACTGAAGGCCTTCCAAACACACTGAAGCACATTCCCCACACACTGAAACCCCTTCCCCACACACTGAAACCCCTTCCCCACACACTGAAACGCCTTCCACACACACTGAAACCCCTTCCGCACACACTGAAACACCTTCCGCACACAATGAAACACCTTCCCCACACACTGAAACCACTTCCGCACATAGTGAAACAGCTTCCCCACACACTGAAACCCCTTCCCACACGCTGAAACCCCTTCCGCACACAGTGAAACCCTTCCCCACACACTGTAACTCCTTCCCCACACACTGAAACACATCCCCACACACTGAAACCCCTTCCGCACATACTGAAACACCTTCGCCACACACTGAAACACCTTCCCCACACACTGAAACCCCTTCCGCACAAAGTGAAACCCTTCCCCACACACTGAAACCCCTTCCCCACACACTGAAACACATCCACACACATTGAAGCCCCTTCCCCACACACTGAAACCCCTTCCACACACACTGAAACACCTTCCCCACACACTGAAACCCATTCCCCACACACTGAAACCCCTTCCGCACAAACTGAAACACCTTCCCCACACACTGAAATGCCTTCCCCACACACTGAAACACCTTCCCCACACACCAAAACCCCTTCCTCACACACGGAAACCCCTTCCACACAAACTGAAACACCTTCCCCACACACTGAGACACTTCCCCACACACTGAAACACCTTCCCCACACATTGCAACCCCTTCCCCACACACTGAAACACCTTCCCCACAGACTGAAACACCTTCCCCACACTCTGAAACCCCATACCCACACAATGCAACACATCCCCACACACTGAAACACCTTCCCCACACACTGAAACCCCTTCCCCACAGACTGAAACCCTTCCCCAAACACTGAAACCCATTCACCACAAACTGAAACACATTCCCCTCTCACTGAAACCCCTTCCCCACATACTGAAACGCCATCCGCACACACTGAAACCCCTTCCGCACACACTGAAACAGCTTCCCCATAGACTGATACCCCTTCCCCACTCCCTGAAACACATTCCCACACACTGAAACACCTTCCCCACACACTGAAACACCTTCCCCACACACTGAAACCCCTTCTGCACACAGTGAAACCCTACCCCACACACTGAAACACCTTCCCCACACACTGACACACATCCCCACACACTGAAACCCCTTCCCCACACACTGAAACACCTTCCCCACACACTGAAACACCTTGCCCACACACTGAAACCCCTTCCGCACACAGAGAAACCCTTCCCCACACACTGAAACCCCTTCCCCACACACTGAAATACATCCCCACACACTAAAACCCTTCCCCACACACTGAAACCCCTTCCCCACACACTGAAGCACATCCCCACGCACTGAAACCCCTTCCACACACACTGAAACCCCTTCCCCGCACACTGAAACCTTTCCCCAAACACTGAAACCCATTCACCACACACTGAAACATATTCCCCACACACTGAAGGCCTTCCAAACACACTGAAGCACATTCCCCACACACTGAAACCCCTTCCCCACACACTGAAACCCCTTCCCCACACACTGAAACGCCTTCCACACACACTGAAACCCCTTCCGCACACACTGAAACACCTTCCGCACACAATGAAACACCTTCCCCACACACTGAAACCACTTCCGCACATAGTGAAACAGCTTCCCCACACACTGAAACCCCTTCCCACACGCTGAAACCCCTTCCGCACACAGTGAAACCCTTCCCCACACACTGTAACTCCTTCCCCACACACTGAAACACATCCCCACACACTGAAACCCCTTCCGCACATACTGAAACACCTTCGCCACACACTGAAACACCTTCCCCACACACTGAAACCCCTTCCGCACAAAGTGAAACCCTTCCCCACACACTGAAACCCCTTCCCCACACACTGAAACACATCCACACACATTGAAGCCCCTTCCCCACACACTGAAACCCCTTCCACACACACTGAAACACCTTCCCCACACACTGAAACCCATTCCCCACACACTGAAACCCCTTCCGCACAAACTGAAACACCTTCCCCACACACTGAAATGCCTTCCCCACACACTGAAACACCTTCCCCACACACCAAAACCCCTTCCTCACACACGGAAACCCCTTCCACACAAACTGAAACACCTTCCCCACACACTGAGACACTTCCCCACACACTGAAACACCTTCCCCACACATTGCAACCCCTTCCCCACACACTGAAACACCTTCCCCACAGACTGAAACACCTTCCCCACACTCTGAAACCCCATACCCACACAATGCAACACATCCCCACACACTGAAACACCTTCCCCACACACTGAAACCCCTTCCCCACAGACTGAAACCCTTCCCCAAACACTGAAACCCATTCACCACAAACTGAAACACATTCCCCTCTCACTGAAACCCCTTCCCCACATACTGAAACGCCATCCGCACACACTGAAACCCCTTCCGCACACACTGAAACAGCTTCCCCATAGACTGATACCCCTTCCCCACATCTGAAACTCCTTCCGCACATACTGAAACACCTTCCCCACACACTGAAACACCTTTCCCACACACTGAAACCCCTTCCGCACACAGTGAAACCCTTCCCCACACTCTGAAACACCTTCCCCACACAATGAAACACGTCCCCACACTCTGAAACCCCTTCCCCACACACTGAAACACATTCCCACACACTGAAACACCTTCCCCACACACTGAAACACCTTCCCCACACACTGAAACCCCTTCTGCACACAGTGAAACCCTTCCCCACACACTGAAACACCTTCCCCACACACTGACACACATCCCCACACACTGAAACCCCTTCCCCACACACTGAAACACCTTCCCCACACACTGAAACACCTTGCCCACACACTGAAACCCGTTCCGCACACAGAGAAACCATTCCCCACACACAGAAACCCCTTCCCCACAAACTAAAACATCTTCCCCACACACTGAAACACCTTCCCCAAACACTGAAATACCATCCACACACTGAAACACCTTTCCCACACACTGAAACCCCTTCCCCACACACTGGAACCCTTCCCCACACACTGAAACACCTTCCCCAAACACTGACACCCCTTCTCCACACATTGAAACAGCTTCCCCACACACTGAAACCCCCTTCCCCACGCACTGAAACACCTTCCCCACACTCTGAAACATATTCACCACACACTGAAAACCTTCCCCACACACTGAAACCCCTTGCACACACACTGAAACACCTTCCCCACACATTGAAACCCTTCCCCACACACTGAAACCCCTTCCGCACACAATGTAACACTTCCCCACACACTGAAATCCCTTCCCCACACACTGAAACCCCTTCTACACCCTCTGAAACACCTTCCCCACACACTGAAACGCTTCCCCACACACTGAAAAACCTTCCCCACACACGGAAACCCCTTCCACACAAACGGAAACACATTCCTCACACACTGAAACACATCCCCACACACTGAAACACCTTCCCCACACACTGGAACCCCTTCCCCACGCACTGAAACCCCTTCCCCACACACAGAAACACCTTCCCCACACTCTGAAACCCCATCCCCACACACCGCAACACATCCCCACACACGGAAACACCGCCCCACACACTGAAACCCCTTCCTCACACACTGAAACACTTCCCCAAACACTGAAATCCATTCACCACAAACTGAAACACATTCCCCACTCACTGAAACCCCTTCCCCACACACTGAAACGCCTTCCGCACACACTGAAACCCCTTCCGCACACAGTGAAACAGGTTCCCCACAGACTGAAACACCTTCGCCACACACTGAAACCCCTTCCGCACATACTGAAACAGCTTCCCCACACACGGAAAACCCTTCCCCACACATTGAAATCCCTTCCAAACACAGTGAGACCCTTCCCCACACACTGAAACACCTTCCCCACACACTGAAATACATCCCCACACACAGAAACCCCTTCCCCACACACTGAAACACATCCCCACACACTGAAACCCCATCCCCACACACTGAAACACCTTCCCCACACACTGAAACACCTTCCGCACACACAGAAACCCCTTCCCCACACACTGAAACCCCTTCTGCACACAGTGAAACCTTTCCCGACACACTGAAACACCATCCCCACACTCTGAAACACATCCCCACACACTGAAACCCCTTCCCCACACACTGAAACACATCCCCACACACTGAAACCCCTTCCCCACACACTTTAACTCCTTCCCCACACTGTGAAACCCCTTCCGCACACAGACAATCCCTTCCCCACACACTGAAACCCCTTCCCCACACACTGAAATACGTCCCCACACACTGAAACCCCTTCCCCACACACTGAAACCCCTTCCCCACACACTGAAACGTCTTCCGCACACACTGAAACCCTTACCGCACACACTGAAACACCTTCCCCACACACTGAAACACCTTCCCCACACGCTGAAACCCATTCCACACATACTGAAACACCTTCCCCACACACTGAAACCCCTTCCCCACACACTGAAACCCCTTCCGCACACAGTGAAACCCTTCCCCACACACTGAAACTCCTTCCCCACGCACTGAAACACATCCCCACACACTGAAACCCCTTATGCACACAGTGAAACCCTTCCCCACACACTGAAACCCCTTCCCCAAACACTGAAACACATCCCCAAACATTGAAACCCCTTCCCCACACACTGAAACACCTTCCGCACACACTGAAACACCTTCCCCACACACTGAAACCCATTCCCTACACACTGAAACCCCATCCGCACGCACTGAAAATCCTTCCACACACACTGAAACACCTTCCCACACACTGAAACCCTTTTCCCACACACTGAAACCCCTTCCACACACACTGAAACACCTTCCCCAAACACTGAAACCCCTTCACCACACACTGAAACCCCTTCCGCACATAGTGAAACACTTCCCCACACACTGAAATCCCTTCCCCACACACTGAAACCCCTTCCTCACACACTGAAACACATCCCCACACACTGAAACCCCTTCCCGCACTCTGAAACCCGTTCCCCACACACTGAAACATCTTCCCCACAAAATGAAACCCCTTCCCCACACACTGAAACCACTTCCCCACACACTGAAACACCTTCCCCACACACTGAAACCCCTTCCACACACACTGAAACCCATCCCCACACACTGAAACCCATCCCCACACACTGAATACCCTTCCGCACACACTGAATCCCCTTCCCCACACATTGAAATACATCCCCACACACAGAAACACCTTCCTCACACACTGAAACCACTTCTGCACACATTGAAACCCATCCCCACACACTGAAACCCACCCCCACACACTGAAACCCATCTCCACACACTGAAACACCTTCCCCACACACTGAAACACTTCCCCACACACTGAAACACATCCCCACACACTGAAACACATCCCCACACACTGAAACACCTTCCGCACACACTGAAACCCCTTCCCCACACAATGAAACACCTTCCCCACACACTGAAACCCATCCCCACACACTGAAACACCTTCCCCACACACTGACACACATCCCCACACACTGAAACACATCCCCACACACTTAAGCACATCCCCACGCACTGAAAGACATACCCCACACACTGAAACACCTTCCCCACACACTGAAACACCTTCCCCACACACTGAAACACATCCCCACACACTGAAACACATCCCCACACACTGAAGCACATCCCCACGCACTGAAACACATTCCCCACCACTGAATCCCCTTCCCCACACACTGAAACACCTTCCCCACACACTGGAACACCTTCCCCACACACTGAAACCCATCCCCACACACTGAAACCCCGTCCCCACACACTGAAATTCATCCCCACACACTGAAACACCTTCCCAACACACTGAAACACCCTCTGCAGACACTGAAACTCAGCCCCACACACTTAAACCCATCTCCCAACATTGAAACCCAGCCCCACACACTGACACCTATCCCTACACACTGAAACACCTTCCCCACACACTGAAACACATTCACCACACACTGAAAAACCTTCCCCACACACTGAAAGCCCTTGCACGCACACTGAAACACCTTCCCCACACACTGAAACCCTTCCCCACACACTGAAAGCCCTTCCGCACACAATGAAACACTTCCCCACACACTGAAACCCCTTCCCCACACACTGAAACCCCTTCTCCACCCTCTGAAACACCTTCCCCACACACTGAAACGCCTTCCCCACACACTGAAACACCTTCCCCACACACCGAAACCCCTTCCCCACACACGGAAACCCCTTCCACACAAACTGAAACACCTTCCCCACACACTGAAACACCTTCCCCACACACTGAAACCCTTCCCCACACACTGAAACACATCCCCACACACTGAAGCACATCCCCACACACTGAAACCACTTCTGCACATACTGAAACACCTTCCCCACAAACAAAAAATTACCTTCCCCACACACTGAAATCCCTTCCCCACACACTGAAATAACTTCCCCACACACTAAAACCCTTCCCCACACTCTGAAACACCTTCCCCACACAATGAAACACGTCCCCACACACTGAAACCCCTTCCCCACTCCCTGAAACACATTCCCACACACTGAAACACCTTCCCCACACACTGAAACACCTTCCCCACACACTGAAACCCCTTCTGCACACAGTGAAACCCTTCCCCACACACTGAAACACCTTCCCCACACACTGACACACATCCCCACACACTGAAACCCCTTCCCCACACACTGAAACACCTTCCCCACACACTGAAACACCTTGCCCACACACTGAAACCCCTTCCGCACACAGAGAAACCCTTCCCCACACACTGAAACCCCTTCCCCACACACTGAAATACATCCCCACACACTAAAACCCTTCCCCACACACTGAAACCCCTTCCCCACACACTGAAGCAAATCCCCACGCACTGAAACCCCTTCCACACACACTGAAACCCCTTCCCCGCACACTGAAACCTTTCCCCAAACACTGAAACCCATTCACCACACACTGAAACATATTCCCCACACACTGAAGGCCTTCCAAACACACTGAAGCACATTTCCCACACACTGAAACCCCTTCCCCACACACTGAAACCCCTTCCCCACACACTGAAACGCCTTCCACACACACTGAAACCCCTTCCGCACACACTGAAACTCCTTCCGCACACAATGAAACACCTTCCCCACACACTGAAACCACTTCCGCACATAGTGAAACAGCTTCCCCACACACTGAAACCCCTTCCCCACACGCTGAAACCCCTTCCGCACACAGTGAAACCCTTCCCCACACACTGTAACTCCTTCCCGACACACTGAAACACATCCCCACACACTGAAACCCCTTCCGCACATACTGAAACACCTTCGCCACACACTGAAACACCTTCCCTACACACTGAAACCCCTTCCGCACAAAGTGAAACCCTTCCCCACACACTGAAACCCCTTCCCCACACACTGAAACACATCCACACACATTGAAACCCCTTCCCCACACACTGAAACCCCTTCCACACACACTGAAACACCTTCCCCACACACTGAAACCCATTCCCCACACACTGAAACCCCTTCCGCACAAACTGAAACACCTTCCCCACACACTGAAATGCCTTCCCCACACACTGAAACACCTTCCCCACACACCAAAACCCCTTCCTCACACACGGAAACCCCTTCCACACAAACTGAAACACCTTCCCCACACACTGAGACACTTCCCCACACACTGAAACACCTTCCCCACACATTGCAACCCCTTCCCCACACACTGAAACACCTTCCCCACAGACTGAAACACCTTCCCCACACTCTGAAACCCCATACCCACACAATGCAACACATCCCCACACACTGAAACACCTTCCCCACACACTGAAACCCCTTCCCCACAGACTGAAACCCTTCCCCAAACACTGAAACCCATTCACCACAAACTGAAACACATTCCCCTCTCACTGAAACCCCTTCCCCACATACTGAAACGCCATCAGCACACACTGAAACCCCTTCCGCACACACTGAAACAGCTTCCCCATAGACTGATACCCCTTCCCCACATCTGAAACTCCTTCCGCACATACTGAAACACCTTCCCCACACACTGAAACACCTTTCCCACACACTGAAACCCCTTCCGCACACAGTGAAACCCTTCCCCACACTCTGAAACACCTTCCCCACACAATGAAACACGTCCCCACACACTGAAACCCCTTCCCCACACACTGAAACACATTCCCACACACTGAAACACCTTCCCCACACACTGAAACACCTTCCCCACACACTGAAACCCCTTCTGCACACAGTGAAACCCTTCCCCACACACTGAAACACCTTCCCCACACACTGACACACATCCCCACACACTGAAACCCCTTCCCCACACACTGAAACACCTTCCCCACACACTGAAACACCTTGCCCACACACTGAAACCCGTTCCGCACACAGAGAAACCCTTCCCCACACACAGAAACCCCTTCCCCACAAACTAAAACATCTTCCCCACACACTGAAACACCTTCCCCAAACACTGAAATACCATCCACACACTGAAACACCTTTCCCACACACTGAAACCCCTTCCCCACACACTGGAACCCTTCCCCACACACTGAAACACCTTCCCCAAACACTGACACCCCTTCTCCACACATTGAAACAGCTTCCCCACACACTGAAACCCCCTTCCCCACGCACTGAAACACCTTCCCCACACTCTGAAACATATTCACCACACACTGAAAACCTTCCCCACACACTGAAACCCCTTGCACACACACTGAAACACCTTCCCCACACATTGAAACCCTTCCCCACACACTGAAACCCCTTCCGCACACAATGTAACACTTCCCCACACACTGAAATCCCTTCCCCACACACTGAAACCCCTTCTCCACCCTCTGAAACACCTTCCCCACACACTGAAACGCTTCCCCACACACTGAAAAACCTTCCCCACACACGGAAACCCCTTCCACACAAACGGAAACACATTCCTCACACACTGAAACACATCCCCACACACTGAAACACCTTCCCCACACACTGGAACCCCTTCCCCACGCACTGAAACCCCTTCCCCACACACAGAAACACCTTCCCCACACTCTGAAACCCCATCCCCACACACCGCAACACATCCCCACACACGGAAACACCGCCCCACACACTGAAACCCCTTCCTCACACACTGAAACACTTCCCCAAACACTGAAATCCATTCACCACAAACTGAAACACATTCCCCACTCACTGAAACCCCTTCCCCACACACTGAAACGCCTTCCGCACACACTGAAACCCCTTCCGCACACAGTGAAACAGGTTCCCCACAGACTGAAACACCTTCGCCACACACTGAAACCCCTTCCGCACATACTGAAACAGCTTCCCCACACACGGAAAACCCTTCCCCACACATTGAAATCCCTTCCAAACACAGTGAGACCCTTCCCCACACACTGAAACACCTTCCCCACACACTGAAATACATCCCCACACACAGAAACCCCTTCCCCACACACTGAAACACATCCCCACACACTGAAACCCCATCCCCACACACTGAAACACCTTCCCCACACACTGAAACACCTTCCGCACACACAGAAACCCCTTCCCCACACACTGAAACCCCTTCTGCACACAGTGAAACCTTTCCCGACACACTGAAACACCATCCCCACACTCTGAAACACATCCCCACACACTGAAACCCCTTCCCCACACATTGAAACACATCCCCACACACTGAAACCCCTTCCCCACACACTTTAACTCCTTCCCCACACTCTGAAACCCCTTCCGCACACAGACAATCCCTTCCCCACACACTGAAACCCCTTCCCCACACACTGAAATACGTCCCCACACACTGAAACCCCTTCCCCACACACTGAAACCCCTTCCCCACACACTGAAACGTCTTCCGCACACACTGAAACCCTTACCGCACACACTGAAACACCTTCCCCACACACTGAAACACCTTCCCCACACGCTGAAACCCATTCCACACATACTGAAACACCTTCCCCACACACTGAAACCCCTTCCCCACACACTGAAACCCCTTCCGCACACAGTGAAACCCTTCCCCACACACTGAAACTCCTTCCCCACGCACTGAAACACATCCCCACACACTGAAACCCCTTCTGCACACAGTGAAACCCTTCCCCACACACTGAAACCCCTTCCCCAAACACTGAAACACATCCCCAAACATTGAAACCCCTTCCCCACACACTGAAACACCTTCCGCACACACTGAAACACCTTCCCCACACACTGAAACCCATTCCCTACACACTGAAACCCCATCCGCACGCACTGAAAATCCTTCCACACACACTGAAACACCTTCCCACACACTGAAACCCTTTTCCCACACACTGAAACCCCTTCCACACACACTGAAACACCTTCCCCAAACACTGAAACCCCTTCACCACACACTGAAACCCCTTCCGCACATAGTGAAACACTTCCCCACACACTGAAATCCCTTCCCGACTCACTGAAACCCCTTCCTCACACACTGAAACACATCCCCACACACTGAAACCCCTTCCCGCACTCTGAAACCCGTTCCCCACACACTGAAACATCTTCCCCACAAAATGAAACCCCTTCCCCACACACTGAAACCACTTCCCCACACACTGAAACACCTTCCCCACACACTGAAACCCCTTCCACACACACTGAAACCCATCCCCACACACTGAAACCCATCCCCACACTCTGAATACCCTTCCGCACACACTGAATCCCCTTCCCCACACATTGAAATACATCCCCACACACAGAAACACCTTCCTCACACACTGAAACCACTTCTGCACACATTGAAACCCATCCCCACACACTGAAACCCACCCCCACACACTGAAACCCATCTCCACACACTGAAACACCTTCCCCACACACTGAAACACTTCCCCACACACTGAAACACATCCCCACACACTGAAACACATCCCCACACACTGAAACACCTTCCGCACACACTGAAACCCCTTCCCCACACAATGAAACACCTTCCCCACACACTGAAACCCATTCCCACACACTGAAACACCTTCCCCACACACTGACACACATCCCCACACACTGAAACACATCCCCACACACTGAAGCACATCCCCACGCACTGAAAGACATACCCCACACACTGAAACACCTTCCCCACACACTGAAACACATCCCCACACACTGAAACACATCCCCACACACTGAAGCACATCCCCACGCACTGAAACACATTACCCACCACTGAATCCCCTTCCCCACACACTGAAACACCTTCCCCACACACTGGAACACCTTCCCCACACACTGAAACCCATCCCCACACACTGAAACCCCGTCCCCACACACTGAAATTCATCCCCACACACTGAAACACCTTCCCAACACACTGAAACACCCTCTGCAGACACTGAAACTCAGCCCCACACACTTAAACCCATCTCCCCACATTGAAACCCAGCCCCACACACTGACACCTATCCCTACACACTGAAACACCTTCCCCACACACTGAAACACATTCACCACACACTGAAAAACCTTCCCCACACACTGAAACCCCTTGCACGCACACTGAAACACCTTCCCCACACACTGAAACCCTTCCCCACACACTGAAAGCCCTTCCGCACACAATGAAACACTTCCCCACACACTGAAACCCCTTCCCCACACACTGAAACCCCTTCTCCACCCTCTGAAACACCTTCCCCACACACTGAAACGCCTTCCCCACACACAGAAACACCTTCCCCACACACCGAAACCCCTTCCCCACACACGGAAACCCCTTCCACACAAACTGAAACACCTTCCCCACACACTGAAACACATCCCCACACACTGAAGCACATCCCCACACACTGAAACCACTTCTGCACATACTGAAACACCTTCCCCACAAACAAAAAATTACCTTCCCCACACACTGAAATCCCTTCCCCACACACTGAAATAACTTCCCCACACACTGAAACACCTTCCCCACACAGCGATAACACTTCCCCACACACTGAAACCCTTCACCACACACAGAAACCCCTTCCGCACACAGTTAAACCCTTCCCCACACACTGAAACCCCACCCCACTCACTGAAACCACTTCCCCACACACTGAATACCCTTCCACACACAATGAAACACCTTCCCCACACAATGAAACAGCTTCCCCACGCACTGAATCCCCTTCCCCAGACACTGAAACCCCTTCCGCACGCAATGAGTCACCTTCCCCACACAATGAAACACAGACGCCACACACTGCAACACCTTCCCTACACACTGAAACCCCATCCCCACACACTGAAACACATCCCCACACACTGAAACACATTCCCCACACACTGAAACCCCTTCCCCACAAACTGAAACCCTTCCCCAAACACTGAAACACCTTCCCCACACACTGAAACCCATTCCCCACACACTGAAACCCCATCCGCAAGCACTGAAAATCCTTCCACACACTCTGAAACACCTTCCCACACACTGAAACCAATTCCCCACACACTGAAACCCCTTCCGCACACACTGAAACACTTTCCCCACACACTGAAACCCCTTCACAACACACTGAAGCACCTTCCACACATAGTGAAACACTTCCCCACACACTGAAATCCCTTCCCCACACACTGAAATCCCTTCCTCACACACTGAAACACATTCCCACACACTGAAACCCCTTCCAGCACTCTGAAACCCGTTCCCCACACACTGAAACACCTTCCCCACACACTGAAGCCCCTTCCACACACACTGAAACCCATCCCCACACACTGAAACCCATCCCCACACACTGAATACCCTTCCGCACACACTGAATCCCCATCCCCACACATTGAAACATATCCCCACACGCAGAAACATCTTCCCCACACACTGAAACCACTTCCGCACACACTGAAACCCCTTCCCCACACACTGAAACACCTTCCCCACACACTGAAGCCCCTTCCACACACACTGAAACCCATCCCCACACACTGAAACCCATCCCCACACACTGAATACCCTTCCGCACACACTGAATCCCCATCCCCACACATTGAAACATATCCCCACACGCAGAAACACTTTCCTCACACACTGAAACCCCTTCTGCACACACTGAAAACCATCCCCACACACTGAATCCCACCCCCAAACACTGAAACCCATCTCCACACACTGAAACACCTTACCCACACACTGAAACACTTCCCCACTCACTGAAACACATCCCCACACACTGAAACACATCCCCACACACTGAAACACCTTCCGCACACACTGAAACCCCTTCCCCACACAATGAAACCCCTTCCCCACACACTGAAACCCATCCCCACACACGGAAACACTTCCCCACACACTGAAACACATCCCCACACACTGAAACACATCCCCACACACTGAAACACCTTCCGCACACACTGAAACCCCTTCCCCACACAATGAAACACCTTCCCCACACACTGAAACTCAGCCCCACACACTTAAACCCATCTCCCCACATTGAAACCCAGCCCCACACACTGACACCTATCCCTACACACTGAAACACCTTCCCCACACACTGAAACACATTCACGACACACTGAAAAACCTTCCCCACACACTGAAACCCCTTTCACGCACACTGAAACACCTTCCCCACACACTGAAACCCTTCCCCACACACTGAAACCCCTTCCTCACACACTGAAACACATTCCCACACACTGAAACCCCTTCCCGCACTCTGAAACCCGTTCCCCACACTTTGAAACATCTTCCCCACACACTGAAACCCCTTCCGCACACACTGAAACCCCTTCCCCACACACTGAAACACCTTCCCCACACACTGAAACCCCTTCCACACACACTGAAACCCATCCCCACACACTGAAACCCATCCCCACACACTGAATACCCTTCCGCACACACTGAATCCATTTCCCCACACATTGAAACACATCCCCACACGCAGAAACACTTTCCTCACACACTGAAACCCCTTCTGCACACACTGCAAACCATCCCCACACACTGAAACCCACCCCCAAACACTGAAACCCATCTCCACACACTGAAACACCTTACCCACACACTGAAACACTTCCACACTCACTGAAACACATCCCCACACACTGAAACACATCCCCACACACTGAAACACCTTCCGCACACACTGAAACCCCTTCCCCACACAATGAAACACCTTCCCCACACACTGAAACCCATCCCCACACACTGAAACACTTCCCCACACACTGAAACACATCCCCACACACTGAAACACATCCCCACACACTGAATCACCTTCCGCACACACTGAAACCCCTTCCCCACACAATGAAACACCTTCCCCACACACTGAAACTCAGCCCCACACACTTAAACCCATCTCCCAACATTGAAACCCAGCCCCACACACTGACACCTATCCCTACACACTGAAACACCTTCCCCACACACTGAAACACATTCACCACACACTGAAAAACCTTCCCCACACACTGAAACCCCTTGCACGCACACTGAAACACCTTCCCCACACACTGAAACCCTTCCCCACACAGTGAAAGCCCTTCCGCACACAATGAAACACTTCCCCACACACTGAAACCCCTTCCCCACACACTGAAACCCCTTCTCCACCCTCTGAAACACCTTCCCCACACACTGAAACGCCTTCCCCACACACTGAAACACCTTCCCCACACACCGAAACCCCTTCCCCACACACGGAAACCCCTTCCACACAAACTGAAACACCTTCCCCACACACTGAAACACCTTCCCCACACACTGAAACCCTTCCCCACACACTGAAACACATCCCCACACACTGAAGCACATCCCCACACACTGAAACCACTTCTGCACATACTGAAACACCTTCCCCACAAACAAAAAATCACCTTCCCCACACATTGAAATCCCTTCCCCACACACTGAAATAACTTCCCCACGCACTGAAACACCTTCCCCACACAGCGATAACACTTCCCCACAGACTGAAACCCTTCCCCACACACAGAAACCCCTTCCGCACACAGTTAAACCCTTCCCCACACACTGAAACCCCACCTCACTCACTGAAACCCCTTCACCCACACACTGAATACCCTTCCACACACAATGAAACACCTTCCCCACACAATGAAACAGCTTCCCCACGCACTGAATCCCCTTCCCCAGACACTGAAACCCCTTCCGCACGCAATGAGTCACCTTCCCCACACAATGAAACACCGACGCAACACACTGCAACACCTTCCCTACACACTGAAACCCCATCCCCACACACTGAAACGCATCCCCACACACTTTAACACATTTCCCACACACTGAAACCCCTTCCCCACAGACTGAAACCCTTCCCCAAACAATGAAACACATTCACCACACACTGAAACACATTCCGCACACACTGAAACACCTTCCCCACACACTGAAATCCATTCCCCACACACTGAAACCCCATCCGCACGCACTGAAAATCCTTCCACACACACTGAAACACCTTCCCACACACTGAAACCAATTCCCCACACACTGAAACCCCTTCCGCACACACTGAAACACTTTCCCCACACACTGAAACCCCTTCACAACACACTGAAGCCCCTTCCGCACATAGTGAAACACTTCCCCACACACTGAAATCCCTTCCCCACACACTGAAACCCCTTCCTCACACACTGAAACACATTCCCACACACTGAAACCCCTTCCCGCACTCTGAAACCCGTTCCCCACACTTTGAAACATCTTCCCCACACAGCTGAAACCCCTTCCGCACACACTGAAACCCCTTCCCCACACACTGAAACACCTTCCCCACACACTGAAACCCCTTCCACACACAAATAAATCCATCCCCACACACTGAAACCCATCCCCACACACTGAATACCCTTCCGCACACACTGAATCCCCTTCCCCACACATTGAAACACATCCCCACACGCAGAAACACTTTCCTCACACACTGAAACCCCTTCTGCACACACTGAAAACCATCCCCACACACTGAATCCCACCCCCAAACACTGAAACCCATCTCCACACACTGAAACACCTTACCCACACACTGAAACACTTCCCCACTCACTGAAACACATCCCCACACACTGAAACACATCCCCACACACTGAAACACCTTCCGCACACACTGAAACCCCTTCCCCACACAATGAAACACCTTCCCCACACACTGAAACACATCCCCACACACTGAAATACTTCCCCACACACTGAAACACATCCCCACACACTGAAACACATCCCCACACACTGAAACATCTTCCGCACACACTGAAACCCCTTCCCCACACAATGAAACACCTTCCACACACACTGAAACCCATCCCCACACACTGAAACACCTTCCCCACGCACTGAAACACATCCCCACACACTGAAACACATCCCCACACACTGAAGCACATCCCCACGCACTGAAACACATTCCCCACAGACTGAAACTCTTCCCCACACACTGAAACCCCTTCCGCACACAATGAAACACTTCCCCACACACTGAAACCCCTTCCCCACACACTGAAACCCCTACTCCACCCTCTGAAACACCATCCCCACACACTGAAACGCCTTCCCCACATACTGAAACACCTTCCCCACACACCGAAACCCTTCCCCACACACGGAAACCCCTTCCACACGAACTGAAACACCTTCCCCACACACTGAAACACCTTCCCCACACACTGAACCCCTTCCCCACACACTGAACACATCCCCACACACTGACGCACATCCCCACACACTGGAAACCACTTCTGCACATACTGAAACACCTACCCCACAAACAAAAAATCACCTTCCCCACACACTGAAATCCCTTCCCCACACACTGAAATAACTTCCCCACACACTGAAACACATTCCCCACACAGCGATAACACTTCCCCACACACTGAAACCTTTCCCCACACACAGAAACCCCTTCCGCACACAGATAAACCCTTCCCCACACACTGAAACCCCACCCCACTCACTGAAACCCCTTCCCCACACACTGAATACCCTTCCACACACAATGAAACACCTTCCCCACACAATGAAACAGCTTCCCCACGCACTGAATCCCCTTCCCCACACACTGAAACCCCTTCCGCACGCAATGAGTCACCTTCCCCACACAATGAAACACCGACGCCACACACTGAAACACCTTCCCTACACACTGAAACCCCATCACCACACACTGAAACACATCCCCACACACTGAAACACATTCCCCACACACTGAAACCCCTTCCCCACAAACTGAAACCCTTCCCCAAACACTGAAACACATTCACCACACACTGAAACACCTTCCGCACACACTGAAACACCTTCCCCACACACTGAAACCCATTCCCCACACACTGAAACCCCATCCGCACGCACTGAAAATCCTTCCACACACACTGAAACACCTTCCCACACACTGAAACCCATTCCCCACACACTGAAACCCCTTCCGCACACACTGAAAAACCTTCCCCACACACTGAAATCCCTTCCCCACACACTGAAACCCCTTCCTCACACACTGAAAAACATCCCCACACACTGAAACCCCTTCCCGCACTCTGAAACCCGTTCCCCACACACTGAAACATCTTCCCCACACACTGAAACCCCTTCCCAACACACTGAAACCACTTCCCCACACACTGAAACACCTTTCCCACACACTGAAACCCCTTCCACACACACTGAAACCCATCCCCACACACTGAAACCCATCCCCACACACTGAATACCCTTCCGCACACACTGAATCCCCTTCCCCACACATTGATACACATCCCCACACACAGAAACACTTTCCTCACACACTGAAACCCCTTCTGCACACACTGAAAACCATATCCACACACTGAAACCCACCCCCAAACACTGAAACCCATCTCCACACATTGAAACACCTTCCCCACACACTGAAACACTTCCCCACACACTGAAACACATCCCCACACACTGAAACACATCCCCACACTCTGAAAAACCTTCCGCACACACTGAAACCCCTTCCCCACACAATGAAACACCTTCCCCACACACTGAAACCCATCCCCACACACTGAAACACCTTCCCCACACACTGAAACACATCCCCACACACTGAAACACATCCCCACACAATGAAGCATATCCCCACGCACTGAAACACATTCCCCGCCACTGAAACCCCTTCCCCACACAGTGAATACCCTTCCACACACAATGAAACACCTTCCCCACACAATGAAACAGCTTCCCCAAGCACTGAATCCCCTTCCCCAGACACTGAAACCCCTTCTGCACGCAATGAGTCACCTTCACCACACAATGAAACACCGACGCAACACACTGCAACACCTTCCCTACACACTGAAACCCCATCCCCACACACTGAAACACATCCCCACACACTGAAACACATTCCCCACACACTGAAACCCCTTCCCCACAGACTGAAACCCTTCCCCAAACACTGAAACACATTCACCACACACTAAAACACATTCCGCACACACTGAAACACCTTCCCCACACACTGAAACCCATTCCCCACACACTGAAACCCCATCCGCACGCACTGAAAATCCTTCCACACACACTGAAACTCCTTCCCACACACTGAAACCAATTCCCCACACACTAAAACCCCTTCCGCACACACTGAAACACTTTCCCCACACACTGAAACCCCTTCACAACACACTGAAACCGCTTCCGCACACACTGAAACCCATCCCCACACACTGAAACCCCTTGCTCACACACTGAAACACATTCCCACACACTGAAACCCCTTCCTCACACACTGAAACACATTCCCACACACTGAAACCCCTTCCCGCACTCTGAAAACCGTTCCCCACACTTTGAAACATCTTCCGCACACACTGAAACCCCTTCCGCACACACTGAAACCCCTTCCCCACACACTGAAACACCTTCCTCACACACTGAAACCCCTTCCACACACACTGAAACCCATCCCCACACACTGAAACCCATCCCCACACACTGAATACCCTTCCGCACACACTGAATCCCCTTCCCCACACATTGAAACACATCCCCACACGCAGAAACACTTTCCTCACACACTGAAACCCCTTCTGCACACACTGAAAACCATCCCCACACACTGAATCCCACCCCCAAACACTGAAACCCATCTCCACACACTGAAACACCTTACCCACACACTGAAACACTTCCCCACTCACTGAAACACATCCCCACACACTGAAACACATCCCCACACACTGAAACACCTTCCGCACACACTGAAACCCCTTCCCCACACAATGAAACACCTTCCCCACACACTGAAACCCATCCCCACACACTGAAACACTTCCCCACACACTGAAACACATCCCCACACACTGAAACACATCCCCACACACTGAAACACCTTCTGCACACACTGAAGCCCCTTCCCCACACAATGAAACACCTTCCCCACACACTGAAACCCATCCCCACACACTGAAACACCTTCCCCACGCACTGAAACACATCCCCACACACTGAAACACATCCCCACACACTGAAGCACATCCCTACGCACTGAAACACATTCCCCACAGACTGAAACTCTTCCCCACACACTGAAACCCCTTCCGCACACAATGAAACACTTCCCCACACACTGAAGCCCCTTCCCCACACACTGAAACCCCTTCTCCACCCTCTGAAACACCATCCCCACACACTGAAACGCCTTCCCCACACACTGAAACACCTTCCCCACACACCGAAACCCCTTCCCCACACATTGAAACCCCTTCCACACATAATGAAACACCTTCCCCACACACTGAAACCCCTTCCCAACACACTGAAACCACTTCCCCACACACTGAAACACCTTTCCCACACACTGAAACCCCTTCCACACACACTGAAACCCATCCCCACACACTGAAACCCATCCCCACACACTGAATACCCTTCCGCACACACTGAATCCCCTTCCCCACACATTGATACACATCCCCACACACAGAAACACTTTCCTCACACACTGAAACCCCTTCTGCACACACTGAAAACCATATCCACACACTGAAACCCACCCCCAAACACTGAAACCCATCTCCACACATTGAAACACCTTCCCCACACACTGAAACACTTCCCCACACACTGAAACACATCCCCACACACTGAAACACATCCCCACACTCTGAAAAACCTTCCGCACACACTGAAACCCCTTCCCCACACAATGAAACACCTTCCCCACACACTGAAACCCATCCCCACACACTGAAACACCTTCCCCACACACTGAAACACATCCCCACACACTGAAACACATCCCCACACAATGAAGCATATCCCCACGCACTGAAACACATTCCCCGCCACTGAAACCCCTTCCCCACACAGTGAATACCCTTCCACACACAATGAAACACCTTCCCCACACAATGAAACAGCTTCCCCAAGCACTGAATCCCCTTCCCCAGACACTGAAACCCCTTCTGCACGCAATGAGTCACCTTCACCACACAATGAAACACCGACGCAACACACTGCAACACCTTCCCTACACACTGAAACCCCATCCCCACACACTGAAACACATCCCCACACACTGAAACACATTCCCCACACACTGAAACCCCTTCCCCACAGACTGAAACCCTTCCCCAAACACTGAAACACATTCACCACACACTGAAACACATTCCGCACACACTGAAACACCTTCCCCACACACTGAAACCCATTCCCCACACACTGAAACCCCATCCGCACGCACTGAAAATCCTTCCACACACACTGAAACACCTTCCCACACACTGAAACCAATTCCCCACACACTAAAACCCCTTCCGCACACACTGAAACACTTTCCCCACACACTGAAACCCCTTTACAACACACTGAAACCGCTTCCGCACACACTGAAACCCATCCCCACACACTGAAACCCCTTGCTCACACACTGAAACACATTCCCACACACTGAAACCCCTTCCTCACACACTGAAACACATTCCCACACACTGAAACCCCTTCCCGCACTCTGAAAACCGTTCCCCACACTTTGAAACATCTTCCGCACACACTGAAACCCCTTCCGCACGCACTGAAACCCCTTCCCCACACACTGAAACACCTTCCTCACACACTGAAACCCCTTCCACACACACTGAAACCCATCCCCACACACTGAAACCCATCCCCACACACTGAATACCCTTCCGCACACACTGAATCCCCTTCCCCACACATTGAAACACATCCCCACACGCAGAAACACTTTCCTCACACACTGAAACCCCTTCTGCACACACTGAAAACCATCCCCACACACTGAATCCCACCCCCAAACACTGAAACCCATCTCCACACACTGAAACACCTTACCCACACACTGAAACACTTCCCCACTCACTGAAACACATCCCCACACACTGAAACACATCCCCACACACTGAAACACCTTCCGCACACACTGAAACCCCTTCCCAACACAATGAAACACCTTCCCCACACACTGAAACCCATCCCCACACACTGAAACACTTCCCCACACACTGAAACACATCCCCACACACTGAAACACATCCCCACACACTGAAACACCTTCTGCACACACTGAAGCCCCTTCCCCACACAATGAAACACCTTCCCCACACACTGAAACCCATCCCCACACACTGAAACACCTTCCCCACGCACTGAAACACATCCCCACACACTGAAACACATCCCCACACACTGAAGCACATCCCTACGCACTGAAACACATTCCCCACAGACTGAAACTCTTCCCCACACACTGAAACCCCTTCCGCACACAATGAAACACTTCCCCACACACTGAAGCCCCTTCCCCACACACTGAAACCCCTTCTCCACCCTCTGAAACACCATCCCCACACACTGAAACGCCTTCCCCACACACTGAAACACCTTCCCCACACACCGAAACCCCTTCCCCACACATTGAAACCCCTTCCACACATAATGAAACACCTTCCCCACACACTGAAACCCCTTCCCAACACAATTAATCACCTTCTGCACACAATGGAACACCTTCCGCTCACACTGAACCACCTTCCCCACACACTGAAACTCCTTCCTCACACACTGAAACCCCTTCCTCACACACTGAAACACCTTCCCCACACACTGAAACCCCTTCTGCACAAAGTGAAAGCCTTCCCCACACACTGAAACCCCTTCCGCACACACTCAAACCCCGTCCCCACACACTGTAATCCTTGCCCACACACTGAAACACTTCCCCACAGACTGGAAACCCTTCCCCACACACTGAAACCCCTACCCCACACACTGAAACCCTTCCCCGCACACTGAAACCCCTTCCCCACACAATGAAACCCCTTCCCCACACATTGAAACCCCTTCCACACATAATGAAACACCTACCCCACAACCAAAAAATCACCTTCCCCACACAGCGATAACCCTTCCCCACACACTGAAACCCCACCCCACTCACTGAAACCCCTTCCCCACACACTGAATACCCTTCCACACACCATGAAACACCTTCCCCACACAATGAAACAGCTTCCCCACGCACTGAATCCCCTTCCCCACACACTGAAACCCATTCCGCACGCAATGAGTCACCTTCCCCACACAATGAAACACCGACGCCACACACTGAATCCCCATCCCCACACACTGAAACACATCCCCACACACTGAAACACATTTCCCACACACTGAAACCACTTCCCCACAGACTGAAACCCTTCCCCAAACACTGAAACACTTTCACCACACACTGAAACACCTTCCGCACACACTGAAACACCTTCCCCACACACTGAAACCCATTCCCCACACACTGAAACCCATTCCCCACACAGTGAAACCCCATCCGCACGCACTGAAAATCCTTCCACACACACTAAAACACCTTCCCACACACTGAAACCCATTCCCCACACACTGAAACCCCTTCCGCACCCACTGAAACACCTTCCCCACACACTGAAACCCCTTCACCACTCCCTGAAACACCTTCCGCACATAGTGAAACACTTCCCCACACACTGAAATCCCTTCCCCACACACTGAAACCCCTTCCTCACACACTGAAACACATCCCCACACACTGAAACCCCTTCCCGCACTCTGAAACCCGTTCCCCACACACTGAAACACCTTCCCCACACACTGAAACCCCTTCCCCACACACTGAAACCCCTTCCCCACACACTGAAACACCTTCCCCACACACTGAAACCCCTTCCACACACACTGAAACCCATCCCCACACACTGAAACCCATCCCCACACACTGAATACCCTTCCGCACACACTGAATCCCCTTCCCCACACATTGAAACACATCCCCACACACAGAAACACTTTCCTCACACACTGAAACCACTTCTGCACACACTGAAAACCATCCCCACACACTGAAACCCACCCCCAAACACTGAAACCCATCTCCACACACTGAAACACCTTCCCCACACACTGAAACACTTCCCCACACACTGAAACACATCCCCACACACTGAAACACATCCCCACACACTGAAACACCTTCCGCACACACTGAAACCCCTTCCCCACACAATGAAACACCTTCCCCACACACTGAAACCAATCCCCACACACTGAAACACCTTCCCCACACACTGAAACACATCCCCACACACTGAAACACATCCCCACACAATGAAGCACATCCCCACGCACTGAAACACATTCCCCACCACTGAAACCCCTTCCCCACACACTGAAACACCTTCCCCACACACTGGAACACCTTCCCCACACATTGCAACCCATCCCCACACACTGAAACCCCGTCCCCACACACTGAAACACCTTCCCCACACACTGAAACACCTTCCCCACACACTGAAACACCCTCTGCAGACACTGAAACTCAGCCCCACACACTTAAACCCATCTCCACACATTAAAACCCAGCCCCACACACTGAAACCAGTCCCTACACACTGAAGCACCTTCCCCACACACTGAAACCCTTCCCCACACACTGAAACACATCCCCACACACTGAAGCACATCCCCACACACTGAAACCACTTCTGCACATACTGAAACACCTTCCCCACAAACAAAAAATCACCTTCCCCACACACTGAAATCCCTTCCCCACACACTGAAATAACTTCCCCACACACTGAAACAGCTTCCCCACACAGCGATAACACTTCCCCACACACTGAAACCCTTCCCCACACACAGAAACCCCTTCCGCACACAGTTAAACCCTTCCCCACACACTGAAACCCCACCCCACTCACTGAAACACCTTCCCCACACACTGAATACCCTTCCACACACAATGAAACACCTTCACCACACACTGAATACCCTTCCACACACAATGAAACACCTTCCCCACACAATGAAACACCTTCCCCACGCACTGAATCCCCTTCCCCACACACTGAAACCCCTTCCGCACACAATGAGACAACTTCCCCACACAATGAAACACCTACGCCACACACTGAAACACCGTCCCTGCACACTGAAACCCCATCCCCACACACTGAAACACATCCCCACACACTGAAACACATTCCCCACACACTGAAACCCCTTCCCCACAGACTGAAACCCTTCCCCAAACACTGAAACACATTCACCACACACTGAAACACATTCCCCACACACTGAAACCCTTCCCCACACACTGAAACACCTTCCCCACACACTGAAACACCTTCCCCACACACTGAAACCTCTTCCCCACAGACTGAAACGCCTTCCGCACACACTGAAACCCCTTCCGCCCACACTGAAAAACATTCCCCACACACTGAAGCCCCTTCCCCACACACTGAAACCCCTTCAGCACATACTGAAACACCTTCCCCACACACTGAAATCCCTTCCCCACACACTGAAACCCCTTCCGCACACAGTGAAAACCTACCCCACACACTGAAAAACCTTCCCCACACACTGAAACACATCCCCATACACTGAAACACCATCCGCACACACTGAAACACATCCCCACACAATGAAACCCCTTCCCCACACACTGAAACACCTTCTCCAAACACTAAACCACCTTCCCCACACACTGAAAACCATTCCGCACACAGTGAAACACCTTCCCCACACACTGAAACCCCTTCCCCACACACTGAAACCCCTTCCTCACACACTGAAACCCCTTCCACACACACTGAAACACCTTCCCCAAACACTGAAACCCCTTCCGCACACAGTGAAAGCCTTCCCCACACACTGAAACCCCTTCCTCACACTTTGAAAGAAATAGCCACACACTGGAACCCCTTCCCCAAAGTCTGAAACACATCCCCACACACTGCAACCCCTTCCCCACACACTGAAACACATACCCACACACTGAAACACCTTCCCCACACAATGAAACCGCATCCCCACACACTGATACACATCCACACCAACTGAAACACATTCCCCACACACTGAAACTCCTTCCCCACATACTGAAACCCTTCCCCAAACACTGAAACCCATTCACCACACACTGAAACTCATTCCCCACACACTGAAACCCTTCCCCACACACTGAAACACCTTCCCCACACACTGAAACACGTTCCCCACACACTGAAAACCCTTCCCCATACACTGAAACGCCATCCGCACACATTGAAGCCCCTTCCGCAAACACTGAAAAAACTTCCCCACACACTGAAACCCATTCCCCACACACTGAAACCCCTTCCGCACACAGTGAAACCGTTCCCCACTCACTGAAAAACCTTCCCCACACACTGAAACACATGCCCACACACCGAAACCCCTTCCCCACACACTGAAACACATCCCCACACACTGAAACCCCTTCCCCACACACTGAAACACCTTCCCCACAGACTGAAACAACTTCTCCACACACTGAAACCCCTTCCGCAAATAACGAAATACCTTCCCCACACACTGAAACCCGTTCCCCGCACACTGAAACCCCTTCCGCACACACTGAAACACCTGCCCCACTCACTGAACCCTTTCACCACACACTGAAACTCCTTCCTCACACACTGAAACCTCTTCCACACACACTGAAACACCTTCCTCACACACTGAAACCCCTTCCCCACACACTGTAACACATACCCACACACTGAAACACCTTCCCCACACACTGAAACCCCTTCCCCACACACTGAAACCCCTTCCGCACACAGGGAATCCCTTCCCCACACACTGAAACCCCTTCCCCACACACTTAAACACCTTCCCCACACACTGAAACCCTTCCCCACGCACTGAAACCCCTTCCGCAAACACTGAAACCCTTCCCCACACACTGTAATCCTTCCCCACACAATGAAACACTTCCCCACAGACTGAAACCCCTTCCCCACACACTGAAACCCCTACCCCACACACTGAAACCCTTCCCCGCACACCGAAACCCCTTCCCCACACAATGATACCCCTTCCCCACACATTGAAACCCCTTCCACACATAATGAAACACCTTCCCCACACACTGAAACCCCTTCCCAACACAATTAATCACCTTCTGCACACAATGGAACACCTTCCGCTCACACTGAACCACCTTCCCCACACACTGAAACTCCTTCCTCACACACTGAAACCCCTTCCTCACACACTGAAACACCTTCCCCACACACTGAAACCCCTTCTGCACAAAGTGAAAGCCTTCCCCACACACTGAAACCCCTTCCGCACACACTCAAACCCCGTCCCCACACACTGTAATCCTTCCCCACACACTGAAACACTTCCCCACAGACTGGAACCCCTTCCCCACACACTGAAACCCCTACCCCACACACTGAAACCCTTCCCCGCACACCGAAACCCCTTCCCCACACAATGAAACCCCTTCCCCACACATTGAAACCCCTTCCACACATAATGAAACAGCTTCCCCACACACTGAAACACCTTCCCCACACAATGAATCACCTTCCGCACACAATGGAACACCTTCCGCTCACACTGAACCACCTTCCCCACACACTGAAACCCCTTCCTCACACACTGAACCCCCTTCCTCACACGCTGAAACACCTTCCCCACACACTGAAACCCGTTCAGCACAAAGTGAAAGCCTTCCCCACACACTGAAACCCCTTACCCAATCATTGGAACACATCCCCACACACTGAAATCCCTTCCCCACAGACTGAAAGACATCCCCACACACTGGAACCCCTTCCCCACACACTGAAACACATCCCCACACACTGAAACACCTTCCCCAAACACTGAAACCCCTTCCCCACACACTGAAACCCCTTCCGTACACAGTTAAACCCTTCCCCACACACTGAAACCCTTCCCCACACACTGAATCCCCTTCCGCACACACTGAAACCCTTCCCCACACACTGAAACCCCTTCCGCACACACTGAAACCCCGTCCCCACACACTGTAATCCTTCCCCACACACTGAAACACTTTCCCACACACTGAAACCCCCTCCCCACACACTGAAACCCCTTACCACACACTGAAACCCTTCCCCACACACTGAAACACCTTACCCACACACTGAAACACCTTCCCCACACACTGAAACCTCTTCACCTCAATCTGAAACGCCTTCCGCACACACTGAAACCCCTTCCGCACAAACTGAAAAACCTTCCCCAAACACTGAAACCCCTTCCCCACACACTGAAACCCCTTCAGCACATACTGAATCACCTTCCCCAGACACCGAAATCCCTTCCCCACACACTGAAAATCCTTCCCCACACACTGAAACACATCCCCATACACTGAAACCCCTTCCCCACACACTGAAACACATCCCCACACAGTGAAACCCCATCCCCACACACTGAAACACCTTCCCCAAACACTGAACCATCTTCCTCACACACTGAAACCCCTTCCGCACATATTGAAACACCTTCCCCACACACTGAAACCCGTTCCCCACCCACTGAAACACCTTCCCCACACACTGAAACCCCTTCCGCACACAGTGAAACACCTGCCCCACACACTGAAACCCCTTCCGCACTAACTGAAAAACCTTCCCCAAACACTGAAACCCCTTCCCCACACACTGAAACCCCTTCAGCACATACTGAAACACCTTCCCCAGACACTGTAATCCCTTCCCCACACACTGAAACCCCTTCCGCACACAGTGAAACCCTTCCCCACACACTGAAAATCCTTCCCCACACACTGAAACACATCCCCATACACTGAAACCCCTTCCCCACACACTGAAACACATCCCCACACAGTGAAACCCCTTCCCCACACACTGAAACACCTTCCCCACACACTGAACCATCTTCCCCACACACTGAATCCCCTTCCGCACATATTGAAACACCTTCCCCACACACTGAAACCCGTTCCCCACCCACTGAAACACCTTCCCCACACACTGAAACCCCTTCCGCACACAGTGAAACACCTTCCCCACACACTGAAACCTCTTCCCCACACACTGAAATCCCTTCCGCACACACTGAAGCCCCTTCCGCACACAGTGAAACACCTTCCCCACACACTGAAACCTCTTCCCCACACACTGAAACCCCTTCTTCACACACTGAAACCCCTTCCACACACACTGAAACACCTTCCCCACACACTGAAGCCCCTTCCCCACACACTGAAACCCCTTCAGCACATACTGAAACACCTTCCCCACACACTGAAATCCCTTCCCCACACACTGAAACCCCTTCCACACACAGTTAAAATCTACCCCACACATTGAAAAACCTTCCCCACACACAGAAACACATCCCCATACACTGAAACACCATCCCCACACACTGAAATACATCCCCACACACTGAAACCCCTTCCCCACACACTGAAACACCTTCTCCACACACTGAACCACCTTCCCCACACACTGAAAACCTTTCCGCACACAGTGAAACACCTTCCCCACACACTGAAACCCCTTCCCCACACACTGAAACCCCTTCCTCACACACTCAAACCCCTTCCACAGACACTGAAACACCTTCCCCACACACTGAAACACCTTCCGCACACAGTGAAAGCAATCCCCACACACTGAAACCCCTTCCCCACCCTCTGAAAGAAATAGCCACACACTGGAACCCCTTCCCCAAAGTCTGAAACACATCCCCACACACTGCAACCCCTTCCCCACACACTGAAACACATACCCACACACTGAAAAACCTTCCCCACACAATGAAACCCCATCCCCGCACATTGAAACACATCCACACACACTGAAACATATTCCCCACACACTGAAACCCCTTCCCCACATGCTGAAACCCTTCCCCAAACACTGAAACCCATTCACCACACACTGAAACAAATTCCCCACACGCAGAAACCCTTCCCCACACACTGAAACACCTTCCCCACACACTGAAACACGTTCCCCACACACTGAAACCCCTTCCCCATACACTGAAACGCCATCCGCACACATTGAAACCCCTTCCGCAAACACTGAAAAGACTTCCCCACACACTGAAACCCCTTCCCCACACACTGAAACCCCTTCCGCACACAGTGAAACCGTTCCCCACTCACTGAAAAACTTTCCCCACACACTGAAACACATGCCAAAATACTGAAACCCCTTCCCCACACACTGAAACACATCCCCACACGCTGAAACCCCTTCCCCACACACTGAAACACCATCCCCACACACTGATACACCTTCTCCACACACTGAAACCCCTTCCGCACAGAATGAAATACCTTCCCCACACACGGAAACCCGTTCCCCGCACACTGAAACACCTTCTGCACACACTGAAACCCCTTCCGCACACACTGAAACACCTTCCCCACTCACTGAACCCTTTTACCACACACTGAAACCCCTTCCTCACAAACTGAAACCCCTTCCACAAACACTGAAACACCTTCCTCACACACTGAAACCCCTTCCCCATACACTGAAACACATACCCACACACTGAAACACCTTCCCCACAACTGAAACCCCTTCCCCACACACTGAAACCCCTTCCGCACACAGTGAATCCCTTCCCCACACACTGAAACCCCTTCCCCACACACTGAAACACCTTCCCCACACACTGAAACCCTTCCCCACACACTGAATCCCCTTCCGCACACACTGAAACCCTTCCCCGCACACCGAAACCCCTTCCCCACACAATGAAACCCCTTCCCCACACATTGAAACCCCTTCCACACATAATGAAACACCTTCCCCACACACTGAAACCCCTTCCCCACACAATGAATCACCTTCCGCACACAATGGAACACCTTCCGCACACACTGAAACACCTTCCCCACAAACTGAAACTCCTTCCCCACACACTGAAACCCCTTCCTCACACACTGAAACCCCTTCCTCACACACTGAAACACCTTCCCCACACACTGAAACCCGTTCCGAACAAAGTGAAAGCCTTCCGCACACACTGAAACCCCTTACCCACACATTGAAACACCTTCCCCACACACTGAAACCCTTCCCCACACACTGAATCCCCTTCCGCACACACTGAAACCCCGTCGCCACTCACTGTAATCCTTCCCCACACACTGAAACACTTTCCCACACACTGAAACCCCTTCCCCACACACTGAAACCCCTCCCCACACACTGAAATCCTTCCCCACACACTGAAACACCTTCACCACACACTGAAACACCTTCCCCACACACTGAAACCTCTTCCACTCAATCTGAAACGCCTTCCGCACACACTGAAACACTTCCGCACAAACTGAAAAACCTTCCCCACACACTGAAACCCCTTCCCCACACACTGAAACTCCTTCAGCACATACTGAAACACCTTCCCCAGACACTGAAATCCCTTCCCCACACACTGAAACCCCTTCCGCACACAGTGAAACACTTCCCCACACACTGAAAATCCTTCCCCACACACAGAAACACATCCCCATACACTGAAACCCATTCCCCACACACTGAAACACATCCCCACACATTGAAACCCCTTCCCCACACACTGAAACACCTTCCCCACACACTGAACCACCTTCCCCACGCACTGAAACCCCTTCTGCACACATTGAAACACCTTCCCCACACACTGAAACCCGTTCCCCACCCACTGAAACACCTTCCCCACACACTGAAACCCCTTCCGCACACAGGGAAACACCTTCCCCACACAATGAAACCTCTTCCCCACACACTGAAACCCCTTCCTCACACACTGAAACCCCTTCCACACACACTGAAACACCTTCCCCACACACTGAAACCCCTTCCACACACAGTGAAAGCCTTCCCCACACACTGAAACCCCTTCCCCACTATCTGAAAGACATACCCACACACTAAAACCCCTTCCCCACTCTCTGAAAGACATACCCACACACTGAAACCCCTTCCCCACAGTCTGAAAACACATCCCCACACACTGCAACCCCTTCCCCACACACTGAAACACATACCCACACACAATGAGACACCTTCCCCACACAATGAACCCGCATCCCCACACACTGAAACCCATTCACCACACACTGAAACACATTCCCCACACACTGAAACCCTTCCCCACACACTGAAACACCTTCCCCACACACTGAAACACATTCCCCACACACTGAAACCCCTTCCCCATACACTGAAACGACTTCCGCACACACTGAAACCCCTTCCGCACACACTGAAATACCTTCCCCACACACTGAAACTCCTTCCCCACACATTGAAATCCCTTCCGCACATACTGAAACACATTCCCCACACTCTGAAACCCCTTCCCCACACACTGTAACCCCTTCCGCACACAGTGAAACCGTTCCCCACTCACTGAAAAACCTTCCCCACACACTGAAACACATCCCCACAGACTGAAACCCCTTCCCCACACACTGAAACACATCCCCACACACTGAAACCCCTTCCCCACACACTGAAACACCTTCCCCACACACTGAAACTCCTTCTCCACACACTGAAACCGCTTCCGCACAGAATGAAACACCTTCCCCACACACTGAAACCCGTTCCCCACACACTGAAACACCTTCTGCACACACTGAAACCCCTTGCGCACACACTGAAACACCTTCCCTACTCACTGAAACCCTTTCCTCACACACTGAAACCCCTTCCTCACACACTGAAGCCCCTTCGCACACAGTGAAAGCCTTCCCCACACACTGAAACCCCTTCCCCACTCTCTGAAAGACATACCCACACACTGAAACCCCTTCCCCACTCTCTGAAAGACCTCCCCAAACACTGAAACCCCTTCCCCACACACTGAAACACATCCCCACACAGTGAAACACCTTCCCCACACACTGAAACCTCTTCCCCACACACTGAAACGCATTCCGCACACACTGAAACCCCTTCCGCACACACTGAAAAACCTTCCCCACACACTGAAACCCCTTCCACACACACTGAAACCCCTTCAGCACACACTGAAACACCTTCCCCACACACTGAAATCCCTTCAACACACAATGAAACCCCTTCCACACACACTGAAACACCTTCCCCACACACTGAAACCCCTTCCGCACACAGAGAAAGCCTTCCCCACACACTGAAAACCCTTCCGCACACACTGAAACACATCCCCACACACAGAATCCCCTTCCCCACAGTCTGAAACACATCCCCACACACTGAAACCCCTTCCCCACACACTGAAACACATACCCACACAGTGAAACAACTTCCCCACACACTGAAACCCCATCCGCACAGAGTGAAACCCTTCCCCACACACTGAAACCCCTTCGCAACACACTGAAACACCTTCCCCATACACTGAAACCCTTCCCCACACACTGAATCCCCTTCCGCAAACACTGAAACCCTTCCCCACGCACTGAAACCCCTCCCCCACACACTGAAACCCCTTCCCCACACACTGAAACACATACCCACACAGTGAAACAACTTCCCCACACACTGAAACCCCATCCGCACAGAGTGAAACCCTTCCCCACACACTGAAACCCCTTCGCAACACACTGAAACACCTTCCCCATACACTGAAACCCTTCCCCACACACTGAATCCCCTTCCGCAAACACTGAAACCCTTCCCCACGCACTGAAACCCCTCCCCCACACACTGAAACCCCTTCCACACACAATGAAACACCTTCCCCACACACTGAAACCCATTCCACACACAGTGAAACCCTTACCCACACATTGACACCCCTTCCCCACTCACTGAAACCATTACCCACACTCTGAAACCCCTTCCCCACACACTGAAACACCTTCCCCATACACTGAAACCCCTTACCCACACACTGAAACCCCTTCCCCTCACACTGAAACATCTTCCCCACACACTGAAACCCCTTCCGCACACACTGAAACCCATCCCCACTCACTGAAACCCCTTCCCCACACACTGAAACACATCCCCCACACTGAAATACCTTCCCCACACACTGAAACCACCTCCGCAGACACTGAAACCCAGCCCCACACACTGAAACCCCTTCTGCACACACTGAAACCCATCCCCACACACTGAAACCCATCCCCACACACCGAAACCCCCTCCGCAGACACTGAAACCCAGCCCCACACACTGAAATCCATCCCCACACATTGAAACCCAGCCCCGCACACTGAGATCCATCCCCACTCACTGAAACCCCTTCCCCACACACTGCAACACATCCCCCACACTGAAATACCTTCCCCACACACTGAAACCACCTCCGCAGACACTGAAACCCAGCCCCACACACTGAAACCCCTTCCGCACAAACAGAAAACCCTTCCCCACACACAGAAACTCCTTCCCCACGCACTGAAACCCCATCCCCACACACTGAAACACATTCCCCACAAACAGAAACCCTTTCCCCACAGACTGAAACCCTTCCCCAAACACTGAAACCCATTCACTACACACTGAATCACATACCCCACACACTGAAACGCCTTACCCCACACACTGAAACACATCCCCACACACTAAAACCCCTTCCCCACACACTGAAACAGCTTCCCAACCAACTGAAACACCTTCCCCACCAACTGAAACCACTTCCCCACACATTGAAACACCTTCCCCACACAATGAAACACCTTCCGCAAGCAATGAAACACCTTCCACACACACTGAAACACCTTCCCCACACACTGAAACCCCTTGCCCACACACTGAAACACCTTCCTCACACACTGAAACCCCTTCCACACACTCTGAAACACCTTCCCCACACACTGAAACGCCTTCCACACACAGTCAAAGCCTTCCCCACACACTGAAACCCCTTCCCCACACACTGAAACACATCCCCACACACTGAAACCCCTTCCCCACACACTGAAACACATCCCCACACACAGAAACCCCTTCCCCACACACTGAAACAACTTCCCAACCAACTGAAGTACTTTCCCCACCAACTGAAAACCCTTCCCCACACATTTGAACCCCTTCCCCACAAAATGAAACACCTTCCGCAAACAATGAAACACGTTCCGCACACACTGAAACACCTTCCCCACACACTGAAACCCCTTCACCACATACTGAAACCCCTTCCTCACACACTGAAAGCCCTTCCACACACACTGAAACAACTTCCCCACACACGGAAACCCCTTACACACAGTGAAAGCCTTCCCCACACATTGAAACCTCTTCCCCACACACTGAAACACATCCCCACACACTGAAACCCCTTCCCCACAGACTGAAACACATCCGCACACACTGAAACCCCTTCCCCACGCACTGAAACCCCATCCCCACACACTGAAACACATTCCCCACAAACAGAAACCCTTTCCCCACAGACTGAAACCCTTCCCCAAACACTGAAACCCATTCACTACACACTGAATCACATACCCCGCACACTGAAACGCCTTACCCCACACACTGAAACACATCCCCACACACTAAAACCCCTTCCCCACACACTGAAACACCTTCCCAACCAACTGAAACACCTTCCCCACCAACTGAAACCACTTCCCCACACATTTAAACACCTTCCCCACACAATGAAACACCTTCCGCAAGCAATGAAACACCTGCCGCACACACTGAAACACCTTCCCCACACACTGAAACCCCTTCCCCACACACTGAAACACCTTCCTCACACACTGAAACCCCTTCCACACACTCTGAAACACCTTCCCCACACACTGAAACGCCTTCCACACACAGTCAAAGCCTTCCCCACACACTGAAACCCCTTCCCCACACACTGAAACACATCCCCACACACTGAAACCCCTTCCCCACACACTGAAACACATCCCCACACACAGAAACCCCTTCCCCACACACTGAAACAACTTCCCAACCAACTGAAGTACCTTCCCCACCAACTGAAAACCCTTCCCCACACATTTAAACCCCTTCCCCACAAAATGAAACTCCTTCCGCAAACAATGAAACACCTTCCGCACACACTGAAACACCTTCCCCACACACTGAAACCACTTCATCACATACTGAAACCCCTTCCTCACACACTGAAACCCCTTCCACACACACTGAAACAACTTCCCCACACACGGAAACCCCTTCCACACACAGTGAAAGCCTTCCCCACACATTGAAACCTCTTCCCCACACACTGAAACACATCCCCACACACTGAAACCCCTTCCCCACAGACTGAAACACATCCGCACACACTGAAACCCCTTCCCCACACACTAAAACAAATCCCCACGCACTGATACACCTTCCCCACACACTGAAACCCCTTCGCCATACACTGAAACCCCTTCTGCACACAGTGAAACCCTTCCCCACACACTCAAACCCCTTCCCCACAAACTGAAACACCTTCCCCACTCACTGAAACCCTTGCCCACACACTGAATCCCCTTCTGCACACACTGAAACCCCTTCGCCACGCACTCAAAACCCGTCCCCACACACTGTAATCCTTCCCCACACACTGAAACAAATTCCCACACACTGAAACCCCTTCCCCACACACTGAAACCCTTCCCCACACACTGAAACCCCTTCCCCACACACTGAAACCCCTTGCCCACACACTGAAACTCTTCCCCACACACTGAAACCCCTTCGCCACATACTGAAACCCCTTCCCGACACACTGAAACACCTTCCCCACACACTGAAACCCCTTCCGCACACAGTTAAACCCTTCCCCACACACTGAAACCCCACCCGACACACTGAAACCCCTTCCCCACACACTGAATACCCTTCCACACACAATGAAACACCTTCCCCACGCACTGAATCCCCTTCCCCACACACTGAAACCCCTTCCGCACACAATGAGACACCTTCCCCACACAATGAAACCCCTTCCCCACACACTGAAACACCTTCCCCACACACTGAAACCGCATCCCCACACACTGAAACACATCCCCACACACTGAAACACATTCCCCACACACTGAAACCCCTTCCCCACAGACTGAAACCCTTGCCCAAACACTGAAACCCATTCACCACTCACTGAGACACATTCCCCACACACTGAAACACTTCCCCACAAACTGCAACCCTTCCCCACACACTGAAACACCTTCCCCACACAGTGAAACACCTTCCCCACACACTGAAACCTCTTCCCCACACACTGAAACGCATTCCGCACACACTGAAACCCCTTCCGCACACACTGAAAAACCTTCCCCACACACTGAAACCCCTTCCCTACACACTGAAACCCCTTCAGCACACACTGAAACACCTTCCCCACACACTGAAACACCTTCCCCACACACTCAAACCCCTTCCGCACATAATGAAACGCCTTCCCCACACACTGAAACCCGCTTCCGCAGACAGTGAAACACCTTCCGCACACACTGAAACCACTTCCCCACACACTGAAACCCCTTCCTCACGCACTGGAACATCTTCCACACACACTGAAACACCTTCCCCACACACTGAAAAACCTTCCGGACACAGTGAAAGCCTTCCCCACACACTGAAACCCCTTCCCCACACTCTGAAAGACATACCCACACACTGAAACCCCTTCCGCACAGTCTGAAACACATCCCCACACACTGCAACCCCTTCCCCACACACTAAAACACATACCCACACACTTAAACACCTTCCCCACACAATGAAACCGCATCCCCACACACTGATACACATCCCCACACACTAAAACACATACCCCACACACTGAAACACCTTTCCCACAGACTGAAACCCTTCCCCAAACACTGATACCCATTCACCACACACTGAAACACATTCCCCACACACTGAATCCCTTCCCCACACACTGAAACACCTTCCCCACACACTGAAACACGTTCCCCACATACTGAAAGCCCTTCCCCATACACTGAAACGCCTTCCGCACACACTGAAACCCCTTCTGCACACAGTGAAAAACCTTCCCCACACACTGAAACCCCTTCCCCACACATTGAAACCCCTTCTGCTCATACTGAAACACATTCCCCACAAACTGAAACCCCTTCCCCACCCACAGAAACCCCTTCCGCACTCAGTGACACCGTTCCCCACTCACTGAAAAACCTTCCCCACACGGTGAAACACATCCCCACACACTGAAACCCCTTCCCCACACACTGAAACACATCCCCGCACACTGCAACCCCTTCCCCACACACTGAAACACCTTCCCCACACACTGAAACACCTTCTCCACACACTGAAACACCTTCCGCACAAAATGAAACACCTTCCCCACACACTGACACCCGTTCCCCACCCACTGAAACACCTTCTGCACACACTGAAACCGCTTCCGCTCACACTGAAACACCTTCCCCACTCACTGAAACCCTTTCCCCACACACTGAAACCCCTTCAGCTCACACTGAAACCCCTTCCACACACACTGAAACACCTTCCCCACACACTGAAACCCCTTCCGCACACTGTGAAAGCCTTCCCCACACACTGAAAACCCTTCCCCACACACTGAAACACATCCCCACACACTGAAACCCCTTCCTCACAGTCTGAAACACATCCCCACTCACTGAAACCCCTTCCCCACACACTGAAACACATACCCACACACTGAAACACCTTCCCCACTCACTGAAACCCCTTCCCCACACACTGAAACCCCTTCTGCAAACACTGAAAACCTTCCCCACGCTCTGAAACCCCTTCCGCACATACTGAAACCCCATCCCAACACACGGTAATCCTTCCCCACACACTGAAACACTTCCCCACAGACTGAAACCCCTTCCCCACACGTGGAAAACGCTTCCCCACACACTGAAACCCTTCCCCACACACTGAAACCCCTTCCCCATACATTGTAATCTTTCCCCACACACTGAAACACTTTCCCACACACTGAAAACGCTTCCCCGCACACTGAAACCCTTTCCCCACTCACTGAAACCCCTTCCTCACACACTGAAACCCCTTCCACACACACTAAAACACCTTCCCCACACACTGAAACCCCTTCCGCACACAGTGAAAGCCTTCCCCACACACTGAAAACCCTTCCCCACTCACTGAAACCCCTTCCCCACACACTGAAACCCCTTCTGCAAACAGTGAAACCCTTCCCCACACACTGAAACCCCTTCCCCACACACTGAAACACCTTCCCGACACACTGAATCCCTTCCCGACACACTGAATCCCCTTCTGCAAACACTGAAACCCTTCCCCACGCTCTGAAACCCCTTCCGCACATACTGAAACCCCATCCCAACACACGGTAATCCTTCCAGACACACTGAAACACTTCCCCACAGACTGAAACCCCTTCCCCACACGCGGTAAACGCTTCCCCACACACTGAAACACCTTCCCCACACACTGAAAAACCTTCCGGACACAGTGAAAGCCTTCCCCACACACTGAAACCCCTTCCCCACACTCTGAAAGACATACCCACACACTGAAACCCCTTCCGCACAGTCTGAAACACATCCCCACACACTGCAACCCCTTCCCCACACACTAAAACACATACCCACACACTTAAACACCTTCCCCACACAATGAAACCGCATCCCCACACACTGATACACATCCCCACACACTAAAACACATACCCCACACACGGAAACACCTTTCCCACAGACTGAAACCCTTCCCCAAACACTGATACCCATTCACCACACACTGAAACACATTCCTCACACACTGAAACCCCTTCCACACACACTAAAACACCTTCCCCACACACTGAAACCCCTTCCGCACACAGTGAAAGCCTTCCCCACACACTGAAAACCCTTCCCCACTCACTGAAACCCCTTCCCCACACACTGAAACCCCTTCTGCAAACAGTGAAACCCTTCCCCACACACTGAAACCCCTTCCCCACACACTGAAACACCTTCCCGACACACTGAATCCCTTCCCGACACACTGAATCCCCTTCTGCAAACACTGAAACCCTTCCCCACGCTCTGAAACCCCTTCCGCACATACTGAAACCCCATCCCAACACACGGTAATCCTTCCAGACACACTGAAACACTTCCCCACAGACTGAAACCCCTTCCCCACACGCGGTAAACGCTTCCCCACACACTGAAACACCTTCCCCACACACTGAAAAACCTTCCGGACACAGTGAAAGCCTTCCCCACACACTGAAACCCCTTCCCCACACTCTGAAAGACATACCCACACACTGAAACCCCTTCCGCACAGTCTGAAACACATCCCCACACACTGCAACCCCTTCCCCACACACTAAAACACATACCCACACACTTAAACACCTTCCCCACACAATGAAACCGCATCCCCACACACTGATACACATCCCCACACACTAAAACACATACCCCACACACTGAAACACCTTTCCCACAGACTGAAACCCTTCCCCAAACACTGATACCCATTCACCACACACTGAAACACATTCCCCACACACTGAATCCCTTCCCCACACACTGAAACACCTTCCCCACACACTGAAACACGTTCCCCACATACTGAAAGCCCTTCCCCATACACTGAAACGCCTTCCGCACACACTGAAACCCCTTCTGCACACAGTGAAAAACCTTCCCCACACACTGAAACCCCTTCCCCACACATTGAAACCCCTTCTGCTCATACTGAAACACATTCCCCACAAACTGAAACCCCTTCCCCACCCACAGAAACCCCTTCCGCACTCAGTGACACCGTTCCCCACTCACTGAAAAACCTTCCCCACACGGTGAAACACATCCCCACACACTGAAACCCCTTCCCCACACACTGAAACACATCCCCGCACACTGCAACCCCTTCCCCACACACTGAAACACCTTCCCCACACACTGAAACACCTTCTCCACACACTGAAACACCTTCCGCACAAAATGAAACACGTTCCCCACACACTGACACCAGTTCCCCACCCACTGAAACACCTTCTGCACACACTGAAACCGCTTCCGCACACACTGAAACACCTTCCCCACTCACTGAAACCCTTTCCCCACACACTGAAACCCCTTCAGCTCACACTGAAACCCCTTCCACACACACTGAAACACCTTCCCCACACACTGAAACCCCTTCTGCACACTGTGAAAGCCTTCCCCACACACTGAAAACCCTTCCCCACACACTGAAACACATCCCCACACACTGAAACCCCTTCCTCACAGTCTGAAACACATCCCCACTCACTGAAACCCCTTCCCCACACACTGAAACACATACCCACACACTGAAACACCTTCCCCACTCACTGAAACCCCTTCCCCACACACTGAAACCCCTTCTGCAAACACTGAAAACCTTCCCCACGCTCTGAAACCCCTTCCGCACATACTGAAACCCCATCCCAACACACGGTAATCCTTCCCCACACACTGAAACACTTCCCCACAGACTGAAACCCCTTCCCCACACGTGGAAAACGCTTCCCCACACACTGAAACCCTTCCCCACACACTGAAACCCCTTCCCCATACATTGTAATCTTTCCCCACACACTGAAACACTTTCCCACACACTGAAAACGCTTCCCCGCACACTGAAACCCTTTCCCCACTCACTGAAACCCCTTCCTCACACACTGAAACCCCTTCCACACACACTAAAACACCTTCCCCACACACTGAAACCCCTTCCGCACACAGTGAAAGCCTTCCCCACACACTGAAAACCCTTCCCCACTCACTGAAACCCCTTCCCCACACACTGAAACCCCTTCTGCAAACAGTGAAACCCTTCCCCACACACTGAAACCCCTTCCCCACACACTGAAACACCTTCCCGACACACTGAATCCCTTCCCGACACACTGAATCCCCTTCTGCAAACACTGAAACCCTTCCCCACGCTCTGAAACCCCTTCCGCACATACTGAAACCCCATCCCAACACACGGTAATCCTTCCAGACACACTGAAACACTTCCCCACAGACTGAAACCCCTTCCCCACACGCGGTAAACGCTTCCCCACACACTGAAACCCTTCCCCACACACTGAAACCCCTTCCCCACACATTGTAATCCTTCCCCACACACTGAAACACTTTCCCACACACTGAAAACGCTTCCCCGCACACTGAAACCCATTCCCCACACACTGAATGCCTTCCCCACACACTGAAACCCCTTCCCCACACACTGAAACCCCTTGCCCACACACTGAAACCCTTCCCCACACACTGAAACCCCTTCCCCACATACTGAAACTCCTTCCCCACACACTGAAACACCTTCCCCACACACTGAAACCCGTTCCGCACACAGTTAAACCCTTCCCCACACACTGAAACCCCACCCCACACACTGAAACCCCTTCCCCACACACTGAATACCCTTCCACACACAATGAAACACCTTCCCCACACAACGAAACACCTTCCACACGCACTGAATCTGCTTCCCCACACACTGAAAATACTTCCGCACACAATGAGACACCTTCCCCACACAATGACACCCCTTCCCCACACACTGAAATACCTTCCCCACATACTGAAACCCCATCCACATACACTGAAACACATCCCCACACACTGAAACACATTCCCCACACAGTGAAACCCCTTCCCCACAGACTGAAACCCTTCCCCAAACACTGAAACCCATTCACCACACACTGAAACACATCCCCCACACTGAAATACCTTCCCCACACACTGAAACCACCTCCGCAGACACTGAAACCCCTTCTGCACAAACTGAAAACCCTTCCCCACACACAGAAACTCCTTCCCCACGCACTGAAACCCCATCCCCACGCACTGAAACACATTCCCCACAAACTGAACCCCTTCCCCACTGACTGAAACCCTTCCCCAAACACTGAAACACATCCCCACACACTAAAACCCCTTCCCCACACACTGAAACACCTTCCCAACCAAGTGAAACACCTTCCCCACCAACTGAAACCACTTCCCCACACATTGAAACCCCTTCCCCACACAATGAAACACCTTCCGCAAGCAATGAAACACCTTCTGCACACACTGAAACACGTTCCCCACATACTGAAAGCCCTTCCCCATACACTGAAACGCCTTCCGCACACACTGAAACCCCTTCTGCACACAGTGAAAAACCTTCCCCACACACTGAAACCCCTTCCCCACACATTGAAACCCCTTCTGCTCATACTGAAACACATTCCCCACAAACTGAAACCCCTTCCCCACCCACAGAAACCCCTTCCGCACTCAGTGACACCGTTCCCCACTCACTGAAAAACCTTCCCCACACGGTGAAACACATCCCCACACACTGAAACCCCTTCCCCACACACTGAAACACATCCCCGCACACTGCAACCCCTTCCCCACACACTGAAACACCTTCCCCACACACTGAAACACCTTCTCCACACACTGAAACACCTTCCGCACAAAATGAAACACGTTCCCCACACACTGACACCAGTTCCCCACCCACTGAAACACCTTCTGCACACACTGAAACCGCTTCCGCACACACTGAAACACCTTCCCCACTCACTGAAACCCTTTCCCCACACACTGAAACCCCTTCAGCTCACACTGAAACCCCTTCCACACACACTGAAACACCTTCCCCACACACTGAAACCCCTTCTGCACACTGTGAAAGCCTTCCCCACACACTGAAAACCCTTCCCCACACACTGAAACACATCCCCACACACTGAAACCCCTTCCTCACAGTCTGAAACACATCCCCACTCACTGAAACCCCTTCCCCACACACTGAAACACATACCCACACACTGAAACACCTTCCCCACTCACTGAAACCCCTTCCCCACACACTGAAACCCCTTCTGCAAACACTGAAAACCTTCCCCACGCTCTGAAACCCCTTCCGCACATACTGAAACCCCATCCCAACACACGGTAATCCTTCCCCACACACTGAAACACTTCCCCACAGACTGAAACCCCTTCCCCACACGTGGAAAACGCTTCCCCACACACTGAAACCCTTCCCCACACACTGAAACCCCTTCCCCATACATTGTAATCTTTCCCCACACACTGAAACACTTTCCCACACACTGAAAACGCTTCCCCGCACACTGAAACCCTTTCCCCACTCACTGAAACCCCTTCCTCACACACTGAAACCCCTTCCACACACACTAAAACACCTTCCCCACACACTGAAACCCCTTCCGCACACAGTGAAAGCCTTCCCCACACACTGAAAACCCTTCCCCACTCACTGAAACCCCTTCCCCACACACTGAAACCCCTTCTGCAAACAGTGAAACCCTTCCCCACACACTGAAACCCCTTCCCCACACACTGAAACACCTTCCCGACACACTGAATCCCTTCCCGACACACTGAATCCCCTTCTGCAAACACTGAAACCCTTCCCCACGCTCTGAAACCCCTTCCGCACATACTGAAACCCCATCCCAACACACGGTAATCCTTCCAGACACACTAAAACACTTCCCCACAGACTGAAACCCCTTCCCCACACGCGGTAAACGCTTCCCCACACACTGAAACCCTTCCCCACACACTGAAACCCCTTCCCCACACATTGTAATCCTTCCCCACACACTGAAACACTTTCCCACACACTGAAAACGCTTCCCCGCACACTGAAACCCATTCCCCACACACTGAATGCCTTCCCCACACACTGAAACCCCTTCCCCACACACTGAAACCCCTTGCCCACACACTGAAACCCTTCCCCACACACTGAAACCCCTTCCCCACATACTGAAACTCCTTCCCCACACACTGAAACACCTTCCCCACACACTGAAACCCGTTCCGCACACAGTTAAACCCTTCCCCACACACTGAAACCCCACCCCACACACTGAAACCCCTTCCCCACACACTGAATACCCTTCCACACACAATGAAACACCTTCCCCACACAACGAAACACCTTCCACACGCACTGAATCTGCTTCCCCACACACTGAAAATACTTCCGCACACAATGAGACACCTTCCCCACACAATGACACCCCTTCCCCACACACTGAAATACCTTCCCCACATACTGAAACCCCATCCACATACACTGAAACACATCCCCACACACTGAAACACATTCCCCACACAGTGAAACCCCTTCCCCACAGACTGAAACCCTTCCCCAAACACTGAAACCCATTCACCACACACTGAAACACATCCCCCACACTGAAATACCTTCCCCACACACTGAAACCACCTCCGCAGACACTGAAACCCCTTCTGCACAAACTGAAAACCCTTCCCCACACACAGAAACTCCTTCCCCACGCACTGAAACCCCATCCCCACGCACTGAAACACATTCCCCACAAACTGAACCCCTTCCCCACTGACTGAAACCCTTCCCCAAACACTGAAACACATCCCCACACACTAAAACCCCTTCCCCACACACTGAAACACCTTCCCAACCAAGTGAAACACCTTCCCCACCAACTGAAACCACTTCCCCACACATTGAAACCCCTTCCCCACACAATGAAACACCTTCCGCAAGCAATGAAACACCTTCTGCACACACTGAAACACCTTCCCCACACACTGAAACCCTTTCCCCACACACTGAAACACCTTCCTCACACACTGAAACCCCTTCCACACACACTGAAACACCTTCCCCACACACTGAAACGCCTTCCACACACAGTCAAAGCCTTCCCCACACACTGAAAACCCTTCCCCGCACACTGAAACACATCCCCACACACTGATACCCCTTCCCCACACACTGAAACACATCCCCACACACTGAAACCCCATCCGCACACACTGAAACACCTTCCCAACCAACTGAAGTACCTTCCCCACCAACTGAAAACCCTTCCCCACACATTTAAACCCCTTCCCCACACAATGAAACACCTTCCGCACACAATGAAACACCTTCCGCACACACTGAAACACCTTCCCCACACACTGAAACCCCTTCACCACATACTGAAACCCCTTCCTCACACACTGAAACCCCTTCCACACACACTGAAACAACTTCCCCACACACTGAAACCCCTTCCACACACAGTGAAAGCCTTCCCCACACACTGAAACCTCTTCCCCACACACTGAAACACATCCCCACACACTGAAACCCCTTCCCCACAGACTGAAACACATCCGCACACACTGAAACCCCTTCCCCACACACTAAAACACATCCCCACGCACTGATACAACTTCCCCACACACTGAAACCCCTTCGCCATGCACTGAAACCCCTTCTGCACACAGTGAAACCCTTCCCCACACACTGAAACCCCTTCCCCACAAACTGAAACACCTTCCCCACTTACTGAAACCCTTGCCCACACACTGAATCCCCTTCTGCACACACTGAAACCCCTTCGCCACGCACTGAAACCCGTCCCCACACACTCAAACCCCTTCCGCACATAATGAAACGCCTTCCCCACACACTGAAACACGCTTCCGCACACAGAGAAACACCCTCCCCACACACTGAAACCACTTCCCCACACACTGAAACCCCTTCCTCACGCACTGGACCATCTTCCACGCACACTGAAACACCTTCCCCACACACTGAAAAACCTTCCGGACACAGTGAAAGCCTTCCCCACGCACTGAAACCCCTTCCCCACACTATGAAAGACATACCCACACAATGAAACCCCATCCCCACAGTCTGAAACACATCCCCACACACTGCAACCCCTTCCCCACACACTAAAACACATACCCACACACTGAAACACCTTCCCCACACAATGAAACCGCATCCCCACACACTGATACACATCCCCACACACTAAAACACATACCCCACACTCTGAAACACCTTTCCCACAGACTGAAACCCTTCCCCAAACACTGATACCCATTCACCACACACTGAAGCACATTCCCCACACACTGAATCCCTTCCCCACACACTGAAACACCTTCCCCACACACTGAAACACGTTCCCCACACACTGAAAGCCCTTCCCCATATACTGAAACGCCTTCCGCACACACTGAAACCCCTTCTGCACACACTGAAAAACCTTCCCCACACACTGAAACCCCTTCCCCACACATTGAAACCCCTTCCGCTCATACTGAAACACATTCCCCACAAACTGAAACACCTTCCCCACACACAGAAACCCCTTCCGCACGCAGTGAAACCGTTCCCCACTCACTGAAAAACCTTCCCCACACAGTGAAACACATCCCCACACACTGAAACCCCTTCCCCACACACTGAAACACATCCCCGCACACTGAAACCCCTTCCCCACACACTGAAACACCTTCCCCACACACTGAAACACCTTCTCCACACACTGAAACATCTTCCGCACAAAATGAAACACCTTCCCCACACACTGACACCCGTCCCCCACCCACTGAAACACCTTCTGCACACACTGAAACCGCTTCCGCACACACTGAAACACCTTCCCCACTCACTGAAACCCTTTCCCCACACACTGAAACCCCTTCCACACACACTGAAACCCCTTCCACACACACTGAAACTTCTTCACCACACACTGAAACCCCTTCCGCACACAGTGAAAGCCTTCCCCACACACTGAAAACCCTTCCCCACACACTGAAACACATCCCCACACACTGAAACCCCTTCCTCACAGTCTGAAACACATCCCCACTCACTGAAACCCCTTCCCCACACACTGAAACACATACCCACACACTGAAACACCTTCCCCACTCACTGAAACCCCTTCCCCACACACTGAAACCCCTTCTGCAAGACTGAAACCCCTTCCCCACACGTGGAAAACGCTTCCCCACACACTGAAACCATTCCCCACACACTGAAACCCCTACCCCACACATTGTATTCCTTCCCCACACACTGAAACACTTTCCCACACACTGAAACCCCTTCCCCGCACACTGAAACCCATTCCCCACACACTGAATGCCTTCCCCACACACTGAAACCCCTTCCCCACACACTGAAACCCCTTGCCCACACACTGAAACCCTTCCCCACACACTGAAACCCCTTCCCCACATACTAAAACTCCTTCCCCACACACTGAAACACCTTCCCCACACACTGAAACCCGTTCCGCACACAGTTAAACCCTTCCCTACACACTTAAACCCCACCCCACACACTGTAACCCCTTCCCCACACACTGAATACCCTTCCACACACAATGAAACACCTTCCACACACAACGAAACACCTTCCACACGCACTGAATCTGCTTCCCCACACACTGAAACCCCTTCGGCACACAATGAGACACCTTCCCCACACAATGAAACCCCTTCCCCACACACTGAAACCCCATCCACATACACTGAAACACATCCCCACACACTGAAACACATTCCCCACACACTGAAACCCCTTCCCCACAGACTGAAACCCTTCCACAAACACTGAAACCCATTCACCACAAACTGAAACACATCCCCCACACTGAAATACCTTCCCCACACACTGAAACCCCTTCCGCACAAACTGAAAACCCTTCCCCACACACAGAAACTCCTTCCCCACGCACTGAAACCACATCCCCACACACTGACACACATACTCCACAAACTGAACCCCTTCCCCACAGACTGAAACCCTTCCCCAAACACTGAAACACATCCCGACACACTAAAACCCCTTCCCCACACACTGAAACACATTCCCAACCAACTGAAACACCTTCCCCACCAACTGAAACCACTTCCCCACACATTGAAACCCCTTCCCCAAACAATGAAACACCTTCCGCAAGCAATGAAACACCTTCCGCACACACTGAAACACATTCCCCACAGACTGAAACCCCTTCCACACACACTGAAACACCTTCCTCACACACTGAAACCCCTTCCACACACACTGAAACACCTTCCCCACACACTGAAACGCCTTCCACACACAGTCAAAGCCTTCCCCACACACTGAAACCCCTTCCCCACACACTGAAACACATCCCCACACACTGAAACCCCTTCCCCACACAGTGAAACACATCCCCACACACTGAAACCCCTTCCCCACACACTGAAACACATTCCCCACACTCTGAAAGACATACCCACACACTGAAACCCCTTCCCCACAGTCTGAAACACATCCCCACACACTGCAACCCCTTCCCCACACACTAAAACACATACCCACACACTGAAACACCTTCCCCACACAATGAAACCGCATCCCCACACACTGATACACATCCCCACACACTAAAACACATACCCCACACACTGAAACACCTTCCCCACAGACTGAAACCCTTCCCCAAACACTGATACCCATTCACCACACACTGAAACACTTTCCCCACACACTGAATCCCTTCCCCACACACTGAAACACCTTCCCCACACACTGAAACACGTTCCCCACACACTGAAAGCCCTTCCCCATACACTGAAACGCCTTCCGCACACACTGAAACCCCTTCTGCACAAACTGAAAAACCTTCCCCACACACTGAAACCACTTCCCCACACATTGAAACCCCTTCCGCTCATACTGAAACACATTCCCCACACACTGAAACCCCTTCCCCACACACAGAAACCCCTTCCGCACGCAGTGAAACCATTCCCCACTCACTGAAAAACCTTCCCCACACAGTGAAACACATCCCCACACACTGAAACCCCTTCCCCACACACTGAAACACATCCCCACACACTGAAACCCCTTCCCCACACACTGAAACACCTTCCCCACACACTGAAACACCTTCTCCACACAGTGAAACCCCTTCCGCACAAAATGAAATACCTTCCCCACACACTGAAACCCGTTCCCCACACAATGAAACACCTTCTGCACACACTGAAACCGCTACCGCACACACTGAAACACCTTCCCCACTCACTGAAACCCTTTCCCCACACACTGAAACCCCTTCCTCACACACTGAAACCCCTTCCACACACACTGAAACACCTTCCCCACACACTGAAACCCCTTCCGCACACAGTGAAAGCCTTCCCCACACACTGAAAACCCTTCCCCACACACTGAAACACATCCCCACACACTGAAACCCCTTCCTCACAGTCTGAAACACATCCCCACACACTGAAACCCCTTCCCCACACACTGAAACACATACCCACACACTGAAAAACCTTCCCCACTCACTGAAGCCCCTTCCCCACACACTGAAACCCCTTCTGCAAACAGTGAAACCCTTCCCCACACACTGAAACACCTTCCCGACACACTGAATCCCTTCCCGACACACTGAATCCCATTCTGCAAACACTGAAACCCTTCCCCACGCTCTGAAACCCCTTCCGCACATACTGAAACCCCGTCCCCGCACACGGTAATCCTTCCCCACACACTGAAACACTTCCCCACACACTGAAACACCTTCCCCACACGTGGAAAACGCTTCCCCACACACTGAAACACTTCCCCACACACTGAAACCCCTTCCCCACACATTGTAATCCTTCCCCACACACTGAAACACTTTCCCACACACTGAAAACGCTTCCCCGCACACAGAAACCCATTCCCCACACACTGAATGCCTTCCCCACACACTGAAACCCCTTCCCCACACACTGAAACCCCTTGCCCACACACTGAAACCCTTCCCCACACACTGAAACCCCTTCCCCACATACTGAAACTCCTTCCCCACACACTGAAACACCTTCCCCACACACTGAAACCCGTTCCACACACAGTTAAACCCTTCCCCACACACTGAAACCCCACCCCACACACTGAAACCCCTTCCCCACACACTGAATACACTTCCACACACAATGAAACACCTTCCCCACACAACGAAACACCTTCCACACGCACTGAATCTGCTTCCCCACACACTGAAACCCCATCCACATACACGGAAACACATCCACACACACTGAAACACATTCCCCACTCACTGAAACCCCTTCCCCACAGACTGAAACCCTTCCCCAAACACTGAAACCCATTCACCACACACTGAAACACATCCCCCACACTGAAATACCTTCCCCACACACTGAAACCACCTCCGCAGACACTGAAACCCAGCCCCACACACTGAAACCCCTTCCCCACAGACTGAAACCCTTCCCCAAACACTGAAACCCATTTACCACAAACTGAAAACCCTTCCCCACACACGGAAACTCCTTCCCCACGCACTGAAACCCCATCCCCACACTCTGAAACACATTCCCCACAAACTGAAACCCCTTCCCCACAGACTGAAACCCTTCCCCAAACATAGAAACCCCTTCCCCACACACTGAAACACATCCCCACACACTGAAACCCCTTCCTGACACACTGAAACATCTTCCCAACCAACTGACACACCTTCCCCACCAACTGAAACCCCTTCCCCTCACATTGAAACCCCTTCCCCACACAATGAAACACCTTCCGCACACACTGAATCACCTTCCCCACACACTGAAACCCCTTCCCCACACAGTCAAACCCCTTCCTCACACACTGAAACCCCTTCCACACACACTGAAACACCTTCCCCAGACACTGAAACCCCTTCCACACACAGTGAAAGCCTTCCCCACACACTGAAAGTCCTTCCCCACACACTGAAACACATCCCCACACACTGAAACCCCTTCCCCACATACTGAAACACATCCCCACACACTGAAACCCCTTCCCCGCACACTGAAACACCTTCCCAACAAACTGAAACACCTTCCCCATCAACTGAAAACCCTTCCCCACACATTGAATCCCCTTCCCCACACAATGAAACACCTTCCACACACAATGAAACACCTTCCGCACACACTGAAACACCTTCCCCACACACTGAAACCCCTTCCCCACACACTGAAACCCCTTCCTCACACACTGAAACACCTTCCACACGCACTGAATCTGCTTCCCCACACACTGAAACCCCATCCACATACACTGAAACACATCCACACACACTGAAACACATTCCCCACACACTGAAACCCCTTCCCCACAGACTGAAACCCTTCCCCAAAAACTGAAACCCATTCACCACACACTGAAACACATCCCTCACACTGAAATACCTTCCCCACACACTGAAACCACCTCCGCAGACACTGAAACCCAGCCCCACACACTGAAACCCCTTCCCCACAGACTGAAACCTTTCCCCAAACACTGAAACAACTTCCCTACACACTGAAACCCCTTCCACACACAGTGAAAGCCTTCCCCACACACTGAAAACCCTTCCCCACACACTGAAACACATCCCCACACTCTGAAACCCCTTCCCCACAGACTGAAACACATCCGCACACACTGAAACACCTTCCCCAAACACTGAAACACATCCCCACACACTGAAACACCTTCCCCACACACTGAAACCCCTTCCCCATACACTGAAACCCATTCCGCACACAGTGAAACCCTTCCCCACACACTGAAACCCCTTCCCCACACGCTGAAACACCTTCCCCACAAACTGAAACCCTTCCCCACACACTGAATCCCCTTCTGCACACACTGAAACCCTTCCCCACACACTGAAACCCCTTCCCCACGCACTGAAACCCCATCCCCACACACTGTAATCCTTCCCCACACACTGAAACACTTTCAGACACACTGAAACCCCTTCCCCACACACTGACACCCTTCCCCACACACTGAAACCCCTACCCCACTCATTGAAACCCCTTGCCCACACACTGAAACCCTTCCCCACACACTGAAACTCCTTCCCCACAAACTGAAACCCCTTCCCCACACACTGAAACACCTTCCCCACACACTGAAACCCCTTCCGCACACAGTTAAACACTTCCCCACACACTGAAACACATCCCCACACACTGAAACACCTTCCCCACACACTGAAACCCCTTCCCCATACACTGAAACCCATTCCGCACACAGTGAAACCCTTCCCCACACACTGAAACCCCTTCCCCACACGCTGAAACACCTTCCCCACAAACTGAAACCCTTCCCCACACACTGAATCCCATTCTGCACACACTGAAACCCTTCCCCACGCACTTAAACCCCATCCCCACACACTGAAACACATTCCCCACTAACTGAAACCCCTTCCCCACAGACTGAAACCCTTCCCCAAACACAGAAACCCCTTCCCCACACACTGAAACACATCCCCACACACTGAAACCCCTTCCTCACACACTGAAACACCTTCCCAACCAACTGCCACACCTTCCCCACCAACTGAAACCCCTTCCCCTCACATTGAAACCCCTTCCCCACACAATGAAACACCTTCTGCACACACTGAAACACCTTCCCCACACACTGAAACCCCTTCCCCACACAGTCAAACCCCTTCCTCACACACTGAAACCCCTTCCACACACACTGAAACACCTTCCCCAGACACTGAAACCCCTTCCACACACAGTGAAAGCCTTCCCCACACACTGAAAGTCCTTCCCCACACACTGAAACACATCCCCACACACTGAAACCCCTTCCCCACACACTGAAACACATCCCCACACACTGAAACCCCTTCCCCACACACTGAAACACCTTCCCCACACACTGAAACACCTTCCCCATCAACTGAAAACCCTTCCCCACACATTGAATCCCCTTCCCCACACAATGAAACACCTTCCACACACAATGAAACACCTTCCGCACACACTGAAACACCTACCCCACACACTGAAACCCCTTCTCCACACACTGAAACCCCTTCCTCACACACTGAAACCCCTTCCACACACACTGAAACAACTTCCCTACACACTGAAACCCCTTCCACACACAGTGAAAGCCTTCCCCACACACTGAAAACCCTTCCCCACACACTGAAACACATCCCCACACTCTGAAACACCTTCCCCACAGACTGAAACACATCCGCACACACTGAAACCCCTTCCCCAAACACTGAAACTCATCCCCACACACTGAAACACCTTCCCCACACACTGAAACCCCTTCCCCATACACTGAAACCCATTCCGCACACAGTGAAACCCTTCCCCACACACTGAAACCCCTTCCCCACACGCTGAAACACCTTCCCCACAAACTGAAACCCTTCCCCACACACTGAATCCCCTTCTGCACACACTGAAACCCTTCCCCACACACTGAAACCCCTTCCCCACGCACTGAAACCCCATCCCCACACACTGTAATCCTTCCCCACACACTGAAACACTTTCAGACACACTGAAACTCCTTCCCCACACACTGACACCCTTCCCCACACACTGAAACCCCTACCCCACTCATTGAAACCCCTTGCCCACAGACTGAAACCCTTCCCCACACACTGAAACTCCTTCCCCACAAACTGAAACCCCTTCCCCACACACTGAAAAACCTTCCCCAAACACTGAAACCCCTTCCGCACACAGTTAAACCCTTCCCCACACACTGAAAGCCCTCCCCACACACTGAAACCCCTTCCCCACGCACTGAATACCCTTCCACAAACAATGAAACACCTTCCCCACACAATGAAACACCTTCCCCAAACACTGAATCCCCTTCCCCACACACTGAAACCCCTTCTGCACACAATGAGACACCTTCCCCACACAATGAAACCCCTTCCCCACACACTGAAACACCTTCGCCACACACTGAAACCCCATCCCCACACACTGAAACTCCTTCCCCACACACTGAAACCCCTTCCGCACACAATGAGACACCTTCCCCACACAATGAAACCCCTTCCCCACACACTGAAACACCTTCCCCACACACTGAAACCGCATCCCCACACACTGAAACACATCCCCACACACTGAAACACATTCCCCACACACTGAAACCCCTTCCCCACAGACTGAAACCCCTTCCCCAAACACTGAAACCCATTCAGCACACACTGAAACACATTCCCCACACACTGAAACCCTTCCCCACACACTGAAACACCTTCCCCACACAGTGAAACACCTTCCCCACACACTGAAACCTCTTCCCCACACACTGAAACGCATTCCGCACACACTGAAACCCATTCCGCACACACTGAAAAACCTTCCCCACACACTGAAACCCCTTCCCTACACACTGAAACCCCTTCAGCACACACTGAAACACTTCCCCACACACTGAAACACCTTCCCAACACACTCAAACCCCTTCCACACATAATGAAACGCCTTCCCCACACACTGAAACCCGTTCCACACACACTGAAACACCTTCCCCACACACTGAAACCGCTTCCGCACACAGTGAAACACCTACCCCACACACTGAAACCCCTTCCCCACACACTGAAACCCCTTCCTCACGCACTGGAACATCTTCCACACACACTGAAACACCTTCCCCACACACTGAAAAACCTTCCGGACACAGTGAAAGCCTTCCCCACACACTGAAACCCCTTCCCCACACTCTGAAAGACATACCCACACACTGAAACCCCTTCCCCACCATCTGAAACACATCCCCACACACTGCAACCCCTTCCCCACACACTAAAACACATACCCACACACTGAAACACCTTCCCCACACAATGAAACCGCATCCCCACACACTGATACACATCCCCACACACTAAAACACATACCCCACACACTGAAACACCTTCCCCACAGACTGAAACCCTTCCCCAAACACTGATACCCATTCACCACACACTGAAACACATTCCGCACACACTGAATCCCTTCCCCACACACTGAAACACCTTCCCCACACACTGAAACACGTTCCCCACACACTGAAAGCCCTTCCCCATACACTGAAACGCCTTCCGCACACACTGAAACCCCTTCTGCACACACTGAAAAACCTTCCCCACACACTGAAACCCCTTCCCCACACATTGAAAGCCCTTCCGCTCATACTGAAACACATTCCCCACACACTGAAACCCCTTCCCCACACACAGAAACCCCTTCCGCACGCAGTGAAACCGTTCCCCACTCACTGAAACACCTTCCCCACACAGTGAAACACATCCCCACACACTGAAACCCCTTCCCCACACACTGAAACACATCCCCACACACTGAAACCCCTTCCCCACACACTGAAACACCTTCCCCCCACACTGAAACACCTTCTCCACACACTGAAACCCCTTCCGCACAAAATGAAATACCTTCCCCACACACTGAAACCCGTTCCACACACACTGAAACACCTTCTGCACACACTAAAACCGCTCCGCACACACTGAAACACATTCCCCACTCACTGAAACCCTTTCCCCACACACTGAAACCCCTTCCTCACACACTGAAACCCCTTCCACACACACTGAAACACCTTCCCCACACACTGAAACCCCTTCCGCACACAGTGAAAGCCTTCCCCACACACTGAAACACTTTCAGACACACTGAAACTCCTTCCCCACACACTGACACCCTTCCCCACACACTGAAACCCCTACCCCACTCATTGAAACCCCTTGCCCACACACTGAAACCCTTCCCCACACACTGAAACTCCTTCCCCACAAACTGAAACCCCTTCCCCACACACTGAAACACCTTCCCCACACACTGAAACCCCTTCCGCACACAGTTAAACCCTTCCCCACACACTGAAAGCCCTCCCCACACACTGAAACACCTTCCCCACGCACTGAATACCCTTCCACAAACAATGAAACACCTTCCCCACACAATGAAACACCTTCCCCAAACACTGAATCCCCTTCCCCACACACTGAAACCCCTTCTGCACACAATGAGACACCTTCCCCACACAATGAAACCCCTTCCCCACACACTGAAACACCTTCGCCACACACTGAAACCCCATCCCCACACACTGAAACTCCTTCCCCACACACTGAAACCCCTTCCGCACACAATGAGACACCTTCCCCACACAATGAAACCCCTTCCCCACACACTGAAACACCTTCCCCACACACTGAAACCGCATCCCCACACACTGAAACACATCCCCACACACTGAAACACATTCCCCACACACTGAAACCCCTTCCCCACAGACTGAAACCCTTCCCCAAACACTGAAACCCATTCAGCACACACTGAAAAACATTCCCCACACACTGAAACCCTTCCCCACACACTGAAACACCTTCCCCACACAGTGAAACACCTTCCCCACACACTGAAACCTCTTCCCCACACACTGAAACGCATTCCGCACACACTGAAACCCATTCCGCACACACTGAAAAACCTTCCCCACACACTGAAACCCCTTCCCTACACACTGAAACCCCTTCAGCACACACTGAAGCACCTTCCCCACACACTGAAACACCTTCCCAACACACTCAAACCCCTTCCACACATAATGAAACGCCTTCCCCACACACTGAAACCCGTTCCACACACACTGAAACACCTTCCCCACACACTGAAACCGCTTCCGCACACAGTGAAACACCTACCCCACACACTGAAACCCCTTCCCCACACACTGAAACCCCTTCCTCACGCACTGGAACATCTTCCACACACACTGAAACACCTTCCCCACACACTGAAAAACCTTCCGGACACAGTGAAAGCCTTCCCCACACACTGAAACCCCTTCCCCACACTCTGAAAGACATACCCACACACTGAAACCCCTTCCCCACCATCTGAAACACATCCCCACACACTGCAACCCCTTCCCCACACACTAAAACACATACCCACACACTGAAACACCTTCCCCACACAATGAAACCGCATCCCCACACACTGATACACATCCCCACACACTAAAACACATACCCCACACACTGAAACACCTTCCCCACAGACTGAAACCCTTCCCCAAACACTGATACCCATTCACCACACACTGAAACACATTCCCCACACACTGAATCCCTTCCCCACACACTGAAACACCTTCCCCACACACTGAAACACGTTCCCCACACACTGAAAGCCCTTCCCCATACACTGAAACGCCTTCCGCACACACTGAAACCCCTTCTGCACACACTGAAAAACCTTCCCCACACACTGAAACCCCTTCCCCACACATTGAAAGCCCTTCCGCTCATACTGAAACACATTCCCCACACACTGAAACCCCTTCCCCACACACAGAAACCCCTTCCGCACGCAGTGAAACCGTTCCCCACTCACGGAAAAACCTTCCCCACACAGTGAAACACATCCCCACACACTGAAACCCCTTCCCCACACACTGAAACACATCCCCACACACTGAAACCCCTTCCCCACACACTGAAACACCTTCCCCCCACACTGAAACACCTTCTCCACACACTGAAACCCCTTCCGCACAAAATGAAATACCTTCCCCACACACTGAAACCCGTTCCACACACACTGAAACACCTTCTGCACACACTAAAACCGCTTCCGCACACACTGAAACACATTCCCCACTCACTGAAACCCTTTCCCCACACACTGAAACCCCTTCCTCACACACTGAAACCCCTTCCACACACACTGAAACACCTTCCCCACACACTGAAACCCCTTCCGCACACAGTGAAAGCCTTCCCCACACACTGAAAACCCTTCCCCACACACTGAAACACATCCCCACACACTGAAACCCCTTCCTCACAATCTGAAACACATCCCCACACACTGAAACCCCTTCCGCACACCCTGAAACACATACCCACACACTGAAACACCTTCCCCACTCACTGAAACCCCTTCCCCACACACTGAAACCCCTTCTGCAAACAGTGAAACCCTTCCCCACACACTGAAACCCCTTCCCCACACACTGAAACACCTTCCCGACACACTGAATCCCTTCCCGACACACTGAATCCCATTCTGCAAACACTGAAACCCTTCCCCACGCTCTGAAACCCCTTCCGCACATACTGAAACCCCGTCCCCACACACGGTAATCCTTCCCCACACACTGAAACACTTTCCCACACACTGAAAACGCTTCCCCGCACACTGAAACCCATTCCCCACACACTGAATGCCTTCCCCACACACTGAAACCCCTTCCCCACACACTGAAACCCCTTGCCCACACACTGAAACCCTTCCCCACACACTGAAACCCCTTCCCCACATACTGAAACTCCTTCCCCACACACTGAAACACCTTCCCCACACACTGAAACCCGTTCCGCACACAGTTAAACCCTTCCCCACACACTGAAACACCACCCCACACACTGAAACCCCTTCCCCACACACTGAATACCCTTCCACACACAATGAAACACATTCCCCACACAACGAAACACCTTCCACACGCACTGAATCTGCTTCCCCACACACTGAAACACCATCCACATACACTGAAGCACATCCACACACACTGAAACACATTCCCCACACACTGAAACCCCTTCCCCACAGACTGAAACCCTTCCCCAAACACTGAAACCCATTCACCACACACTGAAACACATCCCCCCAACTGAAATACCTTCCCCACACACTGAAACCACCTCCGCAGACACTGAAACCCAGCCCCACACCCTGAAACCCCTTCCCCACAGACTGAAACCCTTCCCCAAACACTGAAACCCATTCACCACACACTGAAACACATCCCCCCAACTGAAATACCTTCCCCACACACTGAAACCACCTCCGCAGACACTGAAACCCAGCCCCACACCCTGAAACCCCTTCCCCACAGACTGAAACCCTTCCCCAAACACTGAAACCCATTCACCACAAACTGAAAACCCTTCCCCACACACAGAAACTCCTTCCCCACGCACTGAAACCCCATCCCCACACACTGAAACACATTCCCCACACACTGAATCCCCTTCTGCACACACTGAAACCCTTCCCCACACACTGAAACCCCTTCCCCTCGCACTGAAACCCCATCCCCACACACTGTAATCCTTCCCCACACACTGAAACACATTCAGACACACTGAAACCCCTTCCCCACACACTGACACCCTTCCCCACACACTGAAACCCCTACCCCACTCATTGAAACCCCTTGCCCACACACTGAAACCCTTCACCACACACTGAAACTCCTTCCCCACAAACTGAAACCCCTTCCCCACACACTGAAACACCTTCCCCACACACTGAAACCCCTTCCGCACACAGTTAAACCCTTCCCTACACACTGAAAGCCCTCCCCACACACTGAAACCCCTTCCCCACGCACTGAATACCCTTCCACAAACAATGAAACACCTTCCCCACACAATGAAACACCTTCCCCAAACACTGAATCCCCTTCCCCACACACTGAAACCCCTTCTGCACACAATGAGACATCTTCCCCACACAATGAAACCCCTTCCCCACACACTGAAACACCTTTCCCACACACTGAAACCCCATCCCCACACACTGAAACTCCTTCCCCACACACTGAAACCCCTTCCGCACACAATGAGACACCTTCCCCACACAATGAAACCCCTTCCCCACACACTGAAACACCTTCCCCACACACTGAAACCGCATCCCCACACACTGAAACACATCCCCACACACTGAAACACATTCCCCACACACTGAAACCCCTTCCCCACAGACTGAAACCCTTCCCCAAACACTGAAACCCATTCACCACACACTGAAACACATTCCCCACACACTGAAACCCTTCCCCACACACTGAAACACCTTCCCCACACAGTGAAACACCTTCCCCACACACTGAAACCTCTTCCCCACACACTGAAACGCATTCCGCACACACTGAAACCCATTCCGCACACACTGAAAAACCTTCCCCACACACTGAAACCCCTTCCCTACACACTGAAACCCCTTCAGCACACACTGAAACACCTTCCCCACACACTGAAACACCTTCCCAACACACTCAAACCCCTTCCACACATAATGAAACGCCTTCCCCACACACTGAAACCCGTTCCACACACACTGAAACACCTTCCCCACACACTGAAACCGCTTCCGCACACAGCGAAACACCTACCCCACACACTGAAACCCCTTCCCCACACACTGAAACCCCTTCCTCACGCACTGGAACATCTTCCACACACACTGAAACACCTTCCCCACACACTGAAAAACCTTCCGGACACAGTGAAAGCCTTCCCCACACACTGAAACCCATTCCCCACACTCTGAAAGACATACCCACACACTGAAACCCCTTCCCCACAGTCTGAAACACATCCCCACACACTGCAACCCCTTCCCCACACACTAAAACACATACCCACACACTGAAACACCTTCCCCACACAATGAAACCGCATCCCCACACAATGATACACATCCCCACACACTAAAACACATACCCCACACACTGAAACACCTTCCCCACAGACTGAAACCCTTCCCCAAACACTGATACCCATTCACCACACACTGAAACACATTCCCCACACACTGAATCCCTTCCCCACACACTGAAACACCTTCCCCACACACTGAAACACGTTCCCCACACACTGAAAGCCCTTCCCCATACACTGAAACGCCTTCCGCACACACTGAAACCCCTTCTGCACACACTGAAAAACCTTCCCCACACACTGAAACCCCTTCCCCACACATTGAAAGCCCTTCCGCTCATACTGAAACACATTCCCCACACACTGAAACCCCTTCCCCACACACAGAAACCCCTTCCGCACGCAGTGAAACCGTTCTCCACTCACTGAAAAACCTTCCCCACACAGTGAAACACATCCCCACACACTGAAACCCCTTCCCCACACACTGAAACACATCCCCACACACTGAAACCCCTTCCCCACACACTGAAACACCTTCCCCCCACACTGAAACACCTTCTCCACACACTGAAACCCCTTCCGCACAAAATGAAATACCTTCCCCACACACTGAAACCCGTTCCACACACACTGAAACACCTTCTGCACACACTAAAACCGCTTCCGCACACACTGAAACACATTCCCCACTCACTGAAACCCTTTCCCCACACACTGAAACCCCTTCCTCACACACTGAAACCCCTTCCACACACACTGAAACACCTTCCCCACACACTGAAACCCCTTCCGCACACAGTGAAAGCCTTCCCCACACACTGAAAACCCTTCCCCACACACTGAAACACATCCCCACACACTGAAACCCCTTCCTCACAATCTGAAACACATCCCCACACACTGAAACCCCTTCCGCACACACTGAAACACATACCCACACACTGAAACACCTTCCCCACTCACTGAAACCCCTTCCCCACACACTGAAACCCCTTCTGCAAACAGTGAAACCCTTCCCCACACACTGAAACCCCTTCCCCACACACTGAAACACCTTCCCGACACACTGAATCCCTTCCCGACACACTGAATCCCATTCTGCAAACACTGAAACCCTTCCCCACGCTCTGAAACCCCTTCCGCACATACTGAAACCCCGTCCCCACACACGGTAATCCTTCCCCACACACTGAAACACTTTCCCACACACTGAAAACGCTTCCCCGCACACTGAAACCCATTCCCCACACACTGAATGCCTTCCCCACACACTGAAACCCCTTCCCCACACACTGAAACCCCTTGCCCACACACTGAAACCCTTCCCCACACACTGAAACACCTTCCCCACATACTGAAACTCCTTCCCCACACACTGAAACACCTTCCCCACACACTGAAACCCGTTCCGCACACAGTTAAACCCTTCCCCACACACTGAAACACCACCCCACACACTGAAACCCCTTCCCCACACACTGAATACCCTTCCACACACAATGAAACACCTTCCCCACACAACGAAACACCTTCCACACGCACTGAATCTGCTTCCCCACACACTGAAACACCATCCACATACACTGAAACACATCCACACACACTGAAACACATTCCCCACACACTGAAACCCCTTCCCCACAGACTGAAACCCTTCCCCAAACACTGAAACCCATTCACCACACACTGAAACACATCCCCAACACTGAAATACCTTCCCCACACACTGAAACCACCTCCGCAGACACTGAAACCCAGCCCCACACCCTGAAACCCCTTCCCCACAGACTGAAACCCTTCCCCAAACACTGAAACCCATTCACCACAAACTGAAAACCCTTCCCCACACACAGAAACTCCTTCCCCACGCACTGAAACCCCATCCCCACACACTGAAACACATTCCCCTCAAACTGAAATCCCTTCCCCACAGACTGAAACCCTTCCCCAAACACTGAAACCCCTTCCCCACACACTGAAACACATCCCCACACACTGAAACCCCTTCCTGACACACTGAAACACCTTCCCAACCAACTGACACACCTTCCCCACCAACTGAAACCCCTTCCCCTCACATTGAAACCCCTTCCCCACACAATGAAACACCTTCCGCACACACTGAAACATCTTCCCCACACACTGAAACCCCTTCCCCACACAGTCAAACCCCTTCCTGACACACTGAAACCCCTTCCACACACACTGAAACACCTTCCCCAGACACTGAAACCCCTTCCACACACAGTGAAAGCCTTCCCCACACACTGAAACTCCTTCCCCACACACTGAAACACATCCCCACACACTGAAACCCCTTCCCCACACACTGAAACACATCCCCACACACTGAAACCCCTTCCCCACACACTGAAACACCTTCCCAACCAACTGAAACACCTTCCCCATCAACTGAAAACCCTTCCCCACACATTGAATCCCCTTCCCCACACAATGAAACACCTTCCACACACAATGAAACACCTTCCGCACACACTGAAACACCTTCCCCACACACTGAAACCCCTTCCCCACACACTGAAACCCCTTCCTCACACACTGAAACCCCTTCCACACACACTGAAACAACTTCCCCACACACTGAAACCCCTTCCACACACAGTGAAAGCCTTCCCCACACACTGAACTCCCTTCCCCACACACTGAAACACATCCCCACACACTGAAACCCCTTCCCCACAGACTGAAACACATCTGCACAGTTGAAACCCCTTCCCCACACACTGAAACACATCCCCACACACTGAAAGACCTTCCCCACACACTAAATACCCTTCCACACACAATGAAACACCTTCCCCACACAACGAAACACCTTCCACACGCACTGAATCTGCTTCCCCACACACTGAAACACCATCCACATACACTGAAACACATCCACACACACTGAAACACAATCCCCACACACTGAAACCCCTTCCCCAAAGACTGAAACCCTTCCCCAAACACTGAAACCCATTCAACACACACTGAAACACATCCCCCACACTGAAATACATTCCCCACACACTGAAACTACCTCCGCAGACACTGAAACCCAGCCCCAGACACTGAAACCCCTTCCCCACAGACTGAAACCCTTCCCCAAACACTGAAACCCATTCACCACAAACTGAAAACCCTTCCCCACACACAGAAACTCCTTCCCCACGCACTGAAACCCCATCCCCACACACTGAAACACATTCCCCACAAACTGAAACCCCTTCCCCACAGACTGAAACCCCTTGCCCACACACTGAAACCCCATCCCCACACTCTGAAACACATCCCCACACACTGAAACACATTCCCCACACACTGAAACCCCTTCCCCACAGACTGAAACCCTTCCCGAAACACTGAAACCCATTCACCACACACTGAAACACATGCCCCACACACTGAAACCCTTCCACACACACTGAAACACCTTCCCCACACAGTGAAACACCTTCCCCACACACTGAAATCTCTTCCCCACACACTGAAACGCATTCCGCACACACTGAAACCCCTTCCGCACACACTGAAAAACCTTCCCCACACACTGAAACCCCTTCAGCACACACTGAAACAGCTTCCCCACACACTGAAATCCCTTCCCCACACAAAGAAACCCCTTCCGCACACAGTGAAACACTTTCCCACACACTGAAACCCCTTCCCCACACACTGAAACCCTTCCCCACACACTGAAACCCCTTCCCCATACACTGAAACCCCTTGCCCACACACTGAAACCCTACCCCACACACTGAAACCCCTTCCCCACATACTGAAACACCTTCCACACACACTGAAACACCTTCCCCACACACTGAAACCCCTTCCGCACACAGTCAAACCCTTCCCCACACACTGAAACCCCACCGCACACACTGAAACCCCTTCCCCACACACTGAATACCCTTCCACACACAATGAAGCACCTTCCCCACACAATGGAACACCTTCCCCACGCACTGAATCCCCTTCCCCACACACTGAAACCCCTTCTGCACACAATGAGACACCTTCCCCACACAATGATACCCCTTCCCGACACACTGAAACACCTTCCCCACACACTGAAACCCCATCCCCACACACTGAAACACATCCCAACACACTGAAACACATTCCCCACACACTGAAACCCCTTCCACACAGACTGAAACCCTTCCGCAAACACTGAAACCCATTCACCACACAGTGAAAAACATTCCACACACACTGAAACCCTTCCCCACACACTGAAACTCCTTCCCCACACAGTGAAACACCTTCCCCACACACCGAAACCTCTTCCCCACACACTGAAACACCTTCCCAACCAACTGAAACACCTTCCCCACCAACAGAAAACCCTTCCCCACACATTGAAACCCCTTCCCCACACAATGAAACACCTTCCGCAGGCAATGAAACACCTTCCGCACACACTGAAACACCTTCCCCACAAACTGAAACAACTTCCCCACACTGTGAAACCCCTTCCTCACACACTTAAACCCCTTCCACACACACTGAAACACCTTCCCCACACACTGAAACCCCTTCCCCACACATTGACACTCATCCCCACACACTGAAACCCCTTCCCCACACACTGAAACACATCCCCACACACAGAAACCCCTTCTGCACACACTGAAACTCCTTCCCAACCAACTGAAACACCTTCCCCACCAACTGAAACACCTTCCCCACACATTGAAACCCCTTCCCCACACAATGAAACACCTTCCGCACACAATGAAACACCTTCCGCACACACTGAAACACCTTCCCCACACACTGAAACCCCTTCCCCACACACTGAAACCCCTTCCTCACACACTGAAACCCCTTCCACACACACTGAAACACCTTTCTCACACACTGAAACCCCTTCCACACACACTGAAACACCTTCCCCACACACTGAAACCCCTTCCACACACAGTGAAAGCCTTCCACACACTGAAACCCCTTCCCCACACACTAAAACACATCCCCACACACTGAAACCCCATCCCCACAGACTGAAACTTATCCGCACACACTTAAACCCCTTCCCCACACACTGAAACCCCTTCCCCACACACTGAAGCCCCGTCCCCACACACTGTAATCCTTTCCCACACACTGAAACACTTTCCCACACAATGAAACCCCTTCCCCACACACTGAAACCCCTTGCCCACACACTGAAACCCTTCCCCACACACTGAAACCACTTCCCCACAGACTGAAACCCCTTCCCCACAAACTGAAACACCTTCCCCACACACTGAAACCCCTTCCGCACACAGTTAAACCCTTCCCCACAGACTGAAACCCCACCCCACACACTGAAACCCCTTCCCCACACACTGAAACCCCTTGCCCACACACAGAAACCCCTTCCCCACATACTGAAACCCCTTCCCCACACTCTGAAACATCTTCCCCACACACTGAAACCCCTTCCGCACACAGTTGAACCCTTCCCCAAACACTGAAACCCCACCCCACACACAGAAACATATTCCCCACATATTGAAACCCCTTCCCCACACACTGAAACCCTTCCCCACACACTGAAACCCCTTCCCCACGCACTGAAACCCCATCCCCACACACTGTAATCCTTCCCCACACACTGAAACACTTTCCCACACACTGAAACCCCTTCCCCACACACTGAAACACCTTCCCCACACACTGGAACCCTTCCCCACAGACTGAATCCCCTTCTGCACACACTGAAACCCTTCCCCACACACTGAAACCCCTTCCCCACACACTGAAACCCCTTCCCCACATACTGTAATCCTTCCCCACACACTGAAACACTTTCCCACACACTGAAACCCCTTCCCCAAAGACTGAAACACGTTCCCCACACACTGAAACCCTTCCCCACACACTGAAACCCCTTCCCCACACACTGAAACCCCTTGCCCACACACTGAAACCCCATCCCCACACTCTGAAACACATCCCCACACACTGAAACACATTCCCCACACACTGAAACCCCTTCCCCACAGACTGAAACCCTTCCCGAAACACTGAAACCCATTCACCACACACTGAAACACATGCCCCACACACTGAAACCCTACCCCACACACTGAAACACCTTCCCCACACAGTGAAACACCTTCCCCACACACTGAAACCTCTTCCCCACACACTGAAACGCATTCCGCACACACTGAAACCCCTTCCGCACACACTGAAAAACCTTCCCCACACACTGAAACCCCTTCAGCACACACTGAAACAGCTTCCCCACACACTGAAACCCCTTCCCCACACACTGAAACCCTTCCCCACACACTGAAACCCCTTCCCCATACACTGAAACCCCTTGCCCACACACTGAAACCCTACCCCACACACTGAAACCCCTTCCCCACATACTGAAACACCTTCCACACACACTGAAACACCTTCCCCACACACTGAAACCCCTTCCGCACACAGTTAAATCCTTCCCCACACAAAGAAACCCCACCCCACACACTGAAACCCCTTCCCCACACACTGAATACCCTTCCACACACAATGAAGCACCTTCCCCACACAATGGAACACCTTCCCCACGCACTGAATCCCCATCCCCACACACTGAAACACCTTCCCCACACACTGAAACCCCATCCCCACACACTGAAACACATCCCCACACACTGAAACACATTCCCCACACACTGAAACCCCTTCGCCACAGACTGAAACCCTTCCGCAAACACTGAAACCCATTCACCACACAGTGAAAAACATTCCACACACACTGAAACCCGTCCCCACACACTGAAACACCTTCCCCACACAGTGAAACACCTTCCCCACACACCGAAACCTCTTCCCCACACACTGAAACACCTTCCCAACCAACTGAAACACCTTCCCCACCAACAGAAAACCCTTCCCCACACATTGAAACACCTTCCGCAGACAATGAAACACCATCCGCACACACTGAAACACCTTCCCCACAAACTGAAACAACTTCCCCACACTGTGAAACCCCTTCCTCACACACTTAAACCCCTTCCACACACACTGAAACACCTTCCCCACACACTGAAACCCCTTCCACACACAGTGAAAGCCTTCCCCACACACTGAAACCCCTTCCCCACACACTGACACTCATCCCCACACACTGAAACCCCTTCCCCACACACTGAAACACATCCCCACACACAGAAACCCCTTCTGCACACACTGAAACTCCTTCCCAACCAACTGAAACACCTTCCCCACCAACTGAAACACCTTCCCCACACATTGAAACCCCTTCCCCACACAATGAAACACCTTCCGCACACAATGAAACACCGTCCGCACACACTGAAACAGCTTCCCCACACACTGAAACCCATTCCCCACACACTGAAACCCCTTCCTCACACACTGAAACCCCTTCCACACACACTGAAACACCTTCCTCACACACTGAAACCCCTTCCACACACACTGAAACATCTTCCCCACACACTGAAACCCCTTCCACACACAGTGAAAGCCTTCCACACACTGAAACCCCTTCCCCACACACTAAAACACATCCCCACACACTGAAACCCCTTCCCCACAGACTGAAACTTATCCGCACACACTTAAACCCCTTCCCCACACACTGAAACCCCTTCCCCACACACTGAAGCCCCGTCCCCACACACTGTAATCCTTTCCCACACACTGAAACATTTTCCCACACAATGAAACCCCTTCCCCACACACTGAAACCCCTTGCCCACACACTGAAACCCTTCCCCACGCACTGAAACCACTTCCCCACAGACTGAAACCCCTTCCCCGCAAACTGAAACACCTTCCCCACACACTGAAACCCCTTCCGCACACAGTTAAACCCTTTCCCACAGACTGAATCCCCACCCCACACACTGAAACCCCTTCCCCACACACTGAAACCCCTTGCCCACATACTGAAACCCCTTCCCCACATACTGAAACATCTTCCCCACACACTGAAACCCCTTCCGCACACAGTTGAACCCTTCCCCAAACACTGAAACCACACCCCACACACAGAAACACATTCCCCACATACTGAAACCCCTTCCCCACACACTGAAACCCTTCCCCACACACTGAAACCCCTTCCCCACGCACTGAAACCCCATCCCCACACACTGTCATCCTTCCCCACACACTGAAACACTTTCCCACACACTGAAACCCCTTCCCCACACACTGAAACCCTTCCCCACACATTGAAACCCCTTCCCCACACACTGAAACCCCTTGCCCACACACTGAAACCCTTCCCCACACACTGAAACTCCTTCCCCACAAACTGAAACCCCTTCCCCACACACTGAAACACCTTCCCCACACACTGAAACCCCTTCCCCACACAGTTAAACCCTTCCCCACACACTGAAACCCCTCCCCACACACTGAAACCCCTTCCCCACGCACTGAATACCCTTCCACAAACAATGAAACACCTTCCCCACACAATGAAACACCTTCCCCACGCACTGAATCCCCTTCCCCACACACTGAAACACCTTCCGCACACAATGAGACACCTTCCCCACGCAATGAAACCCCTTCCCCACACACTGAAACACCTTCCCCACACACTGAAACCCCATCCCCACACACTGAAACACATCCCCACACACTGAAACACATTCCCCACACACTGAAACCCCTTCCCCACAGACTGAAACCCTTCCCCAAACACTGAAACCCATTCACCACACACTGAAACACATTCCCCACACACTGAAACCCTTCCGCACACACTGAAACTCCTTCCCCACACAGTGAAACACCTTCCCCACACACTGAAACCTATTCCCCAACACACTGAAACACCTTCCCAACCAACTGAAACACCTTCCCCACCAACTGAAACCCCTTCCCCACACATTGAAACCCCTTCCCCACACAATGCAACACCTTCTGCACACAATGAAACACCTTCCGCACACACTGAAACACCTTCCCCACACACTGAAACCCCTTCCTCACGCAGTGAAACCCCTTCCTCACACACGGAAACCCCTTCCACACACACTGAAACACCTTCCCCACACACTGAAACCCCTTCCACGCACAGTGAAAGCCTTCCCCACACACTGAAACCCCTTCCCCACACACTGAAACACATCCCCACACACTGCAACCCCTTCCCCACACACTGAAACACATCCCCACACACAGAAACCCCTTCCGCACAACTGAATCACCTTCCCAACCAACTGAAACACCTTCCCCACCAACTGAAACCCCTTCCCCACACATTGAAACCCCTTCCCCACACAATGAAACACCTTCCGCACACAATGAAACACCTTCCGCACACACTGAAACCCCTTCCCCACACACTGAAACCCCTTCCCCAGACATTGAAACCCCTTCCTCAGACACTGAAACCCCTTCCACACACACAGAAACCCCTTCCCCACACACTGAAACACCTTCCCCACACACTGAAACCCTTCCCCACACACTGAATCCCCTTCTGCACACACTGAAACCCTTCCCCACACACTGAAACCCCTTCCCCACACACTGAAACCCCTTCCCCACACACTGTAATCCTTCCCCACACACTGAAACCCCTTCCCCACACACTGAAACACCTTCCCCACACACTGAAACCCTTCCCAACACACTGAATCCCCTTCTGCACACACTGAAACCCTTCCCCACACACTGAAACCCCTTTCCCACACACTGAAACCCCTTCCCCACACACTGAAACCCTTCCCCACACACTGAAACCCCTTCCCCACACACTGAAACCCCTTGCCCACACACTGAAACCCTTCCCCACACACTGAAACTCCTTCCCCACAAACTGAAACCCCTTCCCCACACACTAAAACACCTTCCCCACACACTGAAACCCCTTCCCCACACAGTTAAACCCTTCCCCACACACTGAAACCCCTCCCCACACACTGAAACCCCTTCCCCACGCACTGAATACCCTTCCACAAACAATGAAACACCTTCCCCACACAATGAACCACCTTCCCCACGCACTGAATCCCCTTCCCCACACACTGAAACACCTTCCGCACACAATGAGACACCTTCCCCACGCAATGAAACCCCTTCCCCACACACTGAAACACCTTCCCCACACACTGAAACCCCATCCCCACACACTGAAACACATCCCCACACACTGAAACACATTCCCCACACACTGAAACCCCTTCCCCACAGACTGAAACCCTTCCCCAAACACTGAAACCCATTCACCACACACTGAAACACATTCCCCACACACTGAAACCCCTTCCCCACACACTGAAACTCCTTCCCCACACAGTGAAACACCTTCCCCACACACTGAAACCTATTCCCCAACACACTGAAACACCTTCCCAACCAACTGAAACACCTTCCCCACCAACTGAAACCCCTTCCCCACACATTGAAACCCCTTCCCCACACAATGCAACACCTTCTGCACACAATGAAACACCTTCCGCACACATTGAAACACCTTCCCCACACACTGAAACCCCTTCCCCACGCAGTGAAACCCCTTCCTCACACACGGAAACCCCTTCCACACACACTGAAACACCTTCCCCACACACTGAAACCCCTTCCACGCACAGTGAAAGCCTTCCCCACACACTGAAACCCCTTCCCCACACACTGAAACACATCCCCACACACTGAAACCCCTTCCCCACACACTGAAACACATCCCCACACACAGAAACCCCTTCCGCACAACTGAATCACCTTCCCAACCAACTGAAACACCTTCCCCACCAACTGAAACCCCTTCCCCACACATTGAAACCCCTTCCCCACACAATGAAACACCTTCCGCACACAATGAAACACCTTCCGCACACACTGAAACCCCTTCCCCACACACTGAAACCCCTTCCCCAGACACTGAAACCCCTTCCTCACACACTGAAACCCCTTCCACACACACAGAAACCCCTTCCCCACACACTGAAACACCTTCCCCACACACTGAAACCCTTCCCCACACACTGAATCCCCTTCTGCACACACTGAAACCCTTCCCCACACACTGAAACCCATTCCCCACACACTGAAACCCCTTCCCCACACACTGTAATCCTTCCCCACACACTGAAACACTTTCCCACACACTGAAACCCCTTCCCCAAACACTGAAACACGTTCCCCACACACTGAAACCCTTCCCCACACACTGAAACCCCTTTTCCACACACTGAAACCCCTTGCCCACACACTGAAACCCCATCCCCACACTCTGAAACACATCCCCACACACTGAAACACATTCCCCACACATTGAAACCCCTTCCCCACAGACTGAAACCCTTCCCGAAACACTGAAACCCATTCCCCACACACTGAAACACATGCCCCACACACTGAAACCCTTCCCCACACACTGAAACACCTTCCCCACACAGTGAAACACCTTCCCCACACACTGAAACCCCTTCACGACACACTGAAACGCATTCCGCACACACTGAAACCCCTTCCTCACACACTGAAAAACCTTCCCCACACACTGAAACCCCTTCCCCACACACTGAAACCCCTTCAGCACACACTGAAACAGCTTCCCCACACACTGAAATCACTTCCCCACACAATGAAACCCCTTCCGCACACAGTGAAACACTTTCCCACACACTGAAACCCCTTCCCCACACACTGAAACCCTTCTGCACACACTGGAACCTCTTCCCCATACACTGAAACCCCTTGCCCACACACTGAAAACCTACCCCACACACTGAAACCCCTTCCCCACATACTGAAACACCTTCCACACACACTGAAACACCTTCCCCACACACTGAAACCCCTTCCGCACACAGTTAAACCATTCCCCACACACTGAAACCCCACCCCACACACTGAAACCCCTTCCCCACACACTGAATACCCTTCCACACACAATGAAGCACCTTCCCCACACAATGGAACACCATCCCCACGCACTGAATCCCCTTCCCCACACACTGAAACCCCTTCCGCACACAATGAGACACCTTCCCCACACAATGAAACCCCTTCCCCACACACTGAAACACCTTCCCCACACACAGAAACCCCATCCCCACACACTGAAACACATCCCCACACACTGAAACACATTCCCCACACACTGAAACCCCTTCCCCACAGACTGAAACACTTCCCCAAACACTGAAACCCATTCACCACACAGTGAAAAACATTCCACACACACTGAAACACTTCCCCACACACTGAAACACCTTCCCCACACAGTGGAACACCTTCCCCACACACTGAAACCTCTTCCCCACACACTGAAACACCTTCCCAACCAACTGAAACACCTTCCCCACCAAGAGAAACCCCTTCCCCACACATTGAAACCCCTTCCCCACACAATGAAACACCTTCCGCAGACAATGAAACACCTTCCACACACACTGAAACACCTTCCCCACAAACTGAAACCCCTTCCCCACACTGTGAAACCCCTTCCTCACACACTTAAACCCCTTCCACACACACTGAAACCCCTTCCACACACAGTGAAAGCCTTCCCCACACACTGAAACCCCTTCCCCACACACTGAAACTCATCCCCACACACTGAAACCCCTTTCCCACACACTGAAACACATCCCCACACACAGAAACCCCTTCTGCACACACTGAAACTCCTTCCCAACCAACTGAAACACCTTCCCCACCAACTGAAACACCTTCCCCACACATTGAAACCCCTTCCCCACACAATGAAACACCTTCCACACACAATGAAACACCTTCCGCACACACTGAAACACCTTCCCCACACACTGAAACCCCTTCCCCACACACTGAAACCCCTTCCTCACACACTGAAACCCCTTCCACACACACTGAAACACCTTCCCCACACACTGAAACCCCTTCCACACACAGTGAAAGCCTTCCACACACTGAAACCCCTTCCCCACACACTAAAACACATCCCCACACACTGAAACCCCTTCCCCACAGACTGAAACTTATCCGCACACACTTAAACCCCTTCCCCACACACTGAAGCCCCATCCCCATACACTGTAATCCTTTCACACACACTGAAACACTTTCCCACACAATGAAACCCCTTCCCCAAACACTGAAACACGTTCCCCACACACTGAAACCCTTCCCCACACACTGAAACCCCTTTTCCACACACTGAAACCCCTTGCCCACACACTGAAACCCCATCCCCACACTCTGAAACACATCCCCACACACTGAAACACATTCCCCACACATTGAAACCCCTTCCCCACAGACTGAAACCCTTCCCGAAACACTGAAACCCATTCCCCACACACTGAAACACATGCCCCACACACTGAAACCCTTCCCCACACACTGAAACACCTTCCCCACACAGTGAAACACCTTCCCCACACACTGAAACCCCTTCACGACACACTGAAACGCATTCCGCACACACTGAAACCCCTTCCTCATACACTGAAAAACCTTCCCCACACACTGAAACCCCTTCCCCACACACTGAAACCCCTTCAGCACACACTGAAACAGCTTCCCCACACACTGAAATCACTTCCCCACACAATGAAACCCCTTCCGCACACAGTGAAACACTTTCCCACACACTGAAACCCCTTCCCCACACACTGAAACCCTTCCGCACACACTGGAACCTCTTCCCCATACACTGAAACCCCTTGCCCACACACTGAAAACCTACCCCACACTCTGAAACCCCTTCACCACATACTGAAACACCTTCCACACACACTGAAACACCTTCCCCACACACTGAAACCCCTTCCGCACACAGTTAAACCATTCCCCACACACTGAAACCCCACCCCACACACTGAAACCCCTTCCCCACACACTGAATACACTTCCACACACAATGAAGCACCTTCCCCACACAATGGAACACCATCCCCACGCACTGAATCCCCTTCCCCACACACTGAAACCCCTTCCGCACACAATGAGACACCTTCCCACACAAGGAAACCCCTTCCCCACACACTGAAACACCTTCCCCACACACTGAAACCCCATCCCCACACACTGAAACACATCCCCACACACTGAAACACATTCCCCACACACTGAAACCCCTTCCCCACAGACTGAAACACTTCCCCAAACACTGAAACCCATTCACCACACAGTGAAAAACATTCCACACACACTGAAACCCTTCCCCACACACTGAAACACCTTCCCCACACAGTGGAACACCTTCCCCACACACTGAAACCTCTTCCCCACACACTGAAACACCTTCCCAACCAACTGAAACACCTTCCCCACCAAGAGAAACCCCTTCCCCACACATTGAAACCCCTTCCCCACACAATGAAACACCTTCCGCAGACAATGAAACACCTTCCGCACACACTGAAACACCTTCCCCACAAACTGAAACCCCTTCCCCACACTGTGAAACCCCTTCCTCACACACTTAAACCCCTTCCACACACACTGAAACCCCTTCCACACACAGTGAAAGCCTTCCCCACACACTGAAACCCCTTCCCCACACACTGAAACTCATCCCCACACACTGAAACCCCTTTCCCACACACTGAAACACATCCCCACACACAGAAACCCCTTCTGCACACACTGAAACTCCTTCCCAACCAACTGAAACACCTTCCCCACCAACTGAAACACCTTCCCCACACATTGAAACCCCTTCCCCACACAATGAAACACCTTCCACACACAATGAAACACCTTCCGCACACACTGAAACACCTTCCCCACACACTGAAACCCCTTCCCCACACACTGAAACCCCTTCCTCACACACTGAAACCCCTTCCACACACACTGAAACACCTTCCCCACACACTGAAACCCCTTCCACACACAGTGAAAGCCTTCCACACTCTGAAACCCCTTCCCCACACACTAAAACACATCCCCACACACTGAAACCCCTTCCCCACAGACTGAAACTTATCCGCACACACTTAAACCCCTTCCCCACACACTGAAGCCCCATCCCCATACACTGTAATCCTTTCACACACACTGAAACACTTTCCCACACAATGAAACCCCTTCCCCACACACTGAAATCCCTTGCCCACACACTGAAACCCTTCCCCACACACTGAAACCACTTCCCCACATACTGAAACCCCTTCCCCACAAACTGAAACACCTTCCCCACACACAAAAACCCCTTCCACACACAGTTAAACCCTTCCCCACACACTGAAACCCCACCCCACACACTGAAACCCCTTCCCCACACACTGAAACCCCTTGCCCACACACTGAAACCTTCCCCACACACAGAAACCCCTTCCCCACATACTGAAACCCCTTCCCCACACACTGAAACATCTTCCCCACACACTGAATCCCCTTCCGCACACAGTTGAACCCTTCCCCACACACTGAAACGCCACCCCACACACAGAAACCCCTTCCCCACATACTGAAACCCCTTCCCCACACACTGAAACACCTTCCCCTCACAATGAAACACCTTCCACACGTACTGAATCTGCTTCCCTGCACACTGAAACACCTTCCGCACACAATGAGACACCTTCCCCACTCAATGAAAACCCACCCCACTCACTGAAACCCCTTCCCCACACACTGAATACCCTTCCACACACAATGAAACACCTTCCCCACACAATGAAACACCTTCCCCACGCACTGAATTGCCTTCCCCACACACTGAAACCCCTTCCGCACACAATGAGACACCTTCCCCACACAATGAAACACCTACGCCACACACTGAAACACCTTCCCTACACACTGAAACCCCATCCCCACACACTGAAACACATCCCCACACACTGAAACACATTCCCCACACGCTGAAACCCCTTCCCCACAGACTGAAACCCTTCCCCAAACACTGAAACACATTGACCACACACTGAAACACATTCCCCACACACTGAACCACTTCCCCACACACTGAAACACCTTCCCCACACACTGAAACACCTTCCGCACACAATGAGACACCTTCCCCACTCAATGAAAACCCACCCCACTCACTGAAACCCCTTCCCCACACACTGAATACCCTTCCACACACAATGAAACACCTTCCCCACACAATGAAACACCTTCCCCACGCACTGAATTGCCTTCCCCACACACTGAAACCCCTTCCGCACACAATGAGACACCTTCCCCACACAATGAAACACCTACGCCACACACTGAAACACCTTCCCTACACACTGAAACCCCATCCCCACACACTGAAACACATCCCCACACACTGAAACACATTCCCCACACGCTGAAACCCCTTCCCCACAGACTGAAACTCTTCCCCAAACACTGAAACACATTCACCACACACTGAAACACATTCCCCACACACTGAACCCCTTCCCCACACACTGAAACACCTTCCCCACACACTGAAACACCTTCCCCACACACTGAAACCTCTTCCCCACACACTGAAAAGCCTTCCACACACACTGAAACCCCTTCCGCACACACTGAAAAACATTCCCCACACACTGAAGCCCCTTCCCCACACACTGAAACCCCTTCAGCACATACTGAAACACCTTCCCCACACACTGAAATCCCTTCCCCGTACACTGAAACACCATCCCCACACACTGCAACACATCCCCGCACAATGAAACCCCTTCCCCACACACTGAAACACCTCCCCACACACTGAAACCCTTCCCCACACACTGAAACACCTTCCGCACACACTGAAACCCCTTCCGCACACAGTGAAAAGCCTTCCACACACACTGAAACCCCTTCCGCACACACTGAAAAACATTCCCCACACACTGAAACCCCTTCAGCACACACTGAAAAACCTTCCCCACACACTGAAACACATCCCCATACACTGAAACACCATCCCCACACACTGCAACACATCCCCGCACAATGAAACCCCTTCCCCACACACTGAAACACCTCCCCACACACTGAAACCCTTCCCCACACACTGAAACACCTTCCGCACACACTGAAACCCCTTCCGCACACAGTGAAACACCTTCCCCACACACTGAAACCCCTTCCCCACACACTGAAACCCCTTCCACACACACTGAAACCCCTTCCACACACACTGAAACACCTTCCCCACACACTGAAACCCCTTCCGCACACAGTGAAAGCCTTCCCCACACACTGAAACCCCTTCCCCACACTCTGAAAGAAACAGCCACACACTGGAACCCCTTCCCCAAAGTCTGAAACACATCCCCACACACTGCAACCCCTTCCCCACACACTGAAACACATACCCACACACTGAAACACCTTCCCCACACAATGAAACCGCATCCCCACACACTGAAACACATCCACACACACTGAAACATATTCCCCACACACTGAAACCCCTTCCCCACATACTGAAACACCTACCCCACACACTGAAACACGTTCCCCACACACTGAAACCCCTTCCCCATACACTGAAACGCCATCCGCACACATTGAAACCCCTTCTGCAAACACTGAAAAAACTTCCCCACACACTGAGCCCCTTCCCCACACACTGAAACCCCTTCTGCACACAGTGAAACCGTTCCCCACTCACTGAAAAACCTTCCCCACACACTGAAACACATGCCCACACACTGAAACCCCTTCCCCACACACTGAAACACATCCCCACACACTGAAACCCATTCCCCACACACTGAAACACCTTCCCCACACACTGAAACACCTTCTCCACACACTGAAACTCCTTCCGATCATAATGAAATACCTTCCCCACACACTGAAACCCGTTCCCCGCACACTGAAACACCTTCTGCACACACTGAAACCCCTTCAGCACACACTGAAACACCTGCCCCACTCACTGAACCCTTTCACCACACACTGAAACCCCTTCCTCACACACTGAAACCCCTTCCACACACACTGAAACACCTTCCTCACACACTGAAACCCCTTCCCCACACACTGAAACACATACCCACACACTGAAACACCTTCCACACACACTGAAACCCCTTCCCCACACACTGAAACCCCTTCCGCACACAGTGAATCCATTCCCCACACACAGAACCCCTTCCCCACACACTTAAACACCTTCCCACACACTGAAACCCTTCCCCACACACTGAAATCCCTTCCGCAAACACTGAGACCCTTCCCCACGCACTGAAACACCTTCCGCACACACTGAAACCCCGTCCCCACACACTGTAATCCTTCCCCACACACTGAAACACTTCCCCACAGACTGAAACCCCTTCCCCACACACTGCAACCCCTACCCCACACACTGAAACCCTTCCCCGCACACCGAAACCCCTTCCCCACACAATGAAACCCCTTCCCCACACATTGAAACCCCTTCCACACATAATGAAACACCTTCCCCACACACTGAAACCCCTTCCCCACACAATGAATCACCTTCCGCACACAATGGAACACCTTCCGCTCACACTGAAACACCTTCCCCACACACTGAAACTCCTTCCCCACACACTGAAACCCCTCCCTCACACACTGAAACCCCTTCCTCACACACTGAAACACCTTCCCCACACACTGAAACCCCTCCGCACAAAGTGAAAACCTTCCCCACACACTGAAACCCCTTACCCACACATTGAAACACATCCCCACACACTGAAATCCCTTCCCCACAGACTGAAACACATCCCCACACAGTGAAACCCTTTCCCCACACACTGAAACACATCCCCACACACTGAAACACCTTCCCCACACACTGAAACCCCTTCCCCACACACTGAAACCCATTCCATACACAGTTAAACCCTTCCCGACACACTGAAACCCCTTCCCCGCACACTGAAACACCTTCCCCACACACTGAAACCCTTCCCCACACACTGAATCCCCTTCCACACACACTGAAACCCTTCCCCACACACTGAAACCCCTTCCTCACACACTGAAACCCCTTCCACACACACTGAAACACCTTCCCCACACACTGAAACCCATCCGCACACAGTGAAAGCCTTCCCCACACACTGAAACCCCTTCCCCACCCTCTGAAAGAAATAGCCACATACTGGAACCCCTTCCCGAAAGTCTGAAACACATCCCCACACACTGCAACCCCTTCCCCACACACTGAAACACATACCCACACACTGAAACACCTTCCCCACACAATGAAACCGCATCCCCACACACTGAAACACATCCACACACACTGAAACACATTCCCCACACACTGAAACCCCTTCCCCACATACTGAATCCCATCCCCAAACACTGAAACCCATTCACCACACACTGAAAGACATTCCCCACACTCTGAAACGCTTCCCCACACACTGAAACACCTTCCCCACACACTGAAACACGTTCCCCACACACTGAAACCCCTTCCCCATACACTGAAACGCCATCCGCACACACTGAAACCCCTTCCGCAAAAACTGAAAAAACTTCCCCACACTCTGAAACCACTTCCCCACACACTGAAACCCCTTCCGCACACAGTGAAACCGTTCCACACTCACTGAAAAACCTTCCCCACACACTGAAACACATGCCCACACACTGAAACCCCTTCCCCACACACTGAAACACATCCCCACACACTGAAACCCCTTCCCCACACACAGAAACACCTTCCCCACACACTGAAACACCTTCTCCATACACTGAAACCCCTTCCGCACATAATAAAATACCTTCCCCACACACTGAAACCCGTTCCCCGCACACTGAAACAACTTCTGCACACACTGAAACCCCATCCGCACACACTGAAACACCTTCCCCACTCACTGAACCATTTCACCACACACTGAAACCCCTTCATCACACACTGAAACCCATTCCACACACACTGAAACACCTTCCTCACACACTGAAACCCCTTCCCCACACACTGAAACACATACCCACACACTGAAACACCTTCCCCACACACTGAAACCCCTTCCCCACACACTGAAACCCCTTCCGCACCCAGTGAATCCCTTCCCCACACACTGAAACCCATTCCCCACACACTGAAACACCTTTCCCACACACTGAAACCCTTCCCCACACACTGAAACCCCTTCCGCAAACACTGAAACCCTTCCCCACGCACTGAAACACATACCCACACACTGAAACCCCTTCCGCACACACTGAAATCCCGTCCCCACACACTGTAATCCTTCCCCAGACATTGAAACACTTCCCCACAGATTGAAACCCCTTCCCCAGACACTGAAACCATTACCACACACACTGAAACCCTTCCCCACACACCGAAACCCCTTCCCCACACATTGAAACCCCTTCCCCACACATTGAAACCCCTTCCGCACATAATGAAACACCTTACCCACACACTGAATCCCCTTCCCCACACACTGAAACCCCTTCAGCACATACTGAAACACCTTCCCCACACACTGAAATCCCTTCCCCACACCCTGAAACACCTTCCGCACACAGTGAAAACCTACCCCACACACTGAAAAACCTTCCCCACAGACTGAAACACATCCCCATACACTGAAACACCATCCCCACACACTGAAACACATCCCCACACACTGAAACCCCTTCCCCACACACTGAAGCACCTTCTCCACACACTGAACCACCTTCCCCACACACTGAAAACCATTCCGCACACAGTGAAACACCTTCCCCACACACTGAAACCCCTTCCCCACACACTGAAACCCCTTCCACACACACTGAAACACCTTCCCCACACACTGAAACCCCTTCCGCACACAGTGAAAGCCTTCCCCACACACTGAAACCCCTTCCCCACCCTCTGAAAGAAATAGCCACACACTGGAACCCCTTCCCCAAAGTCTGAAACACATCCCCACACACTGCAACCCCTTCCCCACACACTGAAACACATACCCACACACTGAAACACCTTCCCCACACAATGAAACCGCATCCCCACACACTGAAACACATCCACACACACTGAAACACATTCCCCACACACTGAAACCCCTTCCCCACATACTGAATCCCTTCCCCAAAGACTGAAACCCATTCACCACACACTGAAAGACATTCCCCACACTCTGAAACCCTTCCCCACACACTGAAACACCTTCCCCACACACTGAAACACGTTCCCCACACACTGAAACCCCTTCCCCATACACTGAAACGCCATCCGCACACTTTGAAACCCCTTCCGCAAACACTGAAAAAACTTCCCCACACTCTGAAACCCCTTCCCCACACACTGAAACCCCTTCCGCACTCAGTGAAACCGTTCCACACTCACTGAAAAACCTTCCCCACACACTGAAACACATGCCCACACACTGAAACCCCTTCCCCACACACTGAAACACATCCCCACACACTGAAACCCCTTCCCCACACACAGAAACACCTTCCCCACACACTGAAACACCTTCTCCACACACTGAAACCCCTTCCGCACAAAATGAAATACCTTCCCCACACAGTGAAACCCGTTCCCCGCACACTGAAACACCTTCTGCACACACTGAAACCCCTTCTGCACACACTGAAACAGCTTCCCCATTCACTGAACCATTTCACCACACACTGAAACCCCTTCCTCACACACTGAAACCCCTTCCACACACACTGAAACACCTTCCTCACACACTGAAACCCCTTCCCCACACACTGAAACACATACCCACACACTGAAACACGTTCCCCACACACTGAAACCCCTTCCCCACACACTGAAACCCCTTCCGCACACAGTGAATCCCTTTCCCACACACTGAAACACCTTCCCCACACACTGAAACCCTTCCCCACACACTGAAACCCCTTCCGCAAACACTGAAACCCTTCCCCACGCACTGAAACACATACCCACACACTGAAACACCTTCTGCACACACTGAAACCCCGTCCCCACACACTGTAATCCTTCCCCACACATTGAAACACTTTCCCACAGATTGTAACCCCTTCCCCACACACTGAAACCGTTACCCCACACACTGAAACCCTTCCCCACACACCTAAACCCCTTCCCCACACATTGAAACCCCTTCCCCACACATTGAAACCCCTTCCACACATAATGAAACACCTTACCCACACACTGAAACCCCTTCCCCACACAATGAATCACCTTCCGCACACAATGGAGCACCTTCCGCTCACACTGAAACACCTTCCCCACACACTGAAACTCCTTCCCCACACACTGAAACCCCTTCCTCACACACTGAAACCCCTTCCCCACACACTGAAACACCTTCCCCACACACTGAAACCACTTCCCCACACACTGAAACCCCGTCCCCACACACTGTAATCCTTCCCCACACACTGAAGCCCTTCCCCACCCTCTGAAAGAAATAGCCACACACTGGAACCCCTTCCCCAAAGTCTGAAACACATCCCCACACACTGCAACCCCTTCCCCACACACTGAAACACATACCCACACACTGAAACACCTTCCCCACACAATGAAACCGCATCCCCACACACTGAAACACATCCACACACACTGAAACACATTCCCCACACACTGAAACCCCTTCCCCACATACTGAATCCCTTCCCCAAAGACTGAAACCCATTCACCACACACTGAAAGACATTCCCCACACTCTGAAACCCTTCCCCACACACTGAAACACCTTCCCCACACACTGAAACACGTTCCCCACACACTGAAACCCCTTCCCCATACACTGAAACGCCATCCGCACACTTTGAAACCCCTTCCGCAAACACTGAAAAAACGTCCCCACACTCTGAAACCCCTTCCCCACACACTGAAACCCCTTCCGCACTCAGTGAAACCGTTCCACACTCACTGAAAAACCTTCCCCACACACTGAAACACATGCCCACACACTGAAACCCCTTCCCCACACACTGAAACACATCCCCACACACTGAAACCCCTTCCCCACACACAGAAACACCTTCCCCACACACTGAAACACCTTCTCCACACACTGAAACCCCTTCCGCACAAAATGAAATACCTTCCCCACACACTGAAACCCGTTCCCCGCACACTGAAACACCTTCTGCACACACTGAAACCCCTTCTGCACACACTGAAACAGCTTCCCCATTCACTGAACCATTTCACCACACACTGAAACCCCTTCCTCACACACTGAAACCCCTTCCACACACACTGAAACACCCTCCTCACACACTGAAACCCCTTCCCCACACACTGAAACACATACCCACACACTGAAACACGTTCCCCACACACTGAAACCCCTTCCCCACACACTGAAACCCCTTCCGCACACAGTGAATCCCTTTCCCACACACTGAAACACCTTCCCCACACACTGAAACCCTTCCCCACACACTGAAACCCCTTCCGCAAACACTGAAACCCTTCCCCACGCACTGAAACACATACCCACACACTGAAACCCCTTCTGCACACACTGAAACCCCGTCCCCACACACTGTAATCCTTCCCCACACATTGAAACACTTTCCCACAGATTGAAACCCCTTCCCCACACACTGAAACCGTTACCCCACACACTGAAACCCTTCCCCACACACCTAAACCCCTTCCCCACACATTGAAACCCCTTCCCCACACATTGAAACCCCTTGCACACATAATGAAACACCTTACCCACACACTGAAACCCCTTCCCCACACAATGAATCACCTTCCGCACACAATGGAGCACCTTCCGCTCACACTGAAACACCTTCCCCACACACTGAAACTCCTTCCCCACACACTGAAACCCCTTCCTCACACACTGAAACCCCTTCCCCACACACTGAAACACCTTCCCCACACACTGAAACCCCTTCCGCACAAAGTAAAGCCTTCCCCACACACTGAAACCCCTTACCCACACATTGAAACACATCCCCACACACTGAAATCCCTTCCCCACAGACTGAAACACATCCCCACACACTGAAAACCATTCCCCACACACAGAAACACATCCCCACACACTGAGACCCCTTCCGCACACAGTTAAACCCTTCCCCACACACTGAAACCCCTTCCCCGCACACTGAAACACCTTCCCCACACACTGAAACCCTTCCCCACACACTGAATCCCCTTCCGCACACACTGAAACCCTTCCCCGCACACCGAAACCCCTTCCCCACACAATGAAACCCCATCCCCACACATTGAAACCCCTTCCACACATAATGAAACACCTTCCCCACACACTGAAACCCCTTCCCCACACAAAGAATCACCTTCCGCACACAATGGAACACCTTCCGCTCACACTGAAACACCTTCCCCACACACTGAAACTCCTTCCCCACACACTGAAACCCCTTCCTCACACACTGAAACCCCTTCCTCAAACACTGAAACACCTTCCCCACGCACTGAAACCCCTTCCGCACAAAGTGAAACCCTTCCCCACACACTGAAACCCCTTACCCACACATTGCAACACATCCCCACACACTGAAATCCCTTCCCCACAGACTGAAACACATCCCCACACACTGAAACCCCTTCCACATACACTGAAACACATCCCCACACACTGAAACACCATCCCCACACACTGAAACCCCTTCCCCACACACTGAAACCCCTTCCGTACACAGTTAAACCCTTCCCCACACACTGAAACCCCTTCCCCGCACACTGAAACACCTTCCCCACACACTGATACCCTTCCCCACACACTGAATCCCCTTCTGCACACACTGAAACCCTTCCCCACACACTGAAACCCCTTCCGCACACACTGAAACCCCGTCCCCACACAGTGTAATCTTCCCCACACACTGAAACACATTCCCACACACTGAAACCCCTTCCCCACACACTGAAACCCCTTCCCACACACTGAAACCCTTCCACACACACTGAAACACCTTCCCCACACACTGAAACACCTTCCCCACACACTGAAACCTCTTCCCCTCAATCTGAAACGCCTTCCGCACACACTGAAACCCCTTCCGCACAAACTGAAAAACCTTCCCCACACACTGAAACGCCTTCCCCACACACTGAAACCCCTTCAGCACATACTGAAACACCTTCCCCAGACACTGAAATCCCTTCCCCACAGACTGAAACCCCTTCCGCACACAGTGAAACCCTTCCCCACACACTGAAAATCCTTCCCACACACTGAAACACATCCCCATACACTGAAACCCCTTCCCCACACACTGAAACACATCCCCACACAGTGAAACCCCTTCCCCACACACTGAAACACCTTCCCCACACACTGAACCACCTTCCCCACACACTGAAACCCCTTCTGCACATATTGAAACACCTTCCCCACACACTGAAACCCGTTCCGCACCCACTGAAACACCTTCCCCACACACTGAAACCCCTTCCGCACACAGTGAAACACCTTCCCCACACACTGAAACCCCTTCCACACACACTGAAACAACTTCCCCACACACTGAAACCCCTTCCGCATGCAGTGAAAGCCTTCCCCACACACTGAAACCCCTTCCCCACTCTCTGAAAGACATACCCACACACTGAAACCCCTTCCCCACTCTCTGAAAGACATACCCACACACTGAAACTCCTTCCCCACAGTCTGAAACACATCCCCACACACTGCAACCACTTCCCCACACACTGAAAAACATACCCACACAGAATGAGACACCTTCCCCACACAATGAAACCGCATCCCCACACACTGAAACCCATTCACCACAAACTGAAACACATTCCCCACACACTGAAACCCTTCCCCACACACTGAATAGCCTTCCGCACACACTGAAACCCTTCCCCGCACACCGAAACCCCTTCCCCACACAATGAAACCCCATCCCCACACATTGAAACCCCTTCCACACATAATGAAACACCTTCCCCACACACTGAAACCCCTTCCCCACACAATGAATCACCTTCCGCACACAATGGAACACCTTCCGCTCACACTGAAACACCTTCCCCACACACTGAAACTCCTTCCCCACACACTGAAACCCCTTCCACACACACTGAAACACCTTCCCCACGCACTGAAACCCCTTCCGCACAAAGTGAAACCCTTCCCCACACACTGAAACCCCTTACCCACACATTGCAACACATCCCCACACACTGAAATCCCTTCCCCACAGACTGAAACACATCCCCACACACTGAAACCCCTTCCCCATACACTGAAACACATCCCCACACACTGAAACACCATCCCCACACACTGAAACCCCTTCCCCACACACTGAAACCCATTCCGTACACAGTTAAACCCTTCCCCACACACTGAAGCCCCTTCCCCGCACACTGAAACACCTTCCCCACACACTGAAACCCTTCCCCACACACTGAATCCCCTTCCGCACACACTGAAACACTTCCCCACACACTGAAACCCCTTCCGCACACACTGAAACCCCGTCCCCACACAGTGTAATCTTCCCCACACATTGAAACACTTTCCCACACACTGAAACCCCTTCCCCACACACTGAAACCCCTTCCCACACACTGAAACCCTTCCACACACACTGAAACACCTTCCCCACACACTGAAACACCTTCCCCACACACTGAAACCTCTTCCCCTCAATCTGAAACGCCTTCCGCACACACTGAAACCCCTTCCGCACAGACTGAAAAACCTTCCCCACACACTGAAACCCCTTCCCCACACACTGAAACCCCTTCAGCACATACTGAAACACCTTCCCCACACACTGAAACCCCTTCCGCACACAGTGAAACCCTTCCCTACACACTGAAAATCCTTCCCACACACTGAAACACATCCCCATACACTGAAACCCCTTCCCCACACACTGAAACACATCCCCACACAGTGAAACCCCTTCCCCACACACTGAAACTCCTTCCCCACACACTGAACCACATTCCCCACACACTGAAACCCCTTCTGCACATATTGAAACACCTTCCCCACACACTGAAACCCGTTCCGCACCCACTGAAACACCTTCCCCACACACTGAAACCCCTTCCGCACACAGTGAAACACCTTCCCCACACACTGAAACCCCTTCCACACACACTGAAACAACTTCCCCACACATTGAAACCCCTTCCGCACGCAGTGAAAGCCTACCCCACACACTGAAACCCCTTCCCCACTCTCTGAAAGACATACCCACACACTGAAACCCCTTCCCCACTCTCTGAAAGACATACCCACACACTGAAACTCCTTCCCCACAGTCTGAAACACATCCCCACACACTGCAACCACTTCCACACACTGAAACACATACCCACACAGAATGAGACACCTTCCCCACACAATGAAACATCTTCCCCACACACTGAAACATCTTCCCCACACACTGAAACCCTTCCCCACAAACTGAAACACCTTCACCACACACTGAAACACATTCCCCACACACTGAAACCCCTTCCCCATACACTGAAACGACTTCCGCACACACTGAAACCCCTTTCGCACAAACTGAAATACCTTCCCCACACACTGAAACTCCTTCAACACACATTGAAACCCCTTCCGCTACACTGAAACACATCCCCACACACTGAAACCCCTTCCCCACACACTGAAACACCTTCCCCACACACTGAAACACCTTCTCCACTCACTGAAACCCCATCCGCACATAATGAAACACCTTCCCCACACAATGAAATACCTTCCCCACACACTGAATCCCCTCCCCCACACACTGAAACTCCTTCAGCACACATTGAAACCGTTCCCCACTCACTGAAAAACCTTCCCCACACACTGAAACACATCCCCACACACTGAAACCCCTTCCCCACACACTGAAACACATCCCCACACACTGAAACCCCTTCCCCACACACTGAAACACCTTCCCCACACACTGAAGCACCTTCTCCACACACTGAAACCCCTTCCGCACATAATGAAACACCTTCCCCACACACTGAAACCCGTTCCCCACACACTGAAACACCTTCTGCACACACTGAAACCCCTTCCGCACAAACTGAAACACTTACCCCACTCACTGAAACCCTTTCCCCACACACTGAAACCCCTTCCTCACACACTGAAACCCCTTCCGCACACAGTGAAAGCCTTCCCCACACACTGAAACCCCTTCCCCACTCTCTGAAAGACATACCCACACACTGAAACCCCTTCCCCACTCTCTGAAAGACCTCCCCAAACACTGAAACCCCTTCCCCACACACTGAAACACATCCCCACACAGTGAAACACCTTCCCCACACACTGAAACCTCTTCCCCACACACTGAAACGCATTCTGCACACACTGAAACCCCATCCGCACACACTGAAAAACCTTCCCCACACACTGAAACCCCTTCCCCACACACTGAAACAACTTCAGCACACACTGAAACAACTTCCCCACACACTGTAATCCCTTCCCCACACAATGAAACACCTTCCACACACACTGAAACACCTTCCCCACTCACTGAAACCCCTTCCGCACACAGTGAAAGCCTTCCCCACACACTGAAAACCCTTCCGCACTCACTGAAACACATCCCCACACACAGAATCCCCTTCCCCACAGTCTGAAACACATCCCCACACACTGAAACCCCTTCCCCACACACTGAAACACATACCCACACACTGAAACAACTTCCCCACACACTGAAACCCCTTCCCCACACACTGAAACCCCATCCGCACAGAGTGAAACCCTTCCCCACACACTGAAACCCCTTCGCCACACACTGAAACACCTTCCCCACACACTGAAACCCTTCCCCACACGCTGAATCCCCTTCGGCAAACACTGAAACCCTTCCCCACGCACTGAAACCCCTTCCACACACACTGAAACCCCGTCCCCACACACTGTAAAAATTCCCCACAAACTGAAGCACTTCCCCAAAGACTGAAACCTCTTCCCCACACACTGAAACCCCATTCCCACACACTGAAACCATTCTCCACACTCTGAAACCCCTTCCTCACACGCTGAAAACCCTTCCGCACGCACTGAAACCCTTCCCCACACACTGAAACCCCTTCGCCACATACTGAAACCCCTTCCCCACACACTGAAACACCTTCCCCACACTCTGAAACCCATTCCGCACACAGTTAAACCCTTCCCCACACTCTGAAACCCCTCCCCACACACTGAAACCCCTTCCCCACATACTGAATCCCCTTCCACACACAATGAAACATCTCCCCCACACAATAAAATACCTTCCCCACACACTGAATCCCTTCCCCCACACACTGAAACCCCTTCCACACACAATGAAACACCTTCCCCACACACTGAAACCCCTACCACACACACTGAAACCCTTCCCCACACACTGACACCCCTTCCCCACACAATGAAACCATTACCCACACTCTGAAACCCCTTCCCCACACACTGAAACCCCTTCCCCACACACTGAAACACCTTCCCCACACTATGAAACCCCTTCCGCACACACTGAAACCCATCCCCACACACTGAAATCCATCCCCACACATTGAAACCCAGCCCCGCACACTGAGATCCATCCCCACTCACTGAAACCCCTTCCCCACACACTGAAACACATCCCCCACACTGAAATACCTTCCCCACACACTGAAACCACCTCCGCAGACACTGAAACCCAGCCCCACACACTGAAACCCCTTCCGCACAAACTGAAAACAATTCCCCACACACAGAAACTCCTTCCCCACGCACTGAAACCCCAACCGCACACACTGAAACACATTCCCCACAAACTGAAACTCCTTCCCCACAGACTGAAACGCTTCCCCAAACACTGAAACCCATTCACTACACACTGAAACACATACCCCACACACTGAAACGCCTTCCCCACACACTGAAACACATCCCCTCACACTGAAACCCCTTCCCCACACACTGAAACACCTTCCCAACCAACAGAAACACCTTCGTCACCAACTGAAACCCCTTCCTCACTCATTGAAACCCCTTCCCCACACACTGAAACCCCTTCCCCACACACTGAAACCCCTTCGCCACACACTGAAACACCTTCCCCACACACTGAAACCCTTCCCCACACGCTGAATCCCCTTCCGCAAACACTGAAACCCTTCCCCACGCACTGAAACCCCTTCCGCACACACTGAAACCCCGTCCCTACACACTGTAAAACTTCCCCAGACACTGAAACACTTCCCCAAAGACTGAAACCTCTTCCCCACACACTGAAACCCCTTCCCCACACACTGAAACCATTCCCCACACACTGAAACCCCTTCGCCACATACTGAATCCCCTTCCCCACACACTGAAACACCTTCCCCACACGCTGAAACCCCTTCCGCACACAGTTAAACCCTTCCCCACACTCTGAAACCCCTCCCCACACACTGAAACCCCTTCCCCACACACTGAATACCCTTCCACACACAATGACACATCTTCCCCACACAATGAAATACCTTTCCCACACACTGAATCCCCTCCCTCACACACTGAAACCCCTTCCACACACAATGAAACACCTTCCCCACACACTGAAACGCCTTCCACACACAGTGAAACCCTTACCCACACACTGACACCTCTTCCCCACACACTGAAACCATTACCCACACTCTGAAACCCCTTCCCCAAACTCTGAAACCCCTTCCGCACACATTGAAACCCATCCCCACACACTGAAACCCATCCCCGCACACTGAAACCCCCTCCGCAGACACTGAAACCCAGCCCCACACTCTGAAATGCATCCCCACACATTGAAACCCAGCCCCGCACACTGAGATCCATCCCCACTCACTGAAACCCCTTCCCCACAGACTGAAACACATCCCCCACACTGAAATACCTTCCCCACACACCGAAACCACCTCCGCAGACACTGAAACCCAGCCCCACACACTGAAACCCCTTCCGCACAAACTGAAAACCCTTCCCCACACACAGAAACTCCTTCCCCACGCACTGAAACCCCATCCCCACACACTGAAACACATTCCCCACAAACTGAAACCCCTTCCCCACAGACTGAAACCCTTCCCCAAACACTGAAACCCATTCACGACACACTGAAACACATACCCCACACACTGACACGCCTTCCCCACACACTGAAACACATCCCCACACACTGAAACCCCTTCCCCAAACATTGAAACACCTTCCCAACCAACTGAAACACCTTCCCCACCAACTGAAACCCCTTCCCCACTCATTGAAAACCCTTCCCCACACAATGAAACACCTTCCGCAAGCAATGAAACACCTTCCGCACACACTGAAACACCTTCCCCACACACTGAAACCCCTTCCCCACACACTGAAACACCTTCCTCACACACTGAAACCCCTTCCACACACACTGAAACACCTTCCCCACACACTGAAACCCCTTCCCCACACAGTCAAAGCCTTCCCCATACACTGAAACCCCTTCCCCACACACTGAAACACATCCCCACACACGGAAACCCCTTCCCCACACACTGAAACACATCCCCACACACTGAAACACCTTCCCCACACACTGAAACACCTTCCCAACCAACTGAAGCACCTTCCCCACCAACTGAAAACCCTTCCCCACACATTTAAACCCCTTCCCCACACAATGAAACACCTTCCGCACACAATGAAACACCTTCCGCACACACTGAAACACCTTCCCCACACACTGAAACCCCTTCACCACACACTGAAACCCCTTCCTCACACACTGAAACCCCTTCCACACACACTGAAACAACTTCCCCACACACTGAAACCCCTTCCACACACAGTGAAAGCCTTCCCCACACACTGAAACCTCTTCCCCACACACTGAAACACATCCCCACAAACTGAAACCCCTTCCCCACAGACTGAAACACATCCGCACACACTGAAACCCCTTCCCCACACACTAAAACACATTCCTACGCACTGATACACCTTCCCCACACACTGAAACCCCTTCGCCATACACTGAAACCCCTTCTGCACACAGTGAAACCCTTCCCCACACACTGAAACCCCTTCCCCACACACTGAAACACATTCCCCACACACTGAAACCCTTGCCCACACACTGAATCCCCTTCTGCACACACTGAAACCATTCCCCACACACTGAAACCCCTTTCCCACGCACTGAAACCCGTCCCCACACAATGAAACCCCTTCCCCACACACTGAAACACCTTCCCCACACACTGAAACCCCATCCCCACACACTGAAAACGGCTCCCACACACTGAATACCCTTCCACACACAATGAAACACCTTCCCCACGCACTGAATCCCCTTCCACACACACTGAAACCCCTTCAGCACACAATGAGACACCTTCCCCACACAATGAATCCCCTTCCCCACACACTGAAACACCTTCCCCACACACTGAAACCGCATCCCCACACACTGAAACACATCCCCACACATAATGAAACACCTTGACCGGACACTGAAACCCCTTCCCCACAGACTGAAACCCTTCCCCAAACGCTGAAACCCATTCACCACACACTGAAACACATTCCCCACACACTGAAACCCTTCCCCACACACTGAATACACTTCCACACACAATGAAACACCTTCCCCACGCACTGAATCCCCTTCCCCACACACTGAAACCCCTTCCGCACACAATGAGACACCTTCCCCACACAATGAAACCCCTTCCCCACACACTGAAACACTTTCCCCACACACTGAAACCGCATCCCCACACGCTGAAACACATACCCACACATAATGAAACACCTTCCCCACACACTGAAACCCCTTCCCCACACAGTGAATCACCTTCCGCACACAATGGAACACCTTCCGCTCACACTGAAACACCTTCCCCACACACTGAAACTCCTTCCCCACACACTGAAACCCCTTCCTCACACACTGAAACCCCTTCCTCACACACTGAAACACCTTCCCCACGCACTGAAACCCCTTCCGCACAAAGTGAAACCCTTCCCCACACACTGAAACCCCTTACCCACACATTGCAACACATCCCCAAACACTGAAATCCCTTCCCCACAGACTGAAACACATCCCCACACACTGAAACCCCTTCCCCACACACTGAAACACATCCCCACACACTGAAACACCATCCCCACACACTGAAACCCCTTCCCCACACACTGAAAAGCTTCCCCACACACTGAATCCCCTTCCCCACACACTGAAACCCCTTCCCCACACACTGAAACCCCTTCGGCACATACTGAAACACCTTCCCCAGACACTGAAATCCCTTCCCCACACACTGAAACCCCTTCCGCACACAGTGAAACCCTTCCCCACACACTGACAATCCTTCCCCACACACTGAAACACATCCCCATACACTGAAATCCCTTCCCCACACACTGAAACACATCCCCACACAGTGAGACCCCTTCCCCACACACTGAAACACCTTCCCCACACACTGAACCACCTTCCCCACACACTGAAACCCCTTCTGCACATATTGAAACACCTTCCCCACACACTGAAACCCGTTCCCCACCCACTGAAACACCTTCCCCTCACACTGAAACCCCTTCCGAACACAGTGAAACACCTTCCCCACACACTGAAACCACTTCCACACACACTGAAACACCTTCCCCACACACTGAAACCCCTTCCGCACACAGTGAAAGACTTCCCCACACACTGAAACCCCTTCCCCACTCTCTGAAAGACATACCCACACACTGAAACCCCTTCCCCACTCTCTGAAAGACATACCCACACACTGAAACTCCTTCCCCACAGTCTGAAACACATCCCCACACACTGCAACTACTTCCCCACACACTGAAACACATACCCACACACAATGAGTCACCTTCCCCACACAATGAAACCGCATCCCCACACACAGAAACCCATTCACCACACACTGAAACACATTCCCCACACACTGAAACCCTTCCCCACACACTGAAACACCTTCCCCACACACTGAAAGACATTCCCCACACACTGAAACCCCTTCCCCATACACTGAAACGACTTCCGCACACACTGAAACCCCTTTCGCACAAACTGAAACCCCGTCCCCACACACTGTAATCCTTCCCCACACACTGAAACACTTTCCCACACACTGAAACCCCTTCCCCACACACTGAAACCCCTTCCCACACACTGAAACCCTTCCCCACACACTGAAACACCTTCCCCACACACTGAAACCCTTCCCCACACACTGAAACCCCTTCCGCACACACTGAAACCCCGTCCCCACACACTGTAATCCTTCCCCACACACTGAAACACTTTCCCACACACTGAAACCCCTTCCCCACACACTGAAACCCCTTCCCACACACTGAAACCCTTCCCCACACACTGAAACACCTTCCCCACACACTGAAACACCTTCCCCACACACTGAAACCTCTTCCCCTCAATCTGAAACGCCTTCCGCACACACTGAAACCTCTTCCGCACAAACTGAAAAACCTTCCCCACACACTGAAACCCCTTCCCCACACACTGAAACCCCTTCGGCACATACGGAAACACCTTCCCCAGACACTGAAATCCCTTCCCCACACACTGAAACCCCTTCCGCACACAGTGAAACCCTTCCCCACACACTGAAAATCCTTCCCCACACACTAAAACACATCCCCATACACTGAAACCCCTTCCCCACACACTGAAACACATCCCCACACAGTGAGACCCCTTCCCCACACACTGAAACACCTTCCCCACACACTGAACCACCTTCCCCACACACTGAAACCCCTTCTGCACATATTGAAACACCTTCCCCACAAACTGAAACCCGTTCCCCACCCACTGAAACACCTTCCCCACACACTGAAACCCCTTCCGCACACAGTGAAACACCTTCCCCACACACTGAAACCCCTTCCACACACACTGAAACACCTTCCCCACACACTGAAACCCCTTCCGCACACAGTGAAAGCCTTCCCCACACACTGAAACCCCTTCCCCACTCTCTGAAAGACATACCCACACACTGAAACCCCTTCCCCACTCTCTGAAAGACATACCCACACACTGAAACTCCTTCCCCACAGTCTGAAACACATCCCCACACACTGCAACCACTTCCCCACACACTGAAACACATACCCACACACAATGAGTCACCTTCCCCACACAATGAAACCGCATCCCCACACACTGAAACCCATTCACCACACACTGAAACACATTCCCCACACACTGAAACCCTTCCCCACACACTGAAACACCTTCCCCACACACTGAAAGACATTCCCCACACACTGAAACCCCTTCCCCATACACTGAAACGATTTCCGCACACACTGAAACCCCTTTCGCACAAACTGAAATACCTTCCCCACACACTGAAACCCCTTCACCACACACTGAAACCCCTTCCTCACACACTGAAACCCCTTCCACACACACAGAAACACCTTCCCCACACACTGAAACACCTTCCACACACAGTCAAAGCCTTCCCCACACACTGAAACCCCTTCCCCACACACTGAAACACATCCCCACACACGGAAACCCCTTCCCCACACACTGAAACACATTCCCACACACTGAAACCCCTTCCCCACACACTGAAACACCTTCCCAACCAACTGAAGCACCTTCCCCACCAACTGAAAACCCTTCCCCACACATTTAAACCCCTTCCCCACACAATGAAACACCTTCCGCACACAATGAAACACCTTCCGCACACACTGAAACACCTTCCCCACACACTGAAACCCCTTCACCACACACTGAAACCCCTTCCTCACACACTGAAACCCCTTCCACACACACTGAAACAACTTCCCCACACACTGAAACCCCTTCCACACACAGTGAAAGACATACCCACACACTGAAACCCCTTCCCCACTCTCTGAAAGACATACCCACACACTGAAACTCCTTCCCCACAGTCTGAAACACATCCCCACACACTGCAACCACTTCCCCACACACTGAAACACATACCCACACACAATGAGTCACCTTCCCCACACAATGAAACCGCATCCCCACACACTGAAACCCATTCACCACACACTGAAACACATTCCCCACACACTGAAACCCTTCCCCACACACTGAAACACCTTCCCCACACACTGAAAGACATTCCCCACACACTGAAACCCCTTCCCCATACACTGGAACGACTTCCGCACACACTGAAACCCCTTTCGCACAAACTGAAATACCTTCCCCACACACAGAAACCCCTTCACCACACACTGAACCCCCTTCCTCACACACTGAAACCCCTTCCACAAACACAGAAACACCTTCCCCACACACTGAAACACCTTCCACACACAGTCAAAGCCTTCCCCACACACTGAAACCCCTTCCCCACACACTGAAACACATCCCCACACACGGAAACCCCTTCCCCACACACTGAAACACATTCCCACACACTGAAACCCCTTCCCCACACACTAAAACACCTTCCCAACCAATTGAAGCACCTTCCCCACCAACTGAAAACCCTTCCCCACACATTTAAACCCCTTCCCCACACAATGAAACACCTTCCGCACACAATGAAACACCTTCCGCACACACTGAAACACCTTCCCCACACACTGAAACCCCTTCACCACACACTGAAACCCCTTCCTCACACACTGAAACCCCTTCCACACACACTGAAACAACTTCCCCACACACTGAAACCCCTTCCACACACAGTGAAAGCCTTCCCCACACACTGAAACCTCTTCCCCACACACTGAAACACATCCCCACACACTGAAACCCCATCCCCACAGACTGAAACACATCCGCACACACTGAAAGCCCTTCCCCACACACTAAAACACATCCCCACGCACTGATACACCTTCCCCACACACTGAAACCCATTCGCCATACACTGAAACCCCTTCTGCTCACAGTGAAACCCTTCCCCACACACTGAAACCCCTTCCCCACACACTGAAACACCTTCCCCACACACTGAAAACCTTGCCCACACACTGAATCCCCTTCTGCACACACTGAAACCATTCCCCACACACTGAAACCCCTTTCCCACGCACTGAAACCCGTCCCCACACACTGTAATCCTTCCCCACACACTGAAACACATTCCCACACACTGAAACCCCATTCCCACACACTGAAAACCTTCCCCACACACTGAAACCCCTTCCCAACACACTGAAACCCCTTCCCCACACACTGAAACCCGTTCCCCACCCACTGAAACACCTTCCCCACACACTGAATACCCTTCCACACACAATGAAACACCTTCCCCACGCACTGAATCCCCTTCCCCACACACTGAAACCCCTTCAGCACACAATGAGACACCTTCCCCACACAATGAAACCCCTTCCCCACACACTGAAACACCTTCCCCACACACTGAAACCGCATCCCCACACACTGAAACACATCCCCACACATAATGAAGCACCTTCCCCGCAGACTGAAACCCCTTCCCCACAGACTGAAACCCTTCCCCAAACACTGAAACCCATTTACCACACACTGAAACACATTCCCCACACAAAGAAACACTTCCCCACACACTGAATACCCTTCCACACACAATGAAAACACCTTCCCCACGCACTGAAACCCCTTCCCACACACTGAAACCCTTCCCCACACACTGAAACACCTTCCCCACACACTGAAACACCTTCCCCACACACTGAAACCTCTTCCCCTCAATCTGAAACGCCTTCCGCACACACTGAAACCCCTTCCGCACAAACTGAAAAACCTTCCCCACACACTGAAAACCCTTCCCCACACACTGAAACCCCTTCGGCACATACTGAAACACCTTCCCCAGACACTGAAATCCCTTCCCCACACACTGAAACCCCTTCCGCACACAGTGAAACCCTTCACCACACACTGAAAATCCTTCCCCACACACTGAAACACATCCCCATACACTGAAACCCCTTCCCCACACACTGAAACACATCCCCACACAGTGAGACCCCTTCCCCACACACTGAAACACCTTCCCCACACACTGAACCACCTTCCCCACACACTGAAACCCCTTCTGCACATATTGAAACACCTTCCCCACACACTGAAACCCGTTCCCCACCCACTGAAACACCTTCCCCACACACTGAAACCCCTTCCGCACACAGTGAAACACCTTCCCCACACACTGAAACCCCTTCCACACACACTGAAACACCTTTCCCACACACTGAAACCCCTTCCGCACACAGTGAAAGCCTTCCCCACACACTGAAACCCCTTCCCCACTCTCTGAAAGACATACCCACACACTGAAACCCCTTCCCCACTCTCTGAAAGACATACCCACACACTGAAACTCCTTCCCCACAGTCTGAAACACATCCCCACACACTGCAACCACTTCCCCACACACTGAAACATATACCCACACACAATGAGTCACCTTCCCCACACAATGAAACCGCATCCCCACACACTGAAACCCATTCACCACACACTGAGACACATTCCCCACACACTGAAACCCTTCCCCACACACTGAAACACCTTCCCCACACACTGAAAGACAATCCCCACACACTGAAACCCCTTCCCCATACACTGAAACGACTTCCGCACACACTGAAACCCCTTTTGCACAAACTGAAATATCTTCCCCACACACTGAAACCCCTTCACCACTCACTGAAACCCCTTCCTCACACACTGAAACCCCTTCCACACACACAGAAACACCTTCCCCACACACTGAAACACCTTCCACACACAGTCAAAGCCTTCCCCACACACTGAAACCCCTTCCCCACACACTGAAACACATCCCCACACACGGAAACCCCTTCCCCACACACTGAAACACATTCCCACACACTGAAACCCCTTCCCCACACACTAAAACACCTTCCCAACCAACTGAAGCACCTTCCCCACCAACTGAAAACCCTTCCCCACACATTTAAACCCCTTCCCCACACAATGAAACACCTTCCGCACACAATGAAACACCTTCCGCACACACTGAAACACCTTCCCCACACACTGAAACCCCTTCACTACACACTGAAACCCCTTCCTCACACACTGAAACCCCTTCCACACACACTGAAACAACTTCCCCACACACTGAAACCCCTTCCACACACAGTGAAAGCCTTCCCCACACACTGAAACCTCTTCCCCACACACTGAAACACATCCCCACACACTGAAACCCCATCCCCACAGACTGAAACATATCCGCACACACTGAAAGCCCTTCCCCACACACTAAAACACATCCCCACGCACTGACACACCTTCCCCACACACTGAAACCCCTTCGCCATACACTGAAACCCCTTCTGCACACAGTGAAACCCTTCCCCACACACTGAAACCCCTTCCCCACACACTGAAACACCTTCCCCACACACTGAAAACCTTGCCCACACACTGAATCCCCTTCTGCACACACTGAAACCATTCCCCACACACTGAAACCCCTTTCCCACGCACTGAAACCCGTCCCCACACACTGTAATCCTTCCCCACACACTGAAACACATTCCCACACACTGAAACCCCATCCCCACACACTGCAAAACTTCCCCACACACTGAAACCCCTTCCCAACACACTGAAACCCCTTGCCCACACACTGAAACCCTTCCCCACACACTGAAACCCCTTCCCCACACACTGAAACCCCACCCCACAACTGAAACCCCTTCCCCACACACTGAATACCCTTCCACACACAATGAAACACCTTCCCCACGCACTGAATCCCCTTCCCCACACACTGAAACCCCTTCAGCACACTATGAGACACCTTCCCCACACAATGAAACCCCTTCCCCACACACTGAAACACCTTCCCCACACACTGAAACCGCATCCCCACACACTGAAACACATCCCCACACATAATGAAGCACCTTCCCCGCACACTGAAACCCCTTCCCCACAGACTGAAACCCTTCCCCAAACACTGAAACCCATTCACCACACACTGAAACACATTCCCCACACAAAGAAACACTTCCCCACACACTGAATACCCTTCCACACACAATGAAAACACCTTCCCCACGCACTGAATCCCCTTCCCCACACACAGAAACCCCTTCCGCACACAATGAGACACCTTCCCCACACGCTGAAACCCTTCCCCACACACTGAAACACCTTCCCCACACACTGAAAGACATTCCCCAAACACTGAAACCCCTTCCCCATACACTGAAACGACTTCCGCACACACTGAAACCCCTTTCGCACAAACTGAAATACCTTCCCCACACACTGAAACCCCTTCACCACACACTGAAACCCCTTCCTCACACACTGAAACCCCTTCCACACACACAGAAACACCTTCCCCACACACTGAAACACCTTCCACACACAGTCAAAGCCTTCCCCACACACTGAAACCCCTTCCCCACACACTGAAACACATCCCCACACACGGAAACCCCTTCCCCACACACTGAAACACATCCCCACACACTGAAACCCCTTCCCCACACACTGAAACACCTTCCCAACCAACTGAAGCACCTTCCCCACCAACTGAAAACCCTTCCCCACACATTTAAACCCCTTCCCCACACAATGAAAGACCTTCCGCACACAATGAAACACCTTCCGCACACACTGAAACACCTTCCCCACACACTGAAACCCCTTCACCACACACTGAAACCCCTTCCTCACACACTGAAACCCCTTCCACACACACTGAAACAACTTCCCCACACACTGAAACCCCTTCCACACACAGTGAATGCCTTCCCCACACACTGAAACCTCTTCCCCACACACTGAAACACATCCCCACACACTGAAACCCCATCCCCACAGACTGAAACATATCCGCACACACTGAAAACCCTTCCCCACACACTAAAACACATCCCCACGCACTGATACACCTTCCCCACACACTGAAACCCCTTCGCCATACACTGAAACCCCTTCTGCACACAGTGAAACCCTTCATCACACACTGAAACCCCTTCCCCACACACTGAAACACCTTCCCCACCCACTGAAAACCTTGCCCACACACTGAATCCCCTTCTGCACACACTGAAACCATTCACCACACACTGAAACCCTTTTCCCACGCACTGAAACCCGTCCCCACACACTGTAATCCTTCCCCACACACTGAAACACTTCCCCACACACTGAAACCCCATCCCCACACACTGAAAACCTTCCCCACACACTGAAACCCCTTCCCAACACACTGAAACCCCTTGCCCACACACTGAAACCCTTCCCCACACAGTGAAACCCCTTCCCCACACACTGAAACCCCACCCCACACACTGAAACCCCTTCCCCACACACTGAATAACCTTCGTCACACACAATGAAACACCTTCCCCACGCACTGAATCCCCTTCCCCACACACTGAAACCCATTCACCACACACTGAAACACATTCCCCACACACTGAAACCCTTCCCCACACACTGAATACCCTTCCACACACAATAAAAACACCTTCCCCACGCACTGAATCCCCTTCCCCACACACTGAAACCCCTTCCGCACACAATGAGACACCTTCCCCACACAATGAAACCCCTTCCCCAAACACTGAAACACCTTCCCCACACACTGAAACCGCATCCCCACACACTGAAACACATCCCCACACATAATGAAACACCTTCCCAACACACAGAAACCCCTTCCCCACACAATGAATGACCTTCCGCACACAATGGAACACCTTCCGCTCACACTGAAACACCTTCCCCACACACTGAAACTCCTTCCCCACACACTGAAACCCCTTCCTCACACACTGAAACCCCTTCTTCACACACTGAAACACCTTCCCCACGCACTGAAACCCCTTCCGCACAAAGTGAAACCCTTCCCCACACACTGAAACCCCTTACCCACACATTGCAACACATCCCAACACACTGAAATCCCTTCCCCACAGACTGAAACACATCCCCACACACTGAAACCCCTTCCCCACACACTGAAACACATCCCCACACACTGACACACCATCCCCACACACTGAAACCCCTTCCCCACACACTGAAACCCCTTCCGTACAGTTAAACCCTTCCCCACACACTGAAACCCCTTCCCCGCACACTGAAACACCTTCCCCACACACTGAAACCCTTCCCCACACACTAAATCCCCTTCCGCACACACTGAAACCCTTCCCCACACACTGAAACCCCTTCCGCACACACTGAAACCCCGTCCCCACACACTGCAATCCTTCCCCACACACTGAAACACCTTCCCCACACACTGAAACACCTTCCACACACACTGAAAAATCTTCCCCTCAATCTGAAACGCCTTCCGCACACACTGAAACCCCTTCCGCACAAACTGAAAAAACTTCCCCACACACTGTAACCCCTTCCCCACACACTGAAACCCCTTCAGCACATACTGAAACACCTTCCCCAGACACTGAAATCCCTTCCCCACACACTGAAACCCCTTCCGCACACAGTGAAACCCCTTCCCCACACACTGAAAATCCTTCCCCACACACTGAAACACATCCCCATACACTGAAACCCCTTCCCCACACACTGAAACACATCCCCACACAGTGAAACCCCTTCCCCACACACTGAAACACCTTCCCCACACACTGAACCACCTTCCCCACACACTGAAACCCCTTCTGCACATATTGAAACACCTTCCCCACACACTGAAACCCGTTCCCCACCCACTGAAACACCTTCCCCACACACTGAAACCCCTTCCGCACACAGTGAAACACCTTCCCCACACACTGAAACCCCTTCCACACACACTGAAACACCTTTCCCACACACTGAAACCCCTTCCGCACACAGTGAAAGCCTTCCCCACACACTGAAACCCCTTCCCCACTCTCTGAAAGACATACCCACACACTGAAACCCCTTCCCCACTCTCTGAAAGACATACCCACACACTGAAACTCCTTCCCCACAGTCTGAAACACATCCCCACACACTGCAACCACTTCCCCACACACTGAAACATATACCCACACACAATGAGTCACCTTCCCCACACAATGAAACCGCATCCCCACACACTGAAACCCATTCACCACACACTGAGACACATTCCCCACACACTGAAACCCTTCCCCACACACTGAAACACCTTCCCCACACACTGAAAGACAATCCCCACACACTGAAACCCCTTCCCCATACACTGAAACGACTTCCGCACACACTGAAACCCCTTTTGCACAAACTGAAATACCTTCCCCACACACTGAAACCCCTTCACCACTCACTGAAACCCCTTCCTCACACACTGAAACCCCTTCCACACACACAGAAACACCTTCCCCACACACTGAAACACCTTCCACACACAGTCAAAGCCTTCCCCACACACTGAAACCCCTTCCCCACACACTGAAACACATCCCCACACACGGAAACCCCTTCCCCACACACTGAAACACATTCCCACACACTGAAACCCCTTCCCCACACACTAAAACACCTTCCCAACCAACTGAAGCACCTTCCCCACCAACTGAAAACCCTTCCCCACACATTTAAACCCCTTCCCCACACAATGAAACACCTTCCGCACACAAGGAAACACCTTCCGCACACACTGAAACACCTTCCCCACACACTGAAACCCCTTCACTACACACTGAAACCCCTTCCTCACACACTGAAACCCCTTCCACACACACTGAAACAACTTCCCCACACACTGAAACCCCTTCCACACACAGTGAAAGCCTTCCCCACACACTGAAACCTCTTCCCCACACACTGAAACACATCCCCACACACTGAAACCCCATCCCCACAGACTGAAACATATCCGCACACACTGAAAGCCCTTCCCCACACACTAAAACACATCCCCACGCACTGACACACCTTCCCCACACACTGAAACCCCTTCGCCATACACTGAAACCCCTTCTGCACACAGTGAAACCCTTCCCCACACACTGAAACCCCTTCCCCACACACTGAAACACCTTCCCCACACACTGAAAACCTTGCCCACACACTGAATCCCCTTCTGCACACACTGAAACCATTCCCCACACACTGAAACCCCTTTCCCACGCACTGAAACCCGTCCCCACACACTGTAATCCTTCCCCACACACACCCCACACACTCCCACACACTGAAACCCCATCCCCACACACTGCAAAACTTCCCCACACACTGAAACCCCTTCCCAACACACTGAAACCCCTTGCCCACACACTGAAACCCTTCCCCACACACTGAAACCCCTTCCCCACACACTGAAACCCCACCCCACAACTGAAACCCCTTCCCCACACACTGAATACCCTTCCACACACAATGAAACACCTTCCCCACGCACTGAATCCCCTTCCCCACACACTGAAACCCCTTCAGCACACAATGAGACACCTTCCCCACACAATGAAACCCCTTCCCCACACACTGAAACACCTTCCCCACACACTGAAACCGCATCCCCACACACTGAAACACATCCCCACACATAATGAAGCACCTTCCCCGCACACTGAAACCCCTTCCCCACAGACTGAAACCCTTCCCCAAACACTGAAACCCATTCACCACACACTGAAACACATTCCCCACACAAAGAAACACTTCCCCACACACTGAATACCCTTCCACACACAATGAAAACACCTTCCCCACGCACTGAATCCCCTTCCCCACACACAGAAACCCCTTCCGCACACAATGAGACACATTCCCCACACGCTGAAACCCTTCCCCACACACTGAAACACCTTCCCCACACACTGAAAGACATTCCCCAAACACTGAAACCCCTTCCCCATACACTGAAACGACTTCCGCACACACTGAAACCCCTTTCGCACAAACTGAAATACCTTCCCCACACACTGAAACCCCTTCACCACACACTGAAACCCCTTCCTCACACACTGAAACCCCTTCCACACACACAGAAACACCTTCCCCACACACTGAAACACCTTCCACACACAGTCAAAGCCTTCCCCACACACTGAAACCCCTTCCCCACACACTGAAACACATCCCCACACACGGAAACCCCTTCCCCACACACTGAAACACATCCCCACACACTGAAACCCCTTCCCCACACACTGAAACACCTTCCCAACCAACTGAAGCACCTTCCCCACCAACTGAAAACCCTTCCCCACACATTTACACCCCTTCCCCACACAATGAAAGACCTTCCGCACACAATGAAACACCTTCCGCACACACTGAAACACCTTCGCCACACACTGAAACCCCTTCACCACACACTGAAACCCCTTCCTCACACACTGAAACCCCTTCCACACACACTGAAACAACTTCCCCACACACTGAAACCCCTTCCACACACAGTGAATGCCTTCCCCACACACTGAAACCTCTTCCCCACACACTGAAACACATCCCCACACACTGAAACCCCATCCCCACAGACTGAAACATATCCGCACACACTGAAAGCCCTTCCCCACACACTAAAACACATCCCCACGCACTGATACACCTTCCCCACACACTGAAACCCCTTCGCCATACACTGAAACCCCTTCTGCACACAGTGAAACCCTTCATCACACACTGAAACCCCTTCCCCACACACTGAAACACCTTCCCCACCCACTGAAAACCTTGCCCACACACTGAATCCCCTTCTGCACACACTGAAACCATTCACCACACACTGAAACCCTTTTCCCACGCACTGAAACCCGTCCCCACACACTGTAATCCTTCCCCACACACTGAAACACTTCCCCACACACTGAAACCCCATCCCCACACACTGAAAACCTTCCCCACACACTGAAACCCCTTCCCAACACACTGAAACCCCTTGCCCACACACTGAAACCCTTCCCCACACAGTGAAACCCCTTCCCCACACACTGAAACCCCACCCCACACACTGAAACCCCTTCCCCACACACTGAATAACCTTCGTCACACACTGAAACCCATTCACCACACACTGAAACACATTCCCCACACACTGAAACCCTTCCCCACACACTGAATACCCTTCCACACACAATAAAAACACCTTCCCCACGCACTGAATCCCCTTCCCCACACACTGAAACCCCTTCCGCACACAATGAGACACCTTCCCCACACAATGAAACCCCTTCCCCAAACACTGAAACACCTTCCCCACACACTGAAACCGCATCCCCACACACTGAAACACATCCCCACACATAATGAAACACCTTCCCAACACACAGAAACCCCTTCCCCACACAATGAATGACCTTCCGCACACAATGGAACACCTTCCGCTCACACTGAAACACCTTCCCCACACACTGAAACTCCTTCCCCACACACTGAAACCCCTTCCTCACACACTGAAACCCCTTCTTCACACACTGAAACACCTTCCCCACGCACTGAAACCCCTTCCGCACAAAGTGAAACCCTTCCCCACACACTGAAACCCCTTACCCACACATTGCAACACATCCCAACACACTGAAATCCCTTCCCCACAGACTGAAACACATCCCCACACACTGAAACCCCTTCCCCACACACTGAAACACATCCCCACACACTGACACACCATCCCCACACACTGAAACCCCTTCCCCACACACTGAAACCCCTTCCGTACAGTTAAACCCTTCCCCACACACTGAAACCCCTTCCCCGCACACTGAAACACCTTCCCCACACACTGAAACCCTTCCCCACACACTAAATCCCCTTCCGCACACACTGAAACCCTTCCCCACACACTGAAACCCCTTCCGCACACACTGAAACCCCGTCCCCACACACTGCAATCCTTCCCCACACACTGAAACACCTTCCCCACACACTGAAACACCTTCCACACACACTGAAAAATCTTCCCCTCAATCTGAAACGCCTTCCGCACACACTGAAACCCCTTCCGCACAAACTGAAAAAACTTCCCCACACACTGTAACCCCTTCCCCACACACTGAAACCCCTTCAGCACATACTGAAACACCTTCCCCAGACACTGAAATCCCTTCCCCACACACTGAAACCCCTTCCGCACACAGTGAAACCCCTTCCCCACACACTGAAAATCCTTCCCCACACACTGAAACACATCCCCATACACTGAAACCCCTTCCCCACACACTGAAACACATCCCCACACAGTGAAACCCCTTCCCCACACACTGAAACACCTTCCCCACACACTGAACCACCTTCCCCACACACTGAAACCCCTTCTGCACATATTGAAACACCTTCCCCACACACTGAAACCCGTTCCCCACCCACTGAAACACCTTCCCCACACACTGAAACCCCTTCCGCACACAGTTAAACACCTTCCCCACACACTGAAACCTCTTCCCCACACACTGAAACCCCTTCCTCACACACTGAAACCCCTTCCACACACACTGAAACACCTTCCCCACACACTGAAACCCCTTCCGCACACAGTGAAAGCCTTCCCCACACACTGAAACCCCTTCCCCACTCTCTGAAAGACATACCCACACACTGAAACCACTTCCCCAATCTCTGAAAGACATACCCACACACTGAAACTCCTTCCCCACAGTCTGAAACACATCCCCACACACTGCAACCACTTCCCCACACACTGAAACACATACCCACACACAATGAGACACCTTCCCCACACAATGAAACCGCATCCCCACACACTGAAACCCATTCACCACACACTGAAACACATTCCCCACACTCTGAAACCCTTCCCCACACACTGAAACACCTTCCCCACACACTGAAAGACATACCCCACACACTGAAACCCCTTCCCCATACACTGAAACGACTTCTGCACACACTGAAACCCCTTTCGCACAAACTGAAATAAATTCCCCACACACTGAAACCACTTCACCACACACTGAAACCCCTTCCTCACACACTGAAATCCCTTCCACACACACTGAAACACCTTCCCCACACACTGAAACACCTTCCACACACAGTCAAAGCCTTCCCCACACACTGAAACCCCTTCCCCACACACTGAAACACATCCCCACCCACGGAAACCCCTTCCCCACACACTGAAACACATCCCCACACACTGAAACCCCTTCCCCACACACTGAAACACCTTCCCCACACACTGAAAGACATACCCCACACACTGAAACCCCTTCCCCATACACTGAAATGACTTCCGCACACACTGAAACCCCTTTCGCACAAACTGAAATAAATTCCCCACAAACTGAAACCCCTTCCCCACACACTGAAACCCCTTCCTCACCCACTGAAATCCCTTCCACACACACTGAAACACCTTCCCCACACACTGAAACACCTTCCACACACACTGAAACCCCTTCCCCACACACTGAAACCCCTTCCCCACACACTGAAACACATCCCCACACACTGAAACACCTTCCCCAAACACTGAAACACCTTCCCAACCAACTGAAGCACCTTCCCCACCAACTAAAAACCCTTCCCCACACATTTAAACCCCTTCCCCACACAATGAAACACCTTCCGCACACAATGAAACACCTTCCGCACACACTGAAACACCTTCGCCACACACTGAAACCCCTTCACCAGACACTGAAACCCCTTCCTCACACACTGAAACCCCTTCCACACACACTGAAACAACTTCCTCACACACTGAAACCCCTTCCACACACAGTGAAAGCCTTCCCCACACACTGAAACCTCTTCCCCACACACTGAAACACATCCCCACACACTGAAAACCCTTCCCCACACACTGAAACCCCTTCCCCACACACTGAAACCCCTTCCCCAAACACTGAAACACCTTCCCAAGCAACTGAAGCACCTTCCCCACCAACTAAAAACCCTTCCCCACACATTTAAACCCCTTCCCCACACAATGAAACACCTTCCGCACACAATGAAACACCTTCCGCACACACTGAAACACCTTCGCCACACACTGAAACCCCTTCACCAGACACTGAAACCCCTTCCTCACACACTGAAACCCCTTCCACACACACTGAAACAACTTCCTCACACACTGAAACCCCTTCCACACACAGTGAAAGCCTTCCCCACACACTGAAACCTCTTCCCCACACACTGAAACACATCCCCACACACTGAAACCCCATCCCCACAGACTGAAACACATCCGCACACACTGAAGCCCCTTCCCCACACACTAAAACACATCCCCACGCAGTGATACACCTTCCCCACACACTGAAACCCCTTCGCCATACACTGAAACCCCTTCTGCACGCAGTGAAACCTTTCCCCACACACTGAAACCCCTTCCCCACACACTGAAACACCTTCTCCACACACTGAAACCCTTGCCCACACACTGAATCCCCTTCTGCACACACTGAAACCATTCCCCACACACAGGAACCCCTTTCCCACGCACTGAAACCCGTCCCCACACACTGTAATCCTTCCCCACACACTGAAACACTTTCCCACACACTGAAACCCCATCCCCATACATTGAAAACCTTCCCCACACACTGAAACCCCTTCCCAACACACTGAAACCCCTTGCCCACACACTGAAACCCTTCCCCACACACTGAAACCCCTTCCCCACACACGGAAACCCCACCCCACACACTGAAACCCCTTCCCCACACACTGAATACCCTTCCACACACAATGAAACATCTTCCCCACGCACTGAATCCCCTTCCCCACACACTGAAACCCCTTCAGCACACAATGAGACACCTTCCCCACACAATGAAACCCCTTCCCCACACACTGAAACACCTTCCCCACACACTGAAACCGCATCCCCACACACTGAAACACATCCCCACACATAATGAAACACCTTCCCCGCACACTGAAACCCCTTCCCCACAGACTGAAACCCTTCCCCAAACACTGAAACCCATTCACCACACACTGAAAAACATTCCCCACACACTGAAACCCTTCCCCACACACTGAATACCCTTCCACACACAATGAAACACCTTCCCCACGCACTGAATCCCCTTCCCCACACACTGAAACCCCTTCCGCACATGATGAGACACCTTCCCCACACAATGAAACCCCTTCCCCAAACACTGAAACACCTTCCCCACACACTGAAACCGCATCCCCACACACTGAAACACATCCCCACACATCATGAAACACCTTCCCCACACACTGAAACCCCTTCCCCACAGAATGAATCACCTTCCGCACACAATGGAACACCTTCCGCTCACACTGAAACACCTTCCCCACACACTGAAACTCCTTCCCCACACACTGAAACCCCTTCCTCACACACTGAAACCCCTTCCTCACACACTGAAACACCTTCCCCACGCACTGAAACCCCTTCCGCACACAGTGAAACCCTTCCCCACACACTGAAACCCCTTACCCACACATTGCAACACATCCCCACACACTGAAATCCCTTCCCCACAGACTGAAGCACATCCCCACACACTGAAACCCCTTCCCCACACACTGAAACACATCCCCACACACTGAAACACCATCCCCATACACTGAAACCCCTTCCCCACACACTGAAACCCCTTCCCCGCACACTGAAACACCTTCCCCACACACTGAAACCCTTCCCCACACACTGAATCCCCTACCGCACACACTGAAACCCCTTCCCCATACACTGAAACCCCTTCCCACACACTGAAACCCTTCCCCACACACTGAAATACCTTCCCCACACACTGAAACACCTTCCCCACACACTGAAACCTCTTCCCCTCAATCTGAAACGCCTTCCGCACATACTGAAACCCCTTCCGCACAAACTGAAAAACCTTCCCCACACACTGAAACCCCTTCCCCACACACTGAAACCCCTTCAGCACATACTGAAACACCTTCCCCAGACACTGAAATCCCTTCCCCACACACTGAAACCCCTTCCGCACACAGTGAAACCCTTCCCCACACACTGAAAATCCTTCCCCACACACTGAAACACATCCCCATACACTGAAACCCCTTCCCCACACACTGAAACACATCCCCACACAGTGAAACCCCTTCCCCACACACTGAAACACCTTCCCCACACACTGAAACCCCTTCTGCACATATTGAAACACCTTCCCCACACAATGAAACCCGTTCCCCACCCACTGAAACACCTTCCCCACACACTGAAACCCCTTCCGCACACAGTGAAACACCTTCCCCACACACTGAAACCTCTTCCCCACACACTGAAACCCCTTCCTCACACACTGAAACCCGTTCCACACACACTGAAACACCTTCCCCACACACTGAAACCCCTTCCGCACACAGTGAAAGCCTTCCCCACACACTGAAACCCCTTCCCCAGTCACTGAATCCCCTTCCGCACACACTGAAACCCTTCCCCACACACTGAAACCCCTTCCTCACACACTGAAACCCCTTCCACACACACTGAAACACCTTCCCCACACACTGAAACCCCTTCCGCACACAGTGAAAGCCTTCCCCACACACTGAAACCCCTTCCCCACTCTCTGAAAGACATACCCACACACTGAACCCCCTTCCCCACTCTCTGAAAGACATACCCACACACTGAAACTCCTTCCCCACAGTCTGAAACACATCCCCACACACTGCAACCACTTCCCCACACACTGAAACACATACCCACACACAATGAGCCACCTTCCCCACACAATGAAACCGCATCCCCACACACTGAAACCCATTCACCACACACTGAAACACATTCCCCACACACTGAAACCCTTCCCCACACACTGAAACACCTTCCCCACACACTGAAACACATTCCCCACACACTGAAACCCCTTCCCCATCCACTGAAACGACTTCCGCACACACTGAAACCCCTTTCGCACAAACTGAAATACCTTCCCCATTCCCCACACACTGAAACCCCTTCACCACACACTGAAACCCCTTCCTCACACACTGAAACCCCTTCCACACACACTGAAACAACTTCCCCACACACTGAAACCCCTTCCACACACAGTGAAAGCCTTCCCCACACACTGAAACCTCTTCCCCACACACTGAAACACATCCCCACACACTGAAACCCCTTCCCCACAGACTGAAACACATCCGCACACACTGAAACCCCTTCCCCACACACTGAAAACCTTTTCCCACGCACTGAAACCCGTCCCCACACACTGTAATCCTTCCCCACACACTGAAACACTTTCCCACGCACTGAAACCCCATCCACACACACTGAAACCCTTCCCCACACACTGAAACCCCTTCACAACACACTGAAACCCCTTCCCCACATACTGAAACCCCTTCCCCACACACTGAAACAACTTCCACACACACTGAAACCCCTTCCGCACACAGTTAAACCCTTCCCCACACACTGAAACCCCACCACACACACTGAAACCCCTTCCCCACACACTGAATACCCTTCCACACACAATGAAACACCTTCCCCACGCACTGAATCCCCTTCCCCACACACTGAAACCCCTTCCGCACACAAAGAGACACCTTCCCCACACAATGAAACCCCTTCCCCACACACTGAAACACCTTCCCCACACACTGAAACCGCATCCCCACACACTGAAACACATCCCCACACATAATGAAACACCTTCCCCACACACTGAAACCCCTTCCCCACAGACTGAAACCCTTCCCCAAACACTGAAACCCATTCACCACACACTGAAACACATGCCCCACACTCTGAAACCCTTCCCCACACACTGAATACCCTTCCCCACTCACTGAAACCCCTTCCGCACACAATGAGACGCCTTCCCTACACAATGAAACCCCTTCCCCACACACTGAAACACCTTCCCCACACACTGAAACCGCATCCCCACACACTGAAACACATCCCCACACATAATGAAACACCTTCCCCACACACTGAAACCCCTTCCCCACACAATGAATCACCTTCCGCACACAATGAAACACCTTCCCCACACACTGAAACACCTTCCCCACACACTGAAACACATTCCCCACACACTGAAACCCCTTCCCCATCCACTGAAACGACTTCCGCACACACTGAAACCCCCTTCGCACAAACTGAAATACCTTCCCCACACACTGAAACCCCTTCACCACACACTGAAACCCCTTCCTCACACACTGAAACCCCTTCCACACACACTGAAACAACTTCCCCACACACTGAAACCCCTTCCACACACAGTGAAAGCCTTCCCCACACACTGAAACCTCTTCCCCACACACTGAAACACATCCCCACACACTGAAACCCCTTCCCCACAGACTGAAACACATCCGCACACACTGAAACCCCTTCCCCACACACTAAAACACATCCCCACGCTCTGATACACCTTCCCCACACACTGAAACCCCTTCGCCATACACTGAAACCCCTTCTGCACACAGTGAAACCCTTCCCCACACACTGAAACCCTTTTCCCACGCACTGAAACCCGTCCCCACACACTGTAATCCTTCCCCACACACTGAAACACTTTCCCACGCACTGAAACCCCATCCACACACACTGAAACCCTTCCCCACACACTGAAACCCCTTCACAACACACTGAAACCCCTTCCCCACATACTGAAACCCCTTCCCCACACAGTGAAAGCCTTCCCCACACACTGAAACCTCTTCCGCACACAGTTAAACACCTTCCCCACACACTGAAACCCCTTCCCCACACACTGAAACCCCTTCAGCACATACTGAAACACCTTCCCCAGACACTGAAATCCCTTCCCCACACACTGAAACCCCTTCCGCACACAGTGAAACCCTTCCCCACACACTGAAAATCCTTCCCCACACACTGAAACACATCCCCATACACTGAAACCCCTTCCCCACACACTGAAACACATCCCCACACAGTGAAACCCCTTCCCCACACACTGAAACACCTTCCCCACACACTGAACCACCTTCCCCACACACTGAAACCCCTTCTGCACATATTGAAACACCTTCCCCACACAATGAAACCCGTTCCCCACCCACTGAAACACCTTCCCCACACACTGAAACCCCTTCCGCACACAGTGAAACACCTTCCCCACACACTGAAACCTCTTCCCCACACACTGAAACCCCTTCCTCACACACTGAAACCCGTTCCACACACACTGAAACACCTTCCCCACACACTGAAACCCCTTCCGCACACAGTGAAAGCCTTCCCCACACACTGAAACCCCTTCCCCACTCACTGAATCCCCTTCCGCACACACTGAAACCCTTCCCCACACACTGAAACCCCTTCCTCACACACTGAAACCCCTTCCACACACACTGAAACACCTTCTCCACACACTGAAACCCCTTCCGCACACAGTGAAAGCCTTCCCCACACATTGAAACCCCTTCCCCACTCTCTGAAAGACATACCCACACACTGAACCCCCTTCCCCACTCTCTGAAAGACATACCCACACACTGAAACTCCTTCCCCACAGTCTGAAACACATCCCCACACACTGCAACCACTTCCCCACACACTGAAACACATACCCACACACAATGAGCCACCTTCCCCACACAATGAAACCGCATCCCCACACACTGAAACCCATTCACCACACACTGAAACACATTCCCCACACACTGAAACCCTTCCCCACACACTGAAACACCTTCCCCACACACTGAAACACATTCCCTACACACTGAAACCCCTTCCCCATCCACTGAAACGACTTCCGCAGACACTGAAACCCCTTTCGCACAAACTGAAATACCTTCCCCACACACTGAAACCCCTTCACCACACACTGAAACCCCTTCCTCACACACTGAAACCCCTTCCACACACACTGAAACAACTTCCCCACACACTGAAACCCCTTCCCCACACACTGAAACCCTTCCCCACACACTGAAACACCTTCGCCACAAACTGAAACACATTCCCCACACACTGAAACCCCTTCCCCATACACTGAAACGAATTCCGCACACACTGAAACCCCTTTCGCACAAACTGAAATACCTTCCCCAGACACTGAAACTCCTTCATCACACATTGAAACCCCTTCCGCACATAATGAAACACATTCCCCACACACTGAAACCCCTTCCCCACACACTGTAACCCCTTCCGCACACACTGAAACACATCCCCACACACTGAAACCCCTTCCCCACTCACTGAAACACCTTCCCCACACACTGAAACACCTTCTCCACACACTGAAACCCCTTCCGCACATAATGAAACACCTTCCCCACACAATGAAATACCTTCCCCACACACTGAATCCCCTCCCCCACACACTGAATCTCCTTCACCACACATTGAAACCGTTCCCCACTCACTGAAAAACCTTCCCCACACACTGAAACACATCCCCACACACTGAAACCCCTTCCCCACACACTGAAACACATCCCCACACACTGAAACCCCTTCCCCACACAGTGAAACATCTTCCCCACTCACTGAAACACCTTCTCCACACACTGAAACCCCTTCCGCACATAATGAAACCCGTACCCCACACACTGAAACCCGTTTCCCACACACTGAAACACCTTCTGCACACACTGAAACCCCTTCCGCACACACTGAAACACTTTCCCCACTCACTGAAACCCTTTCCCCACACACTGAAACCCCTTCCTCACACACTGAAACCCCTTCCGCACACAGTGAAAGCCTTCCCCACACACTGAAACCCCTTCCCCACTCTCTGAAAGACAAACCCACACACTGAAACCCCTTCCCCACTCTCTGAAAGACCTCCCCAAACACTGAAACCCCTTACCCACACACTGAAACACATCCCCACACAGTGAAACACCTTCCCCACACACTGAAACCTCTTCCCCACACACTGAAACACATTCCGCACACACTGAAACACCTTCTGCACACACTGAAACGCCTTCCGCACACACTGAAACACTTTCCCCACACACTGAAACACCTTCTGCACACACTGAAACACCTTCCCCACACACTGAACTCCCTTCCCCACACAATGAAACCCCTTCCACACACACTGAAACACCTTCCCCACACACTGAAACCCCTTCCGCACACAGTGAAAGCCTTCCCCACACACTGAAAACCCTTCCGCACTCACTGAAACACATCCCCACACACAGAATCCCCTTCCCCACAGTCTGAAACACATCCCCACACACTGAAACCCCTTCCCCACACACTGAAACACATACCCACACACTGAAACATCTTCCCCACACACTGAAACCCCTTCCCCACACACTGAAACCCCATCCGCACAGAGTGAAACCCTTCCCCACACACTGAAACCCCTTCGCCACAGACTGAAACACCTTCCCCACACACTGAAACCCTTCCCCACACGCTGAATCCCCTTCCACAAACACTGAAACCCTTCCCCACGCACTGAAACATCTTCCGCACACACTGAAACCCCGTCCCCACACACTGTAAAACTTCCACACACACTGAAACACTTCCCCAAAGAATGAAACCTCTTCCCCACACACTGAAACCCCTTACCCACACGCTGAAAACCCTTCCCCACGCACTGAAACCCTTCCCCACACACTGAAACCCCTTCCCCACATACTGAAACCCCTTCCCCACACACTGAAACACCTTCCCCACACACTGAAACCCCTTCCGCACACAGTTAAACCCTTCCCCACATTCTGAAACTCCTCCCCACACACTGAAACCCCTTCCCCACACACTGAATACCCTTCCACAAACAATGAAACATCTTCCCCACACAATGAAATACCTTCCCCACACACTGAATCCCCACCCCCACACACTGAATCCCCTCCCCCACACACTGAAACCCCTTCCGCACACAGTGAAAGCCTTCCCCACACACTGAAACCCCTTCCCCACTCTCTGAAAGACAAACCCACACACTGAAACCCCTTCCCCACTCTCTGAAAGACCTCCCCAAACACTGAAACCCCTTACCCACACACTGAAACACATCCCCACACAGTGAAACACCTTCCCCACACACTGAAACCTCTTCCCCACACACTGAAACACATTCCGCACACACTGAAACACCTTCTGCACACACTGAAACGCCTTCCGCACACACTGAAACACTTTCCCCACACACTGAAACACCTTCTGCACACACTGAAACACCTTCCCCACACACTGAACTCCCTTCCCCACACAATGAAACCCCTTCCACACACACTGAAACACCTTCCCCACACACTGAAACCCATTCCGCACACAGTGAAAGCCTTCCCCACACACTGAAAACCCTTCCGCACTCACTGAAACACATCCCCACACACAGAATCCCCTTCCCCACAGTCTGAAACACATCCCCACACACTGAAACCCCTTCCCCACACACTGAAACACATACCCACACACTGAAACATCTTCCCCACACACTGAAACCCCTTCCCCACACACTGAAACCCCATCCGCACAGAGTGAAACCCTTCCCCACACACTGAAACCCCTTCGCCACAGACTGAAACACCTTCCCCACACACTGAAACCCTTCCCCACACGCTGAATCCCCTTCCACAAACACTGAAACCCTTCCCCACGCACTGAAACATCTTCCGCACACACTGAAACCCCGTCCCCACACACTGTAAACTTCCACACACACTGAAACACTTCCCCAAAGAATGAAACCTCTTCCCCACACACTGAAACCCCTTCCCCACACGCTGAAAACCCTTCCCCACGCACTGAAACCCTTCCCCACACACTGAAACCCCTTCCCCACATACTGAAACCCCTTCCCCACACACTGAAACACCTTCCCCACACACTGAAACCCCTTCCGCACACAGTTAAACCCTTCCCCACATTCTGAAACTCCTCCCCACACACTGAAACCCCTTCCCCACACACTGAATACCCTTCCACAAACAATGAAACATCTTCCCCACACAATGAAATACCTTCCCCACACACTGAATCCCCACCCCCACACACTGAATCCCCTCCCCCACACACTGAAACCCCTTCCACACACAATGAAACACCTTCCCCACACACTGAAACCCCTTCCACACACACTGAAACCCTTACCCACAGACTGAAACCCCTTCCCCACACACTGAAACCATTACCCACACTCTGAAACCCCTTCCCCACACACTGAAACCCCTTCCCCACACATTGAAACACCTTCCCCACACTCTGAAACCCCTTCCGCACACACTGAAACCCATCCCCACACACTGAAACCCATCCCCGCACACTGAAACCCCCTCCGCAGACACTGAAACCCAGCCCCACACTCTGAAATCCTTCCCCACACATTGAAACCCAGCCCCGCACACTGAGATCCATCCCCACTCACTGAAACCCCTTCCCCACACACTGAAACACATCCCCCACACTGAAATACCTTCCCCACACACTGAAACCACCTCCGCAGACACTGAAACCCAGCCCCACACACTGAAACCCCTTCCGCACAAACTGAAAACCCTTCCCCACACACAGAAACTCCTTCCCCACGCACTGAAACCCCTTCCCCACAGACTGAAACCCTTCCCCAAACACTGAAACCCATTCACCACACACAGAAACACATACCCCACACACTGAAACGCCTTCCCCACACACTGAAACACATCCCCACACACTGAAACCCCTTCCCCACACACTGAAACACCTTCCCAACCAACTGAAACACCTTCCCCACACACTGGAACACCTTCCTCACACACTGAAACCCCTTCCACACACACTGAAACACCTTCCCCACACACTGAAACCCCTTCCACACACAGTCAAAGCCTTCCCCACACACTGAAACCCCTTCCCCACACACTGAAACACTTCCCCACACACGGAAACCCCTTCCCCACACACTGAAACACATCCCCACACACTGAAAACCCTTCCCCACTCACTGAAACACCTTCCCAACCAACTGAAGCACCTTCCCCACCAACTGAAAACCCTTCCCCACACAATGAAACACCTTCCGCACACAATGAAACACCTTCCGCACACACTGAAACACTTTCCCCACACACTGAAACCCCTTCACCACACACTGAAACCCCTTCCTCACACACTGAAACCCCTTCCACACACACTGAAACAACTTCCCCACACACTGAAACCCCTTCCACACACAGTGAAAGCCTTCCCCACACACTGAAACCTCTTCCCCACACACTGAAACACATCCCCACACACTGAAACCCCTTCACCACACACTGAAACCCCTTCCTCACACACTGAAACCCCTTCCACACACACTGAAACAACTTCCCCACACACTGAAACCCCTTCCACACACAGTGAAAGCCTTCCCCACACACTGAAACCTCTTCCACACACACTGAAACACATCCCCACACACTGAAACCCCTTCCCCACAGACTGAAACACATCCGCACACACTGAAACCCCTTCCCCACACACTAAAACACACCCCCACGCACTGATACACCTTCCCCACACACTGAAACCCCTTCGCCAGACACTGAAACCCCTTCTGTACACAGTGAAACCCTTCCCCACACACTGCAACCCCTTCCCCACACACTGAAACACCTTCCCCACACACTGAAACCCTTGCCCACACACTGAATCCCCTTCTGCAAACACTGAAACCCTTCCCCACACACTGAAACCCCTTTCCCACGCACTGAAACCCGTCCTCACACACTGTAATCCTTCTCCACACACTGAAACACTTTCCCACACACTGAAACCCCATCCCCACACACTGAAACCCTTCCCCACACAGTGAAACCCCTTCCCAACACACTGAAACCCCTTGCCCACACACTGAAACCCTTCCCCACACACTGAAACCCCTTCCCCACATACTGAAACCCATTCCCCACACACTGAAACCGCATCCCCACACACTGAAACACATCCCCACACACTGAAACACATTCCCCACACACTGAAACACCTTCCCCACAGACTGAAACCCTTCCCCAAACACTGATACCCATTCACCACACACTGAAACACATTCCCCACACACTGAAACCCTTCCCCATACACTGAAACACCTTCCCCACACACTGAAATACGTTCCCCGCACACTGAAACGCCTTCCGCACACACTGAAACCCCTTCCGCTACACACTGAGAAACCTTCCCCACACACTGAAACCCCTTCCCCACACATTGAAACCCCTTCCGCTCATACTGACACACATTCCCCACAGACTGAAACCCCTTCCCCACACACAGAAACCCCTTCCGCACGCAGTGAAACCGTTCCCCACTCACTGCAAAACCTTCCCCATACAGTGAAACACATCCCCACACACTGAAACCCCTTCCCCACACACTGAAACACATCCCCACACAATGAAACCCCTTCCCCACACACTGAAACACCTTCCCCACACACTGAAACACCTTCTCCACATACTGAAACCCCTTCCGCACAAAATGAAGCACCTTCCCCACACACTGAAACCCGTTCCCCACAAACTGAAACACCTTCTGCACACACTGAAATCGCTTCCGCGCACACTGAAACACCTTCCCCACTCACTGAAACCCTTTCCCCACACACTGAAACCCCTTCCTCACACACTGAAACCCCTTCCACACACACTGAAACACCTTCCCCACACACTGAAACCCCTTCCTCACACACTGAAACCCCTTCCACACACACTGAAACAACTTCCCCACATTCTGAAACCCCTTCCACACACAGTGAAAGCCTTCCCCACACACTGAAACCTCTTCCACACACACTGAAACACATCCCCACACACTGAAACCCCTTCCCCACAGACTGAAACACATCCGCACACACTGAAACCCCTTCCCCACACACTAAAACACACCCCCACGCACTGATACACCTTCCCCACACACTGCAACCCCTTCCCCAGACACTGAAACACCTTCCCCACACTCTGAAACCCTTGCCCACACACTGAATCCCCTTCTGCAAACACTGAAACCCTTCCCCACACACTGAAACCCCTTTCCCACGCACTGAAACCCGTCCTCACACACTGTAATCCTTCTCCACACACTGAAACACTTTCCCACACACTGAAACCCCATCCCCACACACTGAAACCCTTCCCCACACACTGAAACCCCTTCCCAACACACTGAAACCCCTTGCCCACACACTGAAACCCTTCCCCACACACTGAAACCCCTTCCCCACATACTGAAACCCATTCCCCACACACTGAAACACCTTCCCCACACACTGAAAGCCCTTCCGCACACAGTTAAACCCTTCCCCACAAACTGAAACCCCACCCCACACACTGAAACCCCTTCCCCACACACTGAATACCCTTCCACACACAATGAAACACCTTCCCCACGCACTGAATCCCCTTCTCCACACACTGAAACCCCTTCCACACACAATGAGACACCTTCCCCACACAATGAAACCCCTTCCCCACACACTGAAACAGCTTCCCCACACACTGAAACCGCATCCCCACGCACTGAAACACATCCCCACACACTGAAACACATTCCCCACACACTGAAACACCTTCCCCACAGACTGAAACCCTTCCCCAAACACTGATACCCATTCACCACACACTGAAACACATTCCCCAAACACTGAAACCCTTCCCCATGCACTGAAACACCTTCCCCACACACTGAAATACGTTCCCCGCACACTGAAACGCCTTCCGCACACACTGAAACCCCTTCCGCTACACACTGAGAAACCTTCCCCACACACTGAAACCCCTTCCCCACACATTGAAACCCCTTCCGCTCATACTGACACACATTCCCCACAGACTGAAACCCCTTCCCCACACACAGAAACCCCTTCCGCACGCAGTGAAACCGTTCCCCACTCACTGCAAAACCTTCCCCATACAGTGAAACACATCCCCACACACTGAAACCCCTTCCCCACACACTGAAACACATCCCCACACAATGAAACCCCTTCCCCACACACTGAAACACCTTCCCCACACACTGAAACACCTTCTCCACACACTGAAACCCCTTCCGCACAAAATGAAGCACGTTCCCCACACACTGAAACCCGTTCCCCACAAACTGAAACACCTTCTGCACACACTGAAATCGCTTCCGCGCACACTGAAACACCTTCCCCACTCACTGAAACCCTTTCCCCACACACTGAAACCCCTTCCTCACACACTGAAACCCCTTCCACACACACTGAAACACCTTCCCCACACGCTGAAACCCCTTCCGCACACAGTGAAAGCCTTCCCCACACACTGAAAACCCTTCCCCACACACTGAAACACATCCCCACACACTGAAACCCCTTCCTCACAGTCTGAAACACATCCCCACACACTGAAACTCCTTCCCCACACACTGAAACACATACCCACACACTGAAACACCTTCCCCACACACTGAAACCCCTTCCCCACACACTGAAAACCTTTCCGCAAACAGTGAAACCCTTCCCCACATACTGAATCCCCTTCTGCAAACACTGAAACCCTTCCCCACGCACTGAAACCCCTTCCGCCCATACTGAAACCCCGTCCCCACACACGGTAATCATTCCCCACACACTGAAACACTTCCCCACAGACTGAAACCCCTTCCCCACACGTGGAAAACGCTTCCCCACACACTGAAACCCTTCCCCACACACTGAAACCCCTTCCCCACACACTGTAATCCTTCCCCACACACTGAAACCCCTTCCGCACACAGTTAAACCCTTCCCCACACACTGAAATCCCTCCCCACACACTGAAACACCTTCCCCACACACTGAATACCCTTCCACACACAATGAAACACCTTCCCCACACAACGAAACAGCTTCCACACGCACTGAATCTGCTTCCCCACACACTGAAACCCCTTCCGCACGCAATGGGACACCTTCCCCACACAATGAAACCCCATCCACATACACTGAAACACATCACCACACACTGAAACACATTCCTCACAGACTGAAACCCCTTCCCCACAGACTGAAACCCTTCCCCAAACACTGAAACCCATTCACCACACACTGAAACACATCCCCCACACTGAAATACCTTCCCCACACACTGAAACCACCTCCGCAGACACTGAAACCCAGCCCCACACACTGAATCCCCTTCCGCACAAACTGAAAACACTTCCCCACACACAGAAACTCCTTCCCCACGCACTGAAACCCCATCCCCACACACTGAAACACATTTCCCACAAACTGAAACACCTTCCCCACAGACTGAAACCCTTCGCCAAACACTGAAACCCCTTCCCCACACACTGAAACACATCCCCACACACTGAAACCCCTTCCTGACACACTGAAACACCTTCCCAACCAACTGACAGACCTTCCCCACCAACTGAAACCCCTTCCCCTCACATTGAAACCCCTTCCACACACAATGAAACACCTTCCGCACACAATGAAATACCATCCGCACACACAGAAACACCTTCCCCACACACTGAAACCCCTTCCCCACACAGTGAAACCCCTTCCTCACACACTGAAACCTCTTCCACACACACTGAAACTCCTTCCCCACACACTGAAACCCCTTCCACACACAGTGAAAGCCCTTCCCCACACACTGAAACCAATTCCCCACACACTGAAACACATCCCCACACACAGAAAGCCCTTCCCCACACACTGAAACCCATCCCCACACACTGATACCCCTTCCCCACACACTGAAACACCTTCCCAAACAACTGAAACACCTTCCCCACCAACTGAAAACCCTTCCCCACACATTGAAACCCCTTCCCCACACAATGAAACACCTTCCACACACAATGAAACACCTTCCGCACACACTGAAACACCTTCCCCACACACTGAAACCCCTTCCTCACACACTGAAACCCCTTCCACAGACAGTGAAAGCATTCCCCACACACTGAAAACCCTTCCCCACACACTGAAACACATCCCCACACACTGAAACACTTTCCCCACAGACTGAAACACATCCGCACACACTGAAACACCTTCCCCACACACTGAAACACATCCCCACACACTGAAACACCTTCCCCACAGACTGACACCCTTCCCCAAACACTGAAACCCTTCCCCACACACTGAAACCCCTTCCCCACACACTGTAATCCTTCCCCACACACTGAAACCCCTTCCGCACACAGTTAAACCCTTCCCCACACACTGAAACCCCTTCCTCACACACTGAAACCCCTTCCACAGACAGTGAACACCTTCCCCACGCACTGAATCCCCTTCTCCACACACTGAAACCCCTTCCGCACACAATGAGACACCTTCCCCACACAATGAAACCCCTTCCCCACACACTGAAACACCTTCCCCACACACTGAAACCGCATCCCCACACACTGAAACACATCCCCACACACTGAAACACATTCCCCACACACTGAAACACCTTCCCCACAGACTGACACCCTTCCCCAAACACTGATACCCATTCACCACACACTGAAACACATTCCCCACACACTGAAACCCTTCCCCATACAACGAAACACCTTCCCCACACACTGAAATACGTTCCCCGCACAATGAAACGCCTTCCGCACACACTGAAACCCCTTCCGCTACACACTGAGAAACCTTCCCCACACACTGAAACCCCTTCCCCACACATTGAAACCCCTTCCGCTCATACTGACACACATTCCCCACAGACTGAAACCCCTTCCCCACACACAGAAACCCCTTCCGCACGCAGTGAAACCGTTCCCCACTCACTGGAAAACCTTCCCCATACAGTGAAACACATCCCCACACACTGAAACCCCTTCCCCACACACTGAAACACATCCCCACACACTGAAACCCCTTCCCCACACACTGAAACACCTTCCCCACACACTGAAACACGTTCTCCACACACTGAAACCCCTTCCGCACAAAATGAAGCACCTTCCCCACACACTGAAACCCGTTCCCCACAAACTGAAACACCTTCTGCACACACTGAAATCGCTTCCGCGCACACTGAAACACCTTCCCCACTCACTGAAACCCTTTCCCCACACACTGAAACCCCTTCCTCACACACTGAAACCCCTTCCACACACACTGAAACACCTTCCCCACACACTGAAACCCCTTCCGCACACAGTGAAAGCCTTCCCCACACACTGAAAGCCCTTCCCCACACACTGAAACACATCCCCACACACTGAAACCCCTTCCTCACAGTCTGAAACACATCCCCACACACTGAAACTCCTTCCCCACACACTGAAACACATACCCACACACTGAAACACCTTCCCCACACACTGAAACCCCTTCCCCACACACTGAAAACCTTTCCACAAACAGTGAAACCCTTCCCCACACACTGAAACCCCTTCCCGACACACTGAAGCACCTTCCCGGCACACTGTAACCCTTCCCGACACACTGAATCCCCTTCTGCAAACACTGAAACCCTTCCCCACGCACTGAAACCCCTTCCGCCCATACTGAAACCCCGTCCCCACACACGGTAATCATTCCCCACACACTGAAACACTTCCCCACAGACTGAAACCCCTTCCCCACACGTGGAAAACGCTTCCCCACACACTGAAACCCTTCCCCACACACTGAAACCCCTTCCCCACACACTGTAATCCTTCCCCACACACTGAAACCCCTTCCGCACACAGTTAAACCCTTCCCCACACACTGAAATCCCACCCCACACACTGAAACACCTTCCCCACACACTGAATACCCTTCCACACACAATGAAACACCTTCCCCACACAACGAAACAGCTTCCACACGCACTGAATCTGCTTCCCCACACACTGACACCCCTTCCGCACGCAATGAGACACCTTCCCCACACAATGAAACCCCATCCACATACACTGAAACACATCACCACACAGTGAAACACATTCCTCACAGACTGAAACCCCTTCCCCACAGACTGAAACCCTTCCCCAAACACTGAAACCCATTCACCACACACTGAAACACATCCCCCACACTGAAATACCTTCCCCACACACTGAAACCACCTCCGCAGACACTGAAACCCAGCCCCACACACTGAATCCCCTTCCGCACAAACTGAAAACACTTCCCCACACACAGAAACTCCTTCCCCACGCACTGAAACCCCATCCCCACACACTGAAACACATTTCCCACAAACTGAAACCCCTTCCCCACAGACTGAAACCCTTCGCCAAACACTGAAACCCCTTCCCCACACACTGAAACACATCCCCACACACTGAAACCCCTTCCTGACACACTGAAACACCTTCCCAACCAACGGACAGACCTTCCCCACCAACTGAAACCCCTTCCCCTCACATTGAAACCCCTTCCCCACACAATGAAACACCTTCCGCACACAATGAAATACCTTCCGCACACACAGAAACACCTTCCCCACACACTGAAACCCCTTCCCCACACAGTGAAAACCCTTCCTCACACACTGAAACCTCTTCCACACACACTGAAACTCCTTCCCCACACACTGAAACCCCTTCCACACACAGTGAAAGCCCTTCCCCATACACTGAAACCACTTCCCCACACACTGAAACACATCCCCACACACAGAAAGCCCTTCCCCACACACTGAAACTCATCCCCACACACTGATACCCCTTCCCCACACACTGAAACACCTTCCCAACCAACTGAAACACCTTCCCCACCAACTGAAAACCCTTCCCCACACATTGAAACCCCTTCCCCACACAATGAAACACCTTCCACACACAATGAAACACCTTCCGCACACACTGAAACACCTTCCCCACACACTGAAACCCCTTCCTCACACACTGAAACGCCTTCCACAGACAGTGAAAGCATTCCCCACACACTGAAAACCCTTCTCCACACACTGAAACACATCCCCACACACTGAAACACCTTCCCCACAGACTGAAACACATCCGCACACACTGAAACACCTTCCCAAACACTGAAACACATCCCCACACACTGAAACACCTTCCCCACACACTGAAACCCCTTCCCCATACACTGAAACCCCTTCCGCACACAGTGAAAACCTTCCCCACACACTGAAACCCCTTCCCCACACACTGAAACACCTTCCCCACACACTGAAACCCTTCCCCACACACTGAATCCCCTTCTGCACACACTGTAATCCTTCCCCACACACTGTAACACTTTCCCACACACTGAAACCCCTTCCCCACACACTGAAACCCTTCCCCACACACTGAAGCCCCTTCCCCACACACTGAAACCCCTTGCCCACACACTGAAACCCTTCCCCACACACTGAAACTCCTTCCCCACAAACTGAAACCCCTTCCCCACACTCTGAAACACCTTCCCCACACACTGAAACCCCTTCTGCACACAGTTAAACCCTTCCCCACACACTGAAACCCCCCCCCACACACTGAAACCCCTTCCTCACGAACTGAATACACTTCCATAAACAATGAAACACCTTCCCCACACAATGAAACAACTTCACCACTTACTGAATCCCCTTCCCCACACACTGAAACCCCTTCCGCACACAATGAGACACCTTCCCCACACAATGAAGCCCATTCCCCACACTCTGAAACACCTTCCTCACACACTGAAACCCCATCCCCACACACTTAAACACATCCCCACACACTGAAACACATTCCCCACACACTGCAACCCTTCCACACACACTGAAACACCTTCCCCACACACTGAAACCCCGTCCCCACACTCTGAAACACATCCCCACACACTGAAACACATTCCCCACACACTGAAACCCCTTCCCCACAGACTGAAACCCTTCCCGAAACACTGAAACCCATTCACCACACACTGAAACACATGCCGCACACACTGAAACCCTTCCCCACACACTGAAACACCTTCCCCACACAGTGATTCACCTTCCCCACACACTGAAACCTCTTCCCCAAACATTGAAACGCATTCCGCACACACTGAAGCCCCTTCCGCACACACTGAATACCCTTCCACACACAATGAAACACCTTCCCCACACAATGAAACACCTTCCACACGCACTGAATCCCCTTCTTCACACACTGAAACCCCTTCCGCACACAATGAGACACCTTCCCCACACAATGGAACCCCTTCCCCACACACTGAAACACCTTCCCCACACACTGAAACCCCATCCGCACTCTCTGAAACACATCCCCACACACTGAAACACATTCCCCACACACTGAAACACTTCCCCACAGACTGAAACCCCTTCCCCACACGTGGAAAACGCTTCCCCACACACTGAAACCCTTCCCCACACACTGAAACCCCTTCCCCACTCACTGTAATCCTTCCCCACACACTGAAACCCCTTCCCCACACACTGAAACACCTTCCCCACACACTGAAACACCTTCCCCACACACTGAAACACCTTCCGCACACAGTTAAACCCTTCCCCACACACTGAAATCCCACCCCACACACTGAAACACCTTCCCCACACACTCAATACCCTTCCACACACAATGAAACACCTTCCCCACACAACGAAACAGCTTCCACACGCACTGAATCTGCTTCCCCACACACTGAAACCCCTTCCGCACGCAATGAGACACCTTCCCCACACAATGAAACCCCATCCACATACACTGAAACACATCACCACACACTGAAACACAATCCTCACAGACTGAAACCCCTTCCCCACAGACTGAAACCCTTCCCCAAACACTGAAACCCATTCACCACACACTGAAACACATCCCCCACACTGAAATACATTCCCCACACACTGAAACTACCTCCGCAGACACTGAAACCCAGCCCCACACACTGAATCCCCTTCCGCACAAACTGAAAACACTTCCCCACACACAGAAACTCCTTCCCCACGCACTGAAACCCCATCCCCACACACTGAAACACATTTCCCACAAACTGAAACCCCTTCCCCACAGGCTGAAACCCTTCGCCAAACACTGAAACCCCTTCCCCACACACTGAAACACATCCCCACACACTGAAGCCCCTTCCTGACACACTGAAACACCTTCCCAACCAACGGACAGACCTTCCCCACCAACTGAAACCCCTTCCCCTCACATTGAAACCCCTTCCCCACACAATGAAACACCTTCCGCACACAATGAAATACCTTCCGCACACACAGAAACACCTTCCCCACACACTGAAACCCCTTCCCCACACAGTGAAACCCCTTCCTCACACACTGAAACCTCTTCCACACACACTGAAACTCCTTCCCCACACACTGAAACCCCTTCCACACACAGTGAAAGCCTTCCCCACACACTGAAACCACTTCCCCACACACTGAAACACCTTCCCCACACACTGAAACCCCTTCCTCACACACTGAAACCCCTTCCACAGACAGTGAAAGCCTTCCCCATACACTGAAAACCCTTCCCCACACACTGAAACACATCCCCACACACTGAAACACCTTCCCCACAGACTGAAACACATCCGCACACACTGAAACACCTTCCCCACACACTGAAACACATCCCCACACACTGAAACACCTTCCCCACACACTGAAACCCCTTCCCCATACACTGAAACCCCTTCCGCACACAGTGAAAACCTTCCCCACACGCTGAAACCCCTTCCCCACACACTGAAACACCTTCCCCACACACTGAAACCCTTCCCCACACACTGAATCCCCTTCTGCACACACTGTAATCCTTCCCCACACACTGAAACACTTTCCCACACACTGAAACTCCTTCCCCACAAACTGAAACCCCTTCCCCACACACTGAAACACCTTCCCCACACACTGAAACCCCTTCTGCACACATTTAAACCCTTCCCCACACACTGAAACCCCTCCCCACACACTGAAACCCCTTCCCCACGAACTGAATACCCTTCCATAAACAATGAAACACCTTCCCCACACAATGAAACAACTTCCCCACTTACTGAATCCCCTTCCCCACACACTGAAACCCCTTCTGCACACAATGAGACACCTTCCCCACACAATGAAGCCCATTCCCCACACACTGAAACACCTTCCTCACACACTGAAACCCCATCCCCACACACTGAAACACATCCCCACACACTGAAACACATTCCCCACACACTGCAACCCCTTCCCCACAGACTGAAAGCCTTCCCCAAACACTGAAACCCATTCACCACACACTGAAACACATTCCCCACACACTGCAACCCTTCCACACACACTGAAACATCTTCCCCACACAGTGAAACACCTTCCCCACACACTGAAACCCCATCCCCACACTCTGAAACACATCCCCACACACTGAAACACATTCCCCACACACTGAAACCCCTTCCCCACAGACTGAAACCCTTCCCGAAACACTGAAACCCATTCACCACAGACTGAAACACATGCCGCACACACTGAAACCCTTCCCCACACACTGAAACACCTTCCCCACACAGTGAAACACCTTCCCCACACACTGAAACCTCTTCCCCACACACTGAAACGCATTCCGCACACAATGAAACCCCTTCCGCACACACTGAATACCCTTCCACACACAATGAAACACCTTCCCCACACAGTGAAACACCTTCCCCACGCACTGAATCCCCTTCCCCACACACTGAAACCCCTTCCGCACACAATGAGACACCTTCCCCACACAATGGAACCCCTTCCCCACACACTGATACACCTTCCCCACACACCTAACCCCATCCCCACACTCTGAAACACATCCCCACACACTGAAACACATTCCCCACACACTGAAACCCCTTCCCCACAGACTGAAACCCTTCCCGAAACACTGAAACCCATTCACCGCACACTGAAACACATGCCCCACACACTGAAACCCCTTCCCCACACACTGAAACCCCTTCAGCACACACTGAAACACCTTCCCCACACACTGAAATCCCTTCCCCACACAATGAAACCCCTTCTGCACACAGTGAAACACCTTCCCACACACTGAAACCCCTTCCCCACACAATGAAACCCTTCCCCACACACTGAAACCCCTTCCGCATACACTGAAACCCCTTGCCCACACACTGAAACCCTTCCCCACACACTGAAACCTCTTCCCCACATACTGAAACCCCTTCCACACACACTGAAACACCTTCCCCACACACTGAAACCCCTTCCGCACACAGTTAAACCCTTCCCCACACACTGAAACCCCACCCCACACACTGAAACCCCTTCCCCACACACAATAAAGCACCTTCCCCACACAATGGAACACCTTCCCCACGCACTGAATCCCATTCCCCACACACTGAAACCCCTTCCGCACACAATGAGACACCTTCCCCACACACTGAAACACCTTCCCCACACACTGAAAACCCATCCCCACACACTGAAACACATCCCCAAACTCTGAAACACATTCCCCACACACTGAAAACCCTTCCCCACAGACTGAAACCCTTCCCCAAACACTGAAATCCATTCACCACACAGTGAAACACATTCCCCACACACTGAAACGCTGCCCCACACACTGAAACACCTTCCCAACACAGTGAAACACCTTCCCCACACACAGAAACCCCTTCCCCACAAAGTGAAACCCCTTCCTTACACACTTAAACCCCTTCCACACACACTGAAACACCTTCCCCACACACTGAAACCCCTTCCACACACAGTGAAAGCCTTCCCCACACACTGAAACCACTTCCCCACACACTGAATCACATCCCCACACACTGAAACCCCTTCCCCACACACTGAAACACATCCCCACACACAGAAACCTCTTCTGCACACACTGAACCTCCTTCCCAACCAACTGAAACACCTTCCCCAACAACTGAAACCCCTTCCCCACACATTGAATCCCCTTCCCCACACAATGAAACACCTTCCGCACACAATGAAACACATCCCCAAACACTGAAACACCTTCCCCACACACTGAAACCACTTCCACACACACTGAAACCCCTTCCTCACACACTGAAACCCTTCCCCACACACTGAAACCCCTTCCCCACACACTGAAACCCCGTCCCCACACACTGTAATCCTTCCCCACACACTGAAACACTTTCCCACACAGTGAAACCCCTTCCCCACACACTAAAACACATCCCCACACACTGAAACGGCTTCCCCACAGACTGAAACTTCTCCGCACACAGTTAAACCCCTTCCCCACACACTGAAACACCTTCCCCACACACTGAAACCCCTTCCACACACACTGAAACCCCTTCCCCACACACTGAAACCCCTTCCTCACACACTGAAACCCCTTCCACACACACTGAAACACCTTCCCCACACACTGAAACCCCTTCCACACACAGTGAAAGCCTTCCACACACTGAAGCCCCTTCCCCACACACTAAAACACATCCCCACACTCTGAAACGGCTTCCCCACAGACTGAAACTTATCCGCACACACTTAAACCCCTTCCCCACACACTGAAACACATCCCCACACACTGAAACACCTTCCCCACACACTGAAACCCCTTCCACACACACTGAAACCCCTTCCTCACACACTGAAACCCTTCCCCACACACTGAAACCCCTTCCCCACAGACTGAAACCCCGTCCCCACACACTGTAATCCTTCCCCACACACTGAAACACTTTCCCACACAGTGAAACCCCTTCCCCAAACTCTGAAACACCTTCCCCACACACTGAAACCCTTCCCCACACACTGAAACCCCTTCCCCACACACTGAAACCCCTTGCCCACACACTGAAACCCTTCCCCACACACTGAAACCACTTCCCCACATACTGAAACACCTTCCCCACAAACTGAAACACCTTCCCCACACACTAAAACCCCTTCCGCACACCGTTAAACCCTTCCCCACACACTGAAACCCCACCCCACACACTGAAACCCCTTCCCCAAACAATGAAACCCCTTGCCCACACACTGAAACCCTTCCCCACACACAGAAACCCCTTCCCCACATACTGAAACCCCTTCCCCACACTCTGAAACACCTTCCCCACACACTGAAACCCCTTCCGCACACAGTTGAACCCTTCCCCACACACTGAAACCCCACCCCACACACTGAAACCCCTTCCCCACACACTGAATACCCTTCCACACACAATGAAACACCTACCCCTCACAATGAAACACCTTCCACACGTACTGAATCTGCTTCCCCACACACTGAAGCCCCTTCCGCACAGAATGAGGCACCTTCCCCACACAATGAAACCCCTTCCCTACACACTGAAACACCTTCCCCACACACTGAAACCCCATCCCCACAAACTGAAAAACATCCCCACACGCTGAAACACATTCCCCACACACTGAATCCCCTTCCCCACAGACTGAAACCCTTCCCCAAACACTGAAACCCATTCACCACACACTGAAACACATCCCCTACACTGAGATACCTTCCCCACACACTGAAACCACCTCCGCAGACACTGAAACCCAGCCCCACACACTGAAACCCCTTCCACATACAGTGAAAGCCTTCCCCACACACTGAAACCCCTTCCCCACACACAGAAACCCTTCCCCAAACACTGAAACCCATTCACCACACACTGAAACACATCCCCCACACTGAAATACCATCCCCACACACTGAAACAACCTCCACACACACTGAAACACCTTCCCCACACACTGAAACCCCTTCCACACACAGTGAAAGCCTTCCCCACACACTGAAACCCCTTCCCCACACACTGAAACACATTCCCACACACTGAAACCCCTTCCCCACACACTGAAGCTCCTTCCCAACCAACTTAAACACCTTCCCCACCAACTGGCACCCCTTCCCCACACATTGAAACCCCTTCCCCACACATTGAAACCCCTTCCTCACACACTGAAACACCTTCCCCACACGCTGCAACCACTTCCCCATATACTGAAACCCCTTCCTCACACACTGAAACACCTTCACCACACACTGAAACCCTTCCCCACACACTGAATCCCCTTCTGCACACACTGAAACCCTTCCCCACACACTGAAACCCCTTCCCCACACTCTGAAACCCCGTCCCCACGCACTGTAATCCTTCCCCACACACTGAAACACTTTCCCACACACTGAAACCCCTTCCTCACACACTGAAACACCTTCCCCACACACTGAAACCCTTCCCCATACACTGAAACCCCATCACCACACACTGAAACCCCTTGCCCAACACCGAAACCGTTCCCCACACACTGAAACCACTTGCCCACATAATGAAACACCTTCCCCACACACTGAAACCCCTTCCTCACACAGTTAAACCCTTCCCCACACACTGAAACCCCACCCCACACACTGAAACCCCTTCCCCACACACTGAAACCCCTTGCCCACACAGTGAAATCCTTCCCCACACACTGCAACCCCTTCCCCACATACTGAAACCCCTTCCCCACACACTGAAACACCTTCCCCACACATTGAATAACCTTCCACACACAATGAAACACCTTCCCCACACAATGAAACACCTTCCACACGTACTGAATCTGCTTCCCCACACACTGAAACCCCTTCTGCACACAATGAGACACCTTCCCCACACAATGAAACCCCTTCCCCACACACTGAAACACCTTCCCCACACACTGAAACCCCATCCACACACACTGAAACACATCCCCACACAATGAAACACATTCCCTAAACACTGAAACCCCTTCCCCACAGACTGAAACCCTTCCCCAAACACTGAAACCCATTCACCACACACTGAAACACATCCCCCACACTGAGATACCTTCCCCACACACTGAAACCACCTCCGCAGACACTGAAACCCAGCCCCACACACTGACACCCCCTCCACACACAGTGAAAGCCTTCCCCACACACTGAAACCCCTTCCCCACACACTGAAACCCTTCCCCAAACACTGAAACCCATTCACCACACACTGGAACACATCCCCCACACTGAAATAACATCCCCACACACTGAAACCACCTCCACACACACTGAAACAAAATCCCCACACACTGAAACCCCTTCCACACACAGTGAAAGCCTTCCCCACACACTGAAACCCCTTCCCCACACACTGAAACACATTCCCACACACTGAAACCCCTTCCGCACACACTGAAGTTCCTTCCCAACCAACTGAAACACCTTCCCCACCAACTGACACCCCTTCCGCACACATTGAAACCCCTTCCCCACACAATGAAACACCTTCCGCACACAATGATACACCTTCCGCACACACTGAAACACCTTCCCCACACACTGAAACCCCTTCCCCACATACTGAAACCCCTTCCTCACACACTGAAACACCTTCACCACACACTGAAACCCTTCCCCACACACTGAATCCCCTTCTGCACACACTGAAACCCTTCCCCACACACTGAAACCCCTTCCCCACACTCTGAAACCCCGTCCCCACACACTGTATTCCTTCCCCACACACTGAAACACTTTCCCACACACTGAAACCCCTTCCTCACACACTGAAACACCTTCCCCACACTTGAAACCCTTCCCCATACACTGATACCCCTTCACCACACACTGAAACCCCTTGCCCACACACCAAAACCGTTCCCCACACACTGAAAACACTTGCCCACATACTGAAACCCCTTCCCCACAAACTGAAACACCTTCCCCACACACTGAAACCCCTTCCTCACAAAGTTAAACCCTTCCCCACACACTGAAACCCCACCCCACACACTGAAACCCCTTCCCCACACACTGAAACCCCTTGCCCACACACTGAAACCCTTCCCCACACACTGCAACCCCTTCCCCACATACTGAAACCCCTTCCCCACACACTGAAACGCCTTCCCCACACATTGAATAACCTTCCACACACAATGACACACCTTCCCCACACAATGAAACACCTTCCACACGTACTGAATCTGCTTCCCCACACACTGAAACCCCTTCTGCACACAATGAGACACCTTCCCCACACAATGAAACCCCTTCCCCACACACTGAAACACCTTCCCCACACACTGAAACCCCATCCACACACACTGAAACACATCCCCACACACTGAAACACATTCCCCACACACTGAAACCCCTTCCCCACAGACTGAAACCCTTCCCCAAACACTGAAACCCATTCACCACACACTGAAAACCCTTCCCCACACACTGAAACCCCGTCCCCACACACTGTAATCCTTCCCACACACTGAAACACTTTCCCACACACTGAAACCCCTTCCCCAAACATTGAAACACGTTCCCCACACACTGAAACACATTCCCCACACACTGAATCCCCTTCCCCACAGACTGAAACCCTTCCCCAAACACTGAAACCCATTCACCACACACTGAAACACATCCCCTACACTGAGATACCTTCCCCACACACTGAAACCACCTCCGCAGACACTGAAACCCAGCCCCACACACTGAAACCCCTTCCACACACAGTGAAAGCCTTCCCCACATACTGAAACCCCTTCCCCACACACTGAAACCCTTCCCCAAACACTGAAACCCATTCACCACACACTGAAACACATCCCCCACACTGAAATACCATCCCCACACACTGAAACAACCTCCACACACACTGAAACACCTTCCCCACACACTGAAACCCCTTCCACACACAGTGAAAGCCTTCCCCACACACTGAAACCCCTTCCCCACACACTGAAACACATTCCCACACACTGAAACCCCTTCCCCACACACTGAAACACATCCCCACACGCAGAAACCCCTTCCGCACACACTGAAGCTCCTTCCCAACCAACTTAAACACCTTCCCCACCAACTGGCACCCCTTCCCCACACATTGAAACCCCTTCCCCACACAATGAAACACCTTCCGCACACAATGATAAACCTCCCGCACACACTGAAACACCTTCCCCACACGCTGAAACCCCTTCCCCATATACTGAAACCCCTTCCTCACACACTGAAACACCTTCACCACACACTGAAACCCTTCCCCACACACTGAATACCCTTCTGCACACACTGAAACCCTTCCCCACACACTGAAACCCCTTCCCCACACTCTGAAACCCCGTCCCCACGCACTGTAATCCTTCCCCACACACTGAAACACTTTCCCACACACTGAAACCCCTTCCTCACACACTGAAACACCTTCCCCACACACTGAAACCCTTCCCCATACACTGAAACACCATCACCACACACTGAAACCCCTTGCCCACACACCGAAACCGTTCCCCACACACTGAAACCACTTGCCCACATAATGAAACACCTTCCCCACACACTGAAACCCCTTCCTCACACAGTTAAACCCTTCCCCACACACTGAAACCCCACCCCACACACTGAAACCCCTTCCCCACACACTGAAACCCCTTGCCCACACAGTGAAATCCTTCCCCACACACTGCAACCCCTTCCCCACATACTGAAACCCCTTCCCCACACACTGAAACACCTTCCCCACACATTGAATAACCTTCCACACACAATGAAACACCTTCCCCAAACAATGAAACACCTTCCACACGTACTGAATCTGCTTCCCCACACACTGAAACCCCTTCTGCACACAATGAGACACCTTCCCCACACAATGAAACCCCTTCCCCACACACTGAAACACCTTCCCCACACACTGAAACCCCATCCACACACACTGAAACACATCCCCACACAATGAAACACATTCCCTACACACTGAAACCCCTTCCCCACAGACTGAAACCCTTCCCCAAACACTGAAACCCATTCACCACACACTGAAACACATCCCCCACACTGAGATACCTTCCCCACACACTGAAACCACCTCCGCAGACACTGAAACCCAGCCCCACACACTGAAACCCCCTCCACACACAGTGAAAGCCTTCCCCACACACTGAAACCCCTTCCCCACACACTGAAACCCTTCCCCCAACACTGAAACCCATTCACCACACACTGGAACACATCCCCCACACTGAAATACCATCCCCACACACTGAAACCACCTCCACACACACTGAAACAAAATCCCCACACACTGAAACCCCTTCCACACACAGTGAAAGCCTTCCCCACACACTGAAACCCCTTCCCCACACACTGAAACACATTCCCACACACTGAAACCCCTTCCCCACACACTGAAACACATCCCCACACACAGAAACCCCTTCCGCACACACTGAAGCTCCTTCCCAACCAACTGAAACACCTTCCCCACCAACTGACACCCCTTCCGCACACATTGAAACCCCTTCCCCACACAATGAAACACCTTCCGCACACAATGATACACCTTCCGCACACACTGAAACACCTTCCCCACACACTGAAACCCCTTCCCCACATACTGAAACCCCTTCCTCACACACTGAAACACCTTCACCACACACTGAAACCCTTCCCCACACACTGAATCCCCTTCTGCACACACTGAAACCCTTCCCCACACACTGAAACCCCTTCCCCACACTCTGAAACCACGTCCCCACACACTGTATTCCTTCCCCACACACTAAAACACTTTCCCACACACTGAAACCCCTTCCTCACACACTGAAACACCTTCCCCACACTTGAAACCCTTCCCCATACACTGATACCCCTTCACCACACACTGAAACCCCTTGCCCACACACCAAAACCGTTCCCCACACACTGAAACCACTTGCCCACATACTGAAACCCCTTCCCCACAAACTGAAACACCTTCCCCACACACTGAAACCCCTTCCTCACAAAGGTAAACCCTTCCCCACACACTGAAACCCCTTGCCCACACACTGAAACCCCTTCCCCACACACTGAAACCCCTTGCCCACACACTGAAACCCTTCCCCACACACTGCAACCCCTTCCCCACATACTGAAACCCCTTCCCCACACACTGAAACGCCTTCCCCACACATTGAAGAACCTTCCACACACAATGACACACCTTCCCCACACAATGAAACACCTTCCACACGTACTGAATCTGCTTCCCCACACACTGAAACCCCTTCTGCACACAATGAGACACCTTCCCCACACAATGAAACCCCTTCCCCACACACTGAAACACCTTCCCCACACACTGAAACCCCATCCACACACACTGAAACACATCCCCACACACTGAAACACATTCCCCACACACTGAAACCCCTTCCCCACAGACTGAAACCCTTCCCCAAACACTGAAACCCATTCACCACACACTGAAAACCCTTCCCCACACACTGAAACCCCGTCCCCACACACTGTAATCCTTCCCACACACTGAAACACTTTCCCACACACTGAAACCCCTTCCTCAAACATTGAAACACGTTCCCCACACACTGAAACCCTTCCCCACACACTGAAACTCCTTCCCCACACACTGAAACCCCTTGCCGACACACTGAAACCCTTCCCCACTCACTGAAACCACTTCCCCACATACTGAAACCCCATCCCCACAAACTGAAACACCTTCCCCACACACTGAAACCCCTTCCGCACACAGATAAACCCTTCCCCACACATTGAAACCCCACCCTACACACTGAAACCCCTTCCCCACACACTGAATACCCGTCCACACACAATGAAACACCTTCCCCACACAATGAAACACCTTCCCCACGCACTGAATCCCCTTCCCCACACACTGAAACCCCTTCCTCACACAATGAGACACCTTCCCCACACAATGGAACCCCTTCCCCACACACTGAAACCCCTTCCCCACAGACTGAAACCCTTCCCGAAACACTGAAACCCATTCACCACACACTGAAACACATTCCCCACACACTGAAACCCTTCCCCACACACTGAAACACCTTCCCCAAACAGTGAAACACCTTCCCCACACACTGAAACCTCTTCCCCACACACTGAAACGCATTCCGCACACACTGAAACCCCTTCCGCACACACTGAAAAACCTTCCCCACACACTGAAACCCCGTCCCCACACACTGAAACACCTTCAGCACACACTGAAACACCTTCCCCACACACTGAAATCCCTTCCCCACACAATGAAACCCCTTCCGCACACAGTGAAACACTTTCCCACACACTGAAACCCCTTCCCCACACACTGAAACCCCACCCCACACACTGAAACCCCTTCCCCACACACTGAATACCCTTCCACACACAATGAAGCACCTTCCCCACACAATGGAACACCTTCCCCACGCACTGAATCCCCTTCCCCACACACTGAAACCCCTTCCGCACACAATGAGACACCTTCCCCACACAATGAAACCCCTTCCCCACACACTGAAACACCTTCCCCACACACTGAAACCCCATCCCTACACACTGAAACACATCCCCAAACTCTGAAACACATTCCCCACACACTGAAACCCCTTCCCCACAGACTGAAACCCTTCCCCAAACACTGAAATCCATTCACCACACAGTGAAACACATTCCCCACACACTGAAACCCTTCCCCACACACGGTAACACCTTCCCCACACAGTGAAACACCTTCCCCACACACTGAAACCTCTTCCCCACACACTGAAACACCTTCCCAACCAACTGAAACACCTTCCCCACCAACAGAAACCCCTTCCCCACACAATGAAACACCTTCCGCAGACAATGAAACACCTTCCGCACATACTGAAACACCTTCCCCACACACTGAAACCACTTCCCCAGACAGTGAAATCCCTTCCTCACACACTTAAACCCCTTCCACACACACTGAAAAACCTTCCCCACACACTGAAACCCCTTCCACACACAGTGAAAGCCTTCACCACACACTGAAACCCCTTCCCCCCACACTGAAACACATCCCCACACACGGAAACCCCTTCCCCACACACTGAAACACATCCCCACACACAGAAACCCCTTCTGCACACACTGAAACTCCTTCCCAACCAACTGAAACACCTTCCCCACCAACTGAAACCCCTTCCCCACACATTGAATCCCCTTCCCCACACAATGAAACACCTTCCGCACACAATGAAACACTTTCCGCACACACTGAAACACCTTCCCCACACACTGAAACCCCTTCCCCACACACTGAAACCCCTTCCTCACACACTGAAATCCCTTCCACACACACTGAAACACCTTCCCCACACACTGAAACCCCTTCCACACACAGTGAAAGCCTTCCACACACTGAAACCCCTTCCCCACACACTAAAACACATCCCCACACACTGAAACGGCTTCCCCACAGACTGAAACTTATCCGCACACACTTAAATCCCTTCCCCACACACTGAAACACATCCCCACACACTGAAACACCTTCCCCACACACTGAAACCCCTTCCACACACACTGAAACCCCTTCCTCACACACTGAAACCCTTCCCCACACACTGAAACCCCTTCCCCACACACTGAAACCCCGTCCCCACACACTGTAATCCTTCCCCACACACTGAAACACTTTCCCACTCAATGAAACCCCTTCCCCACACACTGAAACCCTTCCCCACACACTGAAACCACTTCCTCATACACTGAAACCCCTTCCCCACAAACTGAAACACATTCCCCACACACTGAAACCCCTTCCGCACACCGTTAACCCCTTCCCCACACACTGAAACCCCACCCCACACACTGAAACCCCTTCCCCACACACTGAAACCCCTTGCCCACACACTGAAACCCTTCCCCACACACAGAAACCCCTTCCCCACATACTGAAACCCCTTCCCCACACACTGAAACACCTTCCCCACACACTGAAACCCCTTCCGCACACAGTTGAACCCTTCCCCACACACTGAAACCCCACCCCACACACTGAAACCCCTTCCCCACACACTGAATACCCTTCCACACACAATGAAACACCTACCCCTCACAATGAAACACCTTCCACACGTACTAAATCTGCTTCCCCACACACTGAAGCCCCCTCCGCACACAATGTTGCAGCTTCCCCACACAATGAAACCCCTTCCCTACACACTGAAACACCTTCCCCACACACTGAAACCCCATCCCCACACACTGGAACACATCCCCACACACTGAAACACATTCCCCACACACTGAAACCCCTTCCCCACAGACTGAAACCCTTCCCCAAACACTGAAACCCATTCACCACACACTGAAACACATCCTTCACACTGAGATACCTTCCCCACACACTGAAACCACCTCCGCAGACACTGAAACCCAGCCCCACACACTGAAACCCCTTCCACACACAGTGAAAGCCTTCCTCACCCACTGAAACCCCTTCCCCACAGACTGAAACCCTTCTCCAAACACTGAAACCCATTCACCACACACTGAAACACATCCCCCACACTGAAATACCATCCCCACACACTGAAACCACCTCCACACACACTGAAACACCTTCCCCACACAATGAAACCCCTTCCACACACAGTGAAAGCCTTCCCCACACACTGAAACCCCTTCCCCACACACTGAAACACATCCCCACACACTGAAACCCCTTCCCCACGCAGTGAAACACATCCCCACACACAGAAACCCCTTCCACACACACTGAAGCTCCGTCCCAACCAACTGAAACACCTTCCCCACCAACTGAAACCCCTTCTCCACACATTGAAACCCCTTCCCCACACAATGAAACACCTTCCACACACAATGAAACACCTTCCGCACACACTGAAACACCTTCCCCACACACTGAAACCCCTTCCCCACATACTGAAACCCCTTCCTCACACACTGAAACACCTTCACCACACACTAAAACCCTTCCCCACACACTGAATCCCCTTCTGCACACACTGAAACACCTTCCCCACACACTGAAACCCCTTCCCCACACAGTTGAACCCTTCCCCACACACTGAAACCCCACCCCACACACTGAAACCCCTTCCCCACACACTGAATACCCTTCCACACACAATGAAACACCTACCCCTCACAATGAAACACCTTCCACACGTACTAAATCTGCTTCCCCACACACTGAAGCCCCCTCCGCACACAATGTTGCACCTTCCCCACACAATGAAACCCCTTCCCTACACACTGAAACACCTTCCCCACACACTGAAACCCCATCCCCACACACTGGAACACATCCCCACATACTGAAACACATTCCCCACACACTGAAACCCCTTCCCCACAGACTGAAACCCTTCCCCAAACACTGAAACCCATTCGCCACACACTGAAACACATCCCCCACACTGAGATACCTTCCCCACACACTGAAACCACCTCCGCAGACACTGAAACCCAGCCCCACACACTGAAACCCCTTCCACACACAGTGAAAGCCTTCCCCACCCAATGAAACCCCTTCCCCACAGACTGAAACCCTTCTCCAAACACTGAAACCCATTCACCACACACGTTAGGGTTAGGGTTAGGGTTAGGGGCTAAATTGTGGCGAGTCGAAGAGACTTAGTAGTTGGCAGGAAAAAAGACAGAGGCGCAAGGGGAGAGCCAACTGTGCAACAGCCCCAACAAACAAATTTCTCTGCAGCACCTGTGGAAGAGCCTGTCACTCCAGAATTGGCCTTCATAGCCACTCCAGGCGCTGCTTCACAAACCACTGACCACCTCCAGGCGCGTATCCATTGTCTCTAGAGAAAAGGAGGCCCAAAAGAAACACACTGAAACACATCCCCCACACTGAAATACCATCCCCACACACTGAAACCACCTCCACACACACTGAAACACCTTCCCCACACAATGAAACCCCTTCCACACACAGTGAAAGCCTTCCCCACACACTGAAACCCCTTCCCCACCCACTGAAACACATCCCCACACACTGAAACCCCTTCCCCACACAGTGAAACACATCCCCACACACAGAAACCCCTTCCGCACACACTGAAGCTCCTTCCCAACCAACTGAAACACCTTCCCCACCAACTGAAACCCCTTCCCCACACATTGAAACCCCTTCCCCACACAATGAAACACCTTCCACACACAATGAAACACCTTCCGCACACACTGAAACACCTTCCCCACACACTGAAACCCCTTCCCCACATACTGAAACCCCTTCCTCACACACTGAAACACCTTCACCACACACTAAAACCCTTCCCCACACACTGAATCCCCTTCTGCACACACTGAAACCCTTCCCCACACACTGAAACCCCTTCCCCACACTCTGAAACCCCTTACCCACACACTGTAATCCTTCCCCACACACTGAAACACTTTCCCACACACTGAAACCCCTTCCTCACACACTGAAACACCTTCCCCACACACTGAAACCCTTCCCCATACACTGAAACCCCTTCAACACAAACTGAAACCCCTTGCGCACACACCAAAACCGTTCCCCACACACTGAAACCACTTCCCCACATACTGAAACCCCTTCCCCACACACTGAAACACCTTCCCCACACACTGAAACCCCTTCCTCACACAGTTAAACCCTTCCCACACACTGAAACCCCACCCCACACACTGAAGCCCCTTCCCCACACACTGAAACCCCTTCCCCACACACTGTAATCCTTCCCACACACTGAAACACTTTCCCACACACTGAAACCCCTTCCCCAAACATTGAAACACGTTCCCCACACACTGAAACACATTCCCCACACACTGAATCCCCTTCCCCACAGACTGAAACCCTTCCCCAAACACTGAAACCCATTCACCACACACTGAAACACATCCCCTACACTGAGATACCTTCCCCACACACTGAAACCACCTCCGCAGACACTGAAACCCAGCCACACACACTGAAACCCCTTCCACACACAGTGAAAGCCTTCCCCACACACTGAAACCCCTTCCCCACACACTGAAACCCTTCCCCAAACACTGAAACCCATTCACCACACACTGAAACACATCCCCCACACTGAAATACCATCCCCACACACTGAAACAACCTCCAAACACACTGAAACACCTTCCCCACACACTGAAACCCCTTCCACACACAGTGAAAGCCTTCCCCACACACTGAAACCCCTTCCCCACACACTGAAACACATTCCCACACACTGAAACCCCTTCCCCACACACTGAAACACATCCCCACACGCAGAAAACCCTTCCGCACACACTGAAGCTCCTTCCCAATCAACTTAAACACCTTCCCCACCAACTGGCACCCCTTCCCCACACATTGAAACCCCTTCCCCACACAATGAAACACCTTCCGCACACAATGATAAACCTCCCGCAAACACTGAAACTCCTTCCCCACACGCTGAAACCCCTTCCCCATATACTGAAACCCCTTCCTCACACACTGAAACACCTTCACCACACACTGAAACCCTTCCCCACACACTGAATCCCCTTCTGCACACACTGAAACCCTTCCCCACACACTGAAACCCCTTCCCCACACTCTGAAACCCCGTCCCCACGCACTGTAATCCTTCCCCACACACTGAAACACTTTCCCACACACTGAAACCCTTCCCCATACACTGAAACCCCATCACCACACACTGAAACCCCTTGCCCACACACCGAAACCGTTCCCCACACACTGAAACCACTTGCCCACATAATGAAACACCTTCCCCACACACTGAAACCCCTTCCTCACACAGTTAAACCCTTCCCCACACACTGAAACCCCACCCCACACACTGAAACCCCTTGCCCACACAGTGAAATCCTTCCCCACACACTGCAACCCCTTCCCCACATACTGAAACCCCTTCCCCACACACTGAAACACCTTCCCCACACATTGAATAACCTTCCACACACAATGAAACACCTTCCCCACACAATGAAACACCTTCCACACGTACTGAATCTGCTTCCCCACACACTGAAACCCCTTCTGCACACAATGAGACACCTTCCCCACACAACGAAACCCCTTCCCCACACACTGAAACACCTTCCCCACACACTGAAACCCCATCCACACACACTGAAACACATCCCCACACAATGAAACACATTCCCTACACACTGAAACCCCTTCCCCACAGACTGAAACCCTTCCCCAAACACTGAAACCCATTCACCACACACTGAAACACATCCCCCACACTGAGATACCTTCCCCACACACTGAAACCACCTCCGCAGACACTGAAACCCAGCCCCACACACTGAAACCCCCTCCACACACAGTGAAAGCCTTCCCCACACACTGAAACCCCTTCCCCACACACTGAAACCCTTCCCCAAACACTGAAACCCATTCACCACACACTGGAACACATCCCCCACACTGAAATACCATCCCCACACACTGAAAGCACCTCCACACACACTGAAACAAAATCCCCACACACTGAAACCCCTTCCACACACAGTGAAAGCCTTCCCCACACACTGAAACCCCTTCCCCACACACTGAAACACATTCCCACACACTGAAACCCCTTCCCCACACACTGAAACACATCCCCACACACAGAAACCCCTTCCGCACACACTGAAGCTCCTTCCCAACCAACTGAAACACCTTCCCCACCAACTGACACCCCTTCCTCACACATTGAAACCCCTTCCCCACACAATGAAACACCTTCCGCACACAATGATACACCTTCCGCACACACTGAAACACCTTCCCCACACACTGAAACCCCTTCCCCACATACTGAAACCCCTTCCTCACACACTGAAACACCTTCACCACACACTGAAACCCTTCCCCACACACTGAATCCCCTTCTGCACACACTGAAACCCTTCCCCACACACTGAAACCCCTTCCTCACACTCTGAAACCCCGTCCCCACACACTGTATTCCTTCCCCACACACTAAAACACTTTCCCACACACTGAAACCCCTTCCTCACACACTGAAACACCTTCCCCACACTTGAAACCCTTCCCCATACACTGATACCCCTTCACCACACACTGAAACCCCTTGCCCACACACCAAAACCGTTCCCCACACACTGAAACCACTTGCCCACATACTGAAACCCCTTCCCCACAAACTGAAACACCTTCCCCACACACTGAAACCCCTTCCTCACAAAGTTAAACCCTTCCCCACACACTGAAACCCCACCCCACACACTGAAACCCCTTCCCCACACACTGAAACCCCTTGCCCACACACTGAAACCCTTCCCCACACACTGCAACCCCTTCCCCACATACTGAAACCCCTTCCCCACACACTGAAACGCCTTCCCCACACAGTGAATAACCTTCCACACACAATGACACACCTTCCCCACACAATGAAACACCTTCCACACGTACTGAATCTGCTTCCCCACACACTGAAACCCCTTCTGCACACAATGAGACACCTTCCCCACACAATGAAACCCCTTCCCCACACACTGAAACACCTTCCCCACACACTGAAACCCCATCCACACACACTGAAACACATCCCCACACACTGAAACACATTCCCCACACACTGAAACCCCTTCCCCACAGACTGAAACCCTTCCCCAAACACTGAAACCCATTCACCACACACTGAAAACCCTTCCCCACACACTGAAACCCTTCCCCACACACTGAAACACCTTCCCCAAACAGTGAAACACCTTCCCCACACACTGAAGCCTCTTCCCCACACACTGAAACGCATTCCACACACACTGAAACCCCTTCCGCACACACTGAAAAACCTTCCCCACACACTGAAACCCCGTCCCCACACACTGAAACACCTTCAGCACACACTGAAACACCTTCCCCACACACTGAAATCCCTTCCCCACACAATGAAACCCATTCCGCACACAGTGAAACACTTTCCCACACACTGAAACCCCTTCCCCACACACTGAAACCCCACCCCACACACTGAAACCCCTTCCCCACACACTGAATACCCTTCCACACACAATGAAGCACCTCCCCACACAATGGAAGACCTTCCCCACGCACTGAATCCCCTTCCCCACACACTGAAACCCCTTCCGCACACAATGAGACACCTTCCCCACACAATGAAACCCCTTCCCCACACACTGAAACAACTTCCCCACACACTGAAACCCCATCCCCACACACTGAAACACATCCCCAAACTCTGAAACACATTCCCCACACACTGAAACCCCTTCCCCACAGACTGAAACCCTTCCCCAAACACTGAAATCCATTCACCACACAGTGAAACACATTCCCCACCCACTGAAACCCTTCCCAACACACGGTAACACCTTCCCCACACAGTGAAACACCTTCCCCACACACTGAAACCTCTTCCCCACACACTGAAACACCTTCCCAACCAACTGAAACACCTTCTCCACCAACAGAAACCCCTTCCCCACACAATGAAACACCTTCCGCAGACAATGTAACACCTTCCGCACATACTGAAACACCTTCCCCACACACTGAAACCACTTCCCCAGAAAGTGAAATCCCTTCCTCACACACTTAAACCCCTTCCACACACACTGAAACACCTTCCCCACACACTGAAACCCCTTCCACACACAGTGAAAGCCTTCACCACACACTGAAACCCCTTCCCCCCACACTGAAACACATCCCCACACACGGAAACCCCTTCCCCACACACTGAAACACATCCCCACACACAGAAACCCCTTCTGCACACACTGAAACTCCTTCCCAACCAACTGAAACACCTTCCCCACCAACTGAAACCCCTTCCCCACACATTGAATCCCCTTCCCCACACAATGAAACACCTTCCGCACACAATGAAACACCTTCCGCACACACTGAAACACCTTCCCCACACACTGAAACCCCTTCCCCACACACTGAAACCCCTTCCTCACACACTGAAATCCCTTCCACACACACTGAAACACCTTCCCCACACACTGAAACCCCTTCCACACACAGTGAAAGCCTTCCACACACTGAAACCCCTTCCCCACACACTAAAACACATCCCCACACACTGAAACGGCTTCCCCACAGACTGAAACTTATCCGCACACACTTAAATCCCTTCCCCACACACTGAAACACATCCCCACACACTGAAACACCTTCCCCACACACTGAAACCCCTTCCACACACACTGAAACCCCTACCTCACACACTGAAACCCTTCCCCACACACTGAAACCCCTTCCCCACACACTGAAACCCCGTCCCCACACACTGTAATCCTTCCCCACACACTGAAACACTTTCCCACACAATGAAATCCCTTCCCCACACACTGAAACCCTTCCCCACACACTGAAACCACTTCCCCATACACTGAAACCCCTTCCCCACAAACTGAAACACCTTCCCCACACACTGAAACCCCTTCCGCACACCGTTAACCCCTTCCCCACACACTGAAACCCCACCCCACACACTGAAACCCCTTCCCCACACACTGAAACCCCTTGCCCACACACTGAAACCCTTCCCCACACACAGAAACCCCTTCCCCACATACTGAAACCCCTTCCCCACACACTGAAACACCTTCCCCACACACTGAAACCCCTTCCGCACACAGTTGAACCCTTCCCCACACACTGAAACCCCACCCCACACACTGAAACCCCTTCCCCACACACTGAATACCCTTCCACACACAATGAAACACCTACCCCTCACAATGAAACACCTTCCACACGTACTAAATCTGCTTCCCCACACACTGAAGCCCCCTCCGCACACAATGTTGCACCTTCCCCACACAATGAAACCCCTTCCCTACACACTGAAACACCTTCCCCACACACTGAAACCCCATCCCCACACACTGGAACACATCCCCACACACTGAAACACATTCCCCACACACTGAAACCCCTTCCCCACAGACTGAAACCCTTCCCCAAACACTGAAACCAATTCACCACACACTGAAACACATCCTCCACACTGAGATACCTTCCCCACACACTGAAACCACCTCCACAGACACTGAAACCCAGCCCCACACACTGAAACCCCTTCCACACACAGTGAAAGCCTTCCTCACCCACTGAAACCCCTTCCCCACAGACTGAAACCCTTCTCCAAACTCTGAAACCCATTCACCACACACTGAAACACATCCCCCACACTGAAATACCATCCCCACACACTGAAACCACCTCCACACACACTGAAACACCTTCCCCACACAATGAAACCCCTTCCACACACAGTGAAAGCCTTCCCCACACAATGAAACCCCTTCCCCACACACTGAAACACATCCCCACACACTGAAACCCCTTCCCCACACACTGAAACACATCCCCACACACAGAAACCCCTTCCGCACACACTGAAGCTCCTTCCCAACCAACTGAAACACCTTCCCCACCAACTGAAACCCCTTCTCCACACATTGAAACCCCTTCCCCACACAATGAAACACCTTCCACACACAATGAAACACCTTCCGCACACACTGAAACACCTTCCCCACACACTGAAACCCCTTCCCCACATACTGAAACCCCTTCCTCACACACTGAAACACCTTCACCACACACTAAAACCCTTCCCCACACACTGAATCCCCTTCTGCACACACTGAAACACCTTCCCCACACACTGAAACCCCTTCCGCACACAGTTGAACCCTTCCCCACACACTGAAACCCCACCCCACACACTGAAACCCCTTCCCCACACACTGAATACCCTTCCACACACAATGAAACACCTACCCCTCACAATGAAACACCTTCCACACGTACTAAATCTGCTTCCCCACACACTGAAGCCCCCTCCGCACCCAATGTTGCACCTTCCCCACACAATGAAACCCCTTCCCTACACACTGAAACACCTTCCCCACACACTGAAACCCCATCCCCACACACTGGAACACATCCCCACACACTGAAACACATTCCCCACACACTGAAACCCCTTCCCCACAGACTGAAACCCTTCCCCAAACACTGAAACCCATTCACCACACACTGAAACACATCCCCCACACTGAGATACCTTCCCCACACACTGAAACCACCTCCGCAGACACTGAAACCCAGCCCCACACACTGAAACCCCTTCCACACACAGTGAAAGCCTTCCCCACCCAATTAAACCCCTTCCCCACAGACTGAAACCCTTCTCCAAACACTGAAACCCATTCACCACACACGTTAGGGTTAGGGTTAGGGTTAGGGGCTAAATTGTGGCGAGTCGAAGAGACTTAGTAGCTGGCAGGGAAAAAGACAGAGGCGCAAGCGGAGAGTCAACTGTGCAACAGCCCCAACAAACAAATTTCTCTGCAGCACCTGTGGAAGAGCCTGTCACTCCAGAATTGGCCTTCGTAGCCACTCCAGGCGCTGCTTCACAAACCACTGACCACCTCCAGGCGCGTATCCATTGTCTCTCGAGATAAGGAGGCCCAAAAGAAACACACTATAATACATCCCCCACACTGAAATACCATCCCCACACACTGAAACCACCTCCACACACACTGAAACACCTTCCCCACACAATGAAACCCCTTCCACACACAGTGAAAGCCTTCCCCACACACTGAAACCCCTTCCCCACACACTGAAACACATCCCCACACACAGAAACCCCTTACGCACACACTGAAGCTCCTTCCCAACCAACTGAAACACCTTCCCCACCAACTGAAACCCCTTCCCCACACATTGAAACCCCTTCCCCACACAATGAAACACCTTCCACACACAATGAAACACCTTCCGCACACACTGAAACACCTTCCCCACACACTGAAACCCCTTCCCCACATACTGAAACCCCTTCCTCACACACTGAAACACCTTCACCACACACTAAAACCCTTCCCCACACACTGAATCCCCTTCTGCACACACTGAAACCCTTCCCCACACACTGAAACCCCTTCCCCACACTCTGAAACCCCGTCGCACACACTGTAATCCTTCCCCACACACTGAAACACTTTCCCACACACTGAAACCCCTTCCTCACACACTGAAACACCTTCCCCACACACTGAAACCCTTCCCCATACACTGAAACCCCTTCAACACAAACTGAAACCCCTTGCGCACACACCGAAACCGTTCCCCACACACTGAAACCACTTCCCCACATACTGAAACCCCTTCCCCACACACTGAAACACCTTCCCCACACACTGAAACCCCTTCCTCACACAGTTAAACCCTTCCCACACACTGAAACCCCACCCTACACACTGAAGCCCCTTCCCCACACACTGAAACCCCTTGCCCACACACTGAAACCCTTCCCCACACACTGCAACCCCTTCCCCACATACTGAAACCCCTTCCCCACACACTGAAACACCTTCCCCACACATTGAATAACCTTCCACACACAATGAAACACCTTCCACACACAATGAAACACCTTCCACACGTACTGAATCTGCTTCCCCACACACTGAAACCCCTTCTGCACACAAAGAGACACCTTCCCCACACAATGAAACCCCTTCCCCACACACTGAAACACCTTCCCCAAACACTGAAACCCCATCCACACACACTGAAACACATCCCCACACACTGAAACACATTCCCCACACACTGAAACCCCTTCCCCACAGACTGAAACCCTTCCCCAAACAATGAAACCCATTCACCACACACTGAAACACATCCCCCTCACGGAAATACCTTCCCCACACACTGAAACCACCTCCGCAGACACTGAAACCCAGCCCCACACACTGAAACCCCTTCCGCACATACTGAAAACCCTTCCCCACACACAGAAACTCCTTCCCCACGCACTGAAACCCCATCCCGACACACTGAAACACATTCCCCACAGACTGAAACCCTTCCCCAAACACTGGAACCCATTCACCACACACTGAAACACATTCCCCACACACTGAAACCCTTCCCCACACACTGAAACACATTCCCCAAATACTGAAACCCCTTCCCCACACACTGAAACACATCCCCACACACTGAAACCCCTTCCCCACACACGGAAACACCTTCCCAACCAACTGAAACACCTTCCCCACCAACTGAAACCCCTTCCCCACACATTGAAACCCCTTCCCCACACAATGAAACAACTTCCGCACACAATGAAACACCTTCCGCACACACTGAAACACCTTCCCCACACTCTGAAACCCCTTCCCCAGACACTGAAACACCTTCCTCACACGCTGAAACCCCTTCCACACACACTGAAACACCTTCCCCGCACACTGAAACCCCTTCCCCACACACTGAAACCCCTTCCTCACACACTGAAACCCCTTCCACACTCACTGAAACAACTTCCCCACACACTGAAACCCCTTCCACACACAGTGAAAGCCTTCCCCACACACTGAAAACTCTTCCCCACACACTGAAACACATCCCCACACACTGAAACCCCTTCCCCACACACTGAAACACATCCCCACACACTGAAACCCCTTCCCCACACACTTAAACACCTTCCCAACCAACTGAAACACTTTCCCCACAAACTGAAATCCCTTCCCCACACATTGAAACCCCTTCCCCACACAATGAAACACCTTCCACATACAATGAAACACCTTCCGCACACACTGAAACACCTTCCCCACACACTGAAACCCCTTCCCCACACACTGAAACCCCTTCCTCACACACAGAAACCCCTTCCACACTCACTGAAACAACTTCCCTACACACTGAAACCCCTTCCACACACAGTGAAAGCCTTCCCCACACACTGAAAACCCTTCCCCACACACTGAAACACATCCCCACACACTGAAACCCCTTCCCCACAGACTGAAACACATCAGCACACACTGAAACACCTTCCCCACACACTGAAACACATCCCCACACACTGAAACACCTTCCCCACACACTGAAACCCCTTCCCCAGACACTGAAACCCCTTCCGCACACAGTGAAACCCTTCCCCACGCAATGAAACCCCTTCCCCACACACTGAAACACCTTCCCCACACACTGAAATCCTTCCACACACTGAAACCCATCCCCACACACTGAAACCCCTTCCACACACAGTGAAAGCCTTCCCCACCCACTGAAACCCCTTCCCCACACACTGAAACCCTTCCCCAAACACTGAAACCCATTCACCACACACTGAAACACATCCCCCACACTGAAATACCATCCCCACACACTGAAACCACCTCCACACACACTGAAACACCTTCCCCACACAATGAAACCCCTTCCACACACAGTGAAAGCCTTCCCCACACACTGAAACCCCTTCCCCACACACTGAAACACATCGCCACACACTGAAACCCCTTCCCCACACACTGAAACACATCCCCACACACAGAAACCCCTTCCGCACACACTGAAGCTCCTTCCCAACCAACTGAAACACCTTCCCCACCAACTGAAACCCCTTCCCCACACATTGAATCCCCTTCCCCACACAATGAAACACCTTCCACACACAATGAAACACCTTCCGCACATACTGAAACACCTTCCCCACACACTGAAACCCCTTCCCCACATACTGAAACCCCTTCCTCACACACTGAAACACCTTCACCACACACTAAAACCCTTCCCCACACACTGAATCTGCTTCTGCACACACTGAAACCCTTCCCCACACACTGAAACCCCTTCCCCACACTCTGAAACCCCGTCCCCACACACTGTAATCCTTCCCCACACACTGAAACACTTTCCCACACACTGAAACCCCTTCCTCACACACTGAAACACCTTCCCCACACACTGAAACCCTTCCCCATACACTGAAACCCCTTCACCACACACTGAAACCCCTTGCGCACACACCGAAACCGTTCCCCACACACTGAAACCACTTCCCCACATACAGAAACCCCTTCCCCACACACTGAAACACCTTCCCCACACACTGAAACCCCATCCCACACACTGAAGCCCCTTGCCCACACACTGAAACCCCTTGCCCACACACTGAAACCCTTCCCCACACACTGCAACCCCTTCCCCACATACTGAAACCGCTTCCCCACACACTGAAACACCTTCCCCACACATTGAATAACCTTCCACACACAATGAAACACCTTCCCCACACAATGAAACACCTTCCACACGTACTGAATCTGCTTCCCCACACACTGAAACCCCTTCTGCACACAATGAGACACCTTCCCCACACAATGAAACCCCTTCCCCACACTCTGAAACACCTTCCCCACACACTGAAACCCCATCCACACACACTGAAACACATCCCCACACACTGAAACACATTCCCCACACACTGAAACCCCTTCCCCACAGACTGAAAGCCTTCCCCAAACACTGAAACCCATTCACCACACACTGAAACACATCCCCCTCACTGAAATACCTTCCCCACACACTGAAACCACCTCCGCAGACACTGAAACCCAGCCCCACACACTGAAACCCCTTCCGCACATACTGAAAAACCTTCCCCACACACAGAAACTCCTTCCCCACGCACTGAAACCCCATCCCGACACAATGAAACACATTCCCCACAAAATGAAACCCCTCCCACACAGACTGAAACCCTTCCCCAAACACTGAATCCCATTCACCACACACTGAAACACATTCCCCACACACTGAAACCCTTCCCCACACACTGAAACACATTCCCCAAATACTGAAACCCCTTCCCCACACACTGAAACAGATCCCCACACACTGAGACCCCTTCCCCACACACGGAAACACCTTCCCAACCAACTGAAACACCTTCCCCACCAACTGAAACCCCTTCCCCACACATTGAAACCCCTTCCCCACACAATGAAACACCTTCCGCACACAATGAAACACCTTCCCCACACACTGAAACCCCTTCCCCAGACACTGAAACACCTTTCTCACACGATGAAACCCTTTCCACACACACTGAAACACCTTCCCCACACACTGAAACCCCTTCCACACACAGTGAAAGCCTTCCCCAGACACTGAAACCCCTTCCCCACACTGAAACACATCCCCACACACTGAAACCCCTTCCCCACACACTGAAACACATCCCCACACACTGAAACCCCTTCCCCACACACTGAAACACCTTCCCAACCAACTGAAACACCTTCCCCACAAACTGAAATCCCTTCCCCACACATTGAAACCCCTTCCCCACACAATGAAACACCTTCCACACACAATGAAACACCTTCCGCACGCACTGAAACACCTTCCCCACACACTGAAACCCCTTCCCCACACACTGAAACCCCTTCCTCACACACTGAAACCCCTTCCACACTCACTGAAACAACTTCCCCACACACTGAAACCCCTTCCACACACAGTGAAAGCCTTCCCCACACACTGAAAACCCTTCCCCACACACTGAAACACATCCCCACACACTGAAACCCCTTCCCCACAGACTGAAACACATCAGCACACACTGAAACCCCTTCCCCACACACTGAAACACATCCCCACACACTGAAACACCTTCCCCACACACTGAAACCCCTTCCCCAGACACTGAAACAACTTCCCAACACACTGAAACACTTCCACACACTGAAACACTTTCCCACACACTGAAACCCCTTCCCCACACACTGAAACCCCTTGCCCACACACTGAAACCCTTCCCCACACACTGAAACCACTTCCCCACATACTGAAACCCCTTCCCAACACACTGAAACACTTCCACACACTGAAACACTTTCCCACACACTGAAACCCCTTCCCCACACACTGAAACACTTCCCCACACACTGAAACCCCTTCCCCACACACTGAAACCCCTTGCCCACACACTGAAACCCTTCCCCACACACTGAAACCACTTCCCCACATACTGAAACCCCTTCCCCACAAACTGAAACACCTTCCCCACACACTGAAACCCCTTCCACACACAGTTAAACCATTCCCCACACACTGAAACCCCACCCCACACACTGAAACCCCTTCCCCACACACTGAATACCCTTCCACACACAATGAAACACCTTCCCCACACAATGAAACCCTTCCCCACACACTGAAACACCTTCCCCACACACTGAAACCCCATCCACACACACTGAAACACATCCCCACACACTGAAACACATTCCCCACACACTGAAACCGCTTCCCCACAGACTGAAACCCTTCCCCAAACACTGAAACCCATTCACCACACACTGAAACACATCCCCCTCACTGAAATACCTTCCCCACACACTGAAACCACCTCCGCAGACACTGAAACCCAGCCCCACACACTGAAACCCCTTCCGCACATACTGAAAACCCTTCCCCACACACAGAAACTCCTTCCCAAGCACTGAAACCCCATCCCGACACTCTGAAACACATTCCCCACAAAATGAAACCCCTTCCCCACAGACTGAAACCCTTCCCCAAACACTGAAACCCATTCACCACACACTGAAACACATTCCCCACACACTGAAACCCTTCCCCATACACTGAAACACATTCCCCAAATACTGAAACCCCTTCCCCACACACTGAAACACATCCCCACACACTGAAACCCCTTCCCCACACACGGAAACACCTTCCCAACCAACTGAAACACCTTTCCCACCAACTGAAACCCCTTCCCCACACATTGAAACCCCTTCCCCACACAATAAAACACCTTCCGCACACAATGAAACACCTTCCGCACACACTGAAACACCTTCCCCACACACTGAAACCCCTGCCCCAGACACTGAAACACCTTCCTCACACGCTGAAACCCCTTCCACACACACTGAAACACCTTCCCAACACACTGAAACCCCTTCCACACACAGGGAAAGCCTTCCCCACACACTGAAACCCCTTCCCCACACTGAAACACATCCCCACACACTGAAACCCATTCCCCACACACTGAAACACATCCCCACACACTGAAACCCCTTCCCCACCCACTGAAACACCTTCCCAACCAACTGAAACACCTTCCCCACAAACTGAAATCCCTTCCCCACACATTGAAACCCCTTCCCCACACAATGAAACACCTTCCACACACAATGAAACACCTTCCGCACTCACTGAAACACCTTCCCCACTCACTGAAACCCCTTCCCCACACACTGAAACCCCTTCCTCACACGCTGAAACCCCTTCCACACTCACTGAAACCCCTTCCCCACACACTGAAACCCCTTCCACACACAGTGAAAGCCTTCCCAACACACTGAAAACCCTTCCCCACACACTGAAACACATCCCCACACACTGAAACCCCTTCCCCACACACTGAAACACATCAGCACACACTGAAACCCATTCCCCACACACGGAAACACATCCCCACACACTGAAACACCTTCCCCACACACTGAAACCCCTTCCCCATACACTGAAACCCCTTCCGCACACAGTGAAACCCTTCCCCACGCAATGAAACCCCTTCCCCACACACTGAAACACCTTCCCCACACACTGAAACCCTTCCACACACTGAAACACTTTCCCACACACTGAAACCCCTTCCCCACACACTGAAACCCATCCCCACACACTGAAACCCCTTCCCCACACACTGAAACCCCTTGCCCACACACTGAAACCCTTCCCCACACACTGAAACCACTTCCCCACATACTGAAACCCCTTCCCCACAAACTGAAACACCTTCCCCACACACTGAAACCCCTTCCGCACACAGTTAAACCATTCCCCACACACTGAAACCCCACCCCACACACTGAAACCCCTTCCCCACACACTGAATACCCTTCCACACACAATGAAACACCTTCCCCACACAATGAAACACCTTCCCCACGCACTGAATCCCCTTCCCCACTCACTGAAACACCTTCCGCACACAATGAGACACCTTCCCCACACAATGAAACCCCTTCCCCGCACACTGAAACACCTTCCCCACACACTGAAACCCCTTCCCCACACACTGAATACCCTTCCACACACAATGAAACACCTTCCCCACACAATGAAACACCGTCCCCACGCAGTGAATCCCCTTCCCCACACACTGACACCCCTTCGGCACACAATGAGACACCTTCCCCACACAATGAAACCCCTTCCCCACACACTGAAACACCTTCCCCATACACTGAAACCCCATCCCCGCACACTGAAACACATCCCCACAAACTGAAACCCCTTCCCCACACACTGAATACCCTTCCACACACAATGAAACACCTTCCCCACACAATGAAACACCGTCCCCACGCACTGAATCCCCTTCCCCACACACTGAAACCCCTTCGGCACCAAATGAGACACCTTCCCCACACAATGAAACCCCTTCCCCACACACTGAAACACCTTCCCCACACACTGAAACCCCATCCCCGCACACTGAAACACATCCCCACAAACTGAAACCCCTTCCTCACACACTGAATACCCTTCCACACACAATGAAACACCTTCCCCACACAATTAAACACCGTCCCAACGCACTGAATCCCCTTCCCCACACACTGAAACCCCTTCAGCACACAATGAGACACCTTCCCGACACAATGAAACCCCTTCCCCACACACTGAAACACCTTCCCCACACACTGAAACCCCATCCCCGCACACTGAAACACATCCCCACAAACTGAAACGCCTTCCCCACACACTGAATACCCTTCCACACACAATGAAACACCTTCCCCACACAATGAAACACCGTCCCCTCGCACTGAATCCCCTTCCCCACACACTGAAACCCGTTCGGCACACAATGAGACACCTTCCCCACACAATGAAACCCCTTCCCCACACACTGAAACACCTTCCCCACACACTGAAACCCCATCCCCACACACTGAAACACATTCCCCACACACTGAAACCCATTCCCCACAGACTGAAACCCTTCCCCAAACACTGATACCCATTTACCACACACTGAAACACATGCCCCACACACTGAAACCCTTCCCCACACACTGAAACACCTTCCCCACACAGTAAAACACCTTCCCCACACACTGAAACCTCTTCCCCACACACTGAAACGCATTCCGCACACACTGAAACCCCTTCCGCACACACTGAAAAACCTTCCCCACACACTGAAACCCCTTCAGCACACACTGAAACACCTTCCTCACACACTGAAATCCCTTCCCCACACAATGAAACCCCTTCCGCACACAGTGAAACACTTTCCCATACACTGAAACCCCTTCCCCACACACTGAAACCCTTCCACACACACTTAAACCCCTTACCCACACACTGAAACCCCTTGCCCACACACTGAAACCCCTTCCCCACATACCGAAAACCCCTTCCCCACACACTGAAACACCTTCCCCACACACTGAAACCCCTTCCGCACACAGTTAAAACCTTCCCCACACACTGAAACCCCACCCCACACACTGAAACCCCTTCCCCACACACTGAATACCCTTCCACACACAATGAAACACCTTCCCTACACAATGAAACACCGTCCCCACGCACTGAATCCCCTTCCCCACACACTGAAACCCCTTCGGCACACAATGAGATACCTTCCCCACACAATGAAACCCCTTCCCCACACACTGAAACACCTTCCCCACACACTGAAACCCCATCCCCGCACACTGAAACACATCCCCACAAACTGAAACACATTCCCCACACACTGAAAACCCTTCCCCACAGACTGAAACCCTTCCCCAAACACTGAAACCCATTCACCACACACTGAAACACATTCCCCACACACTGAAACCCTTCCGCACACACTAAAACACCTTCCTCACACAGTGAAACACCTTCCCCACATACTGAAACCCCTTCCCCACACACTGAGTACCCTTCCACACACAATGAAACACCTTCCCCACACAATGAAACACCTTCCCCACGCATTGAATCCCCTTCCCCACACACTGAAACACCTTCCGCACACAATGAGACACCTTCCCCACACAATGAAACCCCTTCCCCTCACACTGAAACACCTTCCCCACACACTGAATGCCCTTCCACACACAATGAAACACCTTCCCCACACAATGAAACACCGTCCCCACGCACTGAATCCCCTTCCCCACACACTGAAACCCCTTCGGCACACAATGAGAGACCTTCCCCACACAATGAAACCCCTTCCCCACACACTGAAACACCTTCCCCACACACTGAAACCCCATCCCCGCACACTGAAACACATCCCCACAAACTGAAACCCCTTCCCCACACACTGAATACCCTTCCACACACAATGAAACACCTTCCCCACACAATGAAACACCGTCCCCACGCACTGAATCCCCTTCCCCACACACTGAAACCCCTTCGGCACACAATGAGACACCTTCCCCACACAATGAAACCCCTTCCCCACACACTGAAACACCTTACCCACACACTGAAATCCCATCCCCGCACACTGAAACACATCCCCACAAACTGAAACCCCTTCCCCACACACTGAATACCCTTCCACACACAATGAAACACCTTCCCCACACAATGAAACACCGTCCCCACGTACTGAATCCCCTTCTCCACACACTGAAACCCCTTCGGCACACAATGAGACACCTTCCCCACACAATGAAACCCCTTCCCCACACACTGAAACACCTTCCCCACACACTGAAATCCCATCCGCGCACACTGAAACACATCCCCACAAACTGAAACCCCTTCCCCACACACTGATTACCCTTCCACACACAATGAAACACCTTCCCCACACAATGAAACACCGTCCCCACGCACTGAATCCCCTTCCCCACACACTGAATCCCCTTCGGCACACAATGAGACACCTTCCCCACACAATGAAACACCTTCCCCACACACTGAAACACCTTCCCCACACACTGAAACACCTTCCCCACACACTGAAACACATTCTCCACACACTGAAACCCCTTCCCCACAGACTGAAACCCTTCCCCAAACACAGAAACCCATTTACCACACACTGAAACACATGCCCCACACACTGAAACCCTTCCGTACACACACTGAAACACCTTCCCCACACAGTAAAACACCTTCCCCACACACAGAAACCTCTTCCCCAGACACTGAAACGCATTCCGCACACACTGAAACCCCTTCCGCACACACTGAAAAACCTTCCCCACACACTGAAACCCCTTCAGCACACAGTGAAACACTTTCCCATACACTGAAACCCCTTCCCCACACACTGAAACCCTTCCCCACACACTGAAACCCATTACCCACACACTGAAACCCCTTGCCCACACACTGAAACCCTTCCCCACTCACTGAAACCCCTTCCCCACATACAGAAAACCCCTTCCCCACACACTGAAACACCTTCCCCACACACAGAAACCCCTTCCGCACACAGTTAAACCCTTCCCCACACACTGAAACCCTTCCCCACACACTGAATACCCTTCCACACACAATGAAACACCTTCCCCACACAATGAAACACCGTCCCCACGCACTGAATCCCCTTCCCCACACACTGAAACCCCTTCGGCACACAATGAGACACCTTCCCCACACAATGGAACCCCTTCCCCACACACTGAAACACCTTCCCCACACACTGAAACCCCATCCCCACACACTGAAACACATCCCCACAAACTGAAGCACATTCCCCACACACTGAAAACCCTTCCACACACAATGAAACCCCTTCCCCACATACTGAAACCCTTCCCCATCCACTGGAACCCATTCACCACACACTGAAACACATTCCCCACACACTGAAACCCTTCCGCACACACTAAAACACCTTCCCCACACAGTGAAACACCATCCCCACATACTGAAACCCCTTCCCCACACACTGAAACACCTTCCCAACCAACTGAAGCACCTTCCCCACCAACAGAAACCCCTTCCCCACACATTGAAACCCCTTCCCCACACAATGAAACACCTTCCGCACGCAATGAAACACCTTCCGCACATATTGAAACACCTTCCCCACACACTGAAACCCCTTCCCCACACAGTGAAACCCCTTCCTCACACACTGAAACCCCTTCCACACACACTGAAACACCTTCCCCACACACTGAAATCCCTTCCACACACAGTGAAAGCCTTCCCCACACACTGAAACCCCTTCCCCACACACTGAAACACATCCCTACACACTGAAACCCCTTCCCCACACGCTGGAACACATCCCCACACACAGAAACCCCTTCCGCACACACTGAAACTCCTTCCCAACCAACTGGAACACCTTCCCCACAAACTGAATCCCCTTCCCCACACATTGAATCCCCTTCCCCACACAATGAAACACCTTCCGCACACAATGAAACACCTTCCGCACACACTGAAACACATTCCCCACACACTGAAACCCCTTCCCCACACACTGAGACCACTTCCTCACACGCTGAAACCCCTTCCACACACTCTGAAACACCTTCCCCACACACTGAAACTCCTTCCACACACAGTGAAAGCCTTCCACACACTGAAACGCCTTCCCCACACACTGAAACACATCCCCACACACTGAAACCCCTTCCCCACAGACTGAAACTTATCCGCACACACTGAAACCCCTTCCCCACACACTGAAACACATCCCCACACAGTGAAACATCTTCCCGACACACTGAAACCCCTTCTGCACACAGTTAAACCCTTCCCCAAACACTGAAAAACATCCCCACACACTGAAAACCCCTTCCCCACACACTGAATACCCTTCCACACACAATGAAACACCTACCGCACGCAATGAAACACATGCCCCACGCACTGAATCCCCTTCCCCACACACTGAAACCCCTTCCGCACACAATGAGACACCTTCCCCACACAATGAAACCCCTTCCCCACACACTGAAACACCTTCCCCACACACTGAAACCCCATCCCCACACTCTGAAACACATCCCCACAAACTGAAACACATTCCCCACACACTGAAACCCCTTCCCCACAGACTGAAACCCTTCCCCAAACACTGAAACCCATTCACCACACACTGAAACACATGCCCCACACACTGCAACCCTTCCCCACACACTGAAACACCTTCCCCACACAGTGAAACACCTTCCCCACTCACTGAAACCGCTTCCCCACACACTGAAACGCATTCCGCACACACTGAAACCCCTTCCGCACACACTGAAAAACCTTCCCCACACACTGAAACCCCTTCAACACACACTGAAACACCTTCCCCACACACTGAAATCCCTTCCCCACACAATGAAACCCCTTCCGCACACAGTGAAACACTTTCCCACATACTGAAATCCCTTCCCCACACACTGAAACCCTTCCCCACACACTGAAACCCCTTAACCACACACTGAAACCCCTTGCCCACACACTGAAACCCTTCCCCACACACTGAAACCCCTTCCCCACATACCGAAAACCCCTTCCCCACACACTGAAACACCTTCCCCACACACTGAAACCCTTTCCGCACACAGTTAAACCCTTCCCCACACACTGAAACCCCACCCCACACACTGAAACCCCTTCCCCACACACTGAATACCCTTCCACACACAATGAAACACCTTCCCCACACAATGAAAAACCTTCCCCACGCACTGAATCCCCTTCCCCACACACTGAAACCCATTCGGCACACAATGAGACACATTCCCCACGCAATGAAACCCCTTCCCCACACACTGAAACACCTTCCCCACACACTGAAACCCCATCCCCACACACTGAAACACATCCCCACAAACTGAAACACATTCCCCACACACTGAAACCCCTTCCCCACAGACTGAAACCCTTCCCCAAACACTGAAACCCATTCACCACACACTGAAACACATTCCCCACTCACTGAAACCCTTCCGCACACACTGAAACACCTTCCCCACACAGTGAAACACCTTCCCCCCATACTGAAACTTCTTCCCCACACACTGAAACACCTTCCAAACCAACTGAAACACCTTCCCCACCAACAAAAACACCTTCCCCACACATTGAAACCCCTTCCCCACACAATGAAGCACCTTCCGCACACAATGAAACACCTTCCGCACATACTGAAACACCTTCCCCACACACTGAAACCCCTTCCCCACACAGTGAAACCCCTTCCTCACACACTGAAACCCCTTCCACACACACTGAACCACCTTCCCCACACACTGAAACCCCTTCCACACACAGTGAAAGCCTTCCCCACACACTGAAACCCCTTCCCCACACACTGAAACACATCCCCACACACTGGAACCCCTTCCCCACACGCTGAAACACATCCCCACACACAGAAACCCCTTCTGCACACACTGAAACTCCTTCCCAACCAACTGAAACACTTTCCCCACCAACTGAAACCCCTTCCCCACACATTGAAACCATTCCGCACACAATGAAACACCTTCCGCACACAATGAAACACCATCCGCACACACTGAAACACCTTCCCCACACACTGAAACCCCTTCCACACACACTGAAACACCTTCCCCACACACTGAAACCCCCTCCACACACAGTGAAAGCCTTCCACGCACTGAAACCCCTTCCCCACACACTGAAACACATCCCCACACACTGAAACACATTCCCCACAGACTGAAACGTATCCGCACACACTGAAACCCCTTCCCCACACACTGAAACGCATCCCCACACACTGAAACATCATCCCCACACACTGAAACCCCTTCCCCACACACTGAAACCCCTTCCGCACACAGTGAAACCCTTCCCAACACACTGAAACCCCTTCCCAACACACTGAAACACCTTCCCCACACACTGAAACCCTTCCCCACACACTGAATCCCCTTCTGCACACACTGAAACCCTTCCCCACACACTGAAACCACTTCCCCACACACTGAAACCCCATCCCCACACACTGTAATCCTTCCCCACACACTGAAGCACTTTCCCACACACTGAAACCCCTTCCCCCCACACTGAAACACCTTCCCCACACACTGACACCCTTCCACACACACTGAAACCCCTTCCCCACACACTGAAACCCCTTGCCCACGAACTGAAACCCCTTGCCCACACACTGAAACCCCTTCCGCACACAGTTAAACCCTTGCCCACACACTGAAACCCCACCCCACACAGTGAAACCCTTCCCCACACACTGAAACCCCTTCCCCACACACTGAAACACCTTCCCCACACACTGAAACCCTTCCCCACACACTGAATCCCCTTCTGCACACACTGAAACCCTTCCCCACACACTGAAACCACTTCCCCACACACTGAAACCCCGTCCCCACACACTGTAATCCTTCCCCACACACTGAAACACTTTCCCACACACTGAAACCCCTTCCCCCCACACTGAAACACCTTCCCCACACACTGAAACCCTTCCCCACACACTGAAACCACTTCCCCACATACTGAAATCCCTTCCCCACAAACTGAAACACCTTCCCCACACACTGAAACCCCTTCCGCACACAGTTAAACCCTTGCCCACACACTGAAACCCCACCCCACACACTGAAACCCCTTCCCCACACACTGAAACCCCTTGCCCACACACTGAAACCCTTCCCCACACACTGAAACCCCTTCCCCACACACTGAAACACCTTCCCCACACACTGAAAACCCTTCCGCACACAGTTAAACCCTTCCCCACACACTGAAACCCCACCCCACACACTGAAACCCCTTCCCCACACACTGAATACCCTTCAACACACAATGAAACACCTTCCCCACAAAATGAAACACCTTCCACACGTACTGAATCTGCTGACCCACACACTGAAACCCCTTCCGCACACAATGAGACATATTCCCCACACAATGAAAACCCTTTCCCACACACTGAAACACCTTCCCCACACGCTGAAACCCCATCCACACACACTGAAACACATCCCCACACACTGAAACACATTCCCCACACACTGAAACCCCTTCCCCACAGACTGAAACTCATCCCCAAACACTGAAACCCATTCTCCACACAACGAAACACATCCCCCACACTGAAATACCTTCCCCACACACTGAAACCACCTCCGCAGACACTGAAACCAAGCCCCACACACTGAAACTCCTTCCGCACAAACTGAAAACCCATCCCCACGCACAGAAACTCCTTCCCCACGCACTGAAACTCCATCCCGACACAGTGAAACACATTCCCCACAAACTGATACCCCTTCCCCACACACTGAAACTCATTCCCCACACACTGAAACCCCTTTCCCACACACTGAAACACATCCCCTTTCAATGAAACCCCTTCCCCACACACTGAAACACCTTCCCAACCAACTGAAACACCTTCCCCACCAACTGAAACCCCTTCCTCACACACTGAAACCCCTTCCCCACACACTGAAACACATCCCCACACACTGAAACCCCTTCCGCACACACTGAAACTCCTTCCCAACCAACTGAAACACCTTCCCCACCAACTGAAACCCCTTCCCCACACATTGACACCCCTTCCCCACACAATGAAACACCTTCCGCACACACTGAAACACCATCCCCACACACTGAAACCCCTTCCTCACACACTGAAACCCCTTCCACACACACTGAAACACCTTCCCCACACACTGAAACCCCTTCCACACACTGAAACCCCTTCCCCACAGACTGAATCTTATCCGCACACTTGGAAACCCCTTCCCCACACACTGAAACACATCCCCACACACTGAAACACCTTCCCCACACACTGAAACCCCTTCCCCACAAACTGAAACCCCTTCCGCACACAGTGAAACCCTTCCCCACACACTGAAACACCTTCCGCACACACTGAATCACCTTCCACACACACTGAAACCCTTCCCCACACACTGAATCCCCTTCTGCACACACTGAAACCCTTCCCCACACACTGAAACCCCTTCCCCACACACTGAAACCCCGTCCCCACACACTGTATTCCTTCCCCACACACTGAAACCCTTTCCCACACACTGAAACCCCTTCCCCACACACTGAAACACTTTCCCACACACTGAAACCCTTCCCCACACACTGAAACCCCTTCCCCACACACTGAAACCTATTGCCCACACACTGAAACCCTTCCCCACACACTGAAACCACTTCCCCACATACTGAAACCACTTCCGCACAAACTGAAACCCCTTCCCCACATACTGAAACCCCTTCCCCACACACTGAAACACCTTCCCCACATACTGAAACCCCTTCCCCACATACTGAAACCCCTTCCCCACACACTGAAACACCTTCCCCACACACTGAACCCCGTTCCGCACACAGTTAAACCCTTCCCCACACACTGAAACACCACCCCACACACTGAAACCACTTCAACGCACACTGAATACCCTTCCACACACAATGAAACACCTTCCCCACACAATGAAACACCTTCCACACGTACTGAATCTGCTTCCCCACACACTGAATACCCTTACACACACAATGAAACACATTCCCCACACAATGAAACACCTTCCCCAAGCACTGAATCCCCTTCCCCACACACTGAAACCCCTTCCACACACAATGAGACACCTTCCCCACACAATGAAACCGCTTCCCCACACACTGAAACACATTCCCCACACACTGAAACCCCATCCCCACTCTCTGAAACACATCCCCACACACTGAAACACATACCCCACACACTGAAACACATGCCCCACACACTGAAACCCCTTCCCCACACACTGAAACACCTTCCCCACACAGTGAAACACCTTCCCCACACACTGAAACCTCTTCCCCACACACTGAAACGCATTCCGCACACACTGAAACCCCTTCCGCACAAACTGAAAAACCTTGCCCACACACTGAAACCCCTTCCCCACACACTGAAACCCCTTCAGCACACACTGAAACACCTTCCCCACACACTGAAATCCCTTCCCCGCACAATGAAACCCCTTCCGCACTCAGTGAAACCCTTCCCCACACACTGAAAAACCTTCCCCACACACTGAAACACATCCCCACACACTGAAACACATCCCCACACACAGAAACCCCTTCCCCACACACTGAAGCACCTTCCCCAGACACTGAAACCCGTTCCCCACACACTGAAACACCTTCCCCACACACTGAATCCCCTTCTGCACACACTGAAACCCTTCCCCACACACTGAAACCCCTTCCCCACACACTGAAACCCCGTCCCCACACACTGTAATCATTCCCCAAACTCTGAAAAACTTCCCCACACACTGAAACACCTTCCCCACACACTGAAACCCTTCCCCACACACTGAAACCCCTTCCCCACACACTGAAACCCCTTGCCCAAAAACTGAAACCCTTCCCCACACACTGAAACCACTTCCCCACATACTGAAACCCCTTCCCCACAAACTGAAACACCTTCCCCACACACTGAAACCCCTTCCGCACCCAGTTAAACCGTTCCCCACACACTGAAACACCACCCCACACACTGAAACCCCTTCCCCACACACTGAATACCCTTACACACACAATGAAACACCTTCCCCACACAATGAAACACCTTCCCCAACAACTGAAACCCCTTCCCCACACATTGGAACCCCTTCCCCACACAATGAAACACCTTCCGCACACAATGAAACACCTTCCGCACATACTGAAACAGCTTCCCCACACACTGAAACCCCTTCCCCTCACAGTGAAACCCCTTCCTCACACACTGAAACCCCTTCCACAATCACTGAAACACCTTTCCCACACACTGAAACCCCTTCCACACACAGCGAAAGCCTTCCCCACACACTGAAACCCCATCCCCACACACTGAAACACATCCCCACACACTGAAACCCCTTCCCCACACACTGAAACACATCCCCACACACAGAAACCCCTTCCGCAAACACTGAAACACCTTCCCAACCAACAGAAACACCTTCCCCACCAACTGAAACCACTTCCCCACACATTGAAACCCCTTCCCCACACAATGAAACACCTTCCGCACACACTGAAACACCTTCCCCACACACTGAAACCCCTTCCTCACACACTGAAACCCCTTCCACACACACTGAAACACCTTCCCCACACACTGAAACCCCTTCCACACACAGTGAAAGCCTTACACACACTGAAACCCCTTCCCCACACACTGAAACACATCCCCACACACTGAAACCCCTTCCCCACAGACTGAAACTTATCCGCACACGCTGAACCCCTTCCCCACACACTGAAACAGATCCCCACACACTGAAACACCTTCCCCACACACTGAAACCCCTTCCCCACACACTGAAACCCCTTCCGCACACAGTGAAACCCTTCCCCACACACTGAAACCCCTTCCCCACACACTGAAACACCTTCCCCACACACTGAAACCCTTCCCCACACACTGAATCCCCTTCTGCAAACACTGAAACCCTTCCCCACACACTGAAACCCCTTCCCCACACACTGAAACCCCGTCCCCACACACTGTAATCCTTCCCCACACACTGAAACACTTTCCCACACACTGAAACCCCTTCCCCACACACTAAAACACCTTCCCCACACACTGAAACCCTTCCCCACACACTGAAACCCCTTCCCCACACACTGAAACCCCTTGCCCAAAAACTGAAACCCTTCCGCACACACTGAAACCACTTCCCCACATACTGAAACCCCTTCCCCACAAACTGAAACACCTTCCCCACACACTGAAACCCCTTCCGCACCCCGTTAAACCCTTCCCCACACACTGAAACACCACCCCACACACTGAAACCCCTTCCCCACACACTGAATACCCTTCCACACACAATGAAACACCTTCCCCACACAATGAAACACCTTCCCCAAGCACTGAATCCCCTTCCCCACACACTGAAACCCCTTCCGCACACAATGAGACACCTTCCCCACACAATGAAACCGCTTCCCCACACACTGAAACACCTTCCCCACACACTGAAACCCCATCCCCACACTCTGAAACACATCCCCACACACTGAAACACATACCCCACACACTGAAACCCCTTCCCCACAGACTGAAACGCTTCCCCAAACACTGAAACCCATTCACCACACACTGAAACACATGCCCCACACACTGAAACCCCTTCCCCACACACTGAAACACCTTCCCCACACAGTGAAACACCTTCCCCTCACACTGAAACCCCTTCAGGACACACTGAAACACCTTCCCCACACACTGAAGTCCCTTCCCCACACAATGAAACCCCTTCCGCACACAGTGAAACCCTTCCCCACACACTGAAAAACCTTCCCCACACACTGAAACACATCCCCACACACTGAAAAACCTTCCCCACACACTGAAACACATCCCCACACACAGAAACCCCTTCCCCACACACTGAAACACCTTCCCCAGACACTGAAACCCGTTCCCCACACACTGAAACACCTTCCCCACACACTGAATCCCCTTCTGCACACACTGAAACCCTTCCCCACACACTGAAACCCCTTCCCCACACACTGAAACCCCGTCCCCACACACTGTAATCCTTCCCCACACACTGAAACACTTTCCCACACACTGAAAACCCTTCCCCACACACTGAAACACCTTCCCCAAACACTGAAACCCTTCCCCACACACTGAAACCCCTTCCCCACACACTGAAACCCCTTGCCCAAAAACTGAAACCCTTCCCCACACACAGAAACCACTTCCCCACATACTGAAACCCCTTCCCCACAAACTGAAACCCCTTCCCCACACACTGAAACCCATTCCGCACCCAGTTAAACCCTTCCCCACACACTGAAACACCACCCCACACACTGAAACCCCTTCCCCACACACTGAATACCCTTACACACACAATGAAACATCTTCCCCACACAATGAAACACCTTCCCCAAGCACTGAATCCCCTTCCCCACACACTGAAACCCCTTCCGCACACAATGAGACATCTTCCCCACACAATGAAACCGCTTCCCCACACACGGAAACACCTTCCCCACACACTGAAACCCCATCCCCACACCCTAAAACACATCCCCACACACTGAAACACATACCCCACACACTGAAACCCCTTCCCCACAGACTGAAACCCTTCCCCAAACACTGAAACCCATTCACCACACACTGAAACACATGCCCCACACACTGAAACCCCTTCCCCACACACTGAAACACCTTCCCCACACAGTGAAACACCTTCCCCACACACTGAAACCTCTTCCCCACACACTGAAACGCATTCCGCACACACTGAAACCCCTTCCGCACACACTGAAAAACCTTGCCCACACAATGAAACACCTTCCCCACACACTGAAACCCCTTCAGCAGACACTGAAACACCTTGCCCACACACTGAAATCCCTTCCCCGCACAATGAAACCCCTTCCGCACACAGTGAAACCCTTCCCCACACACTGAAGAACCTTCCCCACACACTGAAACACAACCCCACACACTGAAACACCTTCCCCACACACTGAAACACATCCCCACAGACAGAAACCCCTTACCCACACACTGAAACACCTTCCCCAGACACTGAAACCCGTTCCCCACACACTGAAACACCTTCCCCACACACCGAAACACATTCCCCACACACTGAAACACCTTCTGCACACAGTGAAAGCCTTCCCCACACACTGAAACCCCTTCCCCACACACTGAATACCCTTACACACACAATGAAACATCTTCCCCACACAATGAACCACCTTCCCCAAGCACTGAATCCCCTTCCCCACACACTGAAACCCCTTCCGCACACAATGAGACACCTTCCCCACACAATGAAACCGCTTCCCCACACACTGAAACACCTTCCCCACACTCTGAAACACATCCCCACACACTGAAACACATACCCCACACACTGAAACCCCTTCCCCACAGACTGAAACCCTTCCCCAAACACTGAAACCCATTCACCACACACTGAAACACATGCCCCACACACTGAAACCCCTTCCCCACACACTGAAACACCTTCCCCACACATTGAAACACCTTCCCCACACACTGAAACCTCTTCCCCACACACTGAAACGCATTCAGCACACACTGAAACCCCATCCGCACACACTGAAAAACCTTGCCCACACACTGAAACACCTTCCCCACACACTGAAACCCCTTCAGCACACACTGAAACACCTTCCCCACACACTGAAATCCCTTCCCCGCACAATGAAACCCCTTCCGCACACAGTGAAACCCTTCGCCACACACTGAAAAACCTTCCCCACACACTGAAACCTCTTCCCCACACACTGAAACGCATTCAGCACACACTGAAACCCCTTCCGCACACACTGAAAAACCTTGCCCACACACTGAAACACCTTCCCCACACACTGAAACCCCTTCAGCACACACTGAAACACCTTCCCCACACACTGAAATCCCTTCCCCGCACAATGAAACCCCTTCCGCACACAGTGAAACCCTTGCCCACACACTGAAAAACCTTCCCCACACACTGAAACACATCTCCACAGACAGAAACCCCTTCCCCACACACTGAAACTCCTTCCCCAGACACTGAAACCCGTTCCCCACACACTGAAACACCTTCCCCACACACTGAAACCCCTTCCGCACACAGTGAAACAGCTTCCCCACACACTGTAACCCCTTCCCCACACACTGAAACCCCTTCCTCACGCACTGAAACCCCTTCCACACACACCGAAACACCTTCCCCACACAATGAAACCGCTTCCCCACACGCTGAAACACCTTCCCCACACTCTGAAACACATCCCCACACACTGAAACACATACCCCACACACTGAAACCCCTTCCCCACAGACTGAAACCCTTCCCCAAACACTGAAACCCATTCACCACACACTGAAACACATGCCCCACACACTGAAACCCCTTCCCCACACACTGAAACACCTTCCCCACACAGTGAAACACCTTCCCCACACACTGAAACCTCTTCCCCACACACTGAAACGCATTCAGCACACACTGAAACCCCTTCCGCACACACTGAAAAACCTTGCCAACACACTGAAACACCTTCCCCACACACTGAAACCCCTTCAGCACACACTGAAACACCTTCCCCACACACTGAAATCCCTTCCCCGCACAATGAAACCCCTTCCGCACACAGTGAAACCCTTCCCCACACACTGAAAAACCTTCCCCACACACTGAAACACATCCCCACACACTGAAACACCTTCCCCACATACTGAAACACATCCCCACAGACAGAAACCCCTTCCCCACACACTGAAACTCCTTCCCCAGACACTGAAACCCGTTCCCCACACACTGAAACACCTTCCCCACACACTGAAACCCCTTCCGCACACAGTGAAACAGCTTCCCCACACACTGAAACCCCTTCCCGACACACTGAAACCCCTTCCTCACGCACTGAAACCCCTTCCACACACACCGAAACACCTTCCCCACACACTGAAACACCTTCTGCACACTCTGAAAGACATACCCACACACTGAAACCCCTTCCCCACAGTCTGAAACACATCCCAACACACTGCAACCCCTTCCCCACACACTGAAACACATACCCACACACTGAAACTCCTTCCCCACACACTGAAACCCCTTCCCCACACTCTGAAAGACATACCCACCCACTGAAACCCCTTCCCCACAGTCTGAAACACATCCCAACACACTGCAACCCCTTCCCCACACACTGAAACACATACCCACACACTGAAACTCCTTCCCCACACAATGAAACCGCATCCCCACACACTGATACACATCCCCACACACTGAAACACATTCCCCACACACTGAAACTCCTTCCCCACAGACTGAAACCCTTCCCCAAACACTGAAACCCATTCACCACACACTGAAACACATTCCCCACACACTGAAACCCTTCCCCAAATACTGAAACACCTTCCCCAGACACTGAAACACGCTCCCCACACACTGAAACCCCTTGCCCAAAAACTGAAACCCTTCCCCACACACTGAAACCACTTCCCCACATACTGAAACTCCTTCCCCACAAACTGAAACACCTTCCCCACACACTGAAACCCCTTCCGCACCCAGTTAAACCCTTCCCCACACACTGAAACACCACCCCACACACTGAAACCCCTTCCCCACACACTGAATACCCTTACACACACAATGAAACACCTTCCCCACACAATGAAACACATTCCCCAAGCACTGAATCCCCTTCCCCACACAATGAAATCGCTTCCCCACACACTGAAACACCTTCCCCACACACTGAAAACCCATCCCCACACTCTGAAACACATCCCCACACACTGAAACACATACCCCACACACTGAAACCCCTTCCCCACAGACTGAAACCCTTCCCCAAACACTGAAACCCATTCACCACACACTGAAACACATGCCCCACACACTGAACCCCTTCCCCACACACTGAAACACCTTCCCCATACAGTGAAACACCTTCCCCACACAGTGAAACCTCTTCCCCACACACTGAAACGCATTCCGCACACACTGAAACCCCTTCCGCACACACTGAAAAACCTTGCCCACACACTGAAACCCCTTCCCCACACACTGAAACCCCTTCAGCACACACTGAAACACCTTCCCCACACACTGAAATCCCTTCCCCGCACAATGAAACCCCTCCCGCACACAGTGAAACCCTTCCCCACACACTGAAGAACCTTCCCTACACACTGAAACACATCCCCACACACTGAAACACCTTCCCCACACACTGAAACCCCTTCCGCACACAGTGAAACAGCTTCCCCACACACTGAAACCCCTTCCCCACACACTGAAACCCCTTCCTCACGCACTGAAACCCCTTCCACACACACCGAAACACCATCCCCACACACTGAAACACCTTCTGCACACAGTGAAAGCCTTCCCCACACACTGAAACCCCTTCCCCACACTCTGAAAGACATACCCACGCACTGAAACCCCTTTCCCACAGTCTGAAACACATCCCAACACACTGCAACCCCTTCCCCACACACTGAAACACATACCCACACACTGAAACACCTTCCACACACAATGAAACAGCATCCCCACACACTGATACACATCCCCACACACTGAAACACATTCCCCACACACTGAAACACCTTCCCCACAGACTGAAACCCTTCCCCAAACACTGAAACCCATTCACCACATACTGAAACACATTCCCCACACACTGAAACCCTTCCCCAAATTCTGAAACACCTTCCCCACACACTGAAACACGCTCCCCACACACTGAAACCCCTTCCCCATACACTGAAATACCTTCCCCACACACTGAAACCACTTCCGCACACACTGAAAAACCAACCCCAAACACTGAAGCCCCTTCCCCACACATTGAAAACCCTTCCGCACATACTGAAACACATTCCCCACACACTGAAACCCCTTCCTCAAACACAGAAACACCTTCCGCACGCAGTGAAACCGTTCCCCACTCACTTAAAATCCTTCCCCACACAGTGAAACACATCCCCACACACTGAAACCCCTTCCCCACATTCTGAAACACATCCCCACACACTGCAACCCCTTCCCCACACACTGAAACACATACCCACACACTGATACACCTTCCCCACACAATGAAACCGCATCCCCACACACTGATACACATCCCCACACACTGAAACACATTCCCCACACACTGAAACACCTTCCCCACAGACTGAAACCCTTCCCCAAACACTGATACCCATTCACCACACACTGAAACACATTCCCCACACACTGAAACCCTTCCGCAAACACTGAAACACCTTCCCCACACACTGAAACACGTTCCCCAGACACTGAATCCCCTTCCAGACACACTCTGAAAAACCTTCCCCACACACTGAAACCCCTACCCCACTCTTTGAATCCCCTTCTGCACACACTGAAACCCTTCCCCACACAGTGAAACCCCTTCCCCACACACTGAACCCCGTCCCCACACACTGAAACCCTTCCCCACACACTGAATCCCCTTCTGCACACACTGAAACCCTTCCCCACACACTGAAACCCCTTCCCCACACACTGAAACCCAGTCCCCACACACTGTAATCCTTCCCCACACACTGAAACACTTTCCCACACACCGAAACCCCTTCCCCACACACTAAAACACCTTCCCCACACACTGAAACCCTTCCCCACACACTGAAACCCCTTCCCCACACACTGAAATCCCTTGCCCAAAAACTGAAACCCTTCCCCACAAACTGGAACCACTTCCCCACACACTGAAACCCCTTCCCCACAAACTGAAACACCTTCCCCACACACTGAAACCCCTTCCGCACCCAGTTAAACCCTTCCCCACACACTGAAACACCACCCCACACACTGAAACCCCTTCCGCACACACTGAATACCCTTCCACACTCAATGAAACACCTTCCCCACACAATGAAACACCTTCCCCAAGCACTGAATCCCCTTCCCCACACACTGAAACCCCTTCCGCACACAATGAGACACCTTCCCCACACAATGAAACCGCTTCCCCACACACTGAAACACTTTCCCCACACACTGAAACCCCATCCCCACCCTCTGAAACACATCCCCACACACTGAAACACATACCCCACACACTGAAACCCCTTCCCCACAGACTGAAACCCTTCCCCAAACACTGAAACCCATTCACCACACACTGAAACACATGCCCCACACACTGAAACCCCTTCCCCACACACTGAAACACCTTCCCCACACAGTGAAACACCTTGCCCACACACTGAAACCTCTTCCCCACACACTGAAACGCATTCCGCACACACTGAAACCCCTTCCGCACACACTGAAAAACCTTCCCCACACACTGAAACCACTTCCCCACACACTGAAACCCCTTCAGCACACACTGAAAAACCTTCCCCACACACTGAAATCCCTTCCCCACACAATGAAACCCCTTCCGCACACAGTCAAACCCTTCCCCACACACTGAAATACCTTCCCCACACACTGAAACACATCCCCACACACTGAAAAGCCTTCCCCACACACTGAAACACATCCCCACACACAGAAACCCCTTCCCCACACACTGAAACACCTTCCCCAGACACTGAAACCCGTTCCCCACACACTGAAACACCTTCCCCACACACTGAATCCCCTTCTGCACACACTGAAACCCTTCCCCACACACTGAAACCCCTTCCCCACACACTGAAACCCCGTCCCCACACACTGTAATCCTTCCCCACACACTGAAACACTTTCCCACACACTAAAACCCCTTCCCCACACACTGAAACACATTCCCCACACACTGAAACCCTTCCCCACACACTGAAACCCCTTCCCCACACACTGAAACCCCTTGCCCAAAAACTGAAACCCTTCCCCACACACTGAAACCACTTCCCCACATACTGAAACCCCTACCCCACAAACTGAAACACCTTCCCCACACACTGAAACCCCTTCCGCACCCAGTTAAACCCTTCCCCACACACTGAAACACCACCCCACACCGTGATACCCCTTCCCCACACACTGAATACCCTTACACACACAATGAAACAACTTCCCCACACAATGAAACACCTTCCCCAAGCACTGAATCACCTTCTGCAAACAGTGAAAGCCTTCCCCACACACTGAAACCCCTTCCCCACACCCTGAAAGACATACCCACACACTGAGACCCCTTCACCACAGTCTGAAACACATCCCAACACACTGCAACCCCTTCCCCACACACTGAAACACATACCCACACACTGAAACACCTTCCCCACACAATGAAACCGCATCCCCACACACTGATACACATCCCCACACACTGAAACACATTCCCCACACACTGAAACACCTTCCCCAAAGACTGAAACCCTTCCCCAAACACTGAAACCAATTCACCACACACTGAAACACATTCCACACACACTGAAACCCTTCCCCAAACACTGAAACACCTTCCCCACACACTGAAACACGTTCCCCACACACTGAAACCCCTTCCCCATACACTGAAACGCCTTCCGCACACACTGAAACCCCTTCCGCACACACTGAAATACCTTCCCCACACACTGAAACCCCTTCCACACACATTGAAACCCCTTCCACACATACTGAAACACATTCCCCACACACTGAAACCCCTTCCCCACACACAGAAACACCTTCCGCACGCAGTGAAACCGTACCCCACTCACTTAAAATCCTTCCCCACACAGTGAAACACATCCCCACACACTGAAACCCCTTCCCCACACTCTGAAAGACATACCCACACACTGAAACCCCTTCCCCACATTCTGAAACACATCCCCACACACTGCAACCCCTTCCCCACACACTGAAACACATAGCCACACACTGAAACACCTTCCCCACACAATGAAACCGCATCCCCACACACTGATACACATCCCCACACACTGAAACACATTCCCCACACACTGAAACACCTTCCCCACAGACTGAAACCCTTCCCCAAACACTGTTACCCATTCACCACACACTGAAACACATTCCGCACACACTGAAACCCTTCCCCAAACACTGAAACACCTTCCCCACACACTGAAACACGTTCCCCACACACTGAAACCCCTTCCGCACACACTGAAAAACCTTCCCCACACACTGAAATCCCTTCCCCACACAATGAAACCCCTTCCGCACACAGTAAAACCCTTCCCCACACACTGAAATACCTTCCCCACACACTGAAACACATCCCCACACACTGAAAAACCTTCCCCACACACTGAAACACATCCCCACACACAGAAACTCCTTCCCCACACACTGAAACACCTTCCCCAGACACTGAAACCCGTTCCCCACACACTGAAACACCTTCCCCACACACTGAATCCCCTTCTGCACACACTGAAACCCTTCCCCACACACTGAAACCCCTTCCCCACACACTGAAACCCCGTCCCCACACACTGTAATCCTTCCCCACACACTGAAACACTTTCCCACGCACTAAAACCCCTTCCCCACACACTGAAACACATTCCCCACACACTGAAACCCTTCCCCACACACTGAAACCACTTCCCCACATACTGAAACCCCTACCCCACAAACTGAAACACCTTCCCCACACACTGAAACCCCTTCCGCACCCAGTTAAACCCTTCCCCACACACTGAAACACCACCCCACACCGTGATACCCCTTCCCCACACACTGAATAACCTTACACACACAATGAAACAACTTCCCCACACAATGAAACACCTTCCCCAAGCACTGAATCACCTTCTGCAAACAGTGAAAGCCTTCCCCACACACTGAAACCCCTTCCCCACACCCTGAAAGACATACCCACACACTGAGACCCCTTCACCACAGTCTGAAACACATCCCAACACACTGCAACCCCTTCCCCACACACTGAAACACATACCCACACACTGAAACACCTTCCCCACACAATGAAACCGCATCCCCACACACTGATACACATCCCCACACACTGAAACAGATTCCCCACACACTGAAACACCTTCCCCAAAGACTGAAACCCTTCCCCAAACACTGAAACCAATTCACCACACACTGAAACACATTCCACACACACTGAAACCCTTCCCCAAACACTGAAACACCTTCCCCACACACTGAAACACGTTCCCCACACACTGAAACCCCTTCCCCATACACTGAAACGCCTTCCGCACACACTGAAACCCCTTCCGCACACACTGAAAAACCTTCCCCACACACTGAAACCCCTTCCACACACATTGAAACCCCTTCCACACATACTGAAACACATTCCCCACACACTGAAACCCCTTCCCCACACACAGAAACCCCTTCCGCACGCAGTGAAACCGTACCCCACTCACTTAAAATCCTTCCCCACACAGTGAAACACATCCCCACACACTGAAACCCCTTCCCCACACTTTGAAAGACATACCCACACACTGAAACCCCTTCCCCACATTCTGAAACACATCCCCACACTCTGCTACCCCTTCCCCACACACTGAAACACATAGCCACACACTGAAACACCTTCCCCACACAATGAAACCGCATCCCCACACACTGATACACATCCCCACACACTGAAACACATTCCCCACACACTGAAACACCTTCCCCACAGACTGAAACCCTTCCCCAAACACTGTTACCCATTCAACACACACTGAAACACATTCCGCACACACTGAAACCCTTCCCCAAACACTGAAACACCTTCCCCACACACTGAAACACGTTCCCCACACACTGAAACCCCTTCCGCACACAATGAAAAACCTTCCCCACACACTGAAACCCCTTCCGCACACATTGAAACCCCTTCCGCACATACTGAAACACATTCCCCACACACTGAAACCCCTTCCCCACACACAGAAACCCCTTCCGCACGCAGTGAAACCGTTCCCCACTCACTGAAAATCCTTCCCCACACAGTGAAACCCGTTCCGCACACAGTGCAACCCTTCCCCACACACTGAAAAACCTTCCCCACACACTGAAACACATCCCCACACACTGAAAAACCTTCCCCACACACTGAAACACATCGCCACACACAGAAACCCCTTCCCCACACACTGAAACACCTTCCCCAGACACTGAAACCCGTTCCCCACACACTGAAACCCCTTCCCCACACACTGAAACCCCGTCCCCACACACTGTAATCCTTCCCCACACACTGAAACACTTCCCCACACACTGAAAGCCCTTCCCCACACACTGAAACAAGTTCCCCACACACTGAAACCCTTCCCCACACACTGAAACCCCTTCCCCACACACTGAAACCCCTTGCCCAAAAACTGAAACCCTTCCCCACACACTGAAACCACTTCCCCACATACTGAAACCCCTTCCCCACAAACTGAAACCCCTTCCCCACACACTGAATACCCTTACACACACAATGAAACACCTTCCCCACACTATGAAACACCTTCCCCAAGCACTGAATCCCCTTCCCCATACACTGAAACCCCTTCCGCACACAATGAGACACCTTCCCCACACAATGAAACCGCTTCCCCACACACGGAAACACCTTCCCCACACACTGAAACCCCATCCCCACACTCTGAAACACATCCCCACACACTGAAACACATACCCCACACACTGAAACACATGCCCCACACACTGAAACCCCTTCCCCACACACTGAAACACCAGCCCACACACTGAAACCCCTTCCGCACACACTGAATACCCTTCCACACACAATGAAACAACTTCCCCACACAATGAAACACCTTCCCCAAGCACTGAATCCCCTTCCCCACACACTGAAACCCCTTCCGCACAAAATGAGACACCTTCCCCAAACAATGAAACCGCTTCCCCACATACTGAAACACCTTCCCCACACACTGAAACCCCATCCCCACACTCTGAAACACATCCCCACACACTGAAACACATACCCCACACACTGAAACCCCTTCCCCACAGACTGAACCCCTTCCCCAAACACTGAAACCCATTCACCACACACTGAAACACATGCCCCACACACTGAAACCCCTTCCCCACACACTGAAACACCTTCCCCCACACTGAAACACGTTCCCCACACACTGAAACCCCTTCCGCACACACTGAAAAACCTTCCCCACATACTGAAACCCCTTCCCCACACATTGAAACCCCTTCTGCACATACTGAAACACATTCCCCACACACTGAAGCCCCTTCCCCACACACAGAAACCCCTTCCGCACGCAGTGAAACCGTTCCCCACTCACTGAAAATCCTTCCCCACACAGTGAAACTCGTTCCGCACACAGTGAAACCCTTCCCCACACACTGAAAAACCTTCCCCACACACTGAAACACATCCCCACACACTGAAAAACCTTCCCCACACACTGAACCACATCGCCACACACAGAAACCCCTTCCCCACACACTGAAACACCTTCCCCAGACACTGAAACCCGTTCCCCACACACTGAAACCCCCTCCCCACACACTGAAACCCCGTCCCCACACACTGTAATCCTTCCCCACACACTGAAATACTTCCCCACACACTGAAACCCCTTCCCCACACACTGAAACAAGTTCCCCACACACTGAAACCCTTCCCCACACACTGAAACCCCTTCCCCACACACTGAAACCCCTTGACCAAAAACTGAAACCCTTCCCCACACACTGAAACCACTTCCCCACATACTGAAACCCCTTCCCCACAAACTGAAACCCCTTCCGCACACACTGAATACCCTTACACACACAATGAAACACCTTCCCCACACTATGAAACACCTTCCCCAAGCACTGAATCCCCTTCCCCACACACTGAAACCCCTTCCCCACACAATGAGACACCTTCCCCACACAATGAAACCGCTTCCCCACACACTGAAACACCTTCCCCACACACTGAAACCCCATCCCCACACTCTGAAACACATCCCCACACACTGAAACACATACCCCACACACTGAAACACATGCCCCACACACTGAAACCCCTTCCCCACACACTGAAACACCACCCCACACACTGAAACCCCTTCCACACACACTGAATACCCTTCCACACACAATGAAACAACTTCCCCACACAATGAAACACCTTCCCCAAGCACTGAATCCCCTTCCCCACACACTGAAACCCCTTCCGCACACAATGAGACTCCTTCCCCACACAATGGAACCGCTTCCCCACACACTGAAACACCTTCCCCACACACTGAAACCCCATCCCCACGCTCTGAAACACATCCCCACACACTGAAACACATACCCCACACACTGAAACCCCTTCCCCACAGACTGAAACCCTTCCCCAAACACTGAAACCCATTCACCACACACTGAAACACATGCCCCACACACTGAAACCCCTTCCCCACACACTGAAACACCTTCCCCACACAGTGAAACACCTTGCCCACACACTGAAACCTCTTCCCCACACACTGAAACGCATTCCGCACACACTGAAACCCCTTCCGCACACACTGAAAAACCTTCCCCACACACTGAAACCACTTCCCCACACACTGAAACCCCTTCAGCACACACTGAAACACCTTCCCCACACACTGAAATCCCTTCCCCACACAATGAAACCCCTTCCGCACACAGTGAAACCCTGCCCCACACACTGAAAAACCTTCCCCACACACTGAAACACATCCCCACACACTGAAAAACCTTCCCCACACACTGAAACACATCCCCACACACAGAAACCCCTTCCCCACACACTGAAACACCTTCCCCAGACACTGAAACCCGTTCCCCACACACTGAAACACCTTCCCCACACACTGAATCCCCTTCTGCACACACTGAAACCCTTCCCCACAAACTGAAACCCCTTCCCCACACACTGGGACCCCGTCCCCACACACTGTAATCCTTCCCCACACACTGAAACACTTTCCCACACACTGAAACCCCTTCCCCACACACTGAAACACCTTCCCCACACACTGAAACCCTTCCCCACACACTGAAACCCCTTCCCCACACACTGAAACCCCTTGCCCAAAAACTGAAACCCTTCCCCACACACTGAAACCACTTCCCCACATACTGAAACCCCTACCCCACAAACTGAAACACCTTCCCCACACACTGAAACCCCTTCCGCACACAGTTAAACCCTTCCCCACACACTGAAACACCACCCCACACACTGAAACCCCTTCCCCACACACTGAATACCCTTACACACACAATGAAACAACTTCCCCACACAATGAAACACCTACCCCAAGCACTGAAACACCTTCTGCAAACAGTGAAAAACTTCCCCACACACTGAAACCCCTTCCCCATACACAGAAAGACATATCCACACACTGAAACCCCTTCCCCACAGTCTGAAACACATCCCAACACACTGCAATCCCTTCCGCACACACTGAAACACATACCCACACACTGAAACAACTTCCCCACACAATGAAACCGCATCCCCACACACTGATACACATCCCCACACACTGAAGCACATTCCCCACACACTGAAACACCTTCCCCACAGACTGAAACCCTTCCCCAAACACTGAAACCAATTCACCACACACTGAAACACATTCCCCACACATTGAAACCCTTCCCCAAACACTGAAACACCTTCCCCACACACTGAAACACGTTCCCCACACACTGAAACCCCTTCCCCATACACTGAAACGCCTTCTGCACACACTGAAACACATTCCCCACACACTGAAACCCCTTCCCCACACACAGAAACCCCTTCCGCACGCAGTGAAACCGTACCCCACTCACTTAAAATCCTTCCCCACACAGTGAAACACATCCCCACACACTGAAACCCCTTCCCCACACTCTGAAAGAGATACCCACACACTGAAACCCCTTCCCCACATTCTGAAACACATCCCCACACACTGCAACCCCTTCCCCACACACTGAAACACATAGCCACACACTGAAACACCATCCCCACACAATGAAACCGCATCCCCACACACTGATACACATCCCCACACACTGAAACACATTCCCCACACACTGAAACACCTTCCCCACAGACTGAAACCCTTCCCCAAACACTGTTACCCATTTACCACACACTGAAACACATTCCCCACACACTGAAACCCTTCCCCAAACACTGAAACACCGTCCCCATACACTGAATCACCTTCCCCACACACTGAAACCCCTTCCCCACACACTGAAACACCTTCCCCACACACTGAAACGCATTCCGCACACACTGAAACCCCTTCCGCACACACTGAAAAACCTTCCCCACACACTGAAACCCCTTCCCCACACACTGAAACCCCTTCAGCACACACTGAAACACCTTCCCCACACACTGAAATCCCTTCCCCACACACTGAAAACCTTCCCCACACACTGAAACACATCCCCACACACTGAAACACCTTCCCCACACACTGAAACACATCCCCACACACAGAAACCCCTTACCCACACACTGAAACACCTTCCCCCCACACTGAAGCACCTTCCCCACACACTGAAACCCATTCCGAACACAATGAAACACCTTCCCCAGACACTGAAGCCCGTTCCCCACACACTGAAAGACCCTCCCCACACACTGAAACCCCTTCCGCACACAGTGAAACAGCTTCCCCACACACTGAAACCCCTTCCCCACACACTGAAACCCCTTCCTCACGCACTGAAACCCCTTCCACACACACCGAAACACCTTCCGCACACACTGAAACACCTTCTGCACACAGTGAAAGCCTTCCCCACACACTGAAACCCCTTCCCCACACTCTGAAAGACATACCCACAAACTGAAACCCCTTCCCCACAGTCTGAAACACATCCCCACACACTGCAGCCCCTTCCCCACACACTGAAACACATACCCACACACTGAAACACCTTCCCCAAACAATGAAACCGCATCCCCACACACTGATACACATCCCCACACACTGAAACACATTCCCCACACACTGAAACACCTTCCCCACAGACTGAAACCCTTCCCCAAACACTGATACCCATTCACCACACACTGAAACACATTCCCCACACACTGAAACCCTTCCCCAAACACTGAAACACCTTCCCCACACACTGAAACACGTTCCCCACACACTGAAACCCCTTCCCCATACACTGAAACGCCTTCCGCACACACTGAAACCCCTTCTGCACACACTGAAAAACCTTCCCCACACACTGAAACCCCTTCCCCACACATTGAAACCCCTTCCGCACATACTGAAACACATTCCCCACACACTGAAACCCCTTCCCCACACACAGAAACCCCTTCCGCACGCAGTGAAACCGTTCCCCACTCACTGAAAATCCTTCCCCACACAGTGAAACACATCCCCCCACACTGAAACCCCTTCCCCACACACTGAAACACATCCCCACACACTGAAACCCCTTCCCCACACACTGAAACACCTTCCCCACACACTGAAACACCTTCTCCACACACTGAAACACCTTCCGCACCTAATGAAACACCTTCCCCACACACTGAAACCTGTTCCCCGCACACTGAAACACCTTCTGCACACACTGAAACCCCTTCCGCACACACTGATACACCTTCCCCACTCATTGAAACCCTTTCCCCACACACTGAAACCCCTTCCCCACACACTGAAACACATACCCACACACTGAAACACCTTCCCCACACACTGAAACCCCTTCCCCACACACTGAAACCCCTTCCGCAAACAGTGAAACCCTTCCCCTCACACTGAAACCCCTTCCCCACACACTGAAACACCTTCCCGACACTCTGAATCCCCTTCTGCAAACACTGAAACCCTTCCCCACGCACTGAAACCCCTTCCGCACACACTGAAACCCCGTCCCCACACACTGTAATCCTTCCCCACACTCTGAAACACTTCCCCACAGACTAAAACCCCTTCCCCACACGCTGAAACCGCTTCCTCACACACTGAAACCCTTCCCCACACACTGAAGCACCTTCCCCACACACTGTAATCCTTCCCCACACACTGAAAACCCTTCCCCACACACTGAAACCCCTTCGCCACACACTGAAACCCTTCCCCACACACTGGAACCCCTTCCCCACACACTGAAACCCCTTGCCCACACACTGAAACCCTACCCCACACACTGAAATTCCCTTCCCCTCATACTGAAACCCCTTCCCCACACACTGAAACACCTTCCCCACACACTGAAACCCCTTCCACACACAGTTAAACCCTTCCCCACACACTGAAACCCCTTCCCCACACACTGAAACACCTTCCCCACACATTGAAACACCTTCCCCACACACTGAAACCTCTTCCCCACACACTGAAACGCATTCCGCACACACTGAAACCCCTTCCGCACACACTGAAAAATCTTCCCCACACACTGAAACCCTTTCCCCACACACTGAAACCCCTTCAGCACACACTGAAACACCTTCCCCACACACTGAAATCCCTTCCCCACACACTGAAAAACCTTCCCCACACACTGAAACACATCCCCACACACTGAAACCCCTTCCACACACAGTTAAACCCTTCCCCACACACTGAAACCCCTTCCCCACACACTGAATACCCTTCCACACACAATGAAACACCTTCCCCACACAATGAAACACCTTCCACACGCACTGAATCCCCTTCCGCACACAATGAGACACCTTCCCCACACAATGAAAACGCTTCCCCACACACTGAAACACCTTCCCCACACACTGAAACCCCAACCACACACAAGGAAACACATCACCACACACTGAAACCCATTCCCCACACACTGAAACCCCTTCCCCACAGACTGAAACCCTTCCCCAAACACTGAAACCCATTCACCACACACTGAAACACCTTCCCCACACACTGAAACCCCATCCACACACAAGGAAACACATCACCACACACTGAAACCCATTCCCCTCACACTGAAACCCCTTCCCCACAGACTGAAACCCTTCCCCACACACTGAAACACCTTCCCCAGACAGTGAAACACCTTCCATACACACGGAAAACTCTTCCCCACACACTGAAACACCTTCCCAACCGACTGAAACACCTTCCCCACCAACTGAAACCCCTTCCCAACACATTGAAACCCCTTCCCCACACAATGAAATACCTTCCGCACACAATGAAACACCTTCCGCACACACTGAAACACCTTCCCCACACACTGAAACCCCTTCCCCACACACTGAAACCCCTTCCTCACACACTGAAACCCCTTCCACAGACACTGAAACACCTTCCCCACACACTGTAACCCCTTCCCCACACAGTGAAAGCCTTCCCCACACACTGAAACCCCTTCCCCACACACGGAAACACATCCCCACACACTGAAACCCATTCCCCACACACTGAAACACATCCCCACACACTGAAACCCCTTCCCCACACACTGAAACACCTTCCCAACCAACTGAAACACCTTCCCCACCAACTGAAACCCCTTCCCCACACACTGAAACACCTTCCCCACACAATGCCAGACCTTCCGCACACAATGAAACACCTTCCGCACACACTGAAACACCTTCCCCACACACTGAAACCCCTTCCCCACACACTGAAACCCCTTCCTCACACACAGAAACCCCTTCCACACACACTGAAACACCGTCCCCACACACTGAAACCCCTTCCACACACAGTGAAAGCCTTCCCCACACGCTGAAACACATCCCCACACATTGAAGCCCCTTCCCCACAGACTGAAACACTACCGCACACATTGAAACACCTTCCCCACACACTGAAACCCCTTCCCCACACACTGAAACCCCTTCCGCACACAGTGAAACCCTTCCCCACACACTGAAACCCCTTCCCCACACACTGAAACACCTTCCCCACACACTGAAACCCTTCCCCACACACTGAATCCCCTTCGGCACACACTGAAACCCTTCCCCACACACTGAAACCCCTTCCCCACACACTGAAACACCGTCCCCGCACACTGTCATCCTTCCCCACACACTGAAACACTTTCCCACACACTGAAACCCCTTCCCCACACACTGAAACCCCTTCACCACACACTGAAACCCTTCCCCACACACTGAAACCCCTTCCCCACACACTGAAACCCCTTGCCCACACACTGAAACACTTACCCACACACTGAAACCCCTTCCCCACATACTGAAACCCCTTTCCCACACACTTAAAAACCTTCCGCACACACTGAAACCCCTTCCACACACAGTTGAACCCTTCCCCACAAACTGAAACCCCTCCCCACACACTGAAACCCCTTCCCCACAAACTGAATATCCTTCCACACACAATGAAACACATTCCCTACACAATGAAACACCTTTCCCACGCACTGAATCCCCTTCCCCACACACTGAAACCCCTTCCGCACACAATGAGACACCTTCCCCACACACTGAAACCCCTTCCCCACACACTGAAACACCTTCCCCACACACTGAAACCCCATCCCCACACACTGAAACACATCCCCACACACTGAAACACATTCCCCACACTCTGAAACCCATTCCCCACAGACTGAAACCCTTTCCCAAACACTGAAACCCATTCACCACACACGGAAACACGTTCTCCACACAATGAAACCCTTCCCCACACACTGAAACACCTTCTCCACACAGTGAAGCACCTTCCCCACACACTGAAACCTCTTCCCCACACACTGAACCCCCTTCCGCACACACTGAAAAACCTTCCCCACACACTGAAACCGCTTCCCCACACACTGAAACCCCTTCAGCACATACTGAAACACCTTCCCCACACACTGAAATCCCTTCCCCACACAATGAAACCCCTTCCGCACACAGTGAGACCCTCCCCCACACACTGGAAAAACTTCCCACACACTGAAATACATCCCCACACACTGAAACACCTTCCCCACTCATTGAATCACATCCCCACACACTGAAACCCCTTAACCACACACTGAAACACCTTCCCCACTCACTGAAAATCCTTCCCCACACACTGAAACCCCTTCCGCACATAATGAAATACCTTCCCCACACACTGAAACACCTTCCCCACACACTGAAACCCCTTCCGCACGCAGTGAAAGCCTTCCCCACACACTGAAACCCCTTCCTCACACTCTGAAAGACATACCCACACACTGAAACCCCTTCCCCACAGTCTGAAACACATCCCAACACACTGAAACACATGCCAAACACTGAAACACATCCCCACACACTGAAACACCTTCCCCACACACTGAAACCCCTTCCCCACAAACTAAAACATCTTCCCCACACACTGAAAAACCTTCCCCACACACTGAAACACATCCCCACACACTGAAAAACCTTCCCCACACATTGAATCACATCCCGACACACTGAAACCCCTTCCCCACACACTGAAACACCTTCCCCACACACTGAAACTCCTTCCCCACACACTGAAACCCCTTCCGCACATAATGAAATACCTTCCCCACACACTGAAACCCGTTCCCCACACACTGAAACACCTTCCCCACACACTGAAACCCCTCCCGCACACAGTGAAACACCTTCCCCACAAACTGAAACTACTTCCCCACACACTGAAACCCCTTCCTCACGCACTGAAACCCCTTCCACACACACTGAAACACCTTCCCCACACACTGAAACCCCTTCCGCACGCAGTGAAAGCCTTCCCCACACACTGAAACCCCTTCCTCACACTCTGAAAGACATACCGACACACTGAAACCCCTTCCCCACAGTCTGAAACACATCCCAACACACTGAAACCCCTTCCCCACTCACTGAAACAAATCCCCACACACAGCAACTCCTTCCCCACACACTGAAATCCCATCTCCACACACTGAAACCCTTCCCCGCACTCTGAAACCCCTTCCCCACACACTGAAACACATCCCCACACACTGAAACACCTTCCCCACTCATTGAATCACATCCCCACACACTGAAACCCCTTCCCCACACACTGAAACACCTTCCCCACTCACTGAAAATCCTTCCCCACACACTGAAACCCCTTCCGCACATAATGAAACACCTTCCCCACACACTGAAACCCCTTCCTCACACTCTGAAAGACATACCCACACACTGAAACCCCTTCCCCACAGTCTGAAACACATCCCAACACACTGAAACACATGCCAAACACTGAAACACATCCCCACACACTGAAACACCTTCCCCACACACTGAAACCCCTTCCCCACAAACTAAAACATCTTCCCCACACACTGAAAAACCTTCCCCACACACTGAAACACATCCCCACACACTGAAACACCTTCCCCACACATTGAATCACATCCCGACATACTGAAACCCCTTCCCCACACACTGAAACACCTTCCCCACACACTGAAACTCCTTCCCCACACACTGAAACCCCTTCCGCACATAATGAAATACCTTCCCCACACACTGAAACCCGTTCCCACACACTGAAACACCTTCCCCACACACTGAAACCCCTCCCGCACACAGTGAAACACCTTCCCCACAAACTGAAACTACTTCCCCACACACTGAAACCCCTTCCTCACGCACTGAAACCCCTTCCACACACACTGAAACACCTTCCCCACACACTGAAACCCCTTCCTCACACTCTGAAAGACATACCCACACACTGAAACCCCTTCCCCACAGTCTGAAACACATCCCAACACACTGAAACCCCTTCCCCACTCACTGAAACAAATCCCCACACACAGCAACTCCTTCCCCACACACTGAAATCCCATCTCCACACACTGAAACCCTTCCCCGCACTCTGAAACCCCTTCCCCACACACTGAAACACCTTCCCCACAAACTGTCACACTTTCCCCACACACTGAAACCCCTTCCTCACACAATAAAACCCATCCCCACAAACTGACACCCATCCCCACACACTGAAACCCCTTCCCCACACACTGAAACCCCTTCCAAAAACACTGAAACACTTTCCCACACACTGAAACACCTTCCCCGCACACTGAAACTCATTCCTCACACACTGAAACCCATCCCCACACACTGAAACCCATCCCCACACACTGAAACACCTTCCCCACACACTGAAACACATCCCCACACACTGAAACACATGCCAAACACTGAAACACATCCCCACACACTGAAACACCTTCCCCACACACTGAAACCCCTTCCCCACAAACTAAAACATCTTCCCCACATACTGAAACACCTACCCCACACACGGAAATACCATCCACACACTGAAACACCTTTCCCACACACTGAATCCCCTTCCCCACACACTGGAACCCTTCCCCACACACTGAAACACCTTCCCCAAACACTGACACCCCTTCCCCACACACTGAAACAGCTTCCCCACACACAGAAACCCCTTCCCCACACACTGAAACACCTTCCCCACACACTGAAACACATTCACCACACACTGAAAACCTTCTCCACACACTGAAACCCCTTGCACACACACTGAAACACCTTCCCGACACACTGAAACCCTTCCCCACACACTGAAACCCCTTCCGCACACAATGAGACACCTTCCCCACACAGTGAAACCCCTTCCCCACACACTGAAACACCTTCCCCACACACTGAAACCCCATCCCCACACACTGAAACACATCCCCACACACTGAAACACATTCCCCACACTCTGAAACCCCTTCCCCACAGACTGAAACCCTTCCCCAAACACTGAAACCCATTCACCACACACTGAAACACGTTCTCCACACAATGAAACCCTTCCCCACACACTGAAACACCTTCCCCACACATGTGAAGCACCTTCCCCACACACTGAAACCTCTTCCCCACACACTGAAACCCCTTCCGCACACACTGAAAAACCTTCCCCACACACTGAAACCGCTTCCCCACACACTGAAACACCTTCAGCACATACTGAAACACCTTCCCCACACACTGAAATCCCTTCCCCACACACTGAAACCTCTTCCCCACACACTGAAACCCCTTCCGCACACACTGAAAAACCTTCCCCACACACTGAAACCGCTTCCCCACACACTGAAACCCCTTCAGCACATACTGAAACACCTTCCCCACACACTGAAAAACCTTCCCCACACACTGAAACACATCCCCACACACTGAAACACCTTCCCCACACATTGAATCACATCCCGACACACTGAAACCCCTTCCCCACACACTGAAACACCTTCCCCACACACTGAAACTCCTTCCCCACACACTGAAACCCCTTCCGCACATAATGAAATACCTTCCCCACACACTGAAACCCGTTCCCCACACACTGAAACACCTTCCCCACACACTGAAACCCCTCCCGCACACAGTGAAACACCTTCCCCACACACTGAAACTACTTCCCCACACACTGAAACCCCTTCCTCACGCACTGAAACCCCTTCCACACACACTGAAACACCTTCCCCACACACTGAAACCCCTTCCGCACGCAGTGAAAGCCTTCCCCACACACTGAAACCCCTTCCTCACACTCTGAAAGACATACCCACACACTGAAACCCCTTCCCCACAGTCTGAAACACATCCCAACACACTGAAACCCCTTCCCCACTCACTGAAACAAATCCCCACACACAGCAACTCCTTCCCCACACACTGAAATCCCATCTCCACACACTGAAACCCTTCCCCGCATTCTGAAACCCCTTCCCCACACACTGAAGCACCTTCCCCACAAACTGTCACACTTTCCCCACACACTGAAACCCCTTCCTCACACAATAAAACCCATCCCCACAAACTGACACCCATCCCCACACACTGAAACCCCTTCCCCACACACTGAAACCCCTTCAATAAACACTGAAACACTTCCCCACACACTGAAACACCTTCCCCGCACACTGAAACTCATTCCTCACACACTGAAACCCATCCCCACACACTGAAACCCATCCCCACACACAGAAACACATCCCCACACACTGAAACACATGCCAAACACTGAAACACATCCCCACACACTGAAACACCTTCCCCACACACTGAAACCCCTTCCCCACAAACTAAAACATCTTCCCCACATACTGAAACACCTACCCCACACACTGAAATACCATCCACACTCTGAAACACCTTTCTTACACACTGAATCCCCTTCCCCACACACTGGAACCCTTCCCCACACACTGAAACACCTTCCCCAAACACTGACACCCCTTCCCCACACACTGAAACAGCTTCCCCACACACAGAAACCCCTTCCCCACACACTGAAACACCTTCCCCACACACTGAAACACATTCACCACACACTGAAAACCTTCCCCACACACTGAAACCCCTTGCACACACACTGAAACACCTTCCCGACACACTGAAACCCCTTCCCCACACACTGAAACAGCTTCCCCACACACAGAAACCCCTTCCCCACACACTGAAACCCCTTCCGCACACAATGAGACACCTTCCCCACACAGTGACTCCCCTTCCCCACACACTGAAACCCCTTCCGCACACAATGAGACACCTTCCCCACACACTGAAACCCCTTCCCCACACACTGAAACACCTTCCCCACACACTGAAGCCCCATCCCCACACACTGAAACACATCCCCACACACTGAAACACATTCCCCACACTCTGAAACCCATTCCCCACAGACTGAAACCCTTTCCCAAACACTGAAACCCATTCACCACACACGGAAACACGTTCTCCACACAATGAAACCCTTCCCCACACACTGAAACACCTTCTCCACACAGTGAAGCACCTTCCCCACACACTGAAACCTCTTCCCCACACACTGAACCCCCTTCCGCACACACTGAAAAACCTTCCCCACACACTGAAACCGCTTCCCCACACACTGAAACCCCTTCAGCACATACTGAAACACCTTCCCCACACACTGAAATCCCTTCCCCACACAATGAAACCCCTTCCGCACACAGTGAGACCCTCCCCCACACACTGGAAAACCTTCCCACACACTGAAACACATCCCCACACACTGAAACACCTTCCCCACTCATTGAATCACATCCCCACACACTGAAACCCCTTAACCACACACTGAAAACCTTCCCCACTCACTGAAAATCCTTCCCCACACACTGAAACCCCTTCCGCACATAATGAAATAACTTCCCCACACACTGAAACACCTTCCCCACACACTGAAACCCCTTCCGCACGCAGTGAAAGCCTTCCCCACACACTGAAACCCCTTCCTCACACTCTGAAAGACATACCCACACACTGAAACCCCTTCCCCACAGTCTGAAACACATCCCAACACACTGAAACACATGCCAAACACTGAAACACATCCCCACACACTGAAACACCTTCCCCACACACTGAAACCCCTTCCCCACAAACTAAAACATCTTCCCCACACACTGAAAAACATTCCCCACACACTGAAACACATCCCCACACACTGAAAAACCTTCCCCACACATTGAATCACATCCCGACACACTGAAACCCCTTCCCCACACACTGAAACACCTTCCCCACACACTGAAACTCCTTCCCCACACACTGAAACCCCTTCCGCACATAATGAAATACCTTCCCCACACACTGAAACCCGTTCCCCACACACTGAAACACCTTCCCCACACACTGAAACCCCTCCCGCACACAGTGAAACACCTTCCCCACAAACTGAAACTACTTCCCCACACACTGAAACCCCTTCCTCACGCACTGAAACCCCTTCCACACACACTGAAACACCTTCCCCACACACTGAAACCCCTTCCGCACGCAGTGAAAGCCTTCCCCACACACTGAAACCCCTTCCTCACACTCTGAAAGACATACCGACACACTGAAACCCCTTCCCCACAGTCTGAAACACATCCCAACACACTGAAACCCCTTCCCCACTCACTGAAACAAATCCCCACACACAGCAACTCCTTCCCCACACACTGAAATCCCATCTCCACACACTGAAACCCTTCCCCGCACTCTGAAACCCCTTCCCCACACACTGAAACACATCCCCACACACTGAAACACCTTCCCCACTCATTGAATCACATCCCCACACACTGAAACCCCTTCCCCACACACTGAAACACCTTCCGCACTCACTGAAAATCCTTCCCCACACACTGAAACCCCTTCCGCACATAATGAAACACCTTCCCCACACACTGAAACCCCTTCCGCACGCAGTGAAAGCCATCCCCACACACTGAAACCCCTTCCTCACACTCTGAAAGACATACCCACACACTGAAACCCCTTCCCCACAGTCTGAAACACATCCCAACACACTGAAACACATGCCAAACACTGAAACACATCCCCACACACTGAAACACCTTCCCCACACACTGAAACCCCTTCCCCACAAACTAAAACATCTTCCCCACACACTGAAAAACCTTCCCCACACACTGAAACACATCCCCACGCACTGAAACCCCTTCCACACACACTGAAACACCTTCCCCACACACTGAAACCCCTTCCGCACGCAGTGAAAGCCTTCCCCACACACTGAAACCCCTTCCTCACACTCTGAAAGACATACCGACACACTGAAACCCCTTCCCCACAGTCTGAAACACATCCCAACACACTGAAACCCCTTCCCCACTCACTGAAACAAATCCCCACACACAGCAACTCCTTCCCCACACACTGAAATCCCATCTCCACACACTGAAACCCTTCCCCGCACTCTGAAACCCCTTCCCCACACACTGAAACACATCCCCACACACTGAAACACCTTCCCCACTCATTGAATCACATCCCCACACACTGAAACCCCTTCCCCACACACTGAAACACCTTCCCCACTCACTGAAAATCCTTCCCCACACACTGAAACCCCTTCCGCACATAATGAAACACCTTCCCCACACACTGAAACCCCTTCCGCACGCAGTGAAAGCCATCCCCACACACTGAAACCCCTTCCTCACACTCTGAAAGACATACCCACACACTGAAACCCCTTCCCCACAGTCTGAAACACATCCCAACACACTGAAACACATGCCAAACACTGAAACACATCCCCACACACTGAAACACCTTCCCCACACACTGAAACCCCTTCCCCACAAACTAAAACATCTTCCCCACACACTGAAAAACCTTCCCCACACACTGAAACACATCCCCACACACTGAAACACCTTCCCCACACATTGAATCACATCCCGACATACTGAAACCCCTTCCCCACACACTGAAACACCTTCCCCACACACTGAAACTCCTTCCCCACACACTGAAACCCCTTCCGCACATAATGAAATACCTTCCCCACACACTGAAACCCGTTCCCACACACTGAAACACCTTCCCCACACACTGAAACCCCTCCCGCACACAGTGAAACACCTTCCCCACAAACTGAAACTACTTCCCCACACACTGAAACCCCTTCCTCACGCACTGAAACCCCTTCCACACACACTGAAACACCTTCCCCACACACTGAAACCCCTTCCGCACGCAGTGAAAGCCTTCCCCACACACTGAAACCCCTTCCTCACACTCTGAAAGACATACCCACACACTGAAACCCCTTCCCCACAGTCTGAAACACATCCCAACACACTGAAACCCCTTCCCCACTCACTGAAACAAATCCCCACACACAGCAACTCCTTCCCCACACACTGAAATCCCATCTCCACACACTGAAACCCTTCCCCGCACTCTGAAACCCCTTCCCCACACACTGAAACACCTTCCCCACAAACTGTCACACTTTCCCCACACACTGAAACCCCTTCCTCACACAATAAAACCCATCCCCACAAACTGACACCCATCCCCACACACTGAAACCCCTTCCCCACACACTGAAACCCCTTCCAAAAACACTGAAACACTTTCCCACACACTGAAACACCTTCCCCGCACACTGAAACTCATTCCTCACACACTGAAACCCATCCCCACACACTGAAACCCATCCCCACACACTGAAACACCTTCCCCACACACTGAAACACATCCCCACACACTGAAACACATGCCAAACACTGAAACACATCCCCACACACTGAAACACCTTCCCCACACACTGAAACCCCTTCCCCACAAACTAAAACATCTTCCCCACATACTGAAACACCTACCCCACACACGGAAATACCATCCACACACTGAAACAACTTTCCCACACACTGAATCCCCTTCCCCACACACTGGAACCCTTCCCCACACACTGAAACACCTTCCCCAAACACTGACACCCCTTCCCCACACACTGAAACAGCTTCCCCACACACAGAAACCCCTTCCCCACACACTGAAACACCTTCCCCACACACTGAAACACATTCACCACACACTGAAAACCTTCTCCACACACTGAAACCCCTTGCACACACACTGAAACACCTTCCCGACACACTGAAACCCTTCCCCACACACTGAAACCCCTTCCGCACACAATGAGACACCTTTCCCACACAGTGAAACCCCTTCCCCACACACTGAAACCCCTCCCGCACACAGTGAAACACCTTCCCCACAAACTGAAACTACTTCCCCACACACTGAAACCCCTTCCTCACGCACTGAAACCCCTTCCACACACACTGAAACACCTTCCCCACACACTGAAACCCCTTCCGCACGCAGTGAAAGCCTTCCCCACACACTGAAACCCCTTCCTCACACTCTGAAAGACATACCCACACACTGAAACCCCTTCCCCACAGTCTGAAACACATCCCAACACACTGAAACCCCTTCCCCACTCACTGAAACAAATCCCCACACACAGCAACTCCTTCCCCACACACTGAAATCCCATCTCCACACACTGAAACCCTTCCCCGCACTCTGAAACCCCTTCCCCACACACTGAAACACCTTCCCCACAAACTGTCACACTTTCCCCACACACTGAAACCCCTTCCTCACACAATAAAACCCATCCCCACAAACTGACACCCATCCCCACACACTGAAACCCCTTCCCCACACACTGAAACCCCTTCCAAAAACACTGAAACACATTCCCACACACTGAAACACCTTCCCCGCACACTGAAACTCATTCCTCACACACTGAAACCCATCCCCACACACTGAAACCCATCCCCACACACTGAAACACCTTCCCCACACACTGAAACACATCCCCACACACTGAAACACATGCCAAACACTGAAACACATCCCCACACACTGAAACACCTTCCCCACACACTGAAACCCCTTCCCCACAAACTAAAACATCTTCCCCACATACTGAAACACCTACCCCACACACGGAAATACCATCCACACACTGAAACACCTTTCCCACACACTGAATCCCCTTCCCCACACACTGGAACCCTTCCCCACACACTGAAACACCTTCCCCAAACACTGACACCCCTTCCCCACACACTGAAACAGCTTCCCCACACACAGAAACCCCTTCCCCACACACTGAAACACCTTCCCCACACACTGAAACACATTCACCACACACTGAAAACCTTCTCCACACACTGAAACCCCTTGCACACACACTGAAGCACCTTCCCGACACACTGAAACCCTTCCCCACACACTGAAACCCCTTCCGCACACAATGAGACACCTTCCCCACACAGTGAAACCCCTTCCCCACACATTGAAACACCTTCCCCACACACTGAAACCCCATCCCCACACACTGAAACACATCCCCACACACTGAAACACATTCCCCACACTCTGAAACCCCTTCCCCACAGACTGAAACCCTTCCCCAAACACTGAAACCCATTCACCACACACTGAAACACGTTCTCCACACAATGAAACCCTTCCCCACACACTGAAACACCTTCCCCACACATGTGAAGCACCTTCCCCACACACTGAAACCTCTTCCCCACACACTGAAACCCCTTCCGCACACACTGAAAAACCTTCCCCACACACTGAAACCGCTTCCCCACACACTGAAACACCTTCAGCACATACTGAAACACCTTCCCCACACACTGAAATCCCTTCCCCACACACTGAAACCTCTTCCCCACACACTGAAACCCCTTCCGCACACACTGAAAAACCTTCCCCACACACTGAAACCGCTTCCCCACACACTGAAACCCCTTCAGCACATACTGAAACACCTTCCCCACACACTGAAAAACCTTCCCCACACACTGAAACACATCCCCACACACTGAAACACCTTCCCCACACATTGAATCACATCCCGACACACTGAAACCCCTTCCCCACACACTGAAACACCTTCCCCACACACTGAAACTCCTTCCCCACACACTGAAACCCCTTCCGCACATAATGAAATACCTTCCCCACACACTGAAACCCGTTCCCCACACACTGAAACACCTTCCCCACACACTGAAACTCCTCCCGCACACAGTGAAACACCTTCCCCACACACTGAAACTACTTCCCCACACACTGAAACCACTTCCTCACGCACTGAAACCCCTTCCACACACACTGAAACACCTTCCCCACACACTGAAACCCCTTCCGCACGCAGTGAAAGCCTTCCCCACACACTGAAACCCCTTCCTCACACTCTGAAAGACATACCCACACACTGAAACCCCTTCCCCACAGTCTGAAACACATCCCAACACACTGAAACCCCTTCCCCACTCACTGAAACAAATCCCCACACACAGCAACTCCTTCCCCACACACTGAAATCCCATCTCCACACACTGAAACCCTTCCCCGCATTCTGAAACCCCTTCCCCACACACTGAAACACCTTCCCCACAAACTGTCACACTTTCCCCACACACTGAAACCCCTTCCTCACACAATAAAACCCATCCCCACAAACTGACACCCATCCCCACACACTGAAACCCCTTCCCCACACACTGAAACCCCTTCAATAAACACTGAAACACTTCCCCACACACTGAAACACCTTCCCCGCACACTGAAACTCATTCCTCACACACTGAAACCCATCCCCACACACTGAAACCCATCCCCACACACAGAAACACCTTCCCCACACACTGAAACACATCCCCACACACTGAAACACATGCCAAACACTGAAACACATCCCCACACACTGAAAGACCTTCCCCACACACTGAAACACCTTCCCCACACACTGAAACCCCTTCCCCACAAACTAAAACATCTTTCCCACATACTGAAACACCTACCCCACACACTGAAATACCATCCACACTCTGAAACACCTTTTCCACACACTGAATCCCCTTCCCCACACACTGGAACCCTTCCCCACACACTGAAACACCTTCCCCAAACACTGACACCCCTTCCCCACACACTGAAACAGCTTCCCCACACACAGAAACCCCTTCCCCACACACTGAAACACCTTCCCCACACACTGAAACACATTCACCACACACTGAAAACCTTCCCCACACACTGAAACCCCTTGCACACACACTGAAACACCTTCCCGACACACTGAAACCCTTCCCCACACACTGAAACCCCTTCCGCACACAATGAGACACCTTCCCCACACAGTGACTCCCCTTCCCCACACACTGAAACACCTTCCCCACACACTGAAACCCCATCCCCACACACTGAAACACATCCCCACACACTGAAACACATTCCCCACACTCTGAAACCCCTTCCCCTCAGACTGAAACCCTTCCCCAAACACTGAAACCCATTCACCACACACTGAAACACGTTCTCCACACAATGAAACCCTTCCCCACACACTGAAACACCTTCCCCACACAGTGAAGCACCTTCCCCACACACTGAAACCTCTTCCCCACACACTGAAACCCCTTCCGCACACACTGAAAAACCTTCCCCACACACTGAAACCGCTTCCCCACACACTGAAACACCTTCAGCACATACTGAAACACCTTCCCCACACACTGAAATCCCTTCCCCACACAGTGAAACCTCTTCCCCACACACTGAAACCCCTTCCGCACACACTGAAAAACCTTCCCCACACACTGAAACCGCTTCCCCACACACTGAAACCCCTTCAGCACATACTGAAACACCTTCCCCACACACTGAAAAACCTTCCCCACACACTGAAACACATCCCCACACACTGAAACACCTTCCCCACACATTGAATCACATCCCGACACACTGAAACCCCTTCCCCACACACTGAAACACCTTCCCCACACACTGAAACTCCTTCCCCACACACTGAAACCCCTTCCGCACATAATGAAATACCTTCCCCACACACTGAAACCCGTTCCCCACACACTGAAACACCTTCCCCACACACTGAAACCCCTCCCGCACACAGTGAAACACCTTCCCCACACACTGAAACTACTTCCCCACACACTGAAACCCCTTCCTCACGCACTGAAACCCCTTCCACACACACTGAAACACCTTTCCCACACACTGAAACCCCTTCCGCACGCAGTGAAAGCCTTCCCCACACACTGAAACCCCTTCCCCACACTCTGAAAGACATACCCACACACTGAAACCCCTTCCCCACAGTCTGAAACACATCCCCACACACTGAAATCCCTTCCCCACTCTCTGAAACAAATCCCCACACACATAACTCCTTCCCCACACACTGAAATCCCATCTCCACACACTGAAACCCTTCCCCGCACTCTGAAACCCCTTCCCCACACACTGAAACACCTTCCCCACAAACTGTCACACTTTCCACACACACTGAAACCCCTTCCTCACACAATACAACCCATCCCCACAAACTGACACCCATCCCCACACACTGAAACCCCTTCCCCACACACTGAAACCCCTTCCAAAAACACTGAAACACTTCCCCACACACTGAAACACCTTCCCCACACACTGAAACCCCTTGCACACACACTGAAACACCTTCCCGACACACTGAAACCCTTCCCCACACACTGAAACCCCTTCCGCACACAATGAGACACCTTCCCCACACAGTGACTCCCCTTCCCCACACACTGAAACACCTTCCCCACACACTGAAACCCCATCCACACACACTGAAACACATCCCCACACACTGAAACACATTCCCCACACTCTGAAACCCCTTCCCCACAGACTGAAACCCTTCCCCAAACACTGAAACCCATTCACCACACACTGAAACACGTTCTCCACACAATGAAACCCTTCCCCACACACTGAAACACCTTCCCCACACAGTGAAGCACCTTGCCCACACACTGAAACCTCTTCCCCACACACTGAAACCCCTTCCGCACACACTGAAAAACCTTCCCCACACACTGAAACCGCTTCCCCACACACTGAAACACCTTCAGCACATACTGAAACACCTTCCCCACACACTGAAATCCCTTCCCCACACACTGAAACCTCTTCCCCACACACTGAAACCCCTTCCGCACACACTGAAAAACCTTCCCCACACACTGAAACCGCTTCCCCACACACTGAAACCCCTTCAGCACATACTGAAACACCTTCCCCACACACTGAAAAACCTTCCCCACACACTGAAACACATCCCCACAAACTGAAACACCTTCCCCACACATTGAATCACATCCCGACACACTGAAACCCCTTCCCCACACACTGAAACACCTTCCCCACACACTGAAACTCCTTCCCCACACACTGAAACCAATTCCGCACATAATGAAATACCTTCCCCACACACTGAAACCCGTTCCCCACACACTGAAACACCTTCCCCACACACTGAAACCCCTCCCGCACACAGTGAAACACCTTCCCCACACACTGAAACTACTTCCCCACACACTGAAACCCCTTCCTCACGCACTGAAACCCCTTCCACACACACTGAAACACCTTTCCCACACACTGAAACCCCTTCCGCACGCAGTGAAAGCCTTCCCCACACACTGAAACCCCTTCCCCACACTCTGAAAGACATACCCACACACTGAAACCCCTTCCCCACAGTCTGAAACACATCCCCACACACTGAAATCCCTTCCCCACTCACTGAAACAAATCCCCACACACATAACTCCTTCCCCACACACTGAAATCCCATCTCCACACACTGAAACCCTTCCCCGCACTCTGAAATCCCTTCCCCACACACTGAAACACCTTCCCCACAAACTGTCACACTTTCCACACACACTGAAACCCCTTCCTCACACAATACAACCCATCCCCACAAACTGACACCCATCCCCACACACTGAAACCCCTTCCCCACACACTGAAACCCCTTCCAAAAACACTGAAACACTTCCCCACACACTGAAACACCTTCCCCGCACACTGAAACTCATTCCTCACACACTGAAACCCATCCCCACACACTGAAACCCATCCCCACACACTGAAACACCTTCCCCACACACTGAAACACATCCCCACACACTGAAACACATGCCAAACACTGAAACACATCCCCACACACTGAAACACCTTCCCCACACACTGAAACCCCTTCCCCACAAACTAAAACGTCTTCCCCAAACACTGAAACACCTACCCCACACACTGAAATACAATCCACACACTGAAACACCTTTGTCACACACTGAAGCCCCTTACCCACACACTGGAACCCTTCCCCACACACTGAAACACCTTCCCCAAACACTGACACCCCTTCCCCACACACTGAAACAGCTTCCCCACACACTGAAACCCCTTCCCCACAGACTGAAACCCCTTCCCCACACACTGAAACCCCTTCCGCACATACTGAAACAGCTTCCCCACACACTGAAAACCCTTCCCCACACATTGAAACCCCTTCCGCACACAGTGAAACCCTTCCCCACACAGTGAAACACCTTCCCCACACACTGAAATACATCCCCACACACAGAAACCCCTTCCCCACACACTGAAACACATCCCCACACACTGAAACCCCTTCCCCACACACTGAAACACCTTCCCCACACAATGAAACCCCTTCCCCACACACTGAAACCCCTTCTGCACACATTGAAACCCTTCCCCACACACTGAAACTCCATCCCCACACACTGAAACACATCCCCACACACTGATTCCCCTTCCCCACACACTGAAACACATCCCCACACACTGAAACCCCTTCCCCACACACTTTAACTCCTTCCCCACACTCTGAAACCCCTTCCGCACACAGAGAAACCCTTCCCCACATACTGAAACCCCTTCCCCACACACTGAAATAGATCCCCACACACTGAAACCCTTCCCCACACACTGAAACCCCTTCCCCACCCACTGAAGCACATCCCCACGCACTGAAACACCTTCCCCACACACTGAAACACATTCCCCACACACTGAAACCCCTTCCCCACACACTGAAATAAATCCCCACACACTGAAACCCTTCCCCACACACTGAAGCAAATCCCCACGCACTGAAACCCATTCACCACACACTGAAACGCATTCCCCACACACTGAAAGCCCTTCCCCACACACTGCAACCCCTTCCCCACACACTGAAACGTCTTCCGCACACACTGAAACCCCTACCGCACACACTGAAACACCTTCCCCACACACTGAAACACCTTCCCCACACGCTGAAACCCATTCCACACATACTGAAACACCTTCCCCACACAGTGAAACCCTTGCCCACACACTGAAACACCTTCCCCACACACTGAAACACATCCTCACACTCTGAAACCCCTTCCTCACAAACTGAAACTCATCCCCACACACTGAAACCCCTTCCCCACACACTGAAACACCTTCTCCAAACACTGAAACACCTTCCCCACACACTGAAACACCTTCCCCACACACTGAAACCCCTCCCGCACTCAGTGAAACACCTTCCCCACACACTGAAACTACTTCCCCACACACTGAAACCCCTTCCTCACGCACTGAAACCCCTTCCACACACACTGAAACACCTTTCCCACACACTGAAACCCCTTCCGCACGCAGTGAAAGCCTTCCCCACACACTGAAACCCCTTCCCCACACTTTGAAAGACATACCCACACATTGAAACCCCTTCCCCACAGTCTGAAACACATCCCCACACACTGAAACCCCTTCCCCACACACTGAAATAAATCCCCACACACTGAAACCCTTCCCCACACACTGAAATCCCATCTCAACACACTGAAACCCTTCCCCGCACTCTGAAACCCCTTCCCCACACACTGAAACACCTTCCCCACAAACTGTCACACTTTCCCCACACACTGAAACCCCTTCCTTACACAATACAACCCATCCCCACAAACTGACACTCATCCCCACACACTGAAACCCCTTCCCCACACACTGAAACCCCTTCCAAAAACACTGAAACACTTCCCCACACACTGAAACAGCTTCCCCGCACACTGAAACTCATTCCTCACACACTGAAACCCATCCCCACACACTGAAACCCATCCCCACACACTGAAACACCTTCGTCACACACTGAAACCCCTTACCCACACACTGAAACACATGCCAAACACTGAAACACATCCCCACACACTGAAACACCTTCCCCACACACTGAAACCCCTTCCCCACAAACTAAAACGTCTTCCCCACACACTGAAACACCTACCCCACACACTGAAATGCCATCCACACACTGAAACACCTTTCTCACACACTGAAACCCCTTACCCACACACTGGAACCCTCCCCCACACCCTGAAACACCTTCCCCAAACACTGACACCCCTTCCCCACACACTGAAACAGCTTCCCCACACACTGAAACCCCTTCCCCACACACTGAAACACCTTCCCCACACACTGAAACACATTCACCACACACTGAAATCCTTCCCCACACACTGAAACCCCTTGCACACACACTGAAGCACCTTCCCGACACACTGAAACCCTTCCCCACACACTGAAACCCATTCCGCACACAATGAAACACTTCCCCACACACTGAAACCCCTTCCCCACACACTGAATCCCCTTATCCACCCTCTGAAACACCTTCCCCACACACTGAAACGCCTTCCCCACACACTGAAACACCTTCCCCACACACCGAAACCCCTTCCCCACACACGGAAACCACTTCCACACAAACTGAAACACCTTCCCCACACACTGAAACCCCTCCACACACACTGAAACACATTCCCCACACACTGAAACACTTCCCCACACACTGAAACACCTTCCCCACACACTGGAACCCCTTTCCCACACACTGAAACCCCTTCCCCACACACTGAAACACCTTCCCCACACTCTGAAACCCCATCCCCACACACCGCAACACATCCCCACACACGGAAACACCTTCCCCACACACTGAAACCCCTTCCTCACACACTGACACCCTTCCCCAAACACTGAAATCCATTCACCACAAACTGAAACACATTCCCCACTCACTGAAACCCCTTCCCCACACACTGAAACACCTTCCGCACACACTGAAACCCGTTCCGCACACACTGAAACAGTTCCCCAGAGACTGAAACCCCTTCCCCACACACTGAAACCCCTTCCGCACATACTGAAACAGCTTCCCCACTCACTGAAAACCCTTCCCCACACATTGAAACCCCTTCCGCACACAGTGAAACCCTTCCCCACACAGTGAAACACCTTCCCCACATACTGAAATACATCCCCACTCACAGAAACACCTTCCCCACACACTGAAACACATCCCCACACACTGAAACCCCTTCCCCACACACTGAAACACCTTCCCCACACAATGAAACCCCTTCCCCACACACTGAAACCCCTTCTGCACACATTGAAACCCTTCCCCACACACTGAAAAACCATCCCCACACACTGAAACACATCCCCACACACTGAATCCCCTTCCCCACACACTGAATCACATCCCCACACACTGAAACCCCTTCCCCACACACTTTAACTCCTTCCCCACACTCTGAAACCCCTTCCGCACACAGAGAAACCCTTCCCCACACACTGAAACCCCTTCCCCACACACTGAAATAGATCCCCACACACTGAAACCCTTCCCCACACACTGAAACCCCTTCCCCACCCACTGAAGCACAAACCCACGCACTGAAACACCTTCCCCACACACTGAAACACATTCCCCACACACTGAAACCCCTTCCCCACACACTGAAATACATCCCCACACACTGAAACCCTTCCCCACACACTGAAACCCCTTCCCCACAAACTGAAGCAAATCCCCAAGCACTGAAACCCATTCACCACACAGTGAAACACATTCCCCACACACTGAAAGCCTTCCAAACACACTGAAACACATTCCCCACACAATGAAACCCCTTCCCCACACACTGAAACGTCTTCCCCACACACTGAAACGTCTTCCGCACACACTGAAACCCCTACCGCACACACTGAAACATCTTCCCCACACACTGAAACACCTTCCCCACACGCTGAAACCCATTCCTGACATACTGAAACACCTTCCCCACACAGTGAAACCCTTGCCCACACACTGAAACACCTTCCCCACACACTGAAACACATCCTCACACACTGAAACCCCTTCCTCACACACTGAAACTCATCCCCACACACTGAAACCCCTTCCCCACACACTGAAACCCCTTCTCCACACACTGAAACACCTTCCCCACACACTGAAGCCCCTTCCCCACACACTGAAACCCCTTCCGCACACAGTGAAACCTATTCCCCACACACTGAAACCCCTTCCCCACACAGTGAAACAAATCCAGACACACGGAAACCCCTTCCCCACACACTGAAACCCCTACCCCCACACTGAAACACCTTCCCCACACAATGAAGCCCCTTATGCACACAGTGAAACAGCTTCCCCACACACTGAAACCCCTTCCCTACGCACTGAAACCCCTTCCTCACGCACTGAAACCCCTTCCACACACACCGAAACACCATCCGCACAAACTGAAACACCTTCTGCACACAGTGAAAGCCTTCCCCACACACTGAAACCCCTTCCCCACACTCTGAAAGACATACCCACAAACTGAAACCCCTTCCCCACAGTCTGAAACACATCCCCACACACTGCAACCCCTTCCCCACACACTGAAACACATACCCACACACTGAGACACCTTCCCCACACAATGAAACCGCATCCCCACACACTGATACACATCCCCACACACTTAAACACATCCCCACACACTGAAACACCTTCCCCACAGACTGAAACCCTTCCCCAAACACTGATACCCATTCACCACACACTGAAACACATTCCCCACACACTGAAACACGTTCCCCACACACTGAAAAACCTTCCCCACACACTGAAACCCCTTCCCCACACACAGAAACCCCTTCCGCATGCAGTGAAACCGTTCCCCACTCACTGAAAATCCTTCCCCACACAGTGAAACACATCCCCACACACTGAAAACCCTTCCCCACACACTGAAACACATCCCCACACCCTGAAACCCCTTCCCCACACACTGAAACACCTTCCCCACACACTGAAACACATTCTCCACACACTGAAACCCCTTCCGCACCGAATGAAACACCTTCCCCACACACTGAAACCTGTTCCCCGCACACTGAACCACCTTCTGCACACACTGAAACCCCTTCCGCACACACTGAAACACCTTCCCCACTCACTGAAACCCTTTCCCCACACACTGAAACCCCTTCGTCACACACTGAAACCCCTTCCACAAACACTGAAACACCTTCCCCACACACTGAAACCCCTTCCGCACACAGTGAAAGCCTTCCCCACACACTGAAAACACTTCCCCACACACTGAAACACATCCCCACACACTGAAACCCTTTCCCCCAGTCTGAAACACATCCCCACACACTGAAACCCCTTCCCCACACACTGAAACACATACCCACACACTGAAACACCTTCCCCACACACTGAAACCGCTTCCCCACACACTGAAACCCCTTCCCCACACACTGTAATCCTTCCCCACTGACTGAAACACTTCCCCACAGACTAAAACCCCTTCCCCACTCGCTGAAACCGCTTCCCCACACACTGAAACCCTTCCCCACACAGTGAAACACCTTCCCCACACACTGTAATCCTTCCCCACACACTGAAACACTTTCCCACACACTGAAACCCTTCCCCACACACTGAAACACCTTCCCCACACACTGGAACCCCTTGCCCACACACTGAAACCCTACCCCACACACTGAAACCCCTTCCCCACATACTGAAACCCCTTCCCCACAGACTGAAACACCTTCCCCACACACTGAAACCCCTTCCGCACACAGTTAAACCCTTCCCCACACACTGAAACCCCTTTCCCACGCACTGAATACCCTTCCACACACAATGAAACACCTTCCCCACACAATGAAACACCTTCCACACGCACTGAATCCCCTTCCCCACACACTGAAACCCCTTCCGCACACAATGAGACAACTTCCCCACACAATGAAACCCCTTCCCCACACACTGAAACACCTTCCCCACACACTGAAACCCCATCCACACACACGGAAACACATCCCCACACACTGAAACCCATTCCCCACACACTGAAACCCCTTCCCCACAGACTGAAACCCTTCCCCAAACACTGAAACCCATTCACCACACACTGAAACACATTCCCCACACATTGAAACCCTTCCCCACACACTGAAACACCTTCCCCAGACAGTGAAACACCTTCCCCACACACGGAAATCTCTTCCCCACACACTGAAACACCTTCCCAACCGACTGAAACACCTTCCCCACCAACTGAAACCCCTTCCCCACACATTGAAACCCCTTCCCCACACAATGAAATACCTTCCGCACACAATGAAACACCTTCCGCAAACACTGAAACACCTTCCCCACACACTGAAACCCCTTCCCCACACACTGAAACCCCTTCCTCACACACTGAAACCCCTTCCACACACACTGAAACACCTTCCCCACACACTGAAACCCCTTCCACACACAGTGAAAGCCTTCCCCACACACTGAAACCCCTTCCCCACACACGGAAACACATCCCCACACACTGAAACCCATTCCCCACACACTGAAACATATCCCCAACACTGAAACCCCTTCCCCACACACTGAAACACCTTCCCAACCAACTGAAACACCTTCCCCACCAACTGAAACACCTTCCCCACACACTGAAACACCTTCCCCACACACTGAAACCCCTTCCTCACACACAGAAACCCCTTCCACACACACTGAAACACCGTCCCCACACACTGAAACCCCTTCCACACACAGTGAAAGCCTTCCCCACACACTGAAACACATCCCCACACATTGAAACCCCTTCCCCACAGACTGATACACTACCGCACACACTGAAACCCCTTCCCCACACACTGAAACACATCCCCACACATTGAAACACCTTCCCCACACACTGAAACCCCTTCCCCACACACTGAAACCCCTTCCGAACGCAGTGATACCCTTCCCCACACACTGAAACCCCTTCCCCACACACTGAAACACCTTCCCCACACACTGAAACCCTTCCCCACACACTGAGTCCCCTTCGGCACACACTGAAACCCTTCCCCACACACTGAAACACATTCCCATACACTGAAACCCCTTCCCCACACACTGAAACCCCTTCACCACACACTGAAACCCTTCCCCACACACTGAAACCCCTTCCCCACACACTGAAACCCCTTGCCCACACACTGAAACACTTAGCCACACACTGAAACCCCTTCCCCACATACTGAAACCCCTTCCCCACACACTTAAACACCTTCCCCACACACTGAAACCCCTTCCACACACAGTTGAACCCTTCCCCACACACTGAAACCCCTTCCCCACACACTGAATACCCTTCCACACACAATGAAACACATTCCCTACACAATGAAACACCTTCCCCACACACTGAAACCGCTTCCCCACACACTGAAACCCCTTCCCCACACACTGTAATCCTTCCCCACTGACTGAAACACTTCCCCACAGACTAAAACCCCTTCCCCACTCGCTGAAACCGCTTCCCCACACACTGAAACCCTTCCCCACACAGTGAAACACCTTCCCCACACACTGTAATCCTTCCCCACACACTGAAACACTTTCCCACACACTGAAAACCCTTCCCCACACACTGAAACCCCTTCCCCACACACTGAAACCCTTCCCCACACACTGAAACACCTTCCCCACACACTGGAACCCCTTGCCCACACACTGAAACCCTACCCCACACACTGAAACCCCTTCCCCACATACTGAAACCCCTTCCCCACAGACTGAAACACCTTCCCCACACACTGAAACCCCTTCCGCACACAGTTAAACCCTTCCCCACACACTGAAACCCCTTTCCCACGCACTGAATACCCTTCCACACACAATGAAACACCTTCCCCACACAATGAAACACCTTCCACACGCACTGAATCCCCTTCCCCACACACTGAAACCCCTTCCGCACACAATGAGACAACTTCCCCACACAATGAAACCCCTTCCCCACACACTGAAACACCTTCCCCACACACTGAAACCCCATCCACACACACGGAAACACATCCCCACACACTGAAACCCATTCCCCACACACTGAAACCCCTTCCCCACAGACTGAAACCCTTCCCCAAACACTGAAACCCATTCACCACACACTGAAACACATTCCCCACACATTGAAACCCTTCCCCACACACTGAAACACCTTCCCCAGACAGTGAAACACCTTCCCCACACACGGAAATCTCTTCCCCACACACTGAAACACCTTCCCAACCGACTGAAACACCTTCCCCACCAACTGAAACCCCTTCCCCACACATTGAAACCCCTTCCCCACACAATGAAATACCTTCCGCACACAATGAAACACCTTCCGCAAACACTGAAACACCTTCCCCACACACTGAAACCCCTTCCCCACACACTGAAACCCCTTCCTCACACACTGAAACCCCTTCCACACACACTGAAACACCTTCCCCACACACTGAAACCCCTTCCACACACAGTGAAAGCCTTCCCCACACACTGAAACCCCTTCCCCACACACGGAAACACATCCCCACACACTGAAACCCATTCCCCACACACTGAAACATATCCCCAACACTGAAACCCCTTCCCCACACACTGAAACACCTTCCCAACCAACTGAAACACCTTCCCCACCAACTGAAACACCTTCCCCACACACTGAAACCCCTTCCCCACACACTGAAACCCCTTCCTCACACACAGAAACCCCTTCCACACACACTGAAACACCGTCCCCACACACTGAAACCCCTTCCACACACAGTGAAAGCCTTCCCCACACACTGAAGCACATCCCCACACATTGAAACCCCTTCCCCACAGACTGATACACTACCGCACACACTGAAACCCCTTCCCCACACACTGAAACACATCCCCACACATTGAAACACCTTCCCCACACACTGAAACCCCTTCCCCACACACTGATACCCCTTCCGAACACAGTGATACCCTTCCCCACACACTGAAACCCCTTCCCCAAACACTGAAACACCTTCCCCACACACTGAAACCCTTCCCCACACACTGAGTCCCCTTCGGCACACACTGAAACCCTTCCCCACACACTGAAACACATTCCCATACACTGAAACCCCTTCCCCACACACTGAAACCCCTTCACCACACACTGAAACCCTTCCCCACACACTGAAACCCCTTCCCCACACACTGAAACCCCTTGCCCACACACTGAAACACTTAGCCACACACTGAAACCCCTTCCCCACATACTGAAACCCCTTCCCCACACACTTAAACACCTTCCCCACACACTGAAACCCCTTCCACACACAGTTGAACCCTTCCCCACACACTGAAACCCCTTCCCCACACACTGAAACCCCTTGCCCACACACTGAAACACTTAGCCACACACTGAAACCCCTTCCCCACATACTGAAACCCCTTCCCCACACACTTAAACACCTTCCCCACACACTGAAACCCCTTCCACACACAGTTGAACCCTTCCCCACACAATGAAACACCTTCCCCACGCACTGAATCTCCTTCCCCACACACTGAAACCCCTTCCGCACACAATGAGACACCTTTCCCACACAATGAAACCCCTTCCCCACACACTGAAACACCTTCCCCACACACTGAAACCCCATCCCCACACACTGAAACACATCCCCACACACTGAGACCCCTTCCCCACACTCTGAAACCCATTCCCCACAAACTGAAACCCTTCCCCAAACACTGAAACCCATTCACCACACACTGAAACACGTTCTCCACACAATGAAACCCTTCCCCACACACTGAAACACCTTCCCCACACAGTGAAGCACCTTCCCCACACACTGAAACCTCTTCCCCACACAGTGAAACCCCTTCCGCACACACTGAAAAACCTTCCCCACACACTGAAACCGCTTCCCCACACACTGAAACCCCTTCAGCACATACTGAAACACCTTCCCCACACACTGAAATCCCTTCCCCACACAATGAAACCCCTTCCGCACACAGTGAGACCCTTCCCCACACACTGAAAAACCTTACCCACACACTGAAACACATCCCCACACACTGAAAAAACTTCCCCACACATTGAATCACATCACGGCACACTGAAACCCCTTCCCCACACACTGAAACACCTTCCCCACACACTGAAACTCCTTCCCCACACACTGAAACCCCTTCCGCACATAATGAAATACCTTCCCCGCACACTGAAACCCGTACCCCACACACACTGATACCCCTTCCCCACACACTGAAACCCCTCCCGCACACAGTGAAACACCTTCCCCACACACTGAAACCACTTCCCCACACACTGAAACCCCTTCCTCACACAATGAAACCCCTTCCGCACACAGTGAGACCCTTCCCCACACACTGAAAAACCTTCCCCACACACTGAAACACATCCCCACACACTGAAACACCTTCCCCACACATTGAGTCACATCCCGACACACTGAAACCCCGTCCCCACACACTGAAACACCTTCCCCACACACTGAAACTCCTTCCCCACACACTGAAACCCCTTCTGCACTTAATGAAATACCTTCCCCGCACACTGAAACCCGTTCCCCACACACTGAAACCCCTTCCCCACACACTGAAACCCCTCCCGCATACAGAGAAACACCTTCCCCACACACTGAAACCACTTCCCCACACACTGAAACCCCTTCCTCACGCACTGAAACCCCTTCCACACACACTGAAACACCTTCCCCACACACTGAAACCCCTTCCGCACGCAGTGAACGCCTTCCCCACACACTGAAACCCCTTCCCCACCCTCTGAAAGACATACCCACACACTGAAACCCCTTCCCCACAGTCTGAAACACATCCCCACACACTGAAACCCCTTCCCCACTCACTGAAACAAATCCCCAAACACAGAAACTCATTCCCCACACACTGAAATCCCATCTCCACACACTGAAACCCTTCCCCGCACTCTGAAACTCCTTCCCCACACACTGAAACACCGTCCCCACACACTGAAACCCCTTCCACACACAGTGAAAGCCTTCCCCACACACTGAAACACATCCCCACACATTGAAACCCCTTCCCCACAGACTGATACACTACCGCACACACTGAAACCCCTTCCCCACACACAGAAACACATCCCCACACATTGAAACACCTTCCCCACACTCTGAAACCCCTTCCCCACAGACTGAAACCCTTCCCCAAACACTGAAACCCATTCACCACACACTGAAACACGTTCTCCACACAATGAAACCCTTCCCCACACACTGAAACACCTTCCCCACACAGTGAAGCACCTTCCCCACACACTGAAACCTCTTCCCCACACAGTGAAACCCCTTCCGCACACACTGAAAAACCTTCCCCACACACTGAAACCGCTTCCCCACACACTGAAACCCCTTCAGCACATACTGAAACACCTTCCCTACACACTGAAATCCCTTCCCCACACAATGAAACCCCTTCCGCACACAGTGAGACCCTTCCCCACACACTGAAAAACCTTACCCACACACTGAAACACATCCCCACACACTGAAAAAACTTCCCCACACATTGAATCACATCACGGCACACTGAAACCCGTTCCCCACACACTGAAACCCCTTCCCCACACACTGAAACCCCTCCCGCATACAGTGAAACACCTTCCCCACACACTGAAACCACTTCCCAACACACTGAAACCCCTTCCTCACGCACTGAAACCCCTTCCACACACACTGAAACACCTTCCCCACACACTGAAACCCCTTCCGCACGCAGTGAACGCCTTCCCCACACACTGAAACCCCTTCCCCACACTCTGAAAGACATACCCACACACTGAAACCCCTTCCCCACAGTCTGAAACACATCCCCACACACTGAAACCCCTTCCCCACTCACTGAAACAAATCCCCACACACAGAAACTCATTCCCCACACACTGAAATCCCATCTCCACACACTGAAACCCTTCCCCGCACTCTGAAACTCCTTCCCCACACACTGAAACACCGTCCCCACACACTGAAACCCCTTCCACACACAGTGAAAGCCTTCCCCACACACTGAAACACTTCCCCACACATTGAAACCCCTTCCCCACAGACTGATACACTACCGCACACACTGAAACCCCTTCCCCACACACAGAAACACATCCCCACACATTGAAACACCTTCCCCACACACTGAAACCCCTTCCCCACACACTGAAACCCCTTCCGAACACAGTGAAACCCTTCCCCACACACTGAAACCCCTTCCGCACACACTGAAACACCTTCCCCACACACTGAAACCCTTCCCCATACACTGAATCCCCTTCGGCACACACTGAAACCCTATCCCACACACTGAAACCCCTTCCCCTCACACTGAAACCCCGTCCCCACACACTGTCATCCTTCCCCACAAACTGAAACACTTTCCCACACACTGAAACCCCTTCCCCACACACTGAAACCCCTTCACCACACACTGAAACCCTTCCCCACACACTGAAACCCCTTCCCCACACACTGAAACCCCTTGCCCTCACACTGAAACAGTTACCCACACACTGAAACCCCTTCCCCACATACTGAAACCCCTTCCCCACACACTTAAACATCTTCCCCACACACTGAAACCCCTTCCACACACAGTTGAACCCTTCCCCACACACTGAAACCCCTTCCCCACACACTGAATACCCTTCCACACACAATGAAACACATTCCCTACACAATGAAACACCTTCCCCACGCACTGAATCCCCTTCCCCACACACTGAAACCCCTTCCGCACACAATGAGACACCTTCCCCACGCAATGAAACCCCTTCCCCACACACTGAAACAACTTCCCCACACACTGAAACCCCTTCCAAAAACACTGAAACACATCCCCACAGACTGAAACACATTCCCCACACATCTGAAACCCCTTCCCCACACACTGAAACCCTTCCCCAAACACTGAAACCACTTCCCCACAGACTGAAACCCCTTCCCCACACTCTGAAACCTCTTCCCCACACACTGAATCCTCTTCCCCACACACCGAAACCCATCCCCACACACTGAAACATCTTCCCCGCAAACTGAAACCTCTTCCCCACACACTGAAACCTCTTCCCCACACACAGAAACCCTTCCCTACACGCTGAAACCCCTTCCCCACATACTGAAAACCCTTCCACACACACGGAATACCTCTTCCACACACACTGAAACCCCTTGCCCACACGCTGAAACCCCTTCCACACACACTGAAATCCCATCTCCACACACTGAAACCCTTCCCCGCACTCTGAAACTCCTTCCTCACACACTGACACACCTTCCCCACAAACTGTCACACTTTCCCCACACACTGAAATCCGTTCCTCATACAATAAAACCCATCCCCACAAACTGACACCCATCCCCACACACTGAAACCCCTTCCCCACACACTGAAACCCCTTCCAAAAACACTGAAACACTTCCCCACACACTGAAACACCTTCCCCGCACACTGAAACTCATTCCTCACACACTGAAACCCATCCCCACACACTGAAACCCGTCCCCACACACTGAAACACCTTCCCCACACACTGAAATACATCCCCACACACTGAATCACATGCCAAACACTGAAACACATCCCCACACACTGAAACACCTTCCCCACACACTGAAACCCCTTCCCCACAAACTAAAACATCTTCCCCACACACTGAAACACCTACCTCACAAACTGAAATACCATCCACACACTGAAACACCTTTCCCACACACTGAAACCCCTTCCCCACACACTGGAAACCTTCCCCACACACTGAAACACCTTCCCCAAACACTGACACCCCTTCCCCACACACTGAAACACCTTCCCCAAACACTGACACCCCTTCCCCACACACTGAAACAGCTTCCCCACACACTGAAACCCCTTCCCCACACACTGAAACCCCTTGCACACACACTGAAACACTTTCCCGACACACTGAAACCCTTCCCCACACACTGAAACCCCTTCCGCACACAATGAAACAATTCCCCACACACTGAAACCCCTTCCCCACTCACTGAAAACCCTTATCCACCCTCGGAAACACCTTCCCCACACACTGAAACGCCATCCGCACACACTGAAACACCTTCCCCACACACCGAAACCCCTTCCCCACACACGGAAACCCCTTCCACACAAACTGAAACCCTTCCCCACACACTGAAACACATTCCCCACACACTGAAACAATTCCCCACACACTGAAACACCTTCCCCACACACTGGAACCCCTTACCCACACACTGAAACCCCTTCCCCACACACTGAAACACCTTCCCCACACTCTGAAACCCGATCCCCACACAGCGCAACACATCCCCACACACGGAAACACCTTCCCCAAACACTGAAACCCCTTCCTCACACACAGAAACCCTTCCCCAAACACTGAAATCCATTCACCAGAAACTGAAACACATTCCCCACTCACTGAAACCCCTTCCCCACACACTGAAACGCCTTCCACACACACTGAAACCCCTTCCACATACACAGAAACAGCTTCCCCACAGACTGAAACCCCTTCCCCACACACTGAAACCCCTTCCACACATACTGAAACAGCTTCCCCACACACTGAAAACCCTGCCCCACACATTGAAACCCCTTCCGCACTCAGTGAGACCCTTCGCCACACACTGAAACACCTTCCCCACACACTGAAATACATCCCCACACACAGAAACCCCGTCCCCACACACTGAAACACATCCCCACACACTGAAACCCCTTCCCCACACACTGAAACGTCTTCCCCACACACTGAAACCCCTTCTGCACACATTGAAACCCTTACCCACACACTGAAACACCATCCCCACACACTGAAACACATCCCCACACACTGAATCCCCTTGCCCACACACTGAAACACATCCCCACGCAATGAAACCCCATTCCCACACACTTTAACTTCTTCCCCACACTCTGAAACCCCTTCCGCACACAGAGAAACCCTTCCCCACACACTGAAACCCCTTCCCCACACACTGAAATAGATCCCCACACACTGAAACCCTTCCCCACACACTGAAACCCCTTCCCCACACACTGAAGCACATCCCCACGCACTGAAACACCTTCCCCACACACTGAAACACATTCCCCACACACTGAAACCCCTTCCCCACACAGTGAAATACTTCCCCACACACTGAAACCCTTCCCCACACACTGAAACCCCTTCCCCACACACTGAAGCAAATCTCCACGCACTGAAACCCATTCAGCACACACTGAAACACATTCCCCACACACTGAAAGCCTTCCAAACACTCTGAAACACATTCCCCACACACTGAAACCCCTTCCCCACACAATGAAACCCCTTCCCCACACACTGAAACGTCTTCCGCACATACTGAAACCCCTTCCCCACACACTGAAACACCTTCCCCACACACTGAAACACCTTCCCCACACGCTGAAACCCATTCCACACATACTGAAACACCTTCCCCACACAGTGAAACCCTTGCCCACACACTGAAACACCTTCCCCACACACTGAAACACATCCCCACACACTGAAACCCCTTCCTCACACACTGAAACTCATCCCCACACACTGAAACCCCTTCCCCACACACTGAAACACCTTCTCCACACACTGAAACACCTTCCCCACACACTGAAACCCCTTCGCCACACACTGAAACCCCTTCCGCAAACAGTGAAAACTATTCCCCACACACTGAAACCCCTTCCCCACACACTGAAACAAATGGCGACACACTGAAACCCCTTCCCCACACACTGAAACCCCTTCCACACTCACTGAAACACCTTCCACACAGACTGAAACCCCTTCCCCACACACTGAAACCCCTTTCGCACACACTGAAACCCCTTGCCCACACAGTGAAACACCTTCCCCGCACACTGAAACCCCTTCCCCACACACTGAAACACCTTCCGCACACACTGAAACACCTTCCCCACACACTGAATCCCCTTCCCCACACAACGAAGCCCCTTACGCAAACAGTGAAACTCTTCCCCACACACTGAAAACCCATCCCCAGACACTGAAACGCCTTCCTCACACACTGAAACACATCCCCACACACTGAAACCCTTCCCCACACACTGAAACCCCTTCCCCACAAACTGAAAACCTTACCCACACTCATAAACCCCTTCCCCACTCACTGAAACACCTTCGCCACACACTGAAACCCCTTCCCTACTCACTGAAACATCTTCCCCACACATTGAAAACCCTTCCGCACACACTGAAACCCATCCCCACACACTGAAACCCATCCCAAACACACTGAAACCCCCTCAGCAGACACTGAAACCCAGCCCCACACATTGAAACCCATCCGCACACATTGAAACCAAGCCCCACACACTGAAACCCATCCCCACACACTGAAACGCCCTCCCCACACACAATGAAACACATCCCCCAGACTGAAATACCTTCCCCACACACTGAAACCCCCTCCGCAGACACTGAAACCCAGCCCCACACACTGAAACCCATCAGTACACACTGAAACACCTTCGCCACACACTGAAACCCTTCCCCAAACACTGAAACAAATCCCCACACACTGAAACACATCCCCACACACTGAAACACCTTCCCCACACACAGAAACCCCTTCCTCACACACTGAAACCCCTTCACCACACACTGAAACCCCTTCCGCACACAGTGAAAACCTTCCCCAGAAACTGAAACACCTTCCCCACACACTGAAACACATCCCCACACACTGAAATCCCTTCCCCACACACTGAAACACATCCCCACACAATGAAACCCCTTCCCCACACAATGAAACACATCCCCACACACTGAAACCCCTTCCCCACAGACTGAAACCCTTTCTGCACACACTGAAACCCCTTCCCCACACACAGAAACACATCCCCCACACTGAAACACATTCCCCACACACTGAAACCCTCTCAGCAGACACTGCAACCCAGCCCCACACACTGAAACCCATCCCCACACATTGAAACCCAGCCCCACACACTGAAACGCATCCCGACACACAGAAACACCTTCCCCACACACTGAAACCCTTGTCCACACACTGAAACACATCCCCACACACTGAAACACCTTCCCCACACACTGAAACCCCTTCCGCACTGAGTGAAACACCTTCCCCACACACTGAAACACCTTCCCCACACACTGAAATCGCTTCCCCACACACTGAAACCCCTTCCCCTCACACTGAAAACCCTTCCGCCCACACTGAAACACCTTCCCCACACAGTGAAGCCCCTTCCCCACACACTGACACCCCTTCCGTGCACACTGAAACCCCTTCCGCACACCTGAAACACCTTCCCCACACACCGAAACATCTTCACCACACACTGTAACCCTTTCCCCACACACTGAAACCACTTCCACACACACTGAAACACATCCCCACACACTGAAACGCCTTCCGCGCACACTGAATCCCCTTCCCCACACTTTGAAACCCCTTCCCCCACACTGAAACCCTTCCCCACACTCTGAAGCCCCTTCCCCACACACTGAAACCCCTTCCCCACACACTGAAACCCTTCCCCGCACTCTGAAACCGCTTCCCCACATTCTGAAACACCTTCCCCACACAATGAAATCCCTTCCCCACACACTGAAACCCCTTCCCCACACACTGAAACACCTTCCCCACACACTAATACCCCTTCTGCACAGACTGAAACACATCCCCACACACTTAAACCCATCCCGACACACTGAAACCCATCCCCACACACTGTAACCCCTTCCCCACTCACTGAAACCCCTTCCCCACACACTGAAACACATCCCCGCACACTGAAACACCATCCCCACACACTGAAACCTCTTCCGCACACACAGAAACCTATCCCCACACATTGAAACACATTCCCAACAAACTGAAACCCCTTCCCCACACACTGAAACCCCTTCCCCACAGACTGAAACACATTCTGCACACACTGAAACCCCTTTCCCACACACAGAAACACATCCCCCACACTGAAACACCTTCCCCACACACTGAAACCCCTTCCCCACAGACTGAAACACATTCTGCACACACTGAAACCCCTTTCCCACACACAGAAACACATCCCCCACACTGAAACACCTTCCCCACACACTGAAACCCCCTCAGCAGACACTGCAACCCAGCCCCACACAATCAAACCCATCCCCACACATTGAAACCCAGCCCCACACACTGAAACGCATCCCGACACACTGAAACACCTTCCCCACACACTGAAACCCTTGCCCACACACTGAAACACATCCCCACACACTGAAACACCTTCCCCACACACTGAAACCCCTTCCGCACTGAGTGTAACACCTTCCCCACACACTGAAACACCTTCCCCAGACACTGAAATCGCTTCCCCACACACTGAAACACCTTCCCCTCACACTGAAACCCCTTCCACCCACACTGAAACACCTTCCCCACACACTGAAGCCCCTTCCCCACACTCTGAAACACCTTCCACGCACACTGAAACCCCTTCCGCACATCTGAAACACCTTCCCCGCACACCGAAACATCTTCACCACACACTGAAACCCCTTCCGCACACAGTGAAACCATTCCCCAAACATTGAAACCCCTTCCCCACACACTGAAACCACTTCCACACACACTGAAACACATCCCCACACACTGAAACGCCTTCCGCGCACACTGATTCCCCTTCCCCACACTTTGATACCCCTTCCCCCACACTGAAACCCTTCCCCACACTCTGAAGCCCCTTCCCCACACACTGAAACCCCTTCCCCACACACTGAAACCCTTCCCCGCACTCTGAAACCACTTCCCCACATTCTGAAACACCTTCCCCACACAATGAAATCCCTTCCCCACACACTGAAACCCCTTCCCCACACACTGAAACACCTTCCCCACACACTAATACCCATTCTGCACAGACTGAAACACATCCCCACACACTTAAACCCATCCCGACACACTGAAACCCATCCCCACACACTGTAACCCCTTCCCCACTCACTGAAACCCCTTCCCCACACACTGAAACACATCCCCACACACTGAAACACCATCCCCACACACTGAAACCTCTTCCGCACTCACAGAAACCTATCCCCACACATTGAAACACATTCCCAACAAACTGAAACAATTTCCCCACACACTGAAACACCTTCCTCACACACACTGAAACCCCTTCCTCACACTCTGAGACACCTTCCCCATACTCAGAAAAACCTTCCCCACACACTGAAACACATTCCCCACACACTGAAACCCTTCCCCACACACTGAAACACATTCCCCACACACTGAAACACTTCCCCACACACTGAAACCCCTTCCCCACACACTAAAACAACTTCCCCACACACTGAAACCCCATCCCCACACACTGAAACACATCCCCACACACTGAAACACACTCCCCACAAACTGAAACCCCTTCACCACAGACTGAAACACATTCCCCACACGCTGAAACCCTTCCCCACACACTGAAACCCCTTCCGCACATACTGAAACAAATTCCCCACACACTGAAACCACTTGCCCACACACTGAAACCCCATCCGCACACAGTGAAACACATCCCCACACACTGAAACACCTTCCCCACTCACTGAAACACATCCCCACACACTGAAACCGCTTCCCGACAAACTGAAACACATCCCCACACACTGAAACCCCTTCCCCACACACTGAAACACCTTCGCCACGCACTGAAACCCCATCCCCACACAATGAAACCCCTTCCGCACACAGTGAAACCCATCCCACACACTGAAACACCTTCCCCACACACAGAAACACCTTCCCCACACACTGAAACCTTTTCGGCACACAGTGAAACACCTTCCCCACGCACTGAAACCCTTCCCCACACACTGAAACACCTTCCCACACACTGAAACACTTCCCCACACACTGAAACTACTTCCCCACTCACTGAAACACCTTCCCCACACACTGAAACCCCTTCCCCAGACACTGAAACCTATCCCCACACATTGAAACACATTCCCAACAAACTGAAACTCCTTCCCCACACACTGAATCACCTTCCTCACACACACTGAAACCCCTTCCTCACACTCTGAGACACCTTCCCCATACTCAGAAACACCTTCCCCACACACTGAAACACCTTCCCCACACACTGAAACCCTTCCCCACACACTGAAACACTTCCCCACACACTGAAACACCTTCCACACAAACTGAAACCCCTTCCCCACACACTGAAACCCCTTCCCCACACACTAAAACAACTTCCCCACACACTGAAACCCCATCCCCAAACACTGAAACACATCCCCACACACTGAAACACACTCCCCACAAACTGAAACCCCTTCCCCACAGACTGAAACCCTTCCCCAAACACTGAAACCCATTCACCACAGACAGAAACACATTCCCCACACGCTGAAACCCTTCCCCACACACTGAAACCCCTTCCGCACATACTGAAACAACTTCCCCACACACTGAAACCCCTTGCCCACACACTGAAACCCCATCTGCACACAGTGAAACACATCCCCACACACTGAAACCCCTTGCCCACACACTGAAACCCCATCCGCACACACTGAAACACCTTCCCCGCACACTGAAACCCATCCCAACACGCTGAACCCCCTTCCCAACAAGCTGAAACCCCTTCCACACACACTGAAACCTCTTCCACATGCACTGAAACCCCTTCCGCACACACTGATACCCATCCCCACACACTGAAACCCATCCCCACACACTGAATCCATTCCCCACACAATGAAACACATCCCCAAACACTGAAACCTCTTCCCCACACACTGAAACCTCTTCCCCACACACTGAATCCACTTCCCCACACGCTGAAACCCATTCCCCACACACTGAAACCCATCCCCACACACTCAAACCTCTTCCACACACTCTGAAACCTTTCCCTGCAGACTGAAACCGTTCCCCACACACTGAAACCTCTTCCCCACACACTGAAACCCCTTCCCCACACACAGAAATCCATCCCCATACACTGAAACCTCTTCCCCACACACTGAAACCCCTTCCCCACACACTGAAACCATCCCCACACACTGAATCCTCTTCCCCACACACTGCAATCTCTTCCACACACAATGAAACCCCTTCCCCACACACTGAAACCCCTTCCCCACACACTGAAACCTCTTCCCCACACACTGAAACCCCTTCCCCACTGACTGAAACCACTTGCCCACAAACTGAAACCTCTTTCCCACACACTGAAACCTCTTACCCACACACTGTAACCCCTTATCCACACACTGAAACCCCCTCCCCACACACAGAAACATCGACCCCACACACTGAAACCACTTCCCCACAGAATGAAACCCCTTCCCCACACACTGAAACCCATTCCCCACCCACTGAACCCCATCCCCACACACTGAAGCCCCTTCGCCACACTCTGAAACCCATCCCCACACACTGAAACCCTTCCCCGCACACTGAAACCTCTTCCCACACACTGAAACCCCTTCCCCACACACTGAAACCTCTTCCCCACACACTGAAACCTCTTCCCCGCACACTGAAACCCCTTCCCCGCACACTGAAACCTCTTTCCCACACACTGTATCCCCGTCACCACACACTGAAACCCTTCCCCACACACTGAAACCTCCTCCCCACACACTGAAAGCTCTTCCCCACAGAATGAAATCCTTCCCCACACACTGAAACCTCTTCCCCACACACTGAAACTCCTTCCCCACGCAATGAAACCTCTTCCACACACACTGAAACATCTTCCCCACACCCTGAAACCTCTTACCCACTCGCGGAAACTTCTTCCACACCCACTGAAACCCATCCCCACACACTGAAACCCCTTCCACACACACTGAAACCTCTTCCACACACACTGAAACCCCTTCCCCACACACTGAGCCCCCTTCCACGCACACTGTAACCCCTTCCCCGCACATGAAACCCCTTCCCCACTCACTGAAACCCCTTCCACACACACTCAAACCCCTTCACCGCACACTGAAAACTCTTCCCCGCACACTGAAACCCATCCCAACACGCTGAACCCCCTTCCCCACAAGATGAAACCCCTTCCACACACACTGAAACCTCTTCCACATGCACTGAAACCCCTTCCGCACACACTGATAACCATCCCCACACACTGAATACATTCCCCACACAATGAAACACATCCCCAAACACTGAAACCTCTTCCCCACACACTGAAACCTCTTCCCCACACGCTGAATCCACTTCCCCACACGCTGAAACCCCTTCCACACACACTGAAACCCATTCCCCACAGACTGAAACACATCCCCACTGACTGAAACCCCTTCCCCACACACTGAAACCCATCCCCACACACTGAAACCACTTCCCCACACACTGAAACCCCTTCCCCACACACAGAAATCCCCACATACTGAAACCTCTTCGCCACACACTGAAACCATTTCCCCACACGCTGAAACTCCTTCTCCACGCACTGAAACCTCTTCCACACACACTAACACATCTTCCCCACACACTCAAACCTCTTCCCCACAAGCGGAAACAACTTCCACACCCACTGAAACCCATCCCCACACACTGAAACCACTTCCCCACACACTGAAACCTCTTCCACGCTCACTGAAACCCCTTCCCCACACACTGAAACCTCTTCCACACACAGTGAAACCCCTTCCCCACACACTGAAACCTTTCCCTACACACTGAAACCCATCCCCACACACTGAAACCTCTACCCCACACACTGAAACCTCTTCCCCAGACACTGAAAACCTTCCCCACACACTGAAACCCATTCCCACACACTGAAAACTCTTCCCCAAACACTGAAACCCCTTCCCGACACAATGAAACCCATCCCCACACACTGAAACCTCTTCCCCACACACTGTAACCTCTTGCACACACACTGAAACCCCTTCCCCACACACTGAAACCCCTTCCCCACACACTGAAACCTCTTCCACGCTCACTGAAACCCCTTCCCCACACACTGAAACCTCTTCCACACACAGTGAAACCCCTTCCCCACACACTGAAACCTTTCCCTACACATTGAAACCCATCCCCACACACTGAAACCTCTACCCCACACACTGAAACCACTTCCCCACAGACTGAAGCCCCTTCCCCACACTCTGAAACCTCTTCCCCACACACTGAAACCTCTTCCCCAAACACTGAAACCCCTTCCCGACACAATGAAACCCATCCCCACACACTGAAACCTCTTCCCCACACACTGTAACCTCTTGCACACACACTGAAACCCCTTCCCCACACACTGAAACCCCTTCCCCACACACTGAAACCTCTCCCCACACACTAAAACCTTTCCCCACACACTGAAACCCTTCGCCACACACCAAAACCCATACCCACACTCTGAAACCTCTTCAACACACACTGAAACCCTTCCCCACACACTGAAACCTCTTCCCGATACACTGAAACCCCTTCCCGACACAATGAAACCCATCCCCACACACTGAAACCTCTTCCCCACACACTGTAACCTCTTCCGCACACACTGAAACCCCTTCCCCACACACTGAAATCCCTTCCCCACACACTGAAACCTCTTGCCCACACACTGAATCCAGTTCCCCACACACTGAAACTCCTTCCACACACACTGAAAACTCTTCCACACACACTGAAACCCCTTCCCCACACACTGAAACCCCTTCCACACACACTGAAACGCCTTCCCCGCACAATGAACCCCCTTTCCCAAGCACTGACCCCTCTTCCCCACACACTGAAACCCCTTCCCCACACACTGAAAACCATCCCCGCAGACTGAAAGACATCCCCACAGACTGAAACACCTTCCCCACACACTGAAACCCATCCCCACAAACTGAAACTTCTTCCACACACACTGAAAACGTTCCCTACAGACTGAAACCCTTCTCCACACTCTGAAACCTCTTCCCCACACACTGAAACCTCTTCCCCACACACTGAAACCACTTCCCCACACACTGAAACCACTTCAACACACACTGAAAACTCTTCCCCACACACTGAAACCACTTCCCCACAGACTGAAACCCCTTACCCACACACTGAAACCTCTTCCCCACACACTGAAAGCTCTTCCCCACAGACTGAAACCCTTCCCCACGCACTGAAACCTCTTCCACACACACTGAAACCACTTCCTCACATACTGAAACCTCTTCGCCACACACTGATACCATTTCCCCACACACTGAAACTCCTTCTCCACGCACTGAAACCTCTTCCACACACACTGAAACATCTTCCCCACACACTCAAACCTCTTCTTCACAAGCTGAAACAACTTCCACACCCACTGAAACCCATCCCCACACACTGAAACCACTTCCCCACACACTGAAACCTCTTCCACGCTCACTGAAACCCCTTCCCCACACACTGAAACCTCTTCCACACACAGTGAAACCCCTTCCCCACACACTGAAACCTTTCCCTACACTCTGAAACCCATCCCCACACACTGAAACCTCTATCCCACACACTGAAACCTCTTCCCCAGACAATGAAAACCTTCCCCACACACTGAAACCCATTCCCACACACTGGAAACTCTTCCCCACACACTGAAACCTCTCCCCACACACTAAAACCTTTCCCCACACACTGAAACCCTTCGCCACACACCAAAACCCATACCCACAATCTGAAACCTCTTCCCCACACACTGAAACCCTTCCCAACACACTGCAATCCATCCCCACACACTGAAACCTCTTCCCCACACACTGAAACCCTTCCCCACACGCTGAAACCCATCCCCAAACACTGAAACCCATCCCCACACACTGAAACCTCTTCCCGATACACTGAAACCCCTTCCCGACACAATGAAACCCATCCCCACACACTGAAACCTCTTCCCCACACACTGTAACCTCTTCCGCACACACAGAAACCCCTTCCCCACACACTGAAACCCCTTCCCCACACACTGAAACCTCTTCCCCACACACTGAAACCACTTCTCCACAGTCTGAAACCCCTTCCGCACACACTGAAACCCCTTCCCCACACACTGAAACCGCTTCCCCACAGACTGAAACCCCTTCCCCACTCAGTGAAACCTCTTCCCCACACACTGAAACCTCTTCCCCACACACGGAAACACCTTCACCACACACTGAAACCCCTTCCGCACACACTGAAACCCATCCCCACACACTGAAACCTCTTGGCCAAACACTGAAACCCCTTCCCCACACACTGAAACCCATTCCCTAAACACTGAAACGCCTTCCCCACACGCTGAAACCCTTCCCCACACACTGAAACCTCATCCCCACACACTGAAACCCATTCCCTAAACACTGAAACGCCTTCCCCACACACTGAAACCCATCCCCACACAATGAAACCCCTTCCCCACACACTGAAACCCATCCCCACACACTGAAACACTTCCCCACACACTGAAACCTCTTCTCCACGCACTGAAACCTCTTCCACACACACTGAAACATCTTCCCCACACACTCAAACCAATTCCCCACGCACTGAAACAACTTCCACACCCACTGATACCCATCCACACATACTCAAACCCCTTCCACACACACTGAAACCTCTTCCACACTCACTGAAACCCCTTCCCCACAAACTGAAACCTCTTACACACACAGTGAAACCTCTTCCCCACACACTGAAACCTTTCCCGACACACTGAAACCCATCCCCACACACTGAAACCTCCACCCCACACACTGAAACCTCTTCCCCAGACACTGAAACAGATCCCCACACACTGAAACCTCTTCCCCACACACTAAAACCTTTCCCCACACACTGAAACCCTTCGCCACACGCTGAAACCCATACCCACACTCTGAAACCTCTTCCCCACAGACTGAAACCTCTTCCCCACACACTGAAACCACTTCCCCACAGACTGAAACCCCTTACCCACACACTGCAACTTCTTCCCCACACACTGAAAGCTCTTCCCCACAGTCTGAAACCCTTCCCCACACACTGAAACCTCTTCCTCACACACTGAAACCCCTTCCCCACGCACTGAAAACTCTTCCACACACACTGAAACCACTTCCCACATACTGAAACATCTTCGCCACACACTGAACCCTCTTCCCCACACACTGAAGCTCGTTCTCCACGCACTGAAACCTCTTCCACACACACTGAAACATCTTCCCCACACACTCAAACCTCTTCCCCACAAGCTGAAACAACTTCCACACCCACTGAATCCCATCCCCACACACTGAAACCCCTGCCACGCAGAATTAAACCTCTTCCACACTCAATGAAACCCCTTCCCCACACACTGAAACCTCTTCCACACACAGTGAAACCCCTTCCCCACACACTGAAACCTTTCCCTACACACTGAAACCCATCCCCACACACTGAAACCTCTTCCCCACACACTGAAACCTCTTCCCCAGACACTGAAAAGCTTCCCCACACACTGAAACCCATTCCCACACACTGAAAACTCTTACCCACACACTGAAACCTCTTCCCCACACACTAAAAACTTTCCCCACACACTGAAACCCTTCGCCACACACTGAAACCCATACCCACACTCTGCAACCTCTTCCCCACACACTGAAACCCTTCCCCACACACTGAAATCCATCCCCACACTCTGAAACCTCTTCCCCACACACTGAAACCTCTTCCCCACACACTGAAACCACTTCCCCACACACTGAAACCACTTCAACACACACTGAAAACTCTTCCCCACACACTGAAACCACTTCCCCACAGACTGAAACCCCTTACCCACACACTGAAACCTCTTCCCCACACACTGAAAGCTCTTCCCCACAGACTGAAATCCTTCCCCACGCACTGAAACCTCTTCCACATACACTGAAACCACTTCCCCACATACTGAAACCTCTTCACCACACACTCTGATCTTTTCCCCACACACTGAAACTCCTTCTCCACGCACTGAAACCTCTTCCACACACACTGAAACATCTTCCCCACACTCTCAAACCTCTTCCCCACAAGCTGAAACAACTTCCACACCCACTGAAACACATCCCCACACACTGAAACCACTTCCCCACACACTGAAACCTTTCCCTACACACTGAAACCCATCCCCACACACTGAAACCTCTACCCCACACACTGAAACCTCTTCCCCAGACACTGAAATCTCTTCCCCACACACTGAAACCTCTCCCCACACACTAAAACCTTTCCCCACACACTGAAACCCTTCGCCACACACCAAAACCCATACCCACACTCTGAAACCTCTTCCCCACACACTGAAACCCTTCCCCACACACTGAAATCCATCCCCACACACTGAAACCTCTTCCCCACACACTGAAACCCCTTCCCGACACAATGAAACCTATCCCCACAGACTGAAACCTCTTCCCCACACACTGTAACCTCTTCCGCACACACTAAAACACCTTCCCCACACACTGAAACCCCTTCCCCACACACTGAAACCTCTTCCCCACACACTGAAACCACTTCTCCACAGTCTGAAAACCCTTCCACACACACTGAAACCCCTTCCCCAGACACAGAAACCGCTTCCCCACAGACTGAAACCCCTTCCCCACACAGTGAAACCTCTTCCCCACACACTGAAACCTCTTCCCCACACACGGAAACACCTTCCCCACACACTGAAACCCCTTCGCACACACTGAAACACATCCCCACACACTGAAACCTCTTGGCCAAACACTGAAACCCCTTCCCCACACACTGAAACCCATTCCCTAAACACTGAAACGCCTTCCCCACACACTGAAACCCTTCCCCACACACTGAAACCTCATCCCCACACACTGAAACCCTTTCCCTAAACACTGAAACGCCTTCCCCACACACTGAAACCCATCCCCACACAATGAAACCCCTTCCCCACACACTGAAACCCATCCCCACACACTGAAACACTTCCCCACACACTGAAACCTCTTCCCCACACACTGAAACCTCTTCTGCACAGACTGAAGCCCTTCCCCACACACTGAAACCACTTCCAAACACACTGAAACCGCTTCCCCACGCACTGAAACCTCTTCCACACACACTGAAACCTCTTCCCCAAACACTGAAACCTCTTCCCCACACGCAGAAACCTCTTCCCCACATACTGAAACTCCTTCCCCGCACTCTGAAACCTCTTTCCGACACACTGCATCCCCTTCACCACACGCTAAAACACCTTCCCCACACACTGAAACCTCTTCCCCACACACTGAAAAGACTTCCCCACAGACTGATACCCCTTCCCCACACTCGGAAACCTCTTCCCCACACAATGAAACCTCTTCCCCACACACTGAAACCCCATCCCCACAGACAGAAACCCCTTCCCCACTCTCTGAAACCTCTTCCCCACACACTGAAACCTCTTCCCCACACACTGAAACCACTTTCCCACACACTGAAACCCCTTCAAAACACACTGAAACCTCTTCCCCACACACTGAAACCACTTCCCCACACACTGAAAACCCTTCCCCAAACACTGAAACCTCTTCCCCACACACTGAAACCCCTTCCCCACAGACTGAAACCCCTTAACCATACACTGAAACCCATCGCCACACACTGAAATCTCTTCCCCACACACTGAAACCCCTTCGCACACACTGAAACACATCCCCACACACTGAAACCTCTTGGCCAAACACTGAAACCCCTTCCCCACACACTGAAACCCATTCCCTAAACACTGAAACGCCTTCCCCACACACTGAAACCCTTCCCCACACACTGAAACCTCATCCCCACACACTGAAACCCTTTCCCTAAACACTGAAACGCCTTCCCCACACACTGAAACCCATCCCCACACAATGAAACCCCTTCCCCACACACTGAAACCCATCCCCACACACTGAAACACTTCCCCACACACTGAAACCTCTTCCCCACACACTGAAACCTCTTCTGCACAGACTGAAGCCCTTCCCCACACACTGAAACCACTTCCAAACACACTGAAACCGCTTCCCCACGCACTGAAACCTCTTCCACACACACTGAAACCTCTTCCCCAAACACTGAAACCTCTTCCCCACACGCAGAAACCTCTTCCCCACATACTGAAACTCCTTCCCCGCACTCTGAAACCTCTTTCCGACACACTGCATCCCCTTCACCACACGCTAAAACACCTTCCCCACACACTGAAACCTCTTCCCCACACACTGAAAAGACTTCCCCACAGACTGATACCCCTTCCCCACACTCGGAAACCTCTTCCCCACACAATGAAACCTCTTCCCCACACACTGAAACCCCATCCCCACAGACAGAAACCCCTTCCCCACTCTCTGAAACCTCTTCCCCACACACTGAAACCTCTTCCCCACACACTGAAACCACTTTCCCACACACTGAAACCCCTTCAAAACACACTGAAACCTCTTCCCCACACACTGAAACCACTTCCCCACACACTGAAAACCCTTCCCCAAACACTGAAACCTCTTCCCCACACACTGAAACCCCTTCCCCACAGACTGAAACCCCTTAACCATACACTGAAACCCATCGCCACTCACTGAAATCTCTTCCCCACACACTGAAACGCCTTCGCCACACTCTGAAACCCCTTCCCGACACAATGAAACCTATCCCCACAGACTGAAACCTCTTCCCCACACACTGTAACCTCTTCCGCACACACTAAAACACCTTCCCCACACACTGAATCCCCTTCCCCACACACTGAAACCTCTTCCCCAAACACTGAAACCACTTCTCCACAGTCTGAAAACCCTTCCACACACACTGAAACCCCTTCCCCAGACACAGAAACCGCTTCCCCACAGACTGAAACCCCTTCCCCACACAGTGAAACCTCTTCCCCACACACTGAAACCTCTTCCCCACACACGGAAACACCTTCCCCACACACTGAAACCCCTTCGCACACACTGAAACACATCCCCACACACTGAAACCTCTTGGCCAAACACTGAAACCCCTTCCCCACACACTGAAACCCATTCCCTAAACACTGAAACGCCTTCCCCACACACTGAAACCCTTCCCCACACACTGAAACCTCATCCCCACACACTGAAACCCTTTCCCTAAACACTGAAACGCCTTCCCCACACACTGAAACCCATCCCCACACAATGAAACCCCTTCCCCACACACTGAAACCCATCCCCACACACTGAAACACTTCCCCACACACTGAAACCTCTTCCCCACACACTGAAACCTCTTCTGCACAGACTGAAGCCCTTCCCCACACACTGAAACCACTTCCAAACACACTGAAACCGCTTCCCCACGCACTGAAACCTCTTCCACACACACTGAAACCTCTTCCCCAAACACTGAAACCTCTTCCCCACACGCAGAAACCTCTTCCCCACATACTGAAACTCCTTCCCCGCACTCTGAAACCTCTTTCCGACACACTGCATCCCCTTCACCACACGCTAAAACACCTTCCCCACACACTGAAACCTCTTCCCCACACACTGAAAAGACTTCCCCACAGACTGATACCCCTTCCCCACACTCGGAAACCTCTTCCCCACACAATGAAACCTCTTCCCCACACACTGAAACCCCATCCCCACAGACAGAAACCCCTTCCCCACTCTCTGAAACCTCTTCCCCACACACTGAAACCTCTTCCCCACACACTGAAACCACTTTCCCACACACTGAAACCCCTTCAAAACACACTGAAACCTCTTCCCCACACACTGAAACCACTTCCCCACACACTGAAAACCCTTCCCCAAACACTGAAACCTCTTCCCCACACACTGAAACCCCTTCCCCACAGACTGAAACCCCTTAACCATACACTGAAACCCATCGCCACACACTGAAATCTCTTCCCCACACACTGAAACCCCTTCGCACACACTGAAACACATCCCCACACACTGAAACCTCTTGGCCAAACACTGAAACCCCTTCCCCACACACTGAAACCCATTCCCTAAACACTGAAACGCCTTCCCCACACACTGAAACCCTTCCCCACACACTGAAACCTCATCCCCACACACTGAAACCCTTTCCCTAAACACTGAAACGCCTTCCCCACACACTGAAACCCATCCCCACACAATGAAACCCCTTCCCCACACACTGAAACCCATCCCCACACACTGAAACACTTCCCCACACACTGAAACCTCTTCCCCACACACTGAAACCTCTTCTGCACAGACTGAAGCCCTTCCCCACACACTGAAACCACTTCCAAACACACTGAAACCGCATCCCCACGCACTGAAACCTCTTCCACACACACTGAAACCTCTTCCCCAAACACTGAAACCTCTTCCCCACACGCAGAAACCTCTTCCCCACATACTGAAACTCCTTCCCCGCACTCTGAAACCTCTTTCCGACACACTGCATCCCCTTCAACCCACGCTAAAACACCTTCCCCACACACTGAAACCTCTTCCCCACACACTGAAAAGACTTCCCCACAGACTGATACCCCTTCCCCACACTCGGAAACCTCTTCCCCACACAATGAAACCTCTTCCCCACACACTGAAACCCCATCCCCACAGACAGAAACCCCTTCCCCACTCTCTGAAACCTCTTCCCCACACACTGAAACCTCTTCCCCACACACTGAAACCACTTTCCCACACACTGAAACCCCTTCAAAACACACTGAAACCTCTTCCCCACACACTGAAACCACTTCCCCACACACTGAAAACCCTTCCCCAAACACTGAAACCTCTTCCCCACACACTGAAACCCCTTCCCCACAGACTGAAACCCCTTAACCATACACTGAAACCCATCGCCACACACTGAAATCTCTTCCCCACACACTGAAACGCCTTCGCCACACTCTGAAACCCCTTCCCCACACACTGAAACCCATCCCCACACACTGAAACCTCTTCCCCACACACTGAAAAGACTCCCCCACAGACTGAAACCCCTTCCCCACACTCGGAAACCTCTTCCCCACACACTGAAACCCCATCCCCACAGACTGAAACCCCTTCCCCACTCTCTGAAACCTCTTCCCCACACACTGAAACCTCTTCCCCACACACTGAAACCACTTTCCCACACACTGAAACCTCTTCCCCATACACTGAAACCTCTTCCCCACACACTGAAACCACTTTCCCACACACTTAAACCCCTTCAAAACACACTGAAACCTCTTCCCCACACACTGAAACCCCTTCCCCACAGACTGAAACCCCTTAACCATACACTGAAACCCATCGCCACACACTGAAATCTCTTCCCCACACACTGAAACGCATTCGCCACACTCAGAAACCCCTTCCACACAAACTGAAAACTCTTGCACACACACTGAAACCCCTTCCCCAAACACTGAAACCACTTCCCCACACACTGAAACTCCTTCAACACACACTGAAACCTCTTCCCCATACAATGAAACCACTTCCCCACAGACTGAAGCCCCTTCCCCACACTCTGAAACCTCTTCCCCACACACTGAAACCTCTTCCCCAAACACTGAAACCACTTCCCCACAGACTGAAGCCCCTTCCCCACACTCTGAAACCTCTTCCCCACACACTGAAACCTCTTCCCCAAACACTGAAACCCCTTCCCGACACAATGAAACCCATCCCCACACACTGAAACCTCTTCCCCACACACTGTAACCTCTTGCACACACACTGAAACCCCTTCCCCACACACTGAAACCCCTTCCCCACACACTGAAACCTCTTCCCCACACACTGAAACCACTTCTCCACAGTCTGAAACCCCTTCCGTACACACTGAAACCCCTTCCCCACACACAGAAACCGCTTCCCCACAGACTGAAACCCCTTCCCCACACAGTGAAACCTCTTCCCCACACACTGAAACCTCTTCCCCACACACGGAAACCCCTTCCCCACACACTGAAACCCCTTCCGCACACACTGAAACACATCCCCACACACTGAAACCTCTTGGCCAAACACTGAAACCCCTTCCCCACACACTGAAACCCATTCCCTAAACACTGAAACGCCTTCCCCACACACTGAAACCCTTCCCCACACACTGAAACCTCATCCCCACACACTGAAACCCATTCCCTAAACACTGAAACGCCTTCCCCACACACTGAAACCCATCCCCACACAATGAAACCCCTTCCCCACACACTGAAACCCATCCCCACACACTGAGACACTTCCCCACACACTGAAACCTCTTCCCCACACACTGAAACCTCTTCTGCACAGACTGAAGCCCTTCCCCACACACTGAAACCACTTCCTAACACACTGAAACCGCTTCCCCACGCACTGAAACCTCTTCCACACACACTGAAACCTCTTCCCCAAACACTGAAACCTCTTCCCCACACACAGAAACCTCTTCCCCACACACTGAAACTCCTTCCCCGCACTCTGAAACCTCTTTCCGACACACTGCATCCCCTTCACCACACGCTAAAACCCCTTCCCCACACACTGAAACCTCTTCTCCACACACTGAAACGACTTCCCCACACTCGGAAACCTCTTCCCCACACAATGAAACCCCTTCCCCACACACTGAAACCCCATCCCCACAGACTGAAACCCCTTCCCCACTCTCTGAAACCTCTTCCCCACACACTGAAACCACTTCCCCACACACTGAAAACCCTTCCCCAAACACTGAAACCTCTTCCCCACACACTGAAACCCCTTCCCCACAGACTGAAACCCCTTAACCATACACTGAAACCCATCGCCACACACTGAAATCTCTTCCCCACACACTGAAACCCCTTCGCACACACTGAAACACATCCCCACACACTGAAACCTCTTGGCCAAACACTGAAACCCCTTCCCCACACACTGAAACCCATTCCCTAAACACTGAAACGCCTTCCCCACACACTGAAACCCTTCCCCACACACTGAAACCTCATCCCCACACACTGAAACCCTTTCCCTAAACACTGAAACGCCTTCCCCACACACTGAAACCCATCCCCACACAATGAAACCCCTTCCCCACACACTGAAACCCATCCCCACACACTGAAACACTTCCCCACACACTGAAACCTCTTCCCCACACACTGAAACCTCTTCTGCACAGACTGAAGCCCTTCCCCACACACTGAAACCACTTCCAAACACACTGAAACCGCTTCCCCACGCACTGAAACCTCTTCCACACACACTGAAACCTCTTCCCCAAACACTGAAACCTCTTCCCCACACGCAGAAACCTCTTCCCCACATACTGAAACTCCTTCCCCGCACTCTGAAACCTCTTTCCGACACACTGCATCCCCTTCAACCCACGCTAAAACACCTTCCCCACACACTGAAACCTCTTCCCCACACACTGAAAAGACTTCCCCACAGACTGATACCCCTTCCCCACACTCGGAAACCTCTTCCCCACACAATGAAACCTCTTCCCCACACACTGAAACCCCATCCCCACAGACAGAAACCCCTTCCCCACTCTCTGAAACCTCTTCCCCACACACTGAAACCTCTTCCCCACACACTGAAACCACTTTCCCACACACTGAAACCCCTTCAAAACACACTGAAACCTCTTCCCCACACACTGAAACCACTTCCCCACACACTGAAAACCCTTCCCCAAACACTGAAACCTCTTCCCCACACACTGAAACCCCATCCCCACAGACTGAAACCCCTTAACCATACACTGAAACCCATCGCCACACACTGAAATCTCTTCCCCACACACTGAAACGCCTTCGCCACACTCTGAAACCCCTTCCCCACACACTGAAACCCATCCCCACACACTGAAACCTCTTCCCCACACACTGAAAAGACTCCCCCACAGACTGAAACCCCTTCCCCACACTCGGAAACCTCTTCCCCACACACTGAAACCCCATCCCCACAGACTGAAACCCCTTCCCCACTCTCTGAAACCTCTTCCCCACACACTGAAACCTCTTCCCCACACACTGAAACCACTTTCCCACACACTGAAACCTCTTCCCCATACACTGAAACCTCTTCCCCACACACTGAAACCACTTTCCCACACACTTAAACCCCTTCAAAACACACTGAAACCTCTTCCCCACACACTGAAACCCCTTCCCCACAGACTGAAACCCCTTAACCATACACTGAAACCCATCGCCACACACTGAAATCTCTTCCCCACACACTGAAACGCATTCGCCACACTCAGAAACCCCTTCCACACAAACTGAAAACTCTTGCACACACACTGAAACCCCTTCCCCAAACACTGAAACCACTTCCCCACACACTGAAACTCCTTCAACACACACTGAAACCTCTTCCCCATACAATGAAACCACTTCCCCACAGACTGAAGCCCCTTCCCCACACTCTGAAACCTCTTCCCCACACACTGAAACCTCTTCCCCAAACACTGAAACCACTTCCCCACAGACTGAAGCCCCTTCCCCACACTCTGAAACCTCTTCCCCACACACTGAAACCTCTTCCCCAAACACTGAAACCCCTTCCCGACACAATGAAACCCATCCCCACACACTGAAACCTCTTCCCCACACACTGTAACCTCTTGCACACACACTGAAACCCCTTCCCCACACACTGAAACCCCTTCCCCACACACTGAAACCTCTTCCCCACACACTGAAACCACTTCTCCACAGTCTGAAACCCCTTCCGTACACACTGAAACCCCTTCCCCACACACAGAAACCGCTTCCCCACAGACTGAAACCCCTTCCCCACACAGTGAAACCTCTTCCCCACACACTGAAACCTCTTCCCCACACACGGAAACCCCTTCCCCACACACTGAAACCCCTTCCGCACACACTGAAACACATCCCCACACACTGAAACCTCTTGGCCAAACACTGAAACCCCTTCCCCACACACTGAAACCCATTCCCTAAACACTGAAACGCCTTCCCCACACACTGAAACCCTTCCCCACACACTGAAACCTCATCCCCACACACTGAAACCCATTCCCTAAACACTGAAACGCCTTCCCCACACACTGAAACCCATCCCCACTCAATGAAACCCCTTCCCCACACACTGAAACCCATCCCCACACACTGAGACACTTCCCCACACACTGAAACCTCTTCCCCACACACTGAAACCTCTTCTGCACAGACTGAAGCCCTTCCCCACACACTGAAACCACTTCCTAACACACTGAAACCGCTTCCCCACGCACTGAAACCTCTTCCACACACACTGAAACCTCTTCCCCAAACACTGAAACCTCTTCCCCACACACAGAAACCTCTTCCCCACACACTGAAACTCCTTCCCCGCACTCTGAAACCTCTTTCCGACACACTGCATCCCCTTCACCACACGCTAAAACCCCTTCCCCACACACTGAAACCTCTTCTCCACACACTGAAACGACTTCCCCACACTCGGAAACCTCTTCCCCACACAATGAAACCTCTTCCCCACACACTGAAACCCCATCCCCACAGACTGAAACCCCTTCCCCACTCTCTGAAACCTCTTCCCCACACACTGAAACCTCTTCCCCACACACTGAAACCCCTTCAAAACACACTGAAACCTCTTCCCCACACACTGAAACCACTTCCCCACACACTGAAAACCCTTCCCCACAGACTGAAACCCCTTAACCATACACTGAAACCCATCGCCACACACTGCAATCTCTTCCCCACACACTGAAACGCCTTCGCCACACTCTGAAACCACTTCCCCACACACTGAAACCCATCCCCACACACTGAAACCTCTTCCCCAGACACTGAAACCCCTTCCCCACACACTGAAACCAATCCCCACACACTGAAACCCATCCCCACGCAATGAATCCTCTTCCACAAACACTGAAACTTCTTCCACACCCACTGAAACCCATCCCCACACACTGAAACCCCTTCCACACAAACTGAAAAGTCTTCCACACACACTGAAACCCCTTCCCCACACACTGAAACCACTTCCCCACACACTGAAACTCCTTCAACACACACTGAAACCTCTTCCCCATACAATGAAACCACTTCCCCACAGACTGAAGCCCCTTCCCCACACTCTGAAACATCTTCCCCACACACTGAAACCCCTTCCGCACACACTGAAACACATCCCCACACACTGAAACCTCTTGGCCAAACACTGAAACCCCTTCCCCACACACTGAAACCCATTCCCTAAACACTGAAACGCCTTCCCCACACACTGAAACCCTTCCCCACACACTGAAACCTCATCCCCACACACTGAAACCCATTCCCTAAACACTGAAACGCCTTCCCCACACACTGAAACCCATCCCCACACAATGAAACCCCTTCCCCACACACTGAAACCCATCCCCACACACTGAGACACTTCCCCACACACTGAAACCTCTTCCCCACACACTGAAACCTCTTCTGCACAGACTGAAGCCCTTCCCCACACACTGAAACCACTTCCTAACACACTGAAACCGCTTCCCCACGCACTGAAACCTCTTCCACACACATTGAAACCTCTTCCCCAAACACTGAAACCTCTTCCCCACACACAGAAACCTCTTCCCCACACACTGAAACTCCTTCCCCGCACTCTGAAACCTCTTTCCGACACACTGCATCCCCTTCACCACACGCTAAAACCCCTTCCCCACACACTGAAACCTCTTCCCCACACACTGAAACGACTTCCCCACAGACTGAAACCCCTTCCCCACACTCGGAAACCTCTTCCCCACACAATGAAACCTCTTCCCCACACACTGAAACCCCATCCCCACAGACTGAAACCCCTTCCCCACTCTCTGAAACCTCTTCCCCACACACTGAAACCTCTTCCCCACACACTGAAACCCCTTCAAAACACACTGAAACCTCTTCCCCACACACTGAAACCACTTCCCCACACACTGAAAACCCTTCCCCACAGACTGAAACCCCTTAACCATACACTGAAACCCATCGCCACACACTGCAATCTCTTCCCCACACACTGAAACGCCTTCGCCACACTCTGAAACCCCTTCCCCACACACTGAAACCCATCCCCACACACTGAAACCTCTTCCCCAGACACTGAAACCCCTTCCCCACACACTGAAACCAATCCCCACACACTGAAACCCATCCCCACGCAATGAATCCTCTTCCACAAACACTGAAACTTCTTCCACACCCACTGAAACCCATCCCCACACACTGAAACCCCTTCCACACAAACTGAAAAGTCTTCCACACACACTGAAACCCCTTCCCCACACACTGAAACCACTTCCCCACACACTGAAACTCCTTCAACACACACTGAAACCTCTTCCCCATACAATGAAACCACTTCCCCACAGACTGAAGCCCCTTCCCCACACTCTGAAACCTCTTCCCCACACACTGAAACCTCTTCCCCAAACACTGAAACCACTTCCCTACACACTGAAACCCCTTCAACACACACTGAAACGTCTTCCCTACACACTGAAACCACTTCCCCACAGACTGAAACCCCTTACCCACACACTGAAACCTCTTCCCCACACACTGAAAGCTCTTCCCCACAGACTGAAACCCTTCCCCACACACTGAAACCTCTTCCACACGCACTGAAACCACTTCCCCACATACTGAAACCTCTTCGCACACACTGAAAACTCTTCCACACACACTGAAACTCCTTCTCCACGCACTGAAACCTCTTCCACACACACTGAAACATCTTCCCCACACACTCAAACCTCTTCCCCACGCACTGAAACAACTTCCACACCCACTGAAATCCATCCCCACATACTCAAGCCCCTTCCACACACACTGAAACCTCTTCCACACTCACTGAAACCCCTTCCCCACACACCGAAACCTCTTACACACACAGTGAAACCTCTTCCCCACACACTGAAACCTTTCCCGACACACTGAAACCCATCCCCACACACTGAATCCTCTACCCCACACACTGAAACCTCTTCCCCAGACACTGAAACTCTTCCCCACACACTGAAACCTCTTCCCCACACACTAAAACCTTTCCCCACACACTGAAACCCTTCGCCACACACTGAAACCCATACCCACACTCTGAAACCTCTTCCCCACACACTGAAACCTCTTCCCCACACACTGAAACCACTTCCCCACAGAATGAAACCCCTTACCCACACACTGAAACCTCTTCCCCACACACTGAAAGCTCTTCCCCACAGTCTGAAACCCTTCCCCACACACTGAAACCTCTTCCTCACACACTGAAACCCCTTCCCCACGCACTGAAAGCTCTTCCAGAACACTGAAACCACTTCCCCACATACTGAAACCTCTTCGCCACACACTGAACCCTCTTCCCCACACACTGAAGCTCCTTCTCCACGCACTGAAACCTCTTCCACACACACTGAAACATCTTCCCCACACACTCAAACCTCTTCCCCACAAGCTGAAACAACTTCCATACCCACTGAATCCCATCCCCACACACCGAAACCCCTTCCACGCAGAATGAAACCTCTTCCACACTCACTGAACCCCTTCCCCACACACTGAAACCTCTTCCACACACAGTGAAACCCCTTCCCCACACACTGAAATCTTTCCCTACACACTGAAACCCATCCCCACACACTGAAACCTCTTCCCGATACACTGAAACCCCTTCCCCACACACTGAAACCCATCCCCACACACTGAAACCTCTTCCCCACACACTGTAACCTCTTCCGCACACACTGAAAGCCCTTCCCCACACACTGAAACCCCTTCCCCACACACTGAAACCTCTTCCCCACACACTGAAACCGCTTCCCCACAGACTGAAACCCCTTCTCCATACAGTGAAACCTCGTCCCCACACACTGAAACCTCGTCCGCACACACTGAAACCCATCCCCACACACTGAAACCTCTTGGCCAAACACTAAAACCCCTTCCCCACACACTGAAACCTCTTCCACACACACTGAAACTCCTTCCCCAGGCATTGAATCCTCTTCCACACACACTGAAACATCTTCCCCACACACTGAAACCCCTTCCCCACACACTGAAACCTTTCCCTACACACTGAAAACCATCCCCACACACTGAAACACTTTCCCACACACTGAAACCCATCCCCACACACTGAAACCTCTTCCCGATACACTGAAACCCATTCCCCACACACTGAAACCCATCCCCACACAATGAAACCTCTTCCCCACACACTGTAACCTCTTCCCCACACACTGAAACCTCTTCCCCACACACTGAAACCGCTTCCCCACAGACTGAAACCCCTTCTCCATGCAGTGAAACCTCGTCCCCACACACTGAAACCTTGTCCGCACACACTGAAACCCATCCCCACACACTGAAACCTCTTGGCCAAACACTGAAACCCCTTCCCCACACACTGAAACCTCTTCCCCACACACTGAAACCTCTTCTGCACAGACTGAAGCCCTTCCCCACACACTGAAACCACTTCCAAACACACTGAAACCGCTTCCCCACGCACTGAAACCTCTTCCACACACACTGAAACCTCTTCCCCAAACACTGAAACCTCTTCCCCACACACAGAAACCTCTTCCCCACACACTGAAACTCCTTCCCCGCACTCTGAAACCTCTTTCCGACACACTGCATCCCCTTCACCACACGCTAAAACCCCTTCCCCACACACTGAAACCTCTTCCCCACACACTGAAACGACTTCCCCACAGACTGAAACCCCTTCCCCACACTCGGAAACCTCTTCCCCACACAATGAAACCTCTTCCCCACACACTGAAACCCCATCCCCACAGACTGAAACCCCTTCCCCACTCTCTGAAACCTCTTCCCCACACACTGAAACCTCTTCCCCACACACTGAAACCCCTTCAAAACACACTGAAACCTCTTCCCCACACACTGAAACCACTTCCCCACACACTGAAAACCCTTCCCCACAGACTGAAACCCCTTAACCATACACTGAAACCCATCGCCACACACTGCAATCTCTTCCCCACACACTGAAACGCCTTCGCCACACTCTGAAACCCCTTCCCCACACACTGAAACCCATCCCCACACACTGAAACCTCTTCCCCAGACACTGAAACCCCTTCCCCACACACTGAAACCAATCCCCACACACTGAAACCCATCCCCACGCAATGAATCCTCTTCCACAAACACTGAAACTTCTTCCACACCCACTGAAACCCATCCCCACACACTGAAACCCCTTCCACACAAACTGAAAAGTCTTCCACACACACTGAAACCCCTTCCCCACACACTGAAACCACTTCCCCACACACTGAAACTCCTTCAACACACACTGAAACCTCTTCCCCATACAATGAAACCACTTCCCCACAGACTGAAGCCCCTTCCCCACACTCTGAAACCTCTTCCCCACACACTGAAACCTCTTCCCCAAACACTGAAACCACTTCCCTACACACTGAAACCCCTTCAACACACACTGAAACCTCTTCCCTACACACTGAAACCACTTCCCCACAGACTGAAACCCCTTACCCACACACTGAAGCCTCTTCCCCACACACTGAAAGCTCTTCCCCACAGACTGAAACCCTTCCCCACACACTGAAACCTCTTCCACACGCACTGAAACCACTTCCCCACATACTGAAACCTCTTCGCCACACACTGAAAACTCTTCCACACACACTGAAACTCCTTCTCCACGCACTGAAACCTCTTCCACACACACTGAAACATCTTCCCCACACACTCAAACCTCTTCCCCACGCACTGAAACAACTTCCACACCCACTGAAACCCATCCCCACATACTCAAGCCCCTTCCACACACACTGAAACCTCTTCCACACTCACTGAAACCCCTTCCCCACACACCGAAACCTCTTACACACACAGTGAAACCTCTTCCCCACACACTGAAACCTTTCCCGACACACTGAAACCCATCCCCACACACTGAAACCTCTACCCCACACACTGAAACCTCTTCCCCAGACACTGAAACTCTTCCCCACACACTGAAACCTCTTCCCCACACACTAAAACCTTTCCCCACACACTGAAACCCTTCGCCACACACTGAAACCCATACCCACACTCTGAAACCTCTTCCCCACACACTGAAACCTCTTCCCCACACACTGAAACCACTTCCCCACAGAATGAAACCCCTTACCCACACACTGAAACCTCTTCCCCACACACTGAAAGCTCTTCCCCACAGTCTGAAACCCTTCCCCACACACTGAAACCTCTTCCTCACACACTGAAACCCCTTCCCCACGCACTGAAAGCTCTTCCAGAACACTGAAACCACTTCCCCACATACTGAAACCTCTTCGCCACACACTGAACCCTCTTCCCCACACACTGAAGCTCCTTCTCCACGCACTGAAACCTCTTCCACACACACTGAAACATCTTCCCCACACACTCAAACCTCTTCCCCACAAGCTGAAACAACTTCCATACCCACTGAATCCCATCCCCACACACCGAAACCCCTTCCACGCAGAATGAAACCTCTTCCACACTCACTGAACCCCTTCCCCACACACTGAAACCTCTTCCACACACAGTGAAACCCCTTCCCCACACACTGAAATCTTTCCCTACACACTGAAACCCATCCCCACACACTGAAACCTCTTCCCGATACACTGAAACCCCTTCCCCACACACTGAAACCCATCCCCACACACTGAAACCTCTTCCCCACACACTGTAACCTCTTCCGCACACACTGAAAGCCCTTCCCCACACACTGAAACCCCTTCCCCACACACTGAAACCTCTTCCCCACACACTGAAACCGCTTCCCCACAGACTGAAACCCCTTCTCCATACAGTGAAACCTCGTCCCCACACACTGAAACCTCGTCCGCACACACTGAAACCCATCCCCACACACTGAAACCTCTTGGCCAAACACTAAAACCCCTTCCCCACACACTGAAACCTCTTCCACACACACTGAAACTCCTTCCCCAGGCATTGAATCCTCTTCCACACACACTGAAACATCTTCCCCACACACTGAAACCCCTTCCCCACACACTGAAACCTTTCCCTACACACTGAAAACCATCCCCACACACTGAAACACTTTCCCACACACTGAAACCCATCCCCACACACTGAAACCTCTTCCCGATACACTGAAACCCATTCCCCACACACTGAAACCCATCCCCACACAATGAAACCTCTTCCCCACACACTGTAACCTCTTCCGCACACACTGAAAGCCCTTCCCCACACACTGAAACCCCTTCCCCACACACTGAAACCTCTTCCCCACACACTGAAACCGCTTCCCCACAGACTGAAACCCCTTCTCCATGCAGTGAAACCTCGTCCCCACACACTGAAACCTTGTCCGCACACACTGAAACCCATCCCCACACACTGAAACCTCTTGGCCAAACACTGAAACCCCTTCCCCACACACTGAAACCTCTTCCCCACACACTGAAACCTCTTCTGCACAGACTGAAGCCCTTCCCCACACACTGAAACCACTTCCAAACACACTGAAACCGCTTCCCCACACGCAGAAACCTCTTCCACACACACTGAAACCTCTTCCCCAAACACTGAAACCTCTTCCCCACACACAGAAACCTCTTCCCCACACACTGAAACTCCTTCCCCGCACTCTGAAACCTCTTTCCGACACACTGCATCCCCTTCACCACACGCTAAAACCCCTTCCCCACACACTGAAACCTCTTCCCCACACACTGAAACGACTTCCCCACAGACTGAAACCCCTTCCCCACACTCGGAAACCTCTTCCCCACACAATGAAACCTCTTCCCCACACACTGAAACCCCATCCCCACAGACTGAAACCCCTTCCCCACTCTCTGAAACCTCTTCCCCACACACTGAAACCTCTTCCCCACACACTGAAACCCCTTCAAAACACACTGAAACCTCTTCCCCACACACTGAAACCACTTCCCCACACACTGAAAACCCTTCCCCACAGACTGAAACCCCTTAACCATACACTGAAACCCATCGCCACACACTGCAATCTCTTCCCCACACACTGAAACGCCTTCGCCACACTCTAAAACCCCTTCCCCACACACTGAAACCCATCCCCACACACTGAAACCTCTTCCCCAGACACTGAAACCCCTTCCCCACACAGTGAAACCAATCCCCACACACTGAAACCCATCCCCACGCAATGAATCCTCTTCCACAAACACTGAAACTTCTTCCACACCCACTGAAACCCATCCCCACACACTGAAACCCCTTCCACACAAACTGAAAAGTCTTCCACACACACTGAAACCCCTTCCCCACACACTGAAACCACTTCCCCACAGACTGAAGCCCCTTCCCCACACTCTGAAACCTCTTCCCCACACACTGAAACCTCTTCCCCAAACACTGAAACCACTTCCCTACACACTGAAACCCCTTCAACACACACTGAAACCTCTTCCCTACACACTGAAACCACTTCCCCACAGACTGAAACCCCTTACCCACACACTGAAGCCTCTTCCCCACACACTGAAAGCTCTTCCCCACAGACTGAAACCCTTCCCCACACACTGAAACCTCTTCCACACGCACTGAAACCACTTCCCCACATACTGAAACCTCTTCGCCACACACTGAAAACTCTTCCACACACACTGAAACTCCTTCTCCACGCACTGAAACCTCTTCCACACACACTGAAACATCTTCCCCACACACTCAAACCTCTTCCCCACGCACTGAAACAACTTCCACACCCACTGAAACCCATCCCCACATTCTCAAGCCCCTTCCACACACACTGAAACCTCTTCCACACTCACTGAAACCCCTTCCCCACACACCGAAACCTCTTACACACACAGTGAAACCTCTTCCCCACACACTGAAACCTTTCCCGACACACTGAAACCCATCCCCACACACTGAAACCTCTACCCCACACACTGAAACCTCTTCCCCAGACACTGAAACTCTTCCCCACACACTGAAACCTCTTCCCCACACACTAAAACCTTTCCCCACACACTGAAACCCTTCGCCACACACTGAAACCCATACCCACACTCTGAAACCTCTTCCCCACACACTGAAACCTCTTCCCCACACACTGAAACCACTTCCCCACAGAATGAAACCCCTTACCCACACACTGAAACCTCTTCCCCACACACTGAAAGCTCTTCCCCACAGTCTGAAACCCTTCCCCACACACTGAAACCTCTTCCTCACACACTGAAACCCCTTCCCCACGCACTGAAAGCTCTTCCAGAACACTGAAACCACTTCCCCACATACTGAAACCTCTTCGCCACACACTGAACCCTCTTCCCCACACACTGAAGCTCCTTCTCCACGCACTGAAACCTCTTCCACACACACTGAAACATCTTCCCCACACACTCAAACCTCTTCCCCACAAGCTGAAACAACTTCCATATCCACTGAATCCCATCCCCACACACCGAAACCCCTTCCACGCAGAATGAAACCTCTTCCACACTCACTGAACCCCTTCCCCACACACTGAAACCTCTTCCACACACAGTGAAACCCCTTCCCCACACACTGAAATCTTTCCCTACACACTGAAACCCATCCCCACACACTGAAACCTCTTCCCGATACACTGAAACCCCTTCCCCACACACTGAAACCCATCCCCACACACTGAAACTCCTTCCCCAGGCATTGAATCCTCTTCCACTCACACTGAAACATCTTCCCCACACACTGAAACCCCTTCCCCACACACTGAAACCTTTCCCTACACACTGAAAACCATCCCCACACACTGAAACACTTCCCCACACACTGAAACCCATCCCCACACACTGAAACCTCTTCCCGATACACTGAAACCCATTCCCCACACACTGAAACCCATCCCCACACAATGAAACCTCTTCCCCACACACTGTAACCTCTTCCGCACACACTGAAAGCCCTTCCCCACACACTGAAACCCGTTCCCCACACACTGAAACCTCTTCCCCACACACTGAAACCGCTTCCCCACAGACTGAAACCCCTTCTCCATGCAGTGAAACCTCGTCCCCACACACTGAAACCTTGTCCGCACACACTGAAACCCATCCCCACACACTGAAATCTCTTGGCCAAACACTGAAACCCCTTCCCCACACACTGAGACCTCTTCCCCACACACTGAAACTCCTTCCCCAGGCACTGAATCCTCTTCCACACACACTGAAACCACTTCCCCACATACTGAAAACTCTTCGCCACACACTGAAACCTCTTCCCAACACGCTGAAACATCTTCCACACCAACTGAAACCCATCCCCACACACTGAAACCCCTTCCACACACACTGAAACCCCTTCCACACACACTGAAACCCCGTCCCCACACACTGAAACCCCTTCCACATACACTGTAACCCCCTCCCCGCACACTGAAACCCCTTCCCCACACACTGAAACCCCTTCCACACACACAGAAACCCCTTCCCCGCACACTGAAACCCCTTCCCCACGCACTGAATCCTCTTCCCCACACACTGAACCCCCCTCCCCACACACTGAAACCCCTTCCCCACGCACTGAAACCTCTTCCCCACACACTGAAACCCCTTCCCCACACACTGAAACCTCTTCCACACACACTGAAACCTTTCCCTGCAGACTGAAACCCTTCCCCACACACTGAAACCTCTTCCGCACACACTGAAACACCTTCCCCACACACAGAAAGCCATCCCCACACACTGAAACCTCTTCCCCACGCACTGAAACCTCTTCCACACACACTAAAACCTCTTCCTCAAACACTGAAACCTCTTCCAGACAAACTGAACGCTCTTCCCCACACACTGAAACCCCTTCCCGGCACACTGAAACCTCTTCCCCACACACTGCAACCCCTTCACAACACACTGAAACCCCTTCCACACACACTGCAACCTCTTCCCCACACACTGAAACCACTTCCCCACAGACTGAAACCCCTTCCCCACACTCTGAAACCTCTTCCCCACACACTGAAACGTCTTCCCCACACACTGAAACCCCTTTCACACACACTGAAAACTCTTCCACACACACTGAAACCCCTTCCCCACACACTGAAACCCTTTCCACACACATTGAAACCCCTTCCCCGCACACTGAAACCCCTTCCCCACGCACTGAACCCTCTTCCCCACACACTGAAACCCCTTCCCCACACACTGAAACCCATCCCCACAGACTGAAACACATCCCCACAGACTGAAACACCTTCCCCACACACTGAAACCTATTCCCCACACACTGAAACCCCTTCCCCACACTCTGAAACCTCTTCCCCACACACTGAAACCTCTTCCCCACACACTGAAACCACTTCCCCACACACTGAAAACCCTTCAACACACACTGAAACCCTTCCCCACACACTGAAACCTCACCTCACACACTGAAACCCCTTCCCCACGCACTGAAACGTCTTCCACACACACTGAAACCACTTCCCCACAGACTGAAAACTCTTCGCCACACACTGAAACCTCTTCCCCACACACTGAAACTCCTTCTCCACGCACTGAAACCTCTTCCACTCACACTGAAACCTCTTCCCCACACACTGAAACCACTTCCCCACACACTGAAACCCCTTCAACACACACTGAAACCCTTCCCCACACACTGAAAACTCTTCCTCACACACTGAAACCCCTTCCCGACGCAGTGAAACCTCTTCCACACACACTGAAACCACTTCCCCACATACTGAAAACTCTTCGCCACACACTGAAACCTCTTCCCCACACACTGAAACTCCATCTCCACGCACTGAAACCTCTTCCACACACACTGAAACCCCTTCCCCACACACTGAAACCTCGTCCGCACACACTGAAACCACTTCCCCACAGACTGAAACCCCTTACCCACACACTGAAACCTCTTACTCACAGACTGCAAGCTCTTCCCCACAGTCTGAAACCCTTCCCCTCACACTGAAACCTCTTCCTCACACACTGAAACCCCTTCCCCACGCACTGAAACCTCTTCCACACACACTGAAACCACTTCCCCACATACTGAAACCTCTTCGCCACACACTGAACCCTCTTCCCCACACACTGAAGTCCTTCTCCACGCACTGAAACCTCTTCCACACACACTGAAACATCTTCCCCACACACTCAAACCTCTTCCCCACAAGCTGAAATAACTTCCACACCCACTGAAGCCCTTCCCCACACACTGAAACCGCTTCCACACACACTGAAACCTCTTCCCCAAACACTGAAATCTCTTCCCCACACACAGAAACCTCCTCCCCACACACTGAAACTCCTTCCCCGCACTCTGAATCCTCTTTCCCACACACTGCATCCCCTTCACCACACACTAAAACCCCTTCCCCACACACTGAAACCTCTTCCCCACACACTGAAACCACTTCCCCACAGACTGAAACCCCTTTCCCACACTCTGAAATCTCTTCCCCACACAATGAAACCTCTTCCCCACACACTGAAACCCCATCCCCACAGACTGAAACCCCTTCACAACACTCTGAAACCTCTTCCCCACACACTGAAACCTCTTACCCACACACTTAAACCACTTTCCCACACACTGAAACCCCTTCAACACACACTGAAACCTCTTCCCCACACACTGAAACCACTTCCCCACACACTGAAAACCCTTCCCCAAACACTGAAACCTCTTCCCCACACACTGAAACCCCTTCCCCACAGACTGAAACCCCTTAACCATACACTGAAACCCATCGCCACACACTGAAATCTCTTCCCCACACACTGAAACGCCTTCGCCACACTCTGAAACCCCTTCCCCACACAATGAAACCTCTTCCCCACACACTGAAAGCTCTTCCCCACAGACTGGAACCCTCACCCGCACACTGAAACCTCTTCCACACACACTGAAAGCCCTTCCCCACGCACTGAAACCTCTTCCACACACACTGAAACCTCTTCCCCACACACTGAATCTCCTTCCACACGCACTGAATCATCTTCCACACAAACTGAAACTTTTTTCACACCCACTGAAACCCATCCCCACACACTGAAACCCCTTCCACACAAACTGAAAACTCTTCCACACACACTCAAACCCCTTCCCCGCACACTGAAACCCCTTCCACAAACACGGAAAAGCCTTCCCCGCACACTGAAACCCCTCTCCCACGCACTGATCCCTCTTCCCCACATACTGAAACCCCTTCCCCACACACTGAAAAACATCCCCACAGACTGAAACACATCCCCACAGACTGAAACACCTTCCCCACACACTGAAACCAATCCCCACAAACTGAAACCTCTTCCACACACACTGAAAACGTTCCCTGCAGACTGAAACCCTTCCCCATGCACTGAAAACTCTTCCCCACACACTGAAACCTCTTCCCCACACACTGAAACCACTTCCCCACACACTGAAACTCCTTCAACACACACTGAAACCTCTTCCCCAAACACTGAAACCCCTTCAACACACACTGAACCCTCTTCCCCACACACTGAAACCACTTCCCCACAGACTGAAACCCCTTACCCACTCACTGAAACCTCTTCCCCACACACTGAAAGCTCTTTCCCACAGACTGAAACCCTTCCCCACACACTGAAACCTCTTCCTCACAAACTGAAACCCCTTCCCCACGCACTGAAACCTCTTCCACACGCACTGAAACCACTTCCCCACATACTGAAACCTCTTCACCACACACTGAAACCTCGTCCACACACTCTGAAACCTCTTCCCCACACACTGAAACCCTTCCCCACACACTGAAATCCATCCCCACACACTGAAACCTCTTCCCCACACACTGAAACCCTTCCCCACACACTGAAACCCATCCCCACACACTGAAACCTCTTCCCGATACACTGAAACCCCTTCCCCACACACTGAAACCCATCCCCACACACTGAAACCTCTTCCACACACACTGAAACTCCTTCTCCACGCACTGAAACCTCTTCCCCACACACTGAAACCACTTCCCCACACACTGAAAACCCTTCAACACACACTGAAACCCTTCCCCACACACTGAAACCTCACCTCACACACTGAAACCCCTTCCCCACGCACTGAAACGTCTTCCACACACACTGAAACCACTTCCCCACAGACTGAAAACTCTTCGCCACACACTGAAACCTCTTCCCCACACACTGAAACTCCTTCTCCACGCACTGAAACCTCTTCCACACACACTGAAACCTCTTCCCCACACACTGAAACCACTTCCCCACACACTGAAACCCCTTCAACACACACTGAAACCCTTCCCCACACACTGAAAACTCTTCCTCACACACTGAAACCCCTTCCCGACGCAGTGAAACCTCTTCCACACACACTGAAACCACTTCCCCACATACTGAAAACTCTTCGCCACACACTGAAACCTCTTCCCCACACACTGAAACTCCATCTCCACGCACTGAAACCTCTTCCACACACACTGAAACCCCTTCCCCACACACTGAAACCTCGTCCGCACACACTGAAACCACTTCCCCACAGACTGAAACCCCTTACCCACACACTGAAACCTCTTACTCACAGACTGCAAGCTCTTCCCCACAGTCTGAAACCCTTCCCCTCACACTGAAACCTCTTCCTCACACACTGAAACCCCTTCCCCACGCACTGAAACCTCTTCCACACACACTGAAACCACTTCCCCACATACTGAAACCTCTTCGCCACACACTGAACCCTCTTCCCCACACACTGAAGTCCTTCTCCACGCACTGAAACCTCTTCCACACACACTGAAACATCTTCCCCACACACTCAAACCTCTTCCCCACAAGCTGAAATAACTTCCACACCCACTGAAGCCCTTCCCCACACACTGAAACCGCTTCCACACACACTGAAACCTCTTCCCCAAACACTGAAATCTCTTCCCCACACACAGAAACCTCCTCCCCACACACTGAAACTCCTTCCCCGCACTCTGAATCCTCTTTCCCACACACTGCATCCCCTTCACCACACACTAAAACCCCTTCCCCACACACTGAAACCTCTTCCCCACACACTGAAACCACTTCCCCACAGACTGAAACCCCTTTCCCACACTCTGAAATCTCTTCCCCACACAATGAAACCTCTTCCCCACACACTGAAACCCCATCCCCACAGACTGAAACCCCTTCACAACACTCTGAAACCTCTTCCCCACACACTGAAACCTCTTACCCACACACTTAAACCACTTTCCCACACACTGAAACCCCTTCAACACACACTGAAACCTCTTCCCCACACACTGAAACCACTTCCCCACACACTGAAAACCCTTCCCCAAACACTGAAACCTCTTCCCCACACACTGAAACCCCTTCCCCACAGACTGAAACCCCTTAACCATACACTGAAACCCATCGCCACACACTGAAATCTCTTCCCCACACACTGAAACGCCTTCGCCACACTCTGAAACCCCTTCCCCACACAATGAAACCTCTTCCCCACACACTGAAAGCTCTTCCCCACAGACTGGAACCCTCACCCGCACACTGAAACCTCTTCCACACACACTGAAAGCCCTTCCCCACGCACTGAAACCTCTTCCACACACACTGAAACCTCTTCCCCACACACTGAATCTCCTTCCACACGCACTGAATCCTCTTCCACACAAACTGAAACTTTTTTCACACCCACTGAAACCCATCCCCACACACTGAAACCCCTTCCACACAAACTGAAAACTCTTCCACACACACTCAAACCCCTTCCCCGCACACTGAAACCCCTTCCACAAACACGGAAAAGCCTTCCCCGCACACTGAAACCCCTTTCCCACGCACTGATCCCTCTTCCCCACATACTGAAACCCCTTCCCCACACACTGAAAAACATCCCCACAGACTGAAACACATCCCCACAGACTGAAACACCTTCCCCACACACTGAAACCAATCCCCACAAACTGAAACCTCTGCCACACACACTGAAAACGTTCCATGCAGACTGAAACCCTTCCCCATGCACTGAAAACTCTTCCCCACACACTGAAACCTCTTCCCCACACACTGAAACCACTTCCCCACACACTGAAACTCCTTCAACACACACTGAAACCTCTTCCCCAAACACTGAAACCCCTTCAACACACACTGAACCCTCTTCCCCACACACTGAAACCACTTCCCCACAGACTGAAACCCCTTACCCACTCACTGAAACCTCTTCCCCACACACTGAAAGCTCTTTCCCACAGACTGAAACCCTTCCCCACACACTGAAACCTCTTCCTCACAAACTGAAACCCCTTCCCCACGCACTGAAACCTCTTCCACACGCACTGAAACCACTTCCCCACATACTGAAACCTCTTCACCACACACTGAAACCTCGTCCACACACTCTGAAACCTCTTCCCCACACACTGAAACCCTTCCCCACACACTGAAATCCATCCCCACACACTGAAACCTCTTCCCCACACACTGAAACCCTTCCCCACACACTGAAACCCATCCCCACACACTGAAACCTCTTCCCGATACACTGAAACCCCTTCCCCACACACTGAAACCCATCCCCACACACTGAAACCTCTTCCACACACACTGAAACTCCTTCTCCACGCACTGAAACCTCTTCCACACACACTGAAACCCCTTCCCCACACACTGAAAACCATCCCCACAGACTGAAACACATCCCCACAGACTGAAACACCTTCCCCACACACTGAAACCAATCCCCACAAACTGAAACCTCTTCCACACACACTGAAAACGTTCCCTGCAGACTGAAACCCTTCCCCATGCACTGAAAACTCTTCCCCACACACTGAAACCTCTTCCCCACACACTGAAACCACTTCCCCACACACTGAAACTCCTTCAACACACACTGAAACCTCTTCCCCAAACACTGAAACCCCTTCAACACACACTGAACCCTCTTCCCCACACACTGAAACCACTTCCCCACAGACTGAAACCCCTTACCCACTCACTGAAACCTCTTCCCCACACACTGAAAGCTCTTTCCCACAGACTGAAACCCTTCCCCACACACTGAAACCTCTTCCTCACAAACTGAAACCCCTTCCCCACGCACTGAAACCTCTTCCACACGCACTGAAACCACTTCCCCACATACTGAAACCTCTTCACCACACACTGAAACCTCGTCCACACACTCTGAAACCTCTTCCCCACACACTAAAACCCTTCCCCACACACTGAAATCCATCCCCACACACTGAAACCTCTTCCCCACACACTGAAACCCTTCCCCACACACTGAAACCCATCCCCACACACTGAAACCTCTTCCCGATACACTGAAACCCCTTCCCCACACACTGAAACCCATCCCCACACACTGAAACCTCTTCCACACACACTGAAACTCCTTCTCCACGCACTGAAACCTCTTCCACACACACTGAAACCTCTTCCCCACACACTGAAACCACTTCCCCACACACTGAAACCCCTTCAACACACACTGAAACCCTTCCCCACACACTGAAACCTCTTCCTCACACACTGAAACCCCTTCCCCACGCAGTGAAACCTCTTCCACACACACTGAAACCACTTCCCCACATACTGCAACCTCTTCACCACACACTGAAACCTCTTCCACACACACTGAAACTCCTTCTCCACGCACTGAAACCTCTTCCACACACACTGAAACATCTTCCCCACACACTCAAACCTCTTCCCCACGCACTGAAACAACTTCCACACCCACTGAAACCCATCCCCACAATCTGAAACCCCATCCACACACACTGAAACCTCTTCCACACTCACTGAAACCCCTTCCCCACACACTGAAACCTCTTACACACACAGTGAAACCCCTTCCCCACACACTGAAACCTTTCCCGACACACTGAAACCTCTTCCTCACACACTGAAACCTCCACCCCACACACTGAAACCTCTTCCCCAGACACTGAAACTCTTCCCCACACACTGAAACCTCTTCCCCACAAACTAAAACCTTTCCCCACACACTGAAACCCTTCGCCACACACTGAAACCCATACCCACACTCTGAAACCTCTTCCCCACACACTGAAACACTTCCCCACACACTGAAATCCATCCCCACACACTGAAACCTCTTCCCCACACACTGAAACCCTTCCCCACACACTGAAACCCATCCCCACACACTGAAACCTCTTCCCGATACACTGAAACCCCTTCCCCACACACTGAAACCCATCCCCACACACTGAAACCTCTTCCCCACACACCGTAACCTCTTCCGCAAACACTGAAACCCCTTCCCCACACACTGAAACCTCTTCCCCACACACTGAAACCACTTCCTCAAAGACTGAAATGCCTTACCCACACACTGAAACCTCTTCCCCACACACTGAAACCTCTTCCCCACACACTGAAACCCGTTCCTCACACACTGAAACCCCTTCCCCACGCACTGAAACCTCTTCCACACACATTGAAACCACTTCTCCACATACTGAAACCTCTTCGCCACACACTGAACCCTCTTCCCCACACACTGAAGCTCCTTCTCCACGCACTGCAACCTCTTCCACACACACTGAAACATCTTCCCCACACACTCAAACCTCTTCCCCACAAGCTGAAACAACTTCCACACCCACTGAATCCCATCCCCACACACTGAAACCCCTTCCACGCAGAATGAAGCCTCTTCCACACTCACTGAAACCCCTTCCCCACACACTGAAACCTCTTCCACACACAGTGAAACCCCTTCCCCACACACTGAAACCTTTCCCTACACACTGAAACCCATCCCCACACACTGAAACCTCTTCCCCACACACTGAAACCTCTTCCCCAGACACTGAAAACCTTCCCCACACACTGAAACCCATTCCCACACACTGAAAACTCTTCCCCACACACCGAAACCTCTTCCCCACACACTAAAACCTTTCCCCACACACTGAAACACTTCGCCACACACTGAAACCCATACCCACACTCTGAAACCTCTTCCCCACACACTGAAACCCTTCCCCACACACTGAAATCCATGCCCACACACTGAAACCTCTTCCCCACACACTGAAACACTTCCCCACACACTGAAACCCATCCCCACACACTGAAACCTCTTCCCGATACACTGAAACCCCTTCCCCACACACTGAAACCATTCCCCACACACTGAAACCTCTTCCCCACACACTGTAACCTCTTCCGCAAACACTGAATCCCCTTCCCCACACACTGAAACCTCTTCCCCACACACTGAAACCACTTCCCCACAGACTGAAACCCCTTACCCACACACTGAAACCTCTTCCCCACACACTGAAAGCTCTTCCCAAAGTCTGAAACCCTTCCCCACACACTGAAACCTCTTCCTCACACACTGAAACACCTTCCCCACGCACTGAAACCTCTTCCACGCACATTGAAACCACTTCCCCACATACTGAAACCTCTTCGCCACACACTGAACCCTCTTCCCCACACACTGAAGCTCCTTCTGCACGCACTGCAACCTCTTCCACACACACTGAAACATCTTCCCCACACACTCAAACCTCTTCCCCACAAGCTGAAACAACTTCCACACCCACTGAATCCCATCCCCACACACTGAAACCCCTTCCACGCAGAATGAAACCTCTTCCACACTCACTGAAACCCCTTCCCCACACACTGAAACCTCTTCCACACACAGTGAAACCCCTTCCCCACATACTGAAACCTTTCCCTGCACACTGAAACCCATCCCCACACACTGAAACCTCTTCCCCACACACTGAAACCTCTTCCCCAGACACTGAAAACCTTCCCCACACACTGAAACCCATTCCCACACACTGAAAACTCTTCCCCACACACTGAAACCTCTTCCCCACACACTGAAACTCCTTCAACACACACTGAAACCTCTTCCCCAAACACTGAAACCCCTTCAACACACACTGAACCCTCTTCCCCACACACTGAAACCACTTCCCCACAGACTGAAACCCCTTACCCACTCACTGAAACCTCTTCCCCACACACTGAAAGCTCTTTCCCACAGACTGAAACCCTTCCCCACACACTGAAACCTCTTCCTCACAAACTGAAACCCCTTCCCCACGCACTGAAACCTCTTCCACACGCACTGAAACCACTTCCCCACATACTGAAACCTCTTCACCACACACTGAAACCTCGTCCACACACTCTGAAACCTCTTCCCCACACACTGAAACCCTTCCCCACACACTGAAATCCATCCCCACACACTGAAACCTCTTCCCCACACACTGAAACCCTTCCCCACACACTGAAACCCATCCCCACACACTGAAACCTCTTCCCGATACACTGAAACCCCTTCCCCACACACTGAAACCCATCCCCACACACTGAAACCTCTTCCACACACACTGAAACTCCTTCTCCACGCACTGAAACCTCTTCCACACACACTGAAACCTCTTCCCCACACACTGAAACCACTTCCCCACACACTGAAACCCCTTCAACACACACTGAAACCCTTCCCCACACACTGAAACCTCTTCCTCACACACTGAAACCCCTTCCCCACGCAGTGAAACCTCTTCCACACACACTGAAACCACTTCCCCACATACTGAAACCTCTTCACCACACACTGAAACCTCTTCCACACACACTGAAACTCCTTCTCCACGCACTGAAACCTCTTCCACACACACTGAAACATCTTCCCCACACACTCAAACCTCTTCCCCACGCACTGAAACAACTTCCACACCCACTGAAACCCATCCCCACAATCTGAAACCCCATCCACACACACTGAAACCTCTTCCACACTCACTGAAACCCCTTCCCCACACACTGAAACCTCTTACACACACAGTGAAACCCCTTCCCCACACACTGAAACCTTTCCCGACACACTGAAACCTCTTCCTCACACACTGAAACCTCCACCCCACACACTGAAACCTCTTCCCCAGACACTGAAACTCTTCCCCACACACTGAAACCTCTTCCCCACAAACTAAAACCTTTCCCCACACACTGAAACCCTTCGCCACACACTGAAACCCATACCCACACTCTGAAACCTCTTCCCCACACACTGAAACACTTCCCCACACACTGAAATCCATCCCCACACACTGAAACCTCTTCCCCACACACTGAAACCCTTCCCCACACACTGAAACCCATCCCCACACACTGAAACCTCTTCCCGATACACTGAAACCCCTTCCCCACACACTGAAACCCATCCCCACACACTGAAACCTCTTCCCCACACACTGTAACCTCTTCCGCAAACACTGAAACCCCTTCCCCACACACTGAAACCTCTTCCCCACACACTGAAACCACTTCCTCAAAGACTGAAATGCCTTACCCACACACTGAAACCTCTTCCCCACACACTGAAACCTCTTCCCCACACACTGAAACCCCTTCCTCACACACTGAAACCCCTTCCCCACGCACTGAAACCTCTTCCACACACATTGAAACCACTTCTCCACATACTGAAACCTCTTCGCCACACACTGAACCCTCTTCCCCACACACTGAAGCTCCTTCTCCACGCACTGAAACCTCTTCCACACACACTCAAACCTCTTCCCCACAAGCTGAAACAACTTCCACACCCACTGAATCCCATCCCCACACACTGAAACCCCTTCCACGCAGAATGAAACCTCTTCCACACTCACTGAAACCCCTTCCCCACACACTGAAACCTCTTCCACACACAGTGAAACCCCTTCCCCACACACTGAAACCTTTCCCTACACACTGAAACCCATCCCCACACACTGAAACCTCTTCCCCACACACTGAAACCTCTTCCCCAGACACTGAAAACCTTCCCCACACACTGAAACCCATTCCCACACACTGAAAACTCTTCCCCACACACCGAAACCTCTTCCCCACACACTAAAACCTTTCCCCACACACTGAAACACTTCGCCACACACTGAAACCCATACCCACACTCTGAAACCTCTTCCCCACACACTGAAACCCTTCCCCACACACTGAAATCCATGCCCACACACTGAAACCTCTTCCCCACACACTGAAACACTTCCCCACACACTGAAACCCATCCCCACACACTGAAACCTCTTCCCGATACACTGAAACCCCTTCCCCACACACTGAAACCATTCCCCACACACTGAAACCTCTTCCCCACACACTGTAACCTCTTCCGCAAACACTGAATCCCCTTCCCCACACACTGAAACCTCTTCCCCACACACTGAAACCACTTCCCCACAGACTGAAACCCCTTACCCACACACTGAAACCTCTTCCCCACACACTGAAAGCTCTTCCCAAAGTCTGAAACCCTTCCCCACACACTGAAACCTCTTCCTCACACACTGAAACACCTTCCCCACGCACTGAAACCTCTTCCACGCACATTGAAACCACTTCCCCACATACTGAAACCTCTTCGCCACACACTGAACCCTCTTCCCCACACACTGAAGCTCCTTCTCCACGCACTGCAACCTCTTCCACACACACTGAAACATCTTCCCCACACACTCAAACCTCTTCCCCACAAGCTGAAACAACTTCCACACCCACTGAATCCCATCCCCACACACTGAAACCCCTTCCACGCAGAATGAAACCTCTTCCACACTCACTGAAACCCCTTCCCCACACACTGAAACCTCTTCCACACACAGTGAAACCCCTTCCCCACATACTGAAACCTTTCCCTGCACACTGAAACCCATCCCCACACACTGAAACCTCTTCCCCACACACTGAAACCTCTTCCCCAGACACTGAAAACCTTCCCCACACACTGAAACCCATTCCCACACACTGAAAACTCTTCCCCACACACTGAAACCTCTTCCCCACACACTGAAACCCTTCGCCACACACTGAAACACATACCCACACTCTGAAACCTCTTCCCCACACACTGAAACCCTTCTCCACACACTGAAATCCATCCCCACACACTGAAGCCTCTTCCCCGCACACTGAAACACTTCCCCACACACTGAAACCCATCCCCACACACTGAAACCTCTTCCCGATACACTGAAACCCCTTCCCCACACACTGAAACCCATCCCCACACACTGAAACCTCTTCCCCACACACTGAAAGCCATCCCCACACACTGAAACCCATTCCCCACAAACTGAACCCCATCCCCACACACTGAAACCCTTCCCCACGCACTGAAACCTCTTCCCACAGACTGAAACCCCTTCCCCACACTCTGAAACCTCTTCCCCACACAATGAAACCTCTTCCCCACACACTGAAACCACTTCCCCACACACTGAAACATCTTCCCCACACACTGAAACGTCTTCCCCACACACTGAAAACCCTTCCCCACAGACTGAAACCCTTAACCACACACTGAAACCCATCCCCACACACTGAAAGCTCTTCCCCACAGTCTGAAACACTTCCCCACACACTGAAACCTCTTCCTCACACACTGAAACCCCTTCCCCACGCACTGAAACCTCTTCCACACACATTGAAACCACTTCTCCACATACTGAAACCTCTTCGCCACACACTGAACCCTCTTCCCCACACACTGAAGCTCCTTCTCCACGCACTGAAACCTCTTCCACACACACTGAAACATCTTCCCCACACACTCAAACCTCTTCCCCACAAGCTGAAACAACTTCCACACCCACTGAATCCCATCCCCACACACTGAAACTGCTTCCACGCAGAATGAAACCTCTTCCACACTCACTGAAACCCCTTCCCCACACACTGAAACCTCTTCCACACACAGTGAAACCCCTTCCCCACATACTGAAACCTTTCCCTGCACACTGAAACCCATCCCCACACACTGAAACCTCTTCCCCACACACTGAAACCTCTTCCCCAGACACTGAAAACCTTCCCCACACACTGAAACCCATTCCCACACACTGAAAACTCTTCCCCACACACTGAAACCTCTTCCCCAAACACTAAAACCTTTCCCCACACACTGAAACCCTTCGCCACACACTGAAACCCATACCCACACTCTGAAACCTCTTCCCCACACACTGAAACCCTTCTCCACACACTGAAATCCATCCCCACACACTGAAACCTCTTCCCCACACACTGAAACACTTCCCCACACACTGAAACCCATCCCCACACACTGAAACCTCTTCCCGATACACTGAAACCCCTTCCCCACACACTGAAACCATTCCCCACACACTGAAACCTCTTCCCCACACACTGTAACCTCTTCCGCAAACACTGAATCCCCTTCCCCACACACTGAAACCTCTTCCCCACACACTGAAACCACTTCCTCAAAGACGGAAATGCCTTACCCACACACTGAAACCTCTTCCCCACACACTGAAAGCTCTTCCCCACAGTCTGAAACACTTCCCCACACACTGAAACCTCTTCCTCACACACTGAAACCCCTTCCCCACGCACTGAAACATCTTCCCCACACACTCAAACCTCTTCCCCACAAGCTGAAACAACTTCCACACCCACTGAATCCCATCCCCACACACTGAAACCCCTTCCACGCAGAATGAAACCTCTTCCACACTCACTGAAACCCCTTCACCACACACTGAAACCTCTTCCACACACAGTGAAACCCCTTCCCCACACACTGAAACCTTTCCCTACACACTGAAACCCATCCCCACACACTGAAACCTCTTCCCCACACACTGAAACCTCTTCCCCAGACACTGAAAACCTTCCCCACACACTGAAACCCATTCCCACACACTGAAAACTCTTCCCCACACACCGAAACCTCTTCCCCACACACTAAAACCTTTCCCCACACACTGAAACCCTTCGCCACACACTGAAACCCATACCCACACTCTGAAACCTCTTCCCCACACACTGAAACCCTTCCCCACACACTGAAATCCATGCCCACACACTGAAACCTCTTCCCCACACACTGAAACACTTCCCCACACACTGAAACCCATCCCCACACACTGAAACCTCTTCCCGATACACTGAAACCCCTTCCCCACACACTGAAACCATTCCCCACACACTGAAACCTCTTCCCCACACACTGTAACCTCTTCCGCAAACACTGAATCCCCTTCCCCACACACTGAAACCTCCTCCCCACACACTGAAACCACTTCCCACAGACTGAAACACCTTACCCACACACTGAAACCTCTTCCCCACACACTGAAAGCTCTTCCCACAGTCTGAAACCCTTCCCCACACACTGAAACCTCTTCCTCACACACTGAAACCCCTTCCCCACGCACTGAAACCTCTTCCACGCACATTGAAACCACTTCCCCACATACTGAAACCTCTTCGCCACACACTGAACCCTCTTCCCCACACACTGAAGCTCCTTCTCCACGCACTGAAACCTCTTCCACACACACTGAAACATCTTCCCCACACACTCAAACCTCTTCTCCACGCAGAATGAAACCTCTTCCACACTCACTGAAACCCCTTCCCCACACACTGAAACCTCTTCCACACACAGTGAAACCCCTTCCCCACATACTGAAACCTTTCCCTGCACACTGAAACCCATCCCCACACACTGAAACCTCTTCCCCACACACTGAAACCTCTTCCCCAGACACTGAAAACCTTCCCCACACACTGAAACCCATTCCCACACACTGAAAACTCTTCCCCACACACTGAAACCTCTTCCCCAAACACTAAAACCTTTCCCCACACACTGAAACCCTTCGCCACACACTGAAACCCATACCCACACTCTGAAACATCTTCCCCACACACTGAAACCCTTCTCCACACACTGAAATCCATCCCCACACACTGAAACCTCTTCCCCGCACACTGAAACACTTCCCCACACACTGAAACCCATCCCCAAACACTGAAACCTCTTCCCGATACACTGAAACCCCTTCCCCACACACTAAAACCCATCCCCACACACTGAAACCTCTTCCCCACACACTGAAACATCTTCCCCACACACTGAAAGCCATCCCCACACACTGAAACCCATTCCCCACAAATTGAACCCCATCCCCACGCACTGAAACCTCTTCCCACAGACTGAAACCCCTTCCCCACACTCTGAAGCCTCTTCCCCACACAATGAAACCTCTTCCCCACACACTGAAACCACTTCCCCACACACTGCAACCCCTTCCACACACACTGACACCCCTCCCCCGCACACTGAAAGCTCTTCCCCACAGACTGAAACTCCTTCCCCACACACTGAAACGTCTTCCCCACACACTGAAAACCCTTCCCCACAGACTGAAACCCTTAACCACACACTGAAAACAATCCCCACACACTGAAAGCTCTTCCCCACAGTCTGAAACACTTCCCCACACACTGAAACCTCTTCCTCACACACTGAAACCCCTTCCCCACGCACTGAAACCTCTTCCACACACATTGAAACCACTTCTCCACAAACTGAAACCTCTTCGCCAAACACTGAACCCTCTTCCCCACACACTGAAGCTCCTACTCCACGCACTGAAAACTTTTCCACACACACTGAAACATCTTCCCCACACACTCAAACCTCTTCCCCACAAGCTGAAACAACTTCCACACCCACTGAATCCCATCCCCACACACTGAAACCCCTTCCACGCAGAATGAAACCTCTTCCACACTCACTGAAACCCCTTCCCCACACACTGAAACCTCTTCCACACACAGTGAAACCCCTTCCCCACATACTGAAATCTTTCCCTGCACACTGAAACCCATCCCCACACACTGAAAACTCTTCCCCACACACTGAAACCTCTTCCCCAGACACTGAAAACCTTCCCCACACACTGAAACCCATTCCCACACACTGAAAACTCTTCCCCACACACTGAAACCTCTTCCCCAAACACTAAAACCTTTCCCCACACACTGAAACCCTTCGCCACACACTGAAACCCATACCCACACTCTGAAACCTCTTCCCCACACACTGAAACCCTTCTCCACACACTGAAATCCATCCCCACACACTGAAACCTCTTCCCCACACACTGAAACACTTCCCCACACACTGAAAGCCATCCCCACACACTGAAACCTCTTCCCGATACACTGAAACATCTTCCCCACACACTAAAACCCTTCCCCACGCACTGAAACCTCTTCCCACAGACTGAAACCCTTTTCCCCACACTCTGAAACCTCTTCCCCACTCAATGAAACCCATCCCCACACACTGAAACCACTTCCCCACACACTGAAACATCTTCCCCACACACTGAAACGTCTTCCCCACACACTGAAAACCCTTCCCCACAGACTGAAACCCTTAACCACACACTGAAACCCATCCCCAGACACTGAAAGCTCTTCCCCACAGTCTGAAACACTTCCCCACACACTGAAACCTCTGCCTCACACACTGAAACCCCTTCCCCACGCACTGAAACCTCTTCCACACTCATTGAAACCACTTCTCCACATACTGAAACCTCTTCGCCACACACTGAACCCTCTTCCCCACACACTGAAGCTCCTTCTCCACGCACTGAAACCTCTTCCACACACACTGAAACATCTTCCCCACACACTCAAACCTCTTCCCCTCAAGCTGAAACAACTTCCACACCCACTGAATCCCATCCCCACACACTGAAACCCCTTCCACGCAGAATGAAACCTCTTCCACACTCACTGAAAACCCTTCCCCACACACTGAAACCTCTTCCACACACAGTGAAACCCCTTCCCCACACACTGAAACCTTTCCCTACACACTGAAATCCATCCCCACACACTGAAACCTCTTCCCCACACACTGAAACCTCTTCCCCAGACACTGAAAACCTTCCCCACACACTGAAACCCATTCCCACACACTGAAAACTCTTCCCCACACACCGAAACCTCTTCCCCACACACTAAAACCTTTCCCCACACACTGAAACCCTTCGCCACACACTGAAACCCATACCCACACACTGAAACCTCTTCCCCACACACTGAAACCCTTCCCCACACACTGAAATCCATCCCCACACACTGAAAACTCTTCCCCACACACTGAAACACTTCCCCACACACTGAAATCCATCCCCACACACTGAAACCTCTTCCCGATACACTGAAACCCCTTCCCCACACACTGAAACCATTCCCCACACACTGAAACCTCTTCCCCACACACTGTAACCTCTTCCGCAAACACTGAATCCCCTTCCCCACACTCTGAAACCTCTTCCCCACACACTGAAACCACTTCCCCACAGACTGAAACCCCTTACCCACACACTGAAACCTCTTCCCCACACACTGAAAGCTCTTCCCACAGTCTGGAACCCTTCCCCACACACTGAAACCTCTTCCTCACACACTGAAACCCCTTCCCCACGCACTGAAACCTCTTCCACGCACATTGAAACCACTTCCCCACATACTGAAACCTCTTCGCCACACACTGAACCCTCTTCCCCACACACTGAAGCTCCTTCTCCACGCACTGAAACCTCTTCCACACACACTGAAACATCTTCACCACACACTCAAACCTCTTCCCCACAAGCTGAAACAACTTCCACACCCACTGAATCCCATCCCCACACACTGAAACCCCTTCCACGCAGAATGAAACCTCTTCCACACTCACTGAAACCCCTTCCCCACACACTGAAACCTCTTCCACACACAGTGAAACCCCTTCCCCACATACTGAAACCTTTCCCTGCACACTGAAACCCATCCCCACACACTGAAACCTCTTCCCCACACACTGAAACCTCTTCCCCAGACACTGAAAACCTTCCCCACACACTGAAACCCATTCCCACACACTTAAAACTCTTCCCCACACACTGAAACCTCTTCCCCAAACACTAAAACCTTTCCCCACACACTGAAACCCTTCGCCACACACTGAAACCCATACCCACACTCTGAAACCTCTTCCCCACACACTGAAACCCTTCTCCACACACTGAAATCCATCCCCACACACTGAAACCTCTTCCCCACACACTTAAACACTTCCCCACACACTGAAACCCATCCCCACACACTGAAACCTCTTCCACACACAGTGAAACCCCATCCCCACACACTGAAACCTCTTCCCCACACACTGAAACCTCTTCCCCAGACACTGTAAACCTTCCCCACACACTGAAACCCATTCCCACACACTGAAAACTCTTCCCCACACACTGAAACCTCTTCCCCAAACACTAAAACCTTTCCCCACACACTGAAACCCTTCGCCACACACTGAAACCCATACCCACACTCTGAAACCTCTTCCCCACACACTGAAACCCTTCTCCACACACTGAAATCCATCCCCACACACTGAAACCTCTTCCCCGCACACTGAAACACTTCCCCACACACTGAAACCCATCCCCACACACTGAAACCTCTTCCCGATACACTGAAACCCCTTCCCCACACACTGAAACCCATCCCCACACACTGAAACCTCTTCCCCACACACTGAAACATCTTCCCCACACACTGAAAGCCATCCCCACACACTGAAACCCATTCCCCACAAATTGAACCCCATCCCCACACACTGAAACCCTTCCCCACGCACTGAAACCTCTTCCCACAGACTGAAACCCCTTCCCCACACTCTGAAACCTCTTCCCCACACAATGAAACCTCTTCCCCACACACTGAAACCACTTCCCCACACACTGATACATCTTCCCCACACACTGAAACGTCTTCCCCACACACTGAAAACCCTTCCCCACAGACTGAAACCCTTAACCACACATTGAAACCCATCCCCACACACTGAAAGCTCTTCCCCACAGTCTGAAACACTTCCCCACACACTGAAACCTCTTCCTCACACACTGAAACCCCTTCCCCACGCACTGAAACCTCTTCCACACACATTGAAACCACTTCTCCACAAACTGAAACCTCTTCGCCAAACACTGAACCCTCTTCCCCACACACTGAAGCTCCTTCTCCACGCACTGAAACCTCTTCCACACACACTGAAACATCTTCCCCACACACTCAAACCTCTTCCCCACAAGCTGAAACAACTTCCACACCCACTGAATCCCATCCCCACACACTGAAACCCCTTCCACGCAGAATGAAACCTCTTCCACACTCACTGAAACCCCTTCCCCACACACTGAAACCTCTTCCACACACAGTGAAACCCCTTCCCCACATACTGAAATCTTTCCCTGCACACTGAAACCCATCCCCACACACTTAAACCTCTTCCCCACACACTGAAACCTCTTCCCCAGACACTGAAAACCTTCCCCACACACTGAAACCCATTCCCACACACTGAAAACTCTTCCCCACACACTGAAACCTCTTCCCCAAACACTAAAACCTTTCCCCACACACTGAAACCCTTCGCCACACACTGAAACCCATACCCACACTCTGAAACCTCTTCCCCACACACTGAAACCCTTCTCCACACACTGAAATCCATCCCCACACACTGAAACCTCTTCCCCACACACTGAAACACTTCCCCACACACTGAAACCCATCCCCACACACTGAAACCTCTTCCCGATACACTGAAACATCTTCCCCACACACTAAAACCCTTCCCCACGCACTGAAACCTCTTCCCACAGACTGAAACCCTTTTCCCCACACTCTGAAACCTCTTCCCCACTCAATGAAACCTCTTCCCCACACACTGAAACCACTTCCCCACACACTGAAACATCTTCCCCACACACTGAAACGTCTTCCCCACACACTGAAAACCCTTCCCCACAGACTGAAACCCTTAACCACACACTGAAATCCATCCCCACACACTGAAAGCTCTTCCCCACAGTCTGGAACACTTCCCCACACACTGAAACCTCTGCCTCACGCACTGAAACCTCTTCCACACACATTGAAACCACTTCTCCACATACTGAAACCTCTTCGCCACACACTGAACCCTCTTCCCCACACACTGAAGCTCCTTCTCCACGCACTGAAACCTCTTCCACACACACTGAAACATCTTCCCCACACACTCAAACCTCTTCCCCACAAGCTGAAACAACTTCCACACCCACTGAATCCCATCCCCACACACTGAAACCCCTTCCACGCAGAATGAAACCTCTTCCACACTCACTGAAAACCCTTCCCCACACACTGAAACCTCTTCCACACACAGTGAAACCCCTTCCCCACACACTGAAACCTTTCCCTACACACTGAAACCCATCCCCACACACTGAAACCTCTTCCCCACACACTGAAACCTCTTCCCCAGACACTGAAAACCTTCCCCACACACTGAAACCCATTACCACACACTGAAAACTCTTCCCCACACACCGAAACCTCTTCCCCACACACTAAAACCTTTCCCCACACACTGAAACCCTTCGCCACACACTGAAACCCATACCCACACTCTGAAACCTCTTCCCCACACACTGAAACCCTTCCCCACACACTGAAATCCATCCCCACACACTGAAACCTCTTCCCCACACACTGAAACACTTCCCCACACACTGAAATCCATCCCCACACACTGAAACCTCTTCCCGATACACTGAAACCCCTTCCCCACACACTGAAACCATTCCCCACACACTGAAACCTCTTCCCCACACACTGTAACCTCTTCCGCAAACACTGAATCCCCTTCCCCACACTCTGAAACCTCTTCCCCACACACTGAAACCACGTCCCCACAGACTGAAACCCCTTACCCACACACTGAAACCTCTTCCCCACACACTGAAAGCTCTTCCCACAGTCTGAAACCCTTCCCCACACACTGAAACCTCTTCCTCACACACTGAAACCCCTTCCCCACGCACTGAAACCTCTTCCACGCACATTGAAACCACTTCCCCACATACTGAAACCTCTTCGCCACACACTGAACCCTCTTCCCCACACACTGAAGCTCCTTCTCCACGCACTGAAACCTCTTCCACACCCACTGAAACATCTTCCCCACACACTCAAACCTCTTCCCCACAAGCTGAAACAACTTCCACACCCACTGAATCCCATCCCCACACACTGAAACCCCTTCCACGCAGAATGAAACCTCTTCCACACTCACTGAAACCCCTTCCCCACACACTGAAACCTCTTCCACACACAGTGAAACCCCTTCCCCACGTACTGAAACCTTTCCCTGCACACTGAAACCCATCCCCACACACTGAAACCTCTTCCCCACACACTGAAACCTCTTCCCCAGACACTGAAAACCTTCCCCACACACTGAAACCCATTCCCACACACTTAAAACTCTTCCCCACACACTGAAACCTCATCCCCAAACACTAAAACCTTTCCCCACACACTGAAACCCTTCGCCACACACTGAAACCCATACCCACACTCTGAAACCTCTTCCCCACACACTGAAACCCTTCTCCACACACTGAAGTCCATCCCCACACACTGAAACCTCTTCCCCACACACTGAAACACTTCCCCACACACTGAAACCCATCCCCACACACTGAAACCTCTTCCCGATACACTGAAACCCCTTCCCCACACACTGAAACCCATCCCCACACACTGAAACCTCTTCCCCACACACTGAAACATCTTCCCCACACACTGAAAGCCATCCCCACACACTGAAGCCCATTCCCCACAAACTGAACCCCATCCCCACACACTGAAACCCTTCCCCACGCACTGAAACCTCTTCCCACAGACTGAAACCCCTTCCCCACACTCTGAAACCTCTTCCCCACACAATGAAACCTCTTCCCCACACACGGAAACCACTTCCCCACACACTGAAACATCTTCCCCACACACTGAAACGTCTTCCCCACACACTGAAAACCCTTCCCCACAGACTGAAACCCTTAACCACACACTGAAACCCATCCCCACACACTGAAATCTCTACCCCACAAACTGAAACCCCTTCCCCACATGCTGAAACCCCTTCCCCACACACTGAAACCACTTCCCCACACACTGAAACCCATCCCCACACACTGAAACCCATCCCCACACACTGAAACCTCTTCCCCACACACTGAAACCCGTTCCCCACGCACTGAAACCTCTTCCACACACACTGAAACCTCTTCCCTACACACTTAAACCTCTTCCCCAGACACTGAAACTCATTCCCCAGGCACTGAATCCTCTTCCACACACACTGATACATCTTCCTCACACACTGAAACCTCTTCCCAACACGCTGAAACATTTTCCACACCCACTGAAACCCATTCCCACATACCGAAACCCCTTCCACACACACTGAAACCTCTTCCACACACACTGAAACCCCTTCCCCACACTCTGTAACCCCTTCCACACATACTGTAACCAGTTCCCCGCACACTGAAACCCCTTCGCCACTCACTGAAACCTCATCCACACACACAGAAACCCCTTCCCCACGCACTGAAACCTCTTCCCCACACACTGAACCCCCTTCGCCACACACTGAAAGCCATCCCCACAGAATGAAACACATCCCCACAGACTGAAACCCCTTCCCCACGCACTGAAACCCATCCACACACACTGAAACCTCTTCCACACACAATGAAACCTTTCCCTACAGACTGAAACCCTTCCCCACACACTGAAACCTCTTCCCCACACACTGAAACCCCTTCCCCACACACAGAAAGCCATCCCCACACACTGAAACCTCTTCCCCACAGTCTGAAACACTTCCCCACACACTGAAACCTCTTCCTCACACACTGAAACCCCTTCCCCACGCACTGAAACCTCTTCCACACACATTGAAACCACTTCTCCACATACTGAAACCTCTTCGCCACACACTGAACCCTCTTCCCCACACACTGAAGCTCCTTCTCCACGCACTGAAACCTCTTCCACACACACTGAAACATCTTCCCCACACACACAAACCTCTTCCCCACAAGCTGAAACAACTTCCACACCCACTGAATCCCATCCCCACACACTGAAACCCCTTCCACGCAGAATGAAACCTCTTCCACACTCACTGAAACCCCTTCCCCACACACTGAAACCTCTTCCACACACAGTGAAACCCCTTCCCCACATACTGAAACCTTTCCCTGCACACTGAAACCCATCCCCACACACTTAAACCTCTTCCCCACACACTGAAACCTCTTCCCCAGACACTGAAAACCTTCCCCACACACTGAAACCCATTCCCACACACTGAAAACTCTTCCCCACACACTGAAACCTCTTCCCCAAACACTAAAACCCTTCCCCACACACTGAAACCCTTCGCCACACACTGAAACCCATACCCACACTCTGAAACCTCTTCCCCACACACTGAAACCCTTCTCCACACACTGAAATCCATCCCCACACACTGAAACCTCTTCCCCACACACTGAAACACTTCCCCACACACTGAAACCCATCCCCACACACTGACACCTCTTCCCGATACACTGAAACATCTTCCCCACACACTGAAACCCTTCCCCACGCATTGAAACCTCTTCCCACAGACTGAAACCCTTTTCCCCACACTCTGAAACCTCTTCCCCACACAATGAAACCTCTTCCCCACACACTGAAACCACTTCCCCACACACTGAAACATCTTCCCCACACACTGAAACGTCTTCCCCACACACTGAAAACCCTTCCCCACAGACTGAAACCCTTAACCACACACTGAAACCCATCCCCACACACTGAAAGCTCTTCCCCACAGTCTGAAACACTTCCCCACACACTGAAACCTCTGCCTCACACACTGAAACCCCTTCCCCACGCACTGAAACCTCTTCCACACACATTGAAACCACTTCTCCACATACTGAAACCTCTTCGCCACACACTGAACCCTCTTCCCCACACACTGAAGCTCCTTCTCCACGCACTGAAACCTCTTCCACACACACTGAAACATCTTCCCCACACACTCAAACCTCTTCCCCACAAGCTGAAACAACTTCCACACCCACTGAATCCCATCCCCACACACTGAAACCCCTTCCACGCAGAATGAAACCTCTTCCACACTCACTGAAACCCCTTCCCCACACACTGAAACCTCTTCCACACACAGTGAAACCCCTTCCCCAAACACTGAAACCTTTTCCTACACACTGAAACCCATCCCCACACACTGAAACCTCTTCCCCACACACTGAAACCTCTTCCCCAGACACTGAAAACCTTCCCCACACACTGAAACCCATTCCCACACACTGAAAACTCTTCCCCACACACCGAAACCTCTTCCCCACACACTAAAACCTTTCCCCACACACTGAAACCCTTCGACACACACTGAAACCCATACCCACACTCTGAAACCTCTTCCCCACACACTGAAACCCTTCCCCACACACTGAAATCCATCCCCACACACTGAAAACTCTTCCCCACACACTGAAACACTTCCCCACACACTGAAACCCATCCCCACACACTGAAACCTCTTCCCGATACACTGAAACCCCTTCCCCACACACTGAAACCATTCCCCACACACTGAAACCTCTTCCCCACACACTGTAACCTCTTCCGCAAACACTGAATCCCCTTCCCCACACACTGAAACCTCTTCCCCACACACTGAAACCACTTCCCCACAGACTGAAACCCCTTCCCCACACACTGAAATCTCTTCCCCACACACTGCAAGATTTTCCCACAGTCTGAAACCCTTCCCCACACACTGAAACCTCTTCCTCACACACTGAAACCCCTTCCCCACGCACTGAAACCTCTTCCACGCACATTGAAACCACTTCCCCACATACTGAAACCTCTTCGCCACACACTGAACCCTCTTCCCCACACACTGAAGCTCCTTCTCCACGCACTGAAACCTCTTCCACACACACTGAAACATCTTCCCCACACACTCAAACCTCTTCCCCACAAGCTGAAACAACTTCCACACCCACTGAATCCCATCCCCACACACTGAAACCCCTTCCACGCAGAATGAAACCTCTTCCACACTCACTGAAACCCCTTCTCCACACTCTGAAACCTCTTCCACACACAGTGAAACCCCTTCCCCACATACTGAAACCTTTCCCTGCACACTGAAACCCATCCCCACACACTGAAACCTCTTCCCCACACACTGAAACCTCTTCCCCAGACACTGAAAACCTTCCCCACACACTGAAACCCATTCCCACACACTTAACACTCTTCCCCACACACTGAAACCTCTTCCCCAAACACTAAAACCTTTCCCCACACACTGAAACCCTTCGCCACACACTGAAACCCATACCAACACTCTGAAACCTCTTCCCCACACACTGAAACCCTTCTCCACACACTGAAATCCATCCCCACACACTGAAACCTCTTCCCCACACACTGAAACACTTCCGCACACACTGAAACCCATCCCCACACACTGAAACCTCTTCCCGATACACTGAAACCCCTTCCCCACAGACTGAAACCCATCCCCACACATTGAAACCTCTTCCCCACACACTGAAACATCTTCCCTACACACTGAAAGCCATCCCCACACACTGAAACCCATTCCCCACAAACTGAACCCCATCCCCACACACTGAAACCCTTCCCCACGCACTGAAACCTCTTCCCACAGACTGAAACCCCTTCCCCACACTCTGAAACCTCTTCCCCACACAATTAAACCTCTTCCCCACACACTGAAACCACTTCCCCACACACTGAAACATCTTCCCCACACACTGAAACGTCTTCCCCACACACTGAAAACCCTTCCCCACAGACTGAAACCTTTAACCACACACTGAAACCCATCCCCACACTCTGAAATCTCTACCCCACAAACTGAAACCCCTTCCCCACATGCTGAAACCCTTTCCCCACACACTGAAACCACTTCCCCACACACTGAAACCCATCCCCACACACTGAAACCCATCCCCACACACTGAAACCTCTTCCCCACACACTGAAACCCGTTCCCCACGCACTGAAACCTCTTCCACACACACTGAAACCTCTTCCCTACACACTTAAACCTCTTCCCCAGACACTGAAACTCATTCCCCAGGCACTGGATCCTCTTTCACACACACTGATACATCTTCCTCACACACTGAAACCTCTTCCCAACACGCTGAAACATTTTCCACACCCACTGAAACCCATTCCCACATACCGAAACCCCTTCCACACACACTGAAACCGCTTCCACACACACTGAAACCCCTTCCCCACACTCTGTAACCCCTTCCACACATACTGTAACCACTTCCCCGCACACTGAAAACCCTTCGCCACTCACTGAAACCTCATCCACACACACAGAAACCCCTTCCCCACGCACTGAAACCTCTTCCCCACACACTGAACCCCCTTCGCCACACACTGAAAGCCATCCCCACAGAATGAAACACATCCCCACAGACTGAAACCCCTTCCCCACGCACTGAAACCCATCCACACACACTGAAATCTCTTCCACACACAATGAAACCTTTCCCTACAGACTGAAACCCTTCCCCACACACTGAAACCTCTTCCCCACACACTGAAATCCCTTCCCCACACACAGAAAGCCATCCCCACACACTGACACCTCTTCCCCACGCACTGAAACCTCTTCCACACACACTGAAACCTCTTCCCCAAACACTAAAACCTCTTCCCCACACACTGAAACCTCTTCCCCACACAATGAAACCCCTTCCCCGCATTCTGAAAGCTCTTCCCCACACACTGCATCCCCTTCCCCACAAACTGAAACCCCTTCCCCGCACACTGAAACCTCTTCCCCACACACTGAAACCACTTCCCCACAGACTGAAACCACTTCCCCACACTCTGAAACCTCTTCCCCACACACTGAAACCTCTTCCCCACAAACTGAAACCCCTTCCCCACACACTGAAACCCATCCCCACACACTGAAACCCTTTCCCCACAAACTGAACCCCATCCCCACCCACTGAAACCCTTCCCCACGCACTGAAACCTCTTCCCACAAACTGAAACCTCTTCCTCACACACTGAAACATCTTCCACACACACTGAAACCTCTTCGCCACACACTGAAACCTCTTCGCCACACACTGAAACCTCTTCCCCACACACTGAAACCTCTTCCCCACACACTGAAACCACTTCCCCACAGACTGAAACCACTTCCCCACACACTGAAACCCCTACCCTGCACAGTGAAACCTCTTCCCCGCACACTGAATCCCCATCACCACACACTGAAGCTCCTTCTCCACGCACTGAAACCTCTTCCACACAACCTGAAACATCTTCCCCACACACTCAAACCTCTTCCCCACAAGCTAAAAAAACTTCCACACCCCCTGAATCCCATCCCCACACACTGAAACCACTTCCCCACACGCAGAATGAAACCTCTTCCACACTCACTGAAACCCCTTCCCCACACACTGAAACCTCTTCCACACACAGTGAAACCCCTTCCCCACATACTGAAACCTTTCCCTACACACTGAAACCCATCCCCACACACTGAAACCTCTTCCCCACACACTGAAACCTCATCCCCAGACACTGAAAACCTTCCCCACACACTGAAACCCATTCGCACACACTGAAAACTCTTCCCCACACACTGAAACCTCTTCCCCAAACACTAAAACCTTTCCCCACACACTGAAACCCTTCGCCACACACTGAAACCCATACCCACACTCTGAAACCTCTTTCCCACACACTGAAACCCTTCTCCACACACAGAAATCCATCCCCACACACTGAAACCTCTTCCCCACACACTGAAACACTTCCCCACACACTGAAACCCATCCCCACACACTGAAACCTCTTCCCGATACACTGAAACCCCTTCCCCACACACTGAAACCCATCCCCACACAGTGAAACCTCTTCCCCACACACTGAAACATCTTCCCCACACACTGAAAGCCATCCCCACACACTGAAACCCATTCCCCACAAACTGAACCCCATCCCCACACACTGAAACCCTTCCCCACGCACTGAAACCTCTTCCCACAGACTGAAACCCCTTCCCCACACTCTGAAACCTCTTCCCCACACAAGGAAACCTCTTCCCCACACACTGGAACCACTTCCCCACACACTGAAACATCTTCCCCACACACTGAAACGTCTTCCCCACACACTGAAAACCCTTCCCCACAGACTGAAACCCTTAACCACACACTGAAACCCATCCCCACACACTGAAATCTCTACCCCATAAACTGAAACCCCTTCCCCACATGCTGAAACCCCTTCCCCACACACTGAAACCACTTCCCCACACACTGAAACCCATCCCCACACACTGAAACCCATCCCCACACACTGAAACCTCTTCCCCACACACTGAAACCCGTTCCCCACGCACTGAAACCTCTTCCACACACACTGAAACCTCTTCCCTACACACTTAAACCTCTTCCCCAGACACTGAAACTCATTCCACAGGCACTGAATCCTCTTCCACACACACTGATACATCTTCCCCACACACTGAAACCTCTTCCCAACACGCTGAAACATTTTCCACACCCACTGAAACACATTCCCACATACCGAAACCCCTTCCACACACACTGAAACCTCTTCCACACACACTGAAACCCCTTCCCCACACTCTGTAACCCCTTCCACACATACTGTAACCCCTTCCCCGCACACTGAAACCCCTTCGCCACTCACTGAAACCTCATCCACACACACAGAAACCCCTTCCCCACGCACTGAAACCTCTTCCCCACACACTGAACCCCCTTCGCCACACACTGAAAGCCATCCCCACAGAATGAAACACATCCCCACAGACTGAAACCCCTTCCCCACGCACTGAAACCCATCCACACACACTGAAACCTCTTCCACACACAATGAAACCTTTCCTTACAGACTGAAACCCTTCCCCACACACTGAAACCTCTTCCCCACACACTGAAACCCCTTCCCCACACACAGAAAGCCATCCCCACACACTGAAACCTCTTCCCCACGCACTGAAACCTCTTCCACACACACTGAAACCTCTTCCCCAAACACTAATACCTCTTCCCCACACACTGAAACCTCTTCGCCACACAATGAAACCCCTTCCCCGCATTCTGAAAGCTCTTCCCCACACACTGCATCCCCTTCCCCACACACTGAAACCCCTTCCCCACACACTGAAACCTCTTCCCCACACACTGAAACCACTTCCCCACAGACTGAAACCACTTCCCCACACTCTGAAACCTCTTCCCCACACACTGAAACATCTTCCCCACAAACTGAAACCCCTTCCCCACACACTGAAACCCATCCCCACACACTGAAACCCTTTCCCCACAAACTGAACCCCATCCACACCCACTGAAACCCTTCCCCACGCACTGAAACCTCTTCCCACAAACTGAAACCTCTTCCCCACACACTGAAACCTCTTCCACACACACTGAAACCTCTTCGCCACACACTGAAACCTCTTCGCGACACACTGAAACCTCTTCCCCACACACTGAAACCCCTACCCCGCACAGTGAAACCTCTTCCCCGCACACTGAATCCCCATCACCGCACACTGGAACCCCTTCCCAACGCACTGAAACCTCTTCCGCACACACTGAAAGCTCTTCCCCACAGACTGAAACCCCTTCCCCACACACTGAAACCTATTTCCCACACACTGAAAGTCTTCCCCACACACTGAAACAACTTCCCCACACACTGAAACGTCTTCCCCACACACTCAAACCTCTTCCCCACACACTGAAACCCCTTCCCCACAGACTGAAGTCCCTTAACCACATACTGAAACCCATTCCCGCACACTGAAATCTCTACCCCACACACTGAAACCCATCCCCACACACTGAAACACATCCCCACACACTGAAACCTCTTCCCCACACACTGAAACCCGTTCCCCACGCACTGAAACCTCTTCCACACACACTGAAACCTCTTCCCTACACACTTAAATCTCTTCCCCAGACACTGAAACTCATTCCCCAGGCACTGAATCCTCTTCCACACACACTGATACATCTTCCCCACACACTGAAACCTCTTCCCAACACGCTGAAACATTTTCCACACCCACTGAAACCCATTCCCACATACCGAAACCCCTTCCACACACACTGAAACCTCTTCCCCACACACTGAACCCCCTTCGCCACACACTGAAAGCCATCCCCACAGAATGAAACACATCCCCACAGACTGAAACCCCTTCCCCACGCACTGAAACCCATCCACACACACTGAAACCTCTTCCACACACAATGAAACCTTTCCTTCCAGACTGAAACCCTTCCCCACACACTGAAACCTCTTCCCCACACACTGAAACCCCTTCCCCACACACAGAAAGCCATCCCCACACACTGAAACCTCTTCCCCACGCACTGAAACCTCTTCCACACACACTGAAACCTCTTCCCCAAACACTAAAACCTCTTCCCCACACACTGAATCCTCTTCGCCACACAATGAAACCCCTTCCCCGCATTCTGAAAGCTCTTCCCCACACACTGCATCCCCTTCCCCACACACTGAAACCCCTTCCCCACACACTGAAACCTCGTCCCCACACACTGAAACCACTTCCCCACAGAGTGAAACAACTTCCCCACACTCTGAAACCTCTTCCCCACACACTGAAACCTCTTCCCCACAAACTGAAACCCCTTCCCCACACACTCAAACCCATCCCCACACACTGAAACCCTTTCCCCACAAACTGAACCCCATCCACACCCACTGAAACCCTTCCCCACGCACTGAAACCTCTTCCCACAAACTGAAACCTCTTCCCCACACACTGAAACCTCTTCCACACACACTGAAACCTCTTCGCCACACACTGAAACCTCTTCGCGACACACTGAAACCTCTTCCCCACACACTGAAACCCCTACCCCGCACAGTGAAACCTCTTCCCCGCACACTGAATCCCCATCACCACACACTGGAACCCCTTCCCCACGCACTGAAACCTCTTCCCCACACACTGAAAGCTCTTCCCCACAGACTGAAACCCCTTCCCCACACACTGAAACCTATTTCCCACACACTGAAAGTCTTCCCCACACACTGAAACCACTTCCCCACACACTGAAACGCCTTCCCCACACACTCAAACCTCTTCCCCACACACTGAAACCCCTTCCTCACAGACTGAAGCCCCTTAACCACATACTGAAACCCATTCCCGCACACTGAAATCTCTACCCCACACACTGAAACCCATCCCCACACACTGAAACACATCCCCACACACTGAAACCTCTTCCCCACACACTGAAACCCGTTCCCCACGCACTGAAACCTCTTCCACACACACTGAAACCTCTTCCCTACACACTTAAACCTCTTCCCCAGACACTGAAACTCATTCCCCAGGCACTGAATCCTCTTCCACACACACTGATACATCTTCCCCACACACTGAAACCTCTTCCCAACACGCTGAAACATTTTCCACACCCACTGAAACCCATTCCCACATACCGAAACCCCTTACACACACACTGAAACCTCTTCCACACACACTGAAACACCTTCCCCACACTCTGTAACCCCTTCCACACAAACTGTAACCCCTTCCCCGCACACTGAAACCCCTTCGCCACTCACTGAAACCTCATCCACACACACAGAAACCCCTTCCCCACGCACTGAAACCTCTTCACCACACACTGAACCCCCTTCGCCACACACTGAAAGCCATCCCCACAGAATGAAACAAATCCCCACAGACTGAAACCCCTTCCCCACGCACTGAAACCCATCCACACACACTGAAACCTCTTCCACACACAATGAAACCTTTCCCTACAGACTGAAACCCTTCCCCACACACTGAAACCTCTTCCCCACACACTGAAACCCCTTCCCCACACACAGAAAGCCATCCCCACACACTGAAGCCTCTTCCCCACGCACTGAAACCTCTTCCCCAAACACTAAAACCTCTTCCCCACACACTGAAACCTCTTCCCCACACAATGAAACACCTTCCCCGCATTCTGAAAGCTCTTCCCCACACATTGCATCCCCTTCCCCACACACTGAAACCCCTTCCGCACACACTGAAACCTCTTCCCCACACACTGAAACCACTTCCCCACAGACTGAAACCACTTCCCCACAATCTGAAACCTCTTCCCCACACACTGAAACCTCTTCCCCACAAACTGAAACCCCTTCCCCACACACTGAAACCCATCCCCACTCACTGAAACCCTTTCCCCACAAACTGAACCCCATCCACACCCACTGAAACCCTTCCCCACGCACTGAAACCTCTTCCCACAAACTGAAACCTCTTCCCCACACACTAAAACCTCTTCGCCACACACTGAAACCTCTTCCCCACACACTGAAACCCCTACCCCGCACAGTGAAACCTCTTCCCCGCACACTGAATCCCCATCACCACACACTGAAACCCCTTCCCCACGCACTGAAACCTCTTCCCCACACACTGAAAGTCTTCCCCACACACTGAAACAACTTCCCCACACACTGAAACGCCTTCCCCACACACTTAAACCTCTTCCCCACACACTGAAACCCCTTCTTCACAGACTTAAGCCCCTTAACCACATACTGAAACCCATTCCCGCACACTGAAATCTCTACCCCACACACTGAAACCACTTCCCCACACACTGAAACCCATCCCCACACACTGAAACTCGCTCCACACACACTGAAAAATCTTCCACACACACTGAAACCCCTTCCCCACACACTGAAACCCCTTCCACACACACGGTAACACCTTCCCCGCACAATGAAACCCCTTCCCCACACACTGAAACCCCATCCACACACACAGAAACCACTTCCCCGCACACTGAAACCCCTTCCCCACGCACTGAAACCTCTTCCCCACACACTGAAACCCCTTCCCCACACACTGAAACCCATCCCCCTGACTGAAACACATCCCAACAGACTGAAACCCCTTCCCCACACACTGAAACCCATCCCCACACACAGAAACCTCTTCCACACACACTGAAACCTTTCCATACAGACAGAAACCCTTCCCCACACACTGAAACCCTTCCCCACAAACTGAAACCCCTTCCCCAGACACAGAAAGCCATCCCCACACACTGAAACCTCTTCCCCACACACTGAAACCCCTTCCCCACTCACTCAAACCCATCCCCACACACTGAAACCTCTTCCCACACACTGCAAGCTCTTCCACACACACTGCAACCCCTTCCCCACAAACTGAAACCCATTCCCCACACACTGAAACCTCGTCCCCACACACTGAAACCCCTTCCCCACAGACTGAAACAACTTCCCCACAAACTGAAACCTCTTCGCCACAAACTGAAACCTATTCCCACACACTGAAACCCCTTATCGACACACTGAAGACCCTTCCCCACACACTGAAACCTCTTCCCCACACACTGAAACCCCTTCCCCACACACTGAAACCTCTTCCCCTCACACTGAAACCCCTTCCCGACACACTGAAACCCATACCCACACACTGAAACACCTTCCCCACTCACTGACACCCATCCCCACACACTGATACCCTTCCCCACACACTGAAAACTCTTCGCCACAGACTGAAACCCTTCCCCACACACAGAAACCTCTACCCCACACACTGAAACCACTTCCCCACACACTGAAACCTCTTTCCCACACACTGAAAACTCTTCGCCAAAGACTGAAACCCTTCCCCACACACTGAAACCCATCCCCACACACTGAAACCCTTTCCCCACAAACTGAACCCCATCCCCACACACTGAAACCCTTCCCCACGCACTGAAACCTCTTCCCACAAACTGAAACCTCTTCCCTACACACTGAAACCTCTTCCACGCACACTGAAACCTCTTCGCCACACACTGAAACCTCTTCGTGACACACTGAAACCCCTACCCCGCACAGTGAAACCTCTTCCCCGCACACTGAATCCCCATCACCACACACTGAAACCCCTTCCCCAAGCACTGAAAACTCTTCCCCACACACTGAAAGCTCTTCCCCACAGACTGAAACCCCTTCCCCACACTCTGAAACCTCTTTCCCACACACTGAAACCTCTTCCCCACACACTGAAACCACTTCCCCACACACTGAAATCTCTACCCCACACACTGAAACCACTTCCCCACACACTGAATCACATCCCCACACACTGAAACCCATCCCCACACACTGAAACCTATTCCCCACACACTGAAAGCACTTCCCCACACACTCAAACCCTTCCCCACACTCTGAAACCTCTTCCCCACACACTGAAACCCCTTCACCACGCACTGAAACCTCTTCCTCACACAGTGAAACCTCTTCCCCACACACTGAAACCTCTTCCCCACATACTGAAACTCCTTCCCCAGGCACTGAATCCTCTTTCACACACACTGAAACATCTTCCCCACATACTGAAACCCATCCCCACACTCTGAAACCCGTTCCACACACACTGAAAACTCTCCCAGACACACTGAAACCCCTTCCCCACACACTGAACCCCCTTCCACATACACGGTAACCCCTTTCCCGCACAATGAAACCCCTTCCCCGCACACTGAAACCCCATCCACACACACAGAAACCACTTCCCCGCACACGGAAACCCCTTCCCCACGCACTGAAACCTCTTCCCCACACATTGAAACCCCTTCCCCACACACTGAAACCCATCCCCACAGACTGAAACACATCCCAACAGACTGAAACCCTTTCCCCACACACTGAAACCCATCCCCACACACAGAAACCTCTTTCACACACACTGAAACCTTTCCCTGCAGACTGAAACACTTCCCCACAGACTGAAAACTCTTCCCCACACACTGAAACCTCTTCCCCACACACAGAAACCCATCCCCACAAACTGAAACCTATTCCCACACACTGAAACCCCATATCGACACACTGAAGACCCTTCCACACACACTGAAACCACTGCCCCACACACTGAAACCTCTTTCCCACACACTGAAAACTCTTCGCCACAGACTGAAACCCTTCCCCACACACTGAAACCTCTTCCCCACACACTGAAACCCCTTCCCCGCACACTGAAACCTCTTTCCCACACACTGTATCCCCTTCATCAAACATTTAAACCCCTTCCCCACACACTGAAAACTCTTCCCCACACACTAAAACCACTTCCCCACAGACTGAAACCAATTCCCCACACTCTGAAACCTCTTCAACACTCACTGAAACCCCTTCCCCACACACTGAAACCCATCCCCACACACTGAAACCACTTCCCCATACACTGAAACCCCTTCCCCACACACTGAAACCCATTCCCACACACTGAAACCCCTTCCCCACACACTGATACCATTCCCGACAGACTGAAACTTCTTCCCACACACTGAAACCTCTTCGCCACAGACTGAAACCCTTCCCCACACACTGAAACCTCTTTCGCACAGACTGAAACCAATTCCCCACACTCTGAAAGCTCTTCCCCACACACTGACACCACTTCCCCAAACACTGAAACCCCTTCTGCACACACTGAAACCTCTTTCCCACACACTGAAAGATCTTCCCCACAGACTGAACCCCTTCCCCACACACTGAAACATCTTCCCCACACACTGAAACTCCTTCCCCACGAACTGAAACCCCTTCCCCACACACAGAAACCGATCCCCACACACTGAAACCCCTTCCCAACACACTGAATCCACTACCCCACACACTGAAACCCCTTCCCCACAGACTGAAACCACTTCCCCACACACTGAAACGTGTTCCCCTCACACTGAAACCCCTTCCCCACACACTGAAACACATCCCCACACACTGAAACACCTTCCCCACACACTGAAACCCCTTCTCCACACACTGAAACCTCCTCCCCACACAGTGCAACCACTTCCCCACAGACTGAAACCAATTCCCCACACACTGAAACCCCTTCCTCACACACTGAAACCCATCCCCACACACTTAAACCTCTTCCCCACACACTGAAACCCCTTCCCCACACACTGAATCCCATCCCCACACACTGAAACCCCTTCCCCACACATTGAAACCCATCCCCACACACTGATAACCTTCCCCACACACTGAAACCTCTTCCCACACACTGAAACCTCTTCGCCACAGACTGAAACCCTTCCCCACACACTGAAACCTCTTTCCCACACACAGTATCCCCTTCACCAAACACTGAAACCCCTTCCCCACACACTGAAACCTCTTACCCACTCAATGAAACCACTTCCCCACAGACTGAAACCAATTCCCCACACTCTGAAACCTCTTCCCCACACACTGAAAACACTTCGCCACACACTGAAACCCCTTCCGCAAACACAGAAACCCCTTCCCCGCACACTGAAACCCCTACCCCACCCACTGAAACCCCATTCACACATACCGAATCCCTTTCCCCGCACACTGAAACCCCTTCCCCACGCACTGAAACCTCTTCCCCACACACTGAAACCCCTTCCCCACACACAGAAACCCATCCCCACAGACTGAAGCAGATCCCCACAGACTGAAACCCCTTCCCCCCACACTGAAACCCATCCCCACACACTGAAACCTCTTCCACACAAACTGAAACCTTTCCCTACAGACTGAAACACTTCCGCCACCCTGAAACATCTTCCCCACACACTGAAACCCCTTCCCCAGACACAGAAAGCCATCTCCACACACTGAAACCACTTCCCCACACACTGAAACTTATTCCCCACACACTGAAACCCCTTCCCTACACACTGAAACCTCTTGCCCTCAGTTTGAAACCCCTTCCCCACACACTGAAACCTCTTCCCCTCACACTGAAACCCCTTCCCCACACACTGAAACCCATCCCCACTCACTGAAACACCTTCCCCATACACTGAAATCCATCCCCACACACTGATACTCTTCCTCACACACTGAAACCTCTTCCCACACACTGAAACCTCTTCGCCACAGACTGAAACCTCTTTCCCACACACTGTATCCCCTTCAATAAACACTGAAACCCCTTCCCCACACACTGAAACCTTTTTCCCACACACTGAAACCACTTCCCCACAGACTGAAACCAATTCCCCACACTCTGAAACCTCTTCCCCACACACTGAAACCGCTTCCCCACACACAGAAATCCCTCCCCACACACTGAAACCTCTTCCCCACACACTGAAACCCCTTCCCCCAGACTGAAACACATCCCCACACACTGAAGCCCCTTCCCCACACACTGAAACCCATCCCCACACACTGATACCCTTCCCCACACACTGAAACCTCTTCCCACACACTGAACCCTCTTCGCCACAGACGGAAACGCCTTCCCCACACACTGAAACCTCTTTCCCACACACTGTATCCCCTTCACCAAACATTGAAACCCCTTACCCACACACTGAAACCTCACACCTTCTCACTGAAACCACTTCCCCACAGACTGAAACCAATTCCCCACACTCTGAAACCTCTTCCCCACACACTGAAACCACTTCCCCACACACTGAAACCCCTTCCGCACACACTGAAACCTCTTTCCCACACACTGAAAGCTCTTCCCCACAGACTGAAACCATTCCCCACACACTGAAACCTCTTCCCCACACACTGAACCCCCTTCCCCACGAACTGAAACCCCTTCCCCACACACTGAAACCCACCTCCACCCACTGAAACCTCTTCCCCACACACTGCAAACTCTTCCACACACACTGAAACACCTTCCCCACACACTGAAACCCCTTCCACACACACTGAAACCTCTTCCCCACACACTGAAACCACTTCCCCACAGACTGAAGCCCCTTCCCCAAACACTGAAACGCATCCACACACACTGCAACCTCTTCCACACACACTGAAACCCCTTCCCCACAAACTGAAACCCATTCCCCACACACTGAAACCTCTTCCCCACACACTGAAACCCCTTCTCCAAAGTCTGAAACAGCTTCCCCACAAACTGAAACCTCTTCCCCACAAACTGAAACCTATTCCCACACACTGAAACCCCTTATCCACACACTGAATACCCTTCCCCACACACTGAAACCTCTTCCCCACACACTGAAACCCCTTCCCCACACACTGAAACCTCTTCCCCTCTCACTGAAACCCCTTCCCCACACACTGAAACCCATCCCCACACACTGAAACACCTTCCCCACTCACTGACACCCATCCGCACTCACTGATGCCCTTCCCCACACACTGAAACCTCTTCCCACACACTGAAACCTCTTCGCCACAGACTGAAACCCTTCCCCACACACAGAAACCTCTACCACACACACTGAAACCACTGCCCCACACACTGAAACCTCTTTCCCACACACTGAAAACTCTTCGCCACAGACTGAAACCCTTCTCCACACACTGAAACCTCTTCCCCACACACTGAAACCCCTTCCCCGCACACTGAAACCTCTTTCCCACACACTGTATCCCCTTCATCAAACATTCAAACCCCTTCCCCACACACTGAAACCACTTCCCCACACACTGAAACCCATCCCCACACACTGAAACCTCTTCCTCATACACTGAAACCCCTTCCCCACACACTGAAACCCATCCCCACACACTGAAACCCCTTCCCCACACACTGAAACCCATCCCCACACACTGATACCATTCCCGACAGACTGAAACCTCTTCCCACACACTGAAACCTCTTCGCCACAGACTGAAACCCTTCCCCACACACTGAAACCTCTTTCGCACACACTGTATCCCCTTCACCAAACACTGAAACCCCTTCCCCACACACTGAAACCTCTCACCCACTCACTGAAACCACGTCCCCACAGACTGAAACCAATTCCCCACACTCTGAAAGCTCTTCCCCACACACTGAAACCACTTCCCCAAACACTGAAACCCCTTCTGCACACACTGAAAGCTCTTTCCCACACACTGAAAGCTCTTCCCCACAGACTGAAACCCTTCCCCACACACTGAAACATCTTCCCCACACACTGAAACTCCTTCCCCACGAACTGAAACCCCTTCCCCACACACAGAAACCGATACCCACACACTGAAACCCCTTCCCAACACACTGAATCCACTACCCCACACACTGAAACCCCTTCCCCACAGACTGAAACCACTTCCCCAAAAAATGAAACCTCTTCCCCACAAACTGAAACCTCTTCCCACACACTGAAACACCTTATTCACACACTGAAACCCCTTCCCCACACACTGAAACCTCTTCCCCACACACTGAAACCCCTTCCCCACACACTGAAACCTCTTCCCCTCACACTGAAACCCGTTCCCCACACACTGAAACGTCTTCCCCTCACACTGAAACCTCTTCCCCGCACGCTGAAACACATCCCCACACACTGAAACACCTTCCCCACACACTGAAACCCCTTCCCCACACACTGAAACCTCCTCCCCACACAGTGCAACCACTTCCCCACTGACTGAAACCAATTCCCCACACACTGAAACCCCTTCCTCACACACTGAAACCCATCCCCACACACTTAAACCTCTTCCCCACACACTGAAACCCCTTCCCCACACACTGAAACCCATCCCCACACACTGAAACCCCTTCCCCACACATTGAAACCCATCCCCACACACTGATACCCTTCCCCACACACTGAAACCTCTTCCCACACACTGAAACCTCTTCGCCACAGACTGAAACCCTTCCCCACACACTGAATCCTCTTCCCCACACGCAGTATCCCCTTCACCAAACACTGAAACCCCTTCCCCACACACTGAAACCTCTTACCCACTCAATGAAACCACTTCCCACAGACTGAAACCAATTCCCCACACTCTGAAACCTCTTCCCCACACACTGAAAACACTTCGCCACACACTGAAACCCCTTCTGCAAACACTGAAACCCCTTCCCCGCACACTGAAACCCATACCCCACACACTGAAACCCCATTCACACACACCGAATCCCTTTCCCCGCACACTGAAACCCCTTCCCCACGCATTGAAACCTCTTCCCCACACACTGAAACCCCTTCCCCAAACACTGAAACCCATCCCCACAGACTGAAACACATCCCCACAGACTGAAACCCCTTCCCCCCACACTGAAACCCATCCCCACACACTGAAACCTCTTCCACACAAACTGAAACCTTTCCCAACAGACTGAAACCCTTCCGCCACCCTGAAACATCTTCCCCACACACTGAAACCCCTTCCCCAGACACAGAAAGCCATCTCCACACACTGAAACCACTTCCCCACACACTGAAACTCCTTCCCCACACACTGAAACCCCTTCCCCACACACTGAAACCTCTTGCCCTCAGTTTGAAACCCCTTCCCCACACACTGAAACCTCTTCCCCTCACACTGAAACCCCTTCCCCACACACTGAAACCCATCCCCACAAACTGAAACACCTTCCCCACACACTGAAATCCATCCCCACACACTGATACTCTTCCCCACACACTGAAACCTCTTCCCACACACTGAAACCTCTTCGCCACAGACTGAAACCTCTTTCCCACACACTGTATCCCCTTCAATAAACACTGAAACCCCTTCCCCACACACTGAAACCTCTTTCCCACACACTGAAACCACTTCCCCACAGACTGAAACCAATTCCCCACACTCTGAAACCTCTTCCCCACACACTGAAACAGCTTCCCCACACACAGAAATCCCTCCCCACACACTGAAACCTCTTCCCCACACACTGAAACCCCTTCCCCCCACACTGAAATCCATCCCCACACACTGAAGCCCCTTCCCCACACACTGAAACCCCTCCCCACACACTGATACCCTTCCCCACACACTGAAACCTCTTCCCACACACTGAACCCTCTTCGCCACAGACTGAAACGCCTTCCCCACACACTGAAACCTCTTTCCCACACACTGTATCCCCTTCACCAAACATTGAAACCCCTTCCCCACACACTGAAACCTCACACCTTCTCACTGAAACCACTTTCCCACAGACTGAAACCAATTCCCCACACTCTGAAACCTCTTCCCCACACACTGAAACCACTTCGCCACACACTGAAACCCCTTCCGCACACACTGAAACCTCTTTCCCACACACTGAAAGCTCTTCCCCACAGACTGAATCCCTTCCCCACACACTGAAACCTCTTCCCCACACACTGAACCCCCTCCCCCACGAACTGAAACCCCTTCCCCACACACTGAAACCCAACCCCACCCAGTGAAAGCTCTTCCCCACACACTGCAAACACTTCCACACACACTGAAACACCTTCCCCACACACTGAAACCCCTTCCACACACACTGAAACCTCTTCCCCACACACTGAAACCTCTTCCCCACAGACTGAAGCCACTTCCCCACACACTGAAACGCATCCACACACACTGAAACCTCTTCCCCACACACTGAAGCCCCTTCCCCACACACTGAAACCTCTTCCCCTCACACTGAATCCCCTTCCCCACACACTGAAACCTCTTCCCCTTACACTGAAACCCCTTCACCACACACTGAAACCCATCCCCACACACTGAAACACCTTCCCCACACACTGAAACCTCTTCCCATACACTGAAACCTCTTCGCCACAGACAGAAACTCTTCCCCACACACTGAAACCTCTTCCGCACACACTGAAACCCCTTCCCCGCACACTGAAACCTCTTTCCCACACACTGTATCCCCTTCACCAAACACTGAAACCACTTCCCCACACACTGAAACCCATCCCCACACACTGAAACCTCTTCCACACACACTGAAACCTTTCCCTGCAGCCTGAAACCCTTCCCCCACACTGAAACCTCTTCCCCACACACTGAAACCCCTTCCCCAGACACAGAAAGCCATCCCCACACACTGAAACCTCTTCCCCACACACTGAAACCCCTTCCCCACACACTGAAACCCATCCCAACACAATGAAACCGCTTCCCCATCACACTGCACACTCTTCCACACAAACTGAAACCCCTTCCCCACACACTGAAACCACTTCCCCACACACTGAAACCTCTTCCCCACACACTGAAACCCCTTCCCCACAGACTGAAACCACTTCACCACAAACTGAAACCTCTTCCCCACATAGAGTAACCTTTTCCCACACACTGAAACACCTTATCCACACACTGAAACCCCTTCCCCACACACTGAAACCTCTTCCCCACACACTGAAACCTCTTCCCCACAGACTGAAACCCCTTCCCCACACACTGAAACCCATCCACACACTCCGAAACCTCTTCCCCACACACTGAAGCCCCTTCCCCACACACTGAAACCTCTTCCCATCACACTGAATCCCCTTCCCCACACACTGAAACCTCTTCCACTCACACTTAAACCCCTTCCCCACACACTGAAACCCATCCCCACACACTGAAACACCTTCCCCAAACACTGAAACCCATCCCCACACACTGATACCCTTCCCCACACACTGAAACCTCTTCCCACACACTGAAACCTCTTCGCCACAGACTGAAACTCTTCCCCCCACACTGAAACCTCTTCTCCACACACTGAAACCCATTCGCCGCACACTGAAACCTCTTTCCCACACACAGTATCCCCTTCACCAAACACTGAAACCCCTTCCCCAAACACTGAAACCTCTTCCCCACACACTGAAACCACTTCCCCACACACTGAAACCTCTTCCACACACACTGAAACCTTTCCCTACAGACTGAAACCCTTCCCCCACACTGCAACCTCTTCCCCACACACGGAAACCCCTTCCCCAGACACTGGAAGCCATCCCCACACACTGAAACCTCTTCCCCACACACTGAAACCCCTTCCCCACACACTGAAACCCATCCCCACAGACTGAAACCACTTCCCCACACACTGCAAACTGTTCCACACACACTGAAACCCCTTCCCCACACACTGAAACCCATTCCCCACACGCTGAAACCTCTTCCCCACACACCGAAACTACTTCCCCACAGACTGAAACCACTTCCCCACAAACTGAAACCTCTTACCCACAAACTGAAACCTATTCCCACACACTGAAACCCCTTATCCACAGATTGAATCCCCATCCCCACACACTGAAACCCCTTCCCCACACACTGAAACCCATCCCCACTCACTGAAACACCTTCCCCACACACTGAAACCCTTCCCCACTCACTGATACCCTTCCCCACACACTGAAACCTCTTCCCACACACTGAAACCTCTTCGCCACAGACTGAAACCGTTACCCACACACTGAAACCTCTACCCCACACACAGAAACCCCTTCCCTGCACACTGAAACCTCTTTCCCACACACTGTATCCCCTTCACCAAACACTGAAACCCCTTCCCCACAGACTGAAACTCTTCCCCACACACTGAAACCTCTTCCCCACACACTGAAACCCCTTCCCCGCACACTGAAACCTCATTCCCACCCACTGTATCCCCTTCACCAAACACTGAAACCCCTTCCCCACACACTGAAACCTCTTTGCCAAACACTGAAACCACTTCCCCACACACTGAAACTCATCCCCACACACTGAAACCTCTTCCACACACACTGAAAACTTTCCCTGCAGACTGAAACCCTTCCCCCACACTGAAACCTCTTCCCCACACACTGAAACCCCTTCCCCAGACACAGAAAGCCATCCCCACACACTGAAACCTCTTCCCCACACACTGAAACCCCTTCCCCACACACTGAAACCCATCCCAACACACTGAAACCGCTTCCCCATCACACTGCACACTCTTCCACACACACTGAAACCCCGACCCCACACACTGAAACCACTTCCCCACACACTGAAACCTCTTCCCCACACACTGAAACCCCTTCCCCACAGACTGAAACCACTTCCCCACAAACTGAAACCTCTTCCCCACAAACAGTAACCTCTTCCCACACACTGAAACACCTTATCCACACACTGAAACCCCTTCCCCACACACTGAAACCTCTTCCCCACACACTGAAACCTCTTCCCCACAGACTGAAACCCCTTCCCCACACACTGAAACCCATGCACACACTCTGAAACCTCTTCCCCACACACTGAAGCCCCTTCCCCACACACTGAAACCTCTTCCCATCACACTGAATCCCCTTCCCCACACACTGAAACCTCTTCCCCTCACACTTACACCCCTTCCCCACACACTGAAACCCATCCCCACACACTGAAACACCTTCCCCAAACACTGAAACCCATCCCCACACACTGATACCCTTCCCCACACACTGAAACCTCTTCCCACACACTGAAACCTCTTCGCCACAGACTGAAACTCTTCCCCCCACACTGAAACCTCTTCTCCACACACTGAAACCCATTCGCCGCACACTGAAACCTCTTTCCCACACACTGTATCCCCTTCACCAAACACTGAAACCCATTCCCCAAACACTGAAACCTCTTCCCCACACACTGAAACCAATTCCCCATACACTGAAACCTCTTCCACACACACTGAAACCTTTCCCTACAGACTGAAACCCTTCCCCCACACTGAAACCTCTTCCCTACACACGGAAACCCCTTCCCCAGACACTGGAAGCCATCCACACACACTGAAACCTCTTCCCGACACACTGAAACCCCTTCCCCACACACTGAAACCCATCCCCACACACTGAAACCACTTCCCCACACACTGCAAACTGTTCCACACACACTGAAACCCCTTCCCCACACACTGAAACCCATTCCCCACACGCTGAAACCTATTCCCACACACTGAAACCCCTTATCCACAGATTGAATCCCCATCCCCACACACTGAAACCCCTTCCCCACAAACTGAAACCCATCCCCACTCAATGAAACACCTTCCCCACACACTGAAACCCTTCCCCACTCACTGATACCCTTCCCCACACACTGAAACCTCTTCCCACACACTGAAACCTCTTCGCCACAGACTGAAACCGTTACCCACACACTGAAACCTCTACCCCACACACAGAAACCCCTTCCCTGCACACTGAAACCTCTTTCCCACACACTGTATCCCCTTCACCAAACACTGAAACCCCTTCCCCACACACTGAAACCTCTTTGCCAAACACTGAAACCACTTCCCCACACACTGAAACTCATCCCCACACACTGAAACCTCTTCCACACACACTGAAAACTTTCCCTGCAGACTGAAACCCTTCCCCCACACTGAAACCTCTTCCCCACACACTGAAACCCCTTCCCCAGACACAGAAAGCCATCCCCACACACTGAAACCTCTTCCCCACACACTGAAACCCCTTCCCCACACACTGAAACCCATCCCAACACACTGAAACCGCTTCCCCATCACACTGCACACTCTTCCACACACACTGAAACCCCTACCCCATACACTGAAACCACTTCCCCACACACTGAAACCTCTTCCCCACACACTGAAACCCCTTCCCCACAGACTGAAACCACTTCCCCACAAACTGAAACCTCTTCCCCACAAACAGTAACCTCTTCCCACACACTGAAACACCTTATCCACACACTGAAACCCCTTCCACACACACTGAAACCTCTTCCCCACACACTGAAACCTCTTCCCCACAGACTGAAACCCCTTCCCCACACACTGAAACCCATGCACACACTCTGAAAACTCTTCCCCACACACTGAAGCCCCTTCCCCACACACTGAAACCTCTTCCCCTCACACTGAATCCCCTTCCCCACACACTTAAACCTCTTCCCCTCACACTGAAACCCCTTCCCCACACACTGAAACCCATCCCCACACTCTGAAACACCTTCCCCAAACACTGAAACCCATCCCCACACACTGATACCCTTCCCCACACACTGAAACCTCTTCCCACACACTGAAACCTCTTCGCCACAGACTGAAACTCTTCCCCCCACACTGAAACCTCTTCTCCACACACTGAAACCCATTCCCCGCTCACTGAAACCTCTTTCCCACACACTGTATCCCCTTCACCAAACACTGAAACCCCTTCCCCACACACTGAAACCTCTTCCCCACACACTGAAACCACTTCCCCACATACTGAAACCTCTTCCACACACACTGAAACCTTTCCCTACAGACTGAAACCCTTCCCCCACACTGAAACCTCTTCCCCACACACTGAAACCCATTCCCCAGACACTGGAAGCCATCCCACACACTGAAACCTCTTCCCCATACACTGAAACCACTTCCCCACACACTGAAACCTCTTCCCCACACACTGAAACCCCTTCCCCACAGACTGAAACCACTTCCCCACAAACTGAAACCTCTTCCCCACAAACAGTAACCTCTTCCCACACACTGAAACACCTTATCCACACACTGAAACCCCTTCCACACACACTGAAACCTCTTCCCCACACACTGAAACCTCTTCCCCACAGACTGAAACCCCTTCCCCACACACTGAAACCCATGCACACACTCTGAAAACTCTTCCCCACACACTGAAGCCCCTTCCCCACACACTGAAACCTCTTCCCCTCACACTGAATCCCCTTCCCCACACACTTAAACCTCTTCCCCTCACACTGAAACCCCTTCCCCACACACTGAAACCCATCCCCACACTCTGAAACACCTTCCCCAAACACTGAAACCCATCCCCACACACTGATACCCTTCCCCACACACTGAAACCTCTTCCCACACACTGAAACCTCTTCGCCACAGACTGAAACTCTTCCCCCCACACTGAAACCTCTTCTCCACACACTGAAACCCATTCCCCGCTCACTGAAACCTCTTTCCCACACACTGTATCCCCTTCACCAAACACTGAAACCCCTTCCCCACACACTGAAACCTCTTCCCCACACACTGAAACCACTTCCCCACACACTGAAACCTCTTCCACACACACTGAAACCTTTCCCTACAGACTGAAACCCTTCCCCCACACTGAAACCTCTTCCCCACACACTGAAACCCCTTCCCCAGACACTGGAAGCCATCCCCACACACTGAAACCTCTTCCCCACACACTGAAACCCCTTCCCCACACTCTGAAACCCATCCCCACACACTGAAACCACTTCCCCACACACTGCAAACTGTTCCACACACACTGAAACCCCTTCCCCACACACTGAAACCCATTCCCCACACGCTGAAACCTCTTCCCCACACACCGAAACTACTTCCCCACAGACTGAAACCACTTCCCCACAAACTGAAACCTCTTACCCACAAACTGAAACCTATTCCCACACACTAAAACCCCTTATCCACACACTGAATCCCATCCCCACACACTGAAACCCCTTCCCCACACACTGAAACCCATCCCCACTCACTGAAACACCTTCCCCACACACTGAAACTCTTCCCCACTCACTGATACCCTTCCCCACACACTGAAACCTCTTCCCACACACTGAAACCTCTTCGCCACAGACTGAAACCGTTACCCACACACTGAAACCTCTACCCCACACACAGAAACCCCTTCCCTGCACACTGAAACCTCTTTCCCACACACTGTATCCCCTTCACCAAACACTGAAACCCCTTCCCCACACAATGAAACCTCTTACCCACACACTGAAACCACGTCCCCACAGACTGAAACCAATTCCCCACACTCTGAAACCTCTCCCCCTCACACTGAAATCCCTTCCCCGCACACTGCAACCCATCCCCACACACTGAAACCTCTTCCCCACACACTGAAACCCCTTCCCCACAAACTGAAACCCATCCCCACTCACTGAAACCCCTTCCCCACACACTGAAACCCATCCGCACACACTGATAACCATCCCCACACACTGAAACCTCTTCCCACACACTGAACCCTCTTCGCCACAGACTGAAATCCTTCCCCACACACTGAAACCTCTTTCGCACACACTGTATCCCCTTCACCAAACATTGAAACCCCTTCCCCACACACTGAAACCTCACACCTTGTCACTGAAACCACTTCCCCACAGACTGAAACCAATTCCCCACACTCTGAAACCTCTTCCCAACACACTGAAACCACTTCCCCACACACTGAAACCCCTTCCGCACACACTGAAACCTCTTTCCCACACACTGAAAGCTCTTCCCCACAGACTGAAACCCTTCCCCACACACTGAAGCCTCTTCCCCACACACTGAACCCTCTTCCCCACGAACTGAAACCCCTTCCCCACACACTGAAACCCATCCAAACACACTGAAACCTCTTCCCCACACACTGCAACCTCTTCCACACACACTGAAACCCCTTCCCCACACAGTGAAACCCCTTCCCCACACACTGAAACCTCTTCCCCACACACTGAAACCCCTTCCCCACAGACTGAAACCACTTCCCCACAAACTGAAACCTCTTCCCACACACTGAAACACCTTATCCACACACTGAAACCCCTTCCCCACACAGTGAAAACTCTTCCCCACACACTGAAACCACTTCCCCACACACTGAAACCCCTTCCGCACAAACTGAAACCTCTTTCCCACACACTGAAAGCTCTACCCACAGACTGAAACCGTTCCCCATACACTGAAACCTCTTCCCCACACACTGAAACCCCTTCCCCACGAACTGAAACCCCTTCCCCACACACTGAAACCCATCCCCACTCATTGAAACCTCTTCCCCACACACTGCAACCTCTTCCACACACACTGCAACCCCTTCCCCACACACTGAAACCCCTTCCACACACACTGAAACCTCTTCCCCACACACTGAAACCCCTTCCCCACAGACTGAAACCACTTCCCCACAAAAACTGAAACCTCTTCCCCACAAACTGAAACCTCTTCCCACACACTGAAACACCTGATCCACACACTGAAACCCCTTCCCCACACACTGAAACCTGTTCCCCACACACTGAAACCTCTTCCCCACAGACTGAACCCCCTTCCCCACACACTGAAACCCATCCCCACACACTGAAACTCTTCCCCTCACACTGAAACCCCTTCCCCACACATTGAAACCTATTCCCACACACTGAAACACCTTCCCCACACACTGAAACCCATCCCCACACACTGATACACTTCCCCACACACTGAAACCTCTTAGCCACAGACTGAAACCCTTCCCGACACACTGAAACCTCTTCACCAAACACTGAAACCCCTTCCCCACACACTGAAACCTCTTCCCCACACACTGAAACTACTTCCCCACACACTGAAACCTCTTCCACACACACTGAAACCTTTCCCTACAGACTGAAACCCTTCCCCCACACTGAAACCTCTTCCCCACACACTGAAACCCCTTCCCCAGACACTGAAAACCCTTCCCCACACTCTGAAACCCATCCCCACACACTGAAACTACTTCCCCACACACTGCAAACTGTTCCACACACACTGAAACCTCTTCGCCACAGACTGAAACCGTTACCCACACACTGAAACCTCTACCCCACACACAGAAACCCCTTCCCTGCACACTGAAACCTCTTTCCCACACACTGTATCCCCTTCACCAAACACTGAAACCCCTTCCCCACACACTGAAACCTCTTACCCACACACTGAAACCACGTCCCCACAGACTGAAACCAATTCCCAACACTCTGAAACCTCTTCCCCTCACACTGAAATCCCTTCCCCGCACACTGCAACCCATCCCCACTCACTGAAACCCCTTCCCCACACACTGAAACCCATCCGCACACACTGATAACCATCCCCACACACTGAAACCTCTTCCCACACACTGAACCCTCTTCGCCACAGACTGAAATCCTTCCCCACACACTGAAACCTCTTTCGCACACACTGTATCCCCTTCACCAAACATTGAAACCCCTTCCCCACACACTGAAACCTCACAACTTGTCACTGAAACCACTTCCCCACAGACTGAAACCAATTCCCCACACTCTGAAACCTCTTCCCAACACACTGAAACCTCTTTCCCACACACTGAAAGCTCTTCCCCACAGACTGAAACCCTTCCCCACACACTGAAGCCTCTTCCCCACACACTGAACCCTCTTCCCCACGAACTGAAACCCCTTCCCCACACACTGAAACCCATCCAAACACACTGAAACCTCTTCCCCACACACTGCAACCTCTTCCACACACACTGAAACCCCTTCCCCACACAGTGAAACCCCTTCCCCACACACTGAAACCTCTTCCCCACACACTGAAACCCCTTCCCCACAGACTGAAACCACTTCCCCACAAACTGAAACCTCTTCCCACACACTGAAACACCTTATCCACACACTGAAACCCCTTCCCCACACAGTGAAAACTCTTCCCCACACACTGAAACCACTTCCCCACAGACTGAAACCTATTCCCCACACTCTGAAACATCTTCCCCACACACTGAAACCACTTCCCCACACACTGAAACCCCTTCCGCACAAACTGAAACCTCTTTCCCACACACTGAAAGCTCTACCCACAGACTGAAACCGTTCCCCATACACTGAAACCTCTTCCCCACACACTGAAACCCCTTCCCCACGAACTGAAACCCCTTCCCCACACACTGAAACCCATCCCCACTCATTGAAACCTCTTCCCCACACACTGCAACCTCTTCCACACACACTGCAACCCCTTCCCCACACACTGAAACCCCTTCCACACACACTGAAACCTCTTCCCCACATACTGAAACCCCTTCCCCACAGACTGAAACCACTTCCCCACAAAAACTGAAACCTCTTCCCCACAAACTGAAACCTCTTCCCACACACTGAAACACCTGATCCACACACTGAAACCCCTTCCCCACACACTGAAACCTGTTCCCCACACACTGAAACCTCTTCCCCACAGACTGAACCCCCTTCCCCACACACTGAAACCCATCCCCACACACTGAAACTCTTCCCCTCACACTGAAACCCCTTCCCCACACATTGAAACCTATTCCCCTCGCACTGAAACCCCTTCCCCACACAGTGAAACCCATCCCCACACACTGAAACACCTTCCCCACACACTGAAACCCATCCCCACACACTGATACACTTCCCCACACACTGAAACCTCTTAGCCACAGACTGAAACCCTTCCCGACACACTGAAACCTCTTCACCAAACACTGAAACCCCTTCCCCACACACTGAAACCTCTTCCCCACACACTGAAACCACTTCCCCACACACTGAAACCTCTTCCACACACACTGAAACCTTTCCCTACAGACTGAAACCCTTCCCCCACACTGAAACCTCTTCCCCACACACTGAAACCCCTTCCCCAGACACTGAAAACCCTTCCCCACACTCTGAAACCCATCCCCACACACTGAAACTACTTCCCCACACACTGCAAACTGTTCCACACACACTGAAACCCCTTCCCCACACACTGAAACCCATTCCCCACACGCTGAAACCTCTTCCCCACACACCGAAACTACTTCCCCACAGACTGAAAACACTTCCCCACACACTGAAACCCCTTCCCCAGACACTGAAAACCCTTCCCCACACTCTGAAACCCCTTCCCCACACACTGAAACCCCTTCCCCACACACTGAAACCCATTCCCCACACGCTGAAACCTCTTCCCCACACACCGAAACTACTTCCCCACAGACTGAAAACACTTCCCCACAAACTGAAACCTCTTCCCCACAAACTGAAACCTATTCCCACACACTGAAACCCCTTATCCACACACTGAATCCCCATCCCCACACACTGAAACCCCTTCCCCACACACTGAAACCCATCCCCACTCACTGAAACACCTTCCCCACACACTGAAACCCTTCCCCACTCACTGATACCCTTCCCCACACACTGAAACCTCTTCCCACACACTGAAACCTCTTCGCCACAGACTGAAACCGTTACCCACACACTGAAACCTCTACCCCACACACAGAAACCCCTTCCCTGCACACTGAAACCTCTTTCCCACACACTGTATCCCCTTCACCAAACACTGAAACCCCTTCCCCACACACTGAAACCTCTTACCCACACACTGAAACCACGTCCCCACAGACTGAAACCAATTCCCCACACTCTGAAACTTCTTCCCCTCACACTGAAATCCCTTCCCCGCACACTGCAACCCATCCCCACACACTGAAACCTCTTCCCCACACACTGAAACCCCTTGCCCACAAACTGAAACCCATCCCCACTCACTGAAACCCCTTCCCCACACACTGAAACCCATCCGCACACACTGATAACCATCCCCACACACTGAAACCTCTTCCCACACACTGAACCCTCTTCGCCACAGACTGAAATCCTTCCCCACACACTGAAACCTCTTTCGCACACACTGTATCCCCTTCATCAAACATTGAAACCCCTTCCCCACACACTGAAACCTCACACCTTGTCACTGAAACCACTTCCCCACAGACTGAAACCAATTCCCCACACTCTGAAACCTCTTCCCAACACACTGAGACCACTTCCCCACACACTGAAACCCCTTCCGCACACACTGAAACCTCTTTCCCACACACTGAAAGCTCTTCCCCACAGACTGAAACCCTTCCCCACACACTGAAGCACATTCCCCACACACTGAACCCTCTTCCCCACGAACTGAAACCCCTTCCCCACACACTGAAACCCATCCAAACACACTGAAACCTCTTCCCCACACACTGCAACCTCTTCCCCACACACTGAAACCCCTTCCCCACAGACTGAAACCACTTCCCCACAAACTGAAACCTCTTCCCACACACTGAAACACCTTATCCACACACTGAAACCTCTTCCCCACACAGTGAAAACTCTTCCCCACACACTGAAACCACTTCCCCACAGACTGAAACCCATCCGCACACACTGATAACCATCCCCACACACTGAATCCTCTTCCCACACACTGAACCCTCTTCGCCACAAACTGAAACCACTTCCCCACAAACTGTAACCTCTTCCCACACACTGAAACACCTTATCCACACACTGAAACCCCTTCCCCACACAGTGAAAACTCTTCCCCACACACTGAAACCCCTTCCCCACACACTGAAACCCATCCGCACACACTGATAACCATCCCCACACACTGAAACCTCTTCCCACACACTGAACCCTCTTCGCCACAGACAGAAATCCTTCCCCACACACTGAAACCTCTTTCGCACACACTGTATCCCCTTCACCAAACATTGAAACCCCTTCCCCACACACTGAAACCTCACACCTTGTCACTGAAACCACTTCCCCACAGACTGAAACCAATTCCCCACACTCTGAAACCTCTTCCCAACACACTGAAACCACTTCCCCACACACTGAAACCCCTTCCGCACACACTGAAACCTCTTTCCCACACACTGAAAGCTCTTCCCCACAGACTGAAACCCTTCCCCACACACTGAAGCACATTCCCCACACACTGAACCCTCTTCCCCACGAACTGAAACCCCTTCCCCACACACTGAAACCCATCCAAACACACTGAAACCTCTTCCCCACACACTGCAACCTCTTCCACACACACTGAAACCCCTTCCACACACAGTGAAACCCCTTCCCCACACACTGAAACCTCTTTTCCACACATTGAAACCCCTTCCCCACAGACTGAAACCACTTCCCCACAAACTGAAACCTCTTCCCACACACTGAAACACCTTATCCACACACTGAAACCCCTTCCCCACACAGTGAAAACTCTTCCCCACACACTGAAACCACTTCCCCACAGACTGAAACCAATTCCCCACACTCTGAAACATCTTCCCCACACAATGAAACCACTTCCCCACACACTGAAACCCCTTCCGCACAAACTGAAACCTCTTTCCCACACACTGAAAGCTCTACCCACAGACTGAAACCGTTCCCCATACACTGAACCCTCTTCCCCACACACTGAAACCCATTCCCCACGAACTGAAACCCCTTCCCCACACACTGAAAACCAACCCCACTCATTGAGACCTCTTCCCCACACACTGCAACCTCTTCCACACACACTGCAACCCCTTCCCCACACACTGAAACCCCTTCCACACACACTGAAACCTCTTCCCCACACACTGAAACCCCTTCCCCACAGACTGAAACCACTTCCCCACAAACTGAAACCTCTTCCCCACAAACTGAAACCTCTTCCCACACACTGAAACACCTGATCCACACACTGAAATCCCTTCCCCACACACTGAAACCCATCCCCACACACTGAAACTCTTCCCCTCACACTGAAACCCCTTCCCCACACATTGAAACCTATTCCCCTCGCACTGAAACCCCTTCCCCACACAGTGAAACCCATCCCCACACACTGAAACACCTTCCCCACACACTGAAAACCATCCCCACACACTGATACACTTCCCCACACACTGAAACCTCTTAGCCACAGACTGAAACCCTTCCCGACACACTGAAACCTCTTCACCAAACACTGAAACCCCTTCCCCACACACTGAAACCTCTTCCCCACACACTGAAACCACTTCCCCACACACTGAAACCTCTTCCACACACACTGAAACCTTTCCCTACAGACTGAAACCCTTCCCCCACACTGAAACCTCTTCCCCACACACTGAAACCCCTTCCCCAGACACTGAAAACCCTTCCCCACACTCTGAAACCCATCCCCACACACTGAAACTACTTCCCCACACACTGCAAACTGTTCCACACACACTGAAACCCCTTCCCCACACACTGAAACCCATTCCCCACACGCTGAAACCTCTTCCCCACACACCGAAACTACTTCCCCACAGACTGAAAACACTTCCCCACACACTGAAACCCCTTCCCCAGACACTGAAAACCCTTCCCCACACTCTGAAACCCCTTCCCCACACACTGAAACCCCTTCCCCACACACTGAAACCCATTCCCCACACGCTGAAACCTCTTCCCCACACACCGAAACTACTTCCCCACAGACTGAAAACACTTCCCCACAAACTGAAACCTCTTCCCCACAAACTGAAACCTATTCCCACACACTGAAACCCCTTATCCACACACTGAATCCCCATCCCCACACACTGAAACCCCTTCCCCACACACTGAAACCCATCCCCACTCACTGAAACACCTTCCCCACACACTGAAACCCTTCCCCACTCACTGATACCCTTCCCCACACACTGAAACCTCTTCCCACACACTGAAACCTCTTCGCCACAGACTGAAACCGTTACCCACACACTGAAACCTCTACCCCACACACAGAAACCCCTTCCCTGCACACTGAAACCTCTTTCCCACACACTGTATCCCCTTCACCAAACACTGAAACCCCTTCCCCACACACTGAAACCTCTTACCCACACACTGAAACCACGTCCCCACAGACTGAAACCAATTCCCCACACTCTGAAACCTCTTCCCCTCACACTGAAATCCCTTCCCCGCACACTGCAACCCATCCCCACACACTGAAACCTCTTCCCCACACACTGAAACCCCTTGCCCACAAACTGAAACCCATCCCCACTCACTGAAACCCCTTCCCCACACACTGAAACCCATCCGCACACACTGATAACCATCCCCACACACTGAAACCTCTTCCCACACACTGAACCCTCTTCGCCACAGACTGAAATCCTTCCCCACACACTGAAACCTCTTTCGCACACACTGTATCCCCTTCATCAAACATTGAAACCCCTTCCCCACACACTGAAACCTCACACCTTGTCACTGAAACCACTTCCCCACAGACTGAAACCAATTCCCCACACTCTGAAACCTCTTCCCAACACACTGAGACCACTTCCCCACACACTGAAACCCCTTCCGCACACACTGAAACCTCTTTCCCACACACTGAAAGCTCTTCCCCACAGACTGAAACCCTTCCCCACACACTGAAGCACATTCCCCACACACTGAACCCTCTTCCCCACGAACTGAAACCCCTTCCCCACACACTGAAACCCATCCAAACACACTGAAACCTCTTCCCCACACACTGCAACCTCTTCCCCACACACTGAAACCCCTTCCCCACAGACTGAAACCACTTCCCCACAAACTGAAACCTCTTCCCACACACTGAAACACCTTATCCACACACTGAAACCTCTTCCCCACACAGTGAAAACTCTTCCCCACACACTGAAACCACTTCCCCACAGACTGAAACCCATCCGCACACACTGATAACCATCCCCACACACTGAATCCTCTTCCCACACACTGAACCCTCTTCGCCACAGACTGAAACCACTTCCCCACAAACTGTAACCTCTTCCCACACACTGAAACACCTTATCCACACACTGAAACCCCTTCCCCACACAGTGAAAACTCTTCCCCACACACTGAAACCCCTTCACCACACACTGAAACCCATCCGCACACACTGATAACCATCCCCACACACTGAAACCTCTTCCCACACACTGAACCCTCTTCGCCACAGACAGAAATCCTTCCCCACACACTGAAACCTCTTTCGCACACACTGTATCCCCTTCACCAAACATTGAAACCCCTTCCCCACACACTGAAACCTCACACCTTGTCACTGAAACCACTTCCCCACAGACTGAAACCAATTCCCCACACTCTGAAACCTCTTCCCAACACACTGAAACCACTTCCCCACACACTGAAACCCCTTCCGCACACACTGAAACCTCTTTCCCACACACTGAAAGCTCTTCCCCACAGACTGAAACCCTTCCCCACACACTGAAGCACATTCCCCACACACTGAACCCTCTTCCCCACGAACTGAAACCCCTTCCCCACACACTGAAACCCATCCAAACACACTGAAACCTCTTCCCCACGCACTGCAACCTCTTCCACACACACTGAAACCCCTTCCACACACAGTGAAACCCCTTCCCCACACACTGAAACCTCTTTTCCACACATTGAAACCCCTTCCCCACAGACTGAAACCACTTCCCCACAAACTGAAACCTCTTCCCACACACTGAAACACCTTATCCACACACTGAAACCCCTTCCCCACACAGTGAAAACTCTTCCCCACACACTGAAACCACTTCCCCACAGACTGAAACCAATTCCCCACACTCTGAAACATCTTCCCCACACAATGAAACCACTTCCCCACACACTGAAACCCCTTCCGCACAAACTGAAACCTCTTTCCCACACACTGAAAGCTCTACCCACAGACTGAAACCGTTCCCCATACACTGAACCCTCTTCCCCACACACTGAAACCCATTCCCCACGAACTGAAACCCCTTCCCCACACACTGAAAACCAACCCCACTCATTGAGACCTCTTCCCCACACACTGCAACCTCTTCCACACACACTGCAACCCCTTCCCCACACACTGAAACCCCTTCCACACACACTGAAACCTCTTCCCCACACACTGAAACCCCTTCCCCACAGACTGAAACCACTTCCCCACAAACTGAAACCTCTTCCCCACAAACTGAAACCTCTTCCCACACACTGAAACACCTGATCCACACACTGAAACCCCTTCCCCACACACTGAAACCTGTTCCCCACACACTGAAACCTCTTCCCCACAGACTGAACCCCCTTCCCCACACACTGAAACCCATCCCCACACACTGAAACTCTTCCCCTCACACTGAAACCCCTTCCCCACACATTGAAACCTATTCCCCTCACACTGAAACCCCTTCCCCACACAGTGAAACCCATCCCCACACACTGAAACACCTTCCCCACACACTGAAACCCATCCCAACACACTGATACCCTTCCCCACACACTGAAACCTCTTAGCCACAGACTGAAACCCTTCCCGACACACTGAAACCTCTTCACCACACACTGAAACCCCTTCAACGCACAATGAAACCTCTTTCCCAGACACTGTATCCCCATCCCCACACACTGTAACCCCTTCCCCACACACTGCAAACTCTTCCACACACACTGAAACCCCTTCCCCACACACTGAAACCCATTCCCCACACGCTGAAACCTCTTAACCACACACTGAAACCCCTTCCCCACAGACTGAAACCACTTCCCCACAAAATGAAACCTCTTCCCCACAAACTGAAACCTATTCCCACACACTGAAACCCCTTATCCACACACTGAAACCCCATCCCCACACACTGAAACCCCTTCCCCACACACTGAAACCCATCCCCACACACTGAAACACCTTCCCCACACACTGAAACCCTTCCCCACTCATTGATACCCTTCCCCACACACTGAAACCTCTTTCCCACACACTGTATCCCCTTCACCAAACACTGAAACCCCTTCCCCACACACTGAAACCTCTTCCCCACACACTGAAACCACTTCCCCACACACTGAAACCTCTTCCACACACACTGGAACCTTTCCCTGCAGACTGAAACCCTTCCCCCACACTGAAACCTCATCCCCACACACTGAAACCCCTTCCCCAGACACAGAAAGCCATCCCCACACACTGAAACCTCTTCCCCACACACTGAAACCCCTTCCCCACACACTGAAACCCATCCCCACACACTGAAACCACTTCCCCACACACTGAAATCCATTCCCCACACGCTGCAACCTCTTCCCCACACACTGAAACCCCTTCCCCACACACTGAAACCACTTCCCCACAAACTGAAACCTCTTCCCCACAAACTGAAACCTATTACCACACACTGAAACCCCTTATCCACACACTGAAACACCATCCCCACACACTGAAACTCCTTCCCCACACACTGAAACCCATCCCCACACACTGAAATACCTTCCCCACACACTGAAACCCTTCCCCACTCATTGATACCCTTCCCCACACACTGAAACCTCTTCCCACACACTGAAACCTCTTCGCCACAGACTGAAACCGTTCCCCACACACTGTAACCTCTACCCCACACACAGAAACCCCTTCCCTGCACACTGAAACCTCTTTCCCACACACTGTATCCCCTTCCCCACACACTGAAACCTCTTACCCACACACTGAAACCACGTCCCCACAGACTGAAACCAATTCCCCACACTCTGAAACCTCTTCCCCACACGCTGAAACCCGTTCCCCGCACACTGAAACCCATCCCCACACACTGAAAACTCTTCCCCACACACTGAAACCCCTTCCACACACACTGAAACCCATCCCCACACACTGAAACCCATTCCCACACACTGAACCCTCTTCCCCACAGACTGAAACCCTTCCCCACACACTGAAACCTCTTTCCCACACACTGTATCCCCTTCACCAAACATTGAAACCCCTTCCCCACACACTGAAACCTCACACCTTCTCACTGAAACCACTTCCCCACAGACTGAAACCAATTCCCCACACTCTGAATCCTCTTCCCCACACACTGAAACCACTTCCCCACACACTGAAACCCCTTGCGCACACACTGAAACCTCTTTCCCACACACTGAAGGCTCTTCCCCAAAGACTGAAACCCTTCCGCACACACTAAAACCTCTTCCCCACACACTGAACCCCCTTCCCCACGAACTGAAACCACTTCCCCACACACTGAAACACATCCAAACACACTGAAACCTCTTCCCCACACACTGCAACCTCTTCCACACACACTGAAACCTCTTCCCCACACACTGAATCCACTTCCCCACACACTGAAACCTCTTCCCCACACACTGAAACCCCTTTCCCACAGACTGAAACCACTTCCCCACAAACTGAAACCTCTTCCCACACACTGAAACACCTTATCCGCACACTGAAACCCCTTCCCCACACACTGAAACCCATCCACACACACAGAAAGCTCTTTCCCACACACTGTATCCCCTTCCCCAAACACTCAAACCCGTTCCCCTCACACTGAAAGCTCTTCCCCACACACTGAATCCACTTCCCCACAGACTGAAACCTCTTCCCCACACTCTGAAACCTCTTCCCCACACTCTGAAACACCTTCCCCACACACTGAAACACATCCCCACACACTGAAACCTCTTCCCCACACACTGAAACCCCTTCCCCACACACTGAAAACCATCCCCACACACTGAAATCCCTTCCCCACACACTGAAACCCATCCCCACACACTGGTACCCTTCCCCACAAACTGAAACCTCTTCCCACACACTGAAACCTCTTCGCCACAGACTGAAACCCTTCCCCACAAACTGAAACCTCTTTCCCACACACAGTATCCCCTTCGACAGACACTGAAACCCCTTCCCCACACACTGAAACCTCTTACCCACTCACTGAAACCACTTCCCCACAGACTGAAACCAATTCCCCACACTCTGAAAATTCTTCCCCACACACTGAAATCACTTCCCCACACACTGAAACCCCTTCCGCACACACTGAAACATCTTTCCCACACACTGAAAGCTCTTCCCCACAGACTGAAACCCATCCCCACACACTGAAACCTCTTCCCCACACACTGAAAGCTCTTCCCCACAGAGTGAAACCCTTCCCCACACACTGAAACCTCTTCCCCACACACTGAAACCTCTTCGCGACAGACCGAAACCCTTGCCCACACACTGAAACCACTTCCTCACACACTGAAACCGCTTCCCCACGCACAGAATCCTCTACCACACACACTGAACCCTCTTCCCCAAACACTGAAACCACTTCACCACACACTGAAACCCCTTCCCCACAGACTGAAACCACTTCCCCTCAAACTGAATCGTCTTCCCCACAAACTGAAACCTCTTCCCACACTCTGAAACCCCTTATCCAGACACTGAAACCCCTTCCCCACACACCGAAACCTCTTCCCCACAAACTGAAACCCCTTCCCTACAGACTGAAACCACTTCCCCACAAACTGAAACCTTTTCCCCACAAACTGAAACCTCTTCCCACACACTGAAACCCCATATCCACACACTGATACCCTTCCCCACACACTGAAACCTCTTCCTACACACTGAAACCTCTTCGCCACAGGCTGAAACCCTTCCCCACACACTTAAACCTCTTCCCCACACACTGAAACCCCTTCCCCGCACACTGAAACCTCTTTCCCACACACTGTATCCCCTTCATCAAACACTGAAACCCCTTCCCCACACTCTGAAACCTCTTCCCCACACACTGAAACCCCTTCCCCACACACTGAAACACATCCCCAAACACTGAAACCTCTTCCCCACACGCTGAAACCCCTTCCCCAAACACTGAAACCCATCCCCACACACTGAAACCCCTTCCCCACAAACTGAAACACATCCCCACACACTGATACCCTTCCCCACACACTGAAACCTCTTCCCACACACGGAAACCTCTTCGCCACAGACTGGAACCCTTCCCCACACACTGAAACCTCTTTCCCACACACTGTATCCCCTTCAACAAACACTGAAACCCCTTCCCCACACACTGAAACCTTTTACCCGCACACTGAAACCTCTTCCCCACAGACTGAAACCAATTCCCCACACTCTGAAACCTCTTCCCCACACACTGAAACCACTTCCCCACACAGTGAAACCCCTTCCGCACACACTGAAACATCTTTCCCACACACTGAAAGCTCTTCCCCACAGACTGAAACCCATCCCAACACACTGAAACCTCTTCCCCACACACTGGAAACTCTTCCCCACAGACTGAAACCCTTCCCCACACACTGAAACCTCTTCCCCACACACTGAAACCCCTTCCCAACGCACTGAAACCTCTTCCACACAGACTGAAACCCCTTCCGCACACACTGAAACATCTTTCCCACACACTGAAAGCTCTTCCCCACACACTGAAACCCATCCCCACACATTGAAACCTCTTCCCCCACACTGCAACCTCTTCCTCACACACTGAAACCCCTTCCCCACACACTGAAACCCCTTCCCCACACACTGAAACCTCTTCCCCACACACTGAAACCCCTTCCCCACACACTGAAACCCATCCCCACACACTGAAACACCTTCCCCACACATTGAAACCCATCCCCACACAGTGATCCCCTTCCCCACACACTGAAACCCCTTCCCCGCACACTGAAACCTCTTTCCCACACACTGTATCCCCTTCATCAAACACTGAAACCCCTTCCCCACACTCTGAAACCTCTTCCCCACACACTGAAACCCCTTCCCCACCCACTGAAACACATCCCCCAACACTGAAAACTCTTCCCCACACACTGAAAGCCCTTCCCCAAACACTGAAACCATCCCCACACACTGAAACCGCTTCCCCACAAACTGAAACCCACCCCACACACTGATACCCTTCCCCACACACTGAAACCTGTTCCCACACACTGATACCTCTTCGCCACAGACTGGAACCCTTCCCCACTCACTGAAACCTCTTTCCTACACACTGTATCACCTTCACCAAACACTGAAACCCCTTTCCCACACACTGAAACCTCTTACCCGCACACTGAAAACTCTTCCCCACACACTGAAACCCCTTCCCCACGAACTGAAACCCCTTCCCCACACACTGAAACCCATCCCCACTCACTGAAACCTCTTCCCCACACACTGCAACCTCTTCTACACACTGAAACCCCTTCCCCACACATTGAAACCCCTTCCCCACACACTGAAACCCCTTCCCCATAAACTGAAACCCCTTCCCCACACACTGAAACCACTTCCCCACAAACTGAAACCTCTTCCCCACAAACTGAAACCTCTTCCCACACACTGAAACACCTTATCCACACACTGAAACCCCTTCCCCACACACTGAAACCTCTTCCCCACACACTGAAACACCGTCCCCAAACACTGAAACCCCTTCCCCATACACTGAAACCCATCGCCACACACTGAAACCTCTTCCCCACACACTGAAACCCCGTCCACACACACTGAAACCTCTTCCCCTCACACTGAAACCCCTTCCCCACCCTCTGAAACCTCTTCCCCTCACACTGAAACTCCTTCCCCACATACTGAAACCCATCCCCACACACTGAAACACCTTCCCCACACACTGAAACCCATCCCCAGACACTGATACCCTTCCCCACACACTGAAACCTCTTCCCACACACTGAAACCTCTTCCCCACACACTGAAACCCCTTCCCCGCACACTGAAACCTCTTTCCCACACACTGTATCCCCTTCACCAAACACTGAAACCCCTTCCCCACACACTGAAACCTCTTCCCCACACACATTAAACCACTTCTCCACAGACTGAAACCAATTCCCCACACACTGAAACCTCTTTCCCACACACTGTATCCCCTTCACTAAACACTGAAACCCCAACCCCACACACTGAATCTTCTCACCCACTCACTGAAACCACTTCCCGACAGACTGAAACCAATTCCCCACAGTCTGAAACCTCTTCCCCACACACTGAAAGCTCTTCCCCACAGACTGAAACCCTTCCCCACACACTGAAACCTCTTCCCCACACGCTGAAACTTCTTCCACACCCACTGACACCCATCCCCACAAACTGAAACCCCCTTCCACACACACAGAAACACATACACACACACTGAAACACTTCCCCACACACTGAAACCTCTTCCCCACACACTGAAACCTCTTCGCGACAGACTGAAACCCTTGCCCACACACTGACACCACTTCCCCACGCACAGAATCCTCTTCCACACACATTGAAACCTCTTCCCCAAACACTGAAACCTCTTCACCACACAATGAAACCTCTTCACCACACACTGAAACCCCTTCCACACGTACTGAAACCCCTTCCCCTCAAACTGAAGCGTCTTCCCCACAAACTGAAACCTCTTCCCACACACTGAAACCCCTTATCCACACACTGAAAACCCTTCCCCACACACTGAAACCTCTTCCCCACACACTGAAACCCCTTCCCCACACACTGGAACCCATCCCCACTCACTGAAACACCTTCCCCACACATTGAAACCCATCCCCACACACTGATACCCTTCCCCACACACTGAAACCTCTTCCCACACAATGAAACCTCTTCGCCACAGGCTGACACCCTTCCCCACACACTGAAACCTCTTCCCCACACACTGAAACCCCTGCCCCGCACACTGAAACCTCTTTCCCAAACACTGTATCCCTTTCATCAAACACTGAAACCCCTTCCCCACACTCTGAAACCTCTTCCCCACACACTGAAACCCGTTCCCCAAACAGTGAAACCCATCCCCACACACTGATACCCTTCCCCACACACTCAAACCTCTTCCCACACACTGAAACCTCTTCGCCACAGGCTGGAACCCTTCCCCACACACTGAAACCTCTTTCCCACACACTGTATCCCCTTCACCAAACACTGAAACCCCTTCCCCACACACTGAAACCTCTTACCCGCACACTGAAACCTCTTCCCCACACACTGAAACCCCTTCCCCACGAACTGAAACCCCTTCCCCGCACACTGAAACCTCTTCCCCACACACTGCAACCTCTTCGCGACAGACTGAAACCCTTGCCCACACACTGAAACCACTTCCCCACACACTGAAACCGCTTCCCCTCACACTGAAACCTCTTCCCCTCACACTGAAACCCCTTCCCCACACACTGAAACCCATCCCTACACACTGAAACACCTTCCCCACACACTGATCCCCCTTCCCCACACACTGAAACCCATCCCCACACACTGAAACCTCTTCCCCTTACACTGAAACCCCTTCCCCACACATTGAAACATCTTCCCCTCACACTGAAACCCCTTCCCCACACACTGAAACCCATACCCACACACTGAAACACCTTCCCCACAAACTGAAACCCATCCCCACACACTGATACCCTTCCCCACACACTGAAACCTCTTCGCCACAGACTGAAACCCTTCCCCACACACTGAAACCTCTTCCCCACACACTGAAACCCCTTCCGCGCACACTGAAACCTCTTTCCCACACATTGTATCCCCTTCACCAAACACTGAAACCCCTTCCCCACACACTGAATCCTCTCACCCACTCACTGAAACCACTTCCCCACAGACTGAAACCAATTCCCCACACTCTGAAACCTCTTCCCCAGACAATGAAACCAATTCCCCACACACTGAAACCCCTTCCGCACAAAGTGAAACCTCTTTCCCACACACTGAAAGCTCTTCCCCACAGACTGAAACCCTTCCCCACACACTGAAACCTCTTCCCCACACGCTGAAACTTCTTCCACACCCACTGAAACACATCCCCACAAACTGAAAACCCCTTCCCCACACACTGAAACACATACACACACACTGAAACACTTCCCCACACACTGAAACCTCTTCCCCACACACTGAAGCCTCTTCGCGACAGACTGAAACCCTTGCCCACACACTGAAACCACATCCCGACACACTGAAACCGCTTCCACACGCACAGAATCCTCTTCCACACACACTGAAACCTCTTCCCCAAACACTGAAACCTCTTCACCACACAATGAAAGCTCTTCACCACACACTGAAACCCCTTCCCCACAGACTGAAACCACTTCCCCTCAAACTGAAACGTCTTCCCCACAAACTGAAACGTCTTCCCACACACTGAAACCCCTTATCCACACACTGAAACCCCTTCCCCACACACTGAAACCCATCCCCACACACTGAAACACCTTCCCCACACATTGAAACCCATCCCCACACACTGACACCCTTCCCCACACACTGAAACCTCTTCCCACACACTGAAACCTCTTCGCCACAGGCTGAAACCCTTCCCCACACACTGAAACCTCTTCCCCACACACTGAAACCCCTTCCCCGCACACTGAAACCTCTTTCCCACACACTGTATCGCCTTCATCAAACACTGAATCCCTTTCCCCACACTCTATAACCTCTTCCCCACACACTGAAACCCCTTCCCCACACACTGAAACACATCCCCAAACACTGAAACCTCTTCCCCACACACTGAAACCCCTTCCCCAAACACTGACACCCATCCCCACACACTGAAACCCCTTCCCTACAAACTGAAACCCATCCCCACACACTGAAACCTCTTCCCACACACTGAAACCCCTTCCCCAAACACTGAAACCCATCCCCACACACTGAAACCCCTTCCCCACAAACTGGAACCCTTCCCCACACACTGAAACCTCTTTCCCACACACTGTATCCCCTTCACCAAACACTGAAACCCCTGACCCACACACTGAAACCACTTACCCGCACACTGAAACCTCTTCCCCACACACTGAAACCCCTTCCCCACGAACTGAAACCCCTTCCCCACACACTGAAACCCATCCCCACACACTGAAATCTCTTCCCCACACACTGCAACCTCTTCCACACACACTGAAACCCCTTCCCCACACACTGAAACTCCTTCCCCACACACTGAAACCTCTTCCCCACACACTGAAACCCCTTCCCCACAGACTGAAACCAGTTCCCCACAAACTGAAACCTCTTCCCCACAAACTGAAACCTCTTCCCACACACTGAAACAGCTTATCCACACACTGAAACCCCTTCCCCACACACTGAAACATCTTCCCCACACACTGAAACCCCGTCCACACACACTGACACCCATCCCCACACACTGTAACACATTCCCCACACACTGAAACCCATCCCCAGACACTGATACCCTTCCCCACACACTGAAACCTCTTCCCACACACTGAAACCGTTTCGCGACAGACTGAAACCCTTCCCCACACACTGAAACCTCTTCCCCACACACTGAAACCCCTTCCCCGCACACTGAAACCTCTTTCCCACACACTGTATCCCCTTCACCAAACATTGAAACCCCTTCCCCACACACTGAAACCTCTTCCCAAAACACATGAAACCACTTCTCCACAGACTGAAACCAATTCTCCACTCACTGAAACCCCTTCCCCACACACTGAAACCCCTTCCCCGCACACTGAAACCTCTTTCCCACACACTGTATCCCCTTCACCAAACACTGAAACCCAATCCCCACACACTGAATCCTCTCACCCACTCACTGAAACCACTTCCCCACACACTGAAACCCATCCCCACACACTGAAACCTCTTCGCCACAGACTGAAACCCTTCCCCACACACTGAAACCTCTTCCCACACACTGAAACACCTTATCCACACACTGAAACCCCTTCCCCACACACTGAAACATCTTCCCCACACACTGAAACCCCGTCCACACACACTAAAACCTCTTCCCCTCACACTGAAACCCCTTCCCCAAACTCTGAAACCTCTTCCCCTCACACTGAAACCCCTTCCGCACACACTGAAACCCATCCCCACACACTGTAACACATTCCCCACACACTGGAACCCATCCCCAGACACTGATACCCTTCCCCACACACTGAAACCTCTTCCCGCACACTGAAACCGTTTCGCGACAGACTGAAACCCTTCCCCACACACTGAAACCTCTTCCCCACACACTGAAACCCCTTCCCCACACACTGAAACCATTTCCCCACACACTGAAACATCATCCACACACACTGAAACTCCTTCCCCAAGCACTGAAACCTCTTCCACACACACTGAACCATCTTCCCCACACACTGAAACCTCTTCCCCACACGCTGAAACTTCTTCCACACCCACTGAAACCCATCCCCACACACTGGAACACCTTCCTCACACACTGAAACCCATCCCCACACACTGAAACACTTCCCCACACACTGAAACCTCTTCCCCACACACTGAAACCTCTTCGCCACAGACTGAAACCCTTGCCCACACACTGAAACCACTTCCCCACACACTGAAACTGCTTCCCCACGCACAGAAACCTCTTCCACACACACTGAAACCTCTTCCCCAAACAATGAAACCTCTTCCCCACACACTGAAACCTCTTCCCCACACACTGAAACCCCTTCCCCACAGGCTGAAACCACTTCCCCACAAACTGAAACCTCTTCCCCACAAACTGAAACATCTTCCCACACACTGAAACCCCTTATCCACACACTGAAACACCTTCCCCACCAACTGAAACCTCTTCCCCACACACAGAAACCCCTTCCCCACAGACTGAAACCACTTCCCCACAAACTGAAACCTCTGCCCCACAAAATGAAACCCCTTCCCCACACACTGAAACCTCCTCCACTCACACTGAAACCTCTTCGCCACAGACTGAAACCCTTCCTCACACACTGAAACCTCTTTCCCACACACTGTATCCCCTTCAGCAAACACTGAAACCCCTTCTCCACACACTGAAACCTCTTACCCACACACTGAAACCCCTTCCGCACACACTGAAATCTCTTTCCCACACACTGAAAGCTCTTCCCCTCAGACTGAAACCCTTCCCCACACACTGAAACCTCTTCCCCACGCATTGAAATCCCTTCCCCACGAACTGAAACCCCTTCCCCACACACTGAAACCCATCCCCACAAACTGAAACCTATTCCCCATACACTGCAACCACTTCCCCACAGACTGAAACCAATTCCCCACACTCTGAAACCTTTTCCCCAAACACTGAAACCCCTTCCCCACACACTGAAACCTTTTCCCCACACACTGAAACCTCTTCCCCACAGACTGAAACCCCTTCCCCACACACTGAAACCCATCCCCACACACTGAAGACTCGTCCCCTCACACTGAAACCCTACCCCAGACATTGAAACCTCTTCCACTCACACTGAAACCCCTTCCCCACACACTGAAACCCATCCCCACACACTGAAACACCTTCCCCACACACTGAAACCCATCCCCACACACTGATACCCTTCACCACACACTGAAACCCTTCCCCACGCACTGAAACCTCTTCCCCACACACTGAAACCCCTTATCCTAAAACTGAAACCCCTTCCCCACACACTGAAACCTCTTCCCCACACACTGAAACCTCTTCCCCACAGACTGAAACCCCTTCCCCACACACTGAAACCCATCCCCACACACTGAAGCCTCTTCCCCACACACTGATACCCTTCACCACACACTGAAACCTCTTCCCACACACTGAAACATCTTCGCCACAGACGGAAACCCTTCCCCACACACTGAAACCTCTTCCCCACACACTGAAACCCCTTCCCCGCACACTGAAACCTCTTTCCCACACACTGTATCCCCTTCACCAAACACTGAAACCCCTTCCCCACACATGGAAACCTCTCACCCACTCACTGAAACCACTTCCCCACAAACTGAAACCTCTTCCCCACAAACTGAAACCTCTTCCCACACACTGAAACCCCTTATCCACACACTGAAACACCTTCCCCACCAACTGAAACCTCTTCCCCACACACAGAAACCCCTTCCCCACAGACTGAAACCACTTCCCCACAAACTGAAACCTCTGCCCCACAAAATGAAACCCCTTCCCCACACACTGAAACCTCTTCCACTCACACTGAAACCTCTTCGCCACAGACTGAAACCCTTCCTCACACACTGAAACCTCTTTCCCACACACTGTATCCCCTTCAGCAAACACTGAAACCCCTTCTCCACACACTGAAACCTCTTACCCACACACTGAAACCCCTTCCGCACACACTGAAATCTCTTTCCCACACACTGAAAGCTCTTCCCCTCAGACTGAAACCCTTCCCCACACACTGAAACCTCTTCCCCACACATTGAAATCCCTTCCCCACGAACTGAAACCCCTTCCCCACACACTAAAACCCATCCCCACAAACTGAAACCTACTCCCCATACACCGCAACCACTTCCCCACAGACTGAAACCAATTCCCCACACTCTGAAACCTCTTCCCCAAACACTGAAACCCCTTCCCCACACACTGAAACCTATTCCCCACACACTGAAACCTCTTCCCCACAGACTGAAACCCCTTCCCCACACACTGAAACCCATCCCCACACACTGAAGACTCTTCCCCTCACACTGAAACCCCTTCCACACACTCTGAAACCTCTTCCCCACACACTGAAACCCATCCCCACACACTGAAACACCTTCCACACACACTGAAACCCATCCCCAGACACTGATACCCTTCCCCACACACTGAAACCTCTTCCCACACACTGAAACCTCTTCGCCACAGACTGAAACCCTTCCCCACACACTGAAACCTCTTCCCCAGACACTGCAGCCCCTTCCCCGCACACTGAAACCTCTTTCCCACACACTGTATCCCCGTCACCAAACAGTGAAACCCCTTCCCCACACACTGAAAACTCTTCCCCACACACATGAAACCACCTCTCCACAGACTGAAACAAATTCCCCACACTCTGAAACCTCTTCCCCACACACTGAAACCCCTTCCCCACACACTGTAACCCATCCCCACACACTGAAACCTCTTCCCCACACACTGAAACCACTTCCCCACACACTGAAACCCATCCCCACACACTGAAACCCCTTCCCCACACACTGAAACCCATCCCCACACACTGATACCCTTCCCCACACACTGAAACCTCTTCCCACACACTGAAACCTCTTCGCTACAGACTGAAATCCTTCCCCACACACTGAAACCTCTTTCCCACACACTGTATCCCCTTCACCAAACACTGAAACCCCTTCCCCACACACTGAAACCTCTTACCCACTCACTGAAACCACTTCCCCACACACTGAAACCCATCCCCACACACTGAAACCTCTTCCCCACACACTGCAACCTCTTCCACACACTCTGAAACCCCTTCCCCGCACACTGAAACATCTTCCCCACACACTGAAACCCCTTCCCCACGAACTGAAACCCCTTTCCCACACAGTGAAACCCATCCCCACACACTGAAACCTCTTCCCCACACACTGCAACCTCTTCCACACACTCTGAAACCCGTTCCCCACAAACTGAAGCCTCTTCCCCACACACTGAAACCCCTTCCCCACAAATTGAAATCACTTCCCCAGAAACTGAAACCACTTCCCCACAAACTGAAACCTCTTCCCACACACTGCAACACCTTATCCACACACTGAAACCCCTTCCCCACACACTGAATCCTCTTCCCCACACACTGAAACCCATACCCACACACTGAAAACTCTTCCCCTCACACTTAAACGCCTTCCCCACACACTGAAACATCTTCCCCTCACACTGAAACCCCTTCCCCAAACCCTGAAACCCATCCCCACACACTGAAACATTGTCCCCACACACTGAAACCCATCCCCAAACACTGATACCCTTCCCTACACACTGAAACCTCTTCCCACACACTGAAACATCTTCGCCACAGACTGAAACCCTTCCCCACACACTGAAACCTCTTCCCCACACACTGAAACCCCTTCCCCGCACACTGAGACCTCTTTCCCACACACTGTATCCCCTTCACCAATCACTGAAAACCCTTCCCCACACACTGAAACCTCTCACCCACTCACTGAAACCACTTCCCCACAGACTGAAACCAATTCCCCACACTCTGAAACCTCTTCCCCACTCACTGAAACCACTTCCCCACACACTGAAACCCCTTCCGCACGCAGTGAAACCTCTTTCCCACACACTGAAAGCTCTTCCCCACAGACTGAAACACTTCCCCACACACTGAAACCTCTTCCCCACACACTGAAACCATTTCCCCACACACTGAAACATCATCCACACACACTGAAACTCCTTCCCCAAGCACTGAAACCTCTTCCACACACACTGAACCATCTTCCCCACACACTGAAACCTCTTCCCCACACGCTGAAACTTCTTCCACACCCACTGAAACCCATCCCCACACACTGGAACACCTTCCCCACACACTGAAACCCATTCCCACACACTGAAACACTTCCCCACACACTGAAACCTCTTCCCCACACACTGAAACCTCTTCGCCACAGACTGAAACCCTTGCCCACACACTGAAACCACTTCCCCACACACTGAAACTGCTTCCCCACGCACAGAAACCTCTTCCACACACACTGAAACCTCTTCCCCAAACAATGAAACCTCTTCCCCACACACTGAAACCTCTTCCCCACACACTGAAACCCCTTCCCCACAGGCTGAAACCACTTCCCCACAAACTGAAACCTCTTCCCCACAAACTGAAACATCTTCCCACACACTGAAACCCCTTATCCACACACTGAAACACCTTCCCCACCAACTGAAACCTCTTCCCCACACACAGAAACCCCTTCCCCACAGACTGAAACCACTTCCCCACAAACTGAAACCTCTGCCCCACAAAATGAAACCCCTTCCCCACACACTGAAACCTCTTCCACTCACACTGAAACCTCTTCGCCACAGACTGAAACCCTTCCTCACACACTGAAACCTCTTTCCCACACACTGTATCCCCTTCAGCAAACACTGAAACCCCTTCTCCACACACTGAAACCTCTTACCCACACACTGAAACCCCTTCCGCACACACTGAAATCTCTTTCCCACACACTGAAAGCTCTTCCCCTCAGACTGAAACCCTTCCCCACACACTGAAACCTCTTCCCCACGCATTGAAATCCCTTCCCCACGAACTGAAACCCCTTCCCCACACACTGAAACCCATCCCCACAAACTGAAACCTATTCCCCATACACTGCAACCACTTCCCCACAGACTGAAACCAATTCCCCACACTCTGAAACCTCTTCCCCAAACACTGAAACCCCTTCCCCACACACTGAAACCTTTTCCCCACACACTGAAACCTCTTCCCCACAGACTGAAACCCCTTCCCCACACACTGAAACCCATCCCCACACACTGAAGACTCGTCCCCTCACACTGAAACCCTACCCCAGACATTGAAACCTCTTCCACTCACACTGAAACCCCTTCCCCACACACTGAAACCCATCCCCACACACTGAAACACCTTCCCCACACACTGAAACCCATCCCCACACACTGATACCCTTCACCACACACTGAAACCCTTCCCCACGCACTGAAACCTCTTCCCCACACACTGAAACCCCTTATCCTAAAACTGAAACCCCTTCCCCACACACTGAAACCTCTTCCCCACACACTGAAACCTCTTCCCCACAGACTGAAACCCCTTCCCCACACACTGAAACCCATCCCCACACACTGAAGCCTCTTCCCCACACACTGATACCCTGCACCACACACTGAAACCTCTTCCCACACACTGAAACATCTTCGCCACAGACGGAAACCCTTCCCCACACACTGAAACCTCTTCCCCACACACTGAAACCCCTTCCCCGCACACTGAAACCTCTTTCCCACACACTGTATCCCCTTCACCAAACACTGAAACCCCTTCCCCACACATTGAAACCTCTCACCCACTCACTGAAACCACTTTCCCACAGACTGAAACCAGTTCCCCACACTCTGAAACCTCTACCCCACACATTGAAACCACTTCCCCACACACTGAAACCCCTTCCGCACGCGGTGAAACCTCTTTCCCACACACTGAAAGCTCTTCCCCACAGACTGAAACACTTCCCCACACACTGAAACCTCTTCCCCAAACACTGAAACACCTTCCCCGCGAACTGAAACCCCTTCCACACACACTGAAACCTCTTCCCCACACACTAAAACCTCTTCCCCACACACTGAAACATCTTCCACACACACTGAAACTCCTTCCCCACGCACTGAAACCTCTTCCACACACACTGAACCATCTTCCCCACACACTGAAACCTCTTCCCCACACGCTGAAACTTCTTCCACACCCACTGAAACCCATCCCCACACACTGAAACCTCTTCCCCACACACTGAAACCCAGCCCCACAGACTGAAACCAATTCCCCACACTCTGAAACCTCTACCCCACACATTGAAACCACTTCCCCACACACTGAAACCCCTTCCGCACGCGGTGAAACCTCTTCCCCAAACACTGAAACCTCTTCCCCACACACTGAAACCTCTAGCCAACAAACTGAAACCCCTTCCCCACAGACTGAAACCACTTCCCCACAAACTGAAACCTCTTCCCCACAAACTGAAACCTCTTCCCACACACTGAAACCCCTTATCCACACACTGAAACCCCTTCCCCACTCACTGAAACCTCTTCCCCACACACTGAAACCCCTTCCACACAGAATGGAACCACTTCCACACAAACTGAAACCTCTGCCCCACAAACTGAAACCTCTTCCCACACACTGAAACCCCTTAGCCAGACACTGAAACCCCTTCCCCACACACTGAAACCTCTTCCCCACACACTGAAACCCCTTCCACTCACACTGAAACCTCTTCGCCACAGACTGAATCCCTTCCTCACACACTGAAACCTCTTTCCCACACACTGTATCCCCTTCAGCAAACACTAAAACCTCTTTCCCACTCACTGAAACCACTTCCCCACAGACTGAAACCAATTCCCCACATTCTGAAACCTCTTCCCCACTCACTGAAACTACTACCCCACACACTGAAACCCCTTCCGCACACGCTGAAATCTCTTTCCCACACACTGAAAGCTCTTCCCCATAGACTGAACCCCTTCCCCATACACTGAAACCTCTTCCCCACACTCTGAACCCCCTTCCACACGAACTCAAACCCCTTCCACACACACTGAAACCCATTCCCACACACTGAAACCTATTCCCCACACACTGCAACCTCTTCCACACACACTGAAACCCCTTCCCCACAGACTGAAACCAATTCCCCACACTCTGAAACCTTTTCCCCAATCACTGAAACCCCATCCCCAAGCACTCAAACCCATCCCCACACACTGAAACCTCTTCCCCTCACACTGAAACCCCTTCCCCACACACTGAAACCCATCCCCACACACTGAAACCTCTTCCCACATACTGAAACCCTTCCTCACACACTGAAACATCTTTCCAACACACTGTATCCCCTTCATCAAACACTGAAACCCTTTCCCAACACACTGAAACCTCTTACCCACTCACTGAAACCACTTCCCCACAGACTGAAACCAATTCCCCACACTCTGAAACCTCTTCCCCACACAGTGAAATCACTACCCCACACACTGAAACCCCTTCCGCAAACACTGAAATTTCTTTCCCACGCTCTGAAAGCTCTTCCCCACAGACTGAAACCCTTCCCCACACACTGAAAACTCTTCCCCACACACTGAAACCCCTTCCCCACGAACTGAAACCCCTTCCTCACACACTGAAACCCATCCCCACACACTGAAACCTATTCCCCACACACTGCAACCTCTTCCACACACACTGAAACCTCTTCCCCACACACTGAAACCCCTTCCCCACGCGCTGAAACCCATCCCTACACACTGAAACATCTTCCCCTCACACTGAAACCCCTTCCCCACACACTGAAACCCATCCCCACACACTGAAACACCTTCCCCACACACTGAAACCCATCCCCAGACACTGATACCCTTCCCCTCACACTGAAACCTCTTCCCACACACTGAAACCTCTTCCCCACACAATGAAACCTTTCCCCACACACTGAAAACTCTTCCCCACACACTGAAACACCTTCCCCGCACACTGAAACCTCTTTATCACACACTGTGTCCCCTTCACCAAACACTGAAACCCCTTCCTCACACACTGAAACCTCTTCCCCACACACTGAAACCACTTCCCCACAGACTGAAACCAATTCCTCACACTCTGAAACCTCTTCCCCACACACTGAAACCCCTTCCCCACACACTGAAACCCATCCCCACACACTGAAACCCATCCCCACACACTGAAACCCCTTCCCCACACACTGAAAACCATCTCCACACACTGATACCCTTCCCCACACACTGAAACCTCTTCCCACACACTGAAACCTCTTAGCCACAGACTGAAACCCTTCCTCACACACATAAACTTCTTTCCCACACACTGTATCCCCTTCACCAAACACTGAAACCCCTTCCCCACACACTGAAACCTCTTACCCACTAACTGAAACCACTTCCCCACAGACTGAAACCAATTCCCCACACTCTGAAACCTCTTCCCCACACACTGAAACCACTTCCCCACACACTGAAAGCCCTTCCACACACACTGAAATCTCTTTCCCACACACTGAAAGCTCTTCCCCACAGACTGAAACCATTCCCCACACACTGAAACCTCTTCCCCACAGACTGAAACCCATTCCCCACGAACTGAAACACCTTCCCCACACACTGAAACCCATCCCCACACACTGAAACCTATTCCCCACACACAGCAACCTCTTCCACACACACTGAAACCCCTTCCCCACATTCTGAAACCCCTTCCCCACACACTGAAACCTCTTCCCCACACACTGAAACCCCTTCCCCACAGACTGAAACCACTTCCCCACAAACTGAAACCTCTTCCCCACAAACTGAAACCTCTTCCCACAAACTGAAACACCTTATCCTAACACTGAAACCCCTTCCCCACACACTGAAACCTCTTCCCCACACACTGAAACCTCTTCCCCACAGACTGAAACCACTTCCCCACAGACTGAAACCAATTCCCCACACTCTGAAACCTCTTCCCCACTCACTGAAACTACTACCCCACACACTGAAACCCCTTCCGCACACGCTGAAATCTCTTTCCCACACACTGAAAGCTCTTCCCCACAGACTGAAACCCTTCCCCACACACTGAAACCTCTTCCCCACACACTGAACCCCCTTCCGCACGAACTCAAACCCCTTCCACATACACTGAAACCCATTGCCACACACTGAAACCTATTCCCCACACACTGCAACCTCTTCCACACACACTGAAACCCCTTCCCCACAGACTGAAACCAATTCCCCACACTCTGAAACCTTTTCCCCAAACACTGAAACCCCATCCCCAAGCACTGAAACCCATCCCCACACACTGAAACCTCTTCCCCTCACACTGAAACCCCTTCCCCACACACTGAAACCCATCCCCACACACTGATACCCTTCCCCACACACTGAAACCTCTTCCCACATACTGAAACCCTTCCTCACACACTGAAACATCTTTCCAACACACTGTGTCCCCTTCATCAAACACTGAAACCAATTCCCCACACTCTGAAACCTCTTCCCCACACAGTGAAACCACTACCCCACACACTGAAACCCCTTCCGCAAACACTGAAATTTCTTTCCCACGCACTGTAAGCTCTTCCCCACAGACTGAAACCCTTCCCCACACACTGAAAACTCTTCCCCACACACTGAAACCCCTTCCCCACGAACTGAAACCCCTTCCTCACACACTGAAACCCATCCCCACACACTGAAACCTATTCCCCACACACTGCAACCTCTTCCACACACACAGAAACCTCTTCCCCACACACTGAAACACCTTCCCCACGCGCTGAAACCCATCCCTACACACTGAAACATCTTCCCCTCACACTGAAATCCCTTCCCCACACACTGAAACCCATCCCCACACACTGAAACACCTTCCCCACACACTGAAATCCATCCCCACACACTGATACCCTTCCCCTCACACTGAAACCTCTTCCCACACACTGAAACCTCTTCCCCACACAATGAAACCTTTCCCCACACACTGAAACCTCTTCCCCACATACTGAAACACCTTCCCCGCACACTGAAACCTCTTTATCACACACTGTATCCCCTTCACCAAACACTGAAACCCCTTCCTCACACACTGAATCCTCTTCCCCACACACTGAAACCCCTTCCCCACACACTGAAACCCATCCCCACACACTGAAACCTCTTCCCCACACACTGAAACCCCTTCGCCACACACTGAAACCAATCCCCACACACTGAAACCCCTTCCCCACACACTAAAACCATCTCCACACACTGAAACCTCTTAGCCACAGACTGAAAACCTTCCTCACACACATAAACCTCTTTCCCACACACTGTATCCCCTTCACCAAACACTGAAACCCCTTCCCCACACACTGAAACCTCTTACCCACTAACTGAAACCACTTCCCCACAGACTGAAACCAATTCCCCACACTCTGAAACCTCTTCGCCACACACTGAAACCACTTCCCCACACACTGAAAGCCCTTCCACACACACTGAAATCTCTTTCCCACACACTGAAAGCTCTTCCCCACAGACTGAAACCCTTCCCCACACACTGAAACCTCTTCCCCACAGACTGAAACCCCTTCCCCACGAACTGAAACACCTTCCCCACACACTGAAACCGATCCCCACACACTGAAACCTATTCCCCACACACAGCAACCTCTTCCACACACACTGAAACCCCTTCCCCACATTCTGAAACCCCTTCCCCACACACTGAAACCTCTTCCCCACACACTGAAACCCCTTCCCCACAGACTGAAACCACTTCCCCACAAACTGAAACCTCTTCCCCACAAACTGAAACTCTTCCCACAAACTGAAACACCTTATCCTAACACTGAAACCCCTTCCCCACACACTGAAACCTCTTCCCCACACACTGAAACCTCTTCCCCACAGACTGAAACCCCTTCCCCACACACTGAAACCCATTCCCACACACTGAAACCTCTTCCTTACACACTGAAACCCCTTCCCCACACACTGAAAGATCTTCCCCTCACACTGAAACCCCTTCCCCACACACTGAAACCCATCCCCACACACTGAAACCTCTTCCCCACTCAATGAAACCACTTCCCCACAGACTGAAACCAATTCCCCACACTCTGAAACCTCTTCCCCACACACTGAAACTACTTCCCCACAGACTGAAACCCCTTCCGCACACAGTGAACCATCTTTCCCACACACTGAACCATCTTCCCCACACACTGAAACCACTTCCCCGCACACTGAAACCTCTTTCCCACACACTGTATCCCCTTCACCAAACACTGAAACCCCTTCCCCACACACTGAAACCTCTTACCCACTCACTGAAACCACTTCCCCACAGACTGAAACCATTTCCCCACACTCTGAAACATCTTCCCCACACAGTGAAACCACTACCCCAAACACTGAAACCCCTTCCGCACACACTGAAATTTCTTTCCCACACACTGAAAGCTCTTCCCCACAGACTGAAACCCTTCCCCACACACTGAAAACTCTTCCCCACACACTGAAACCCCTTCCCCACGAACTGAAACCTATTCCCCACACACTGCAACCTCTTCCACACACACTGAAACCCCTTCCCCACGCACTGAAACCCATCCCGACACACTGAAACATCTTCCCCTCACACTGAAACCCCTTCCCCACACACTGAAACCAATCCCCACCCACTGAAACACCTTCCCCACACACTGAAACCCATCCCCACACACTGATACCCTTCCCCACACACTGAAACCTCTTCCCACACACTGAAACCTCTTCCCCACACACTGAAACCTTTCCCCACACACTGAAACCTCTTCCCCACAAACTGAAACACCTTCCCCGCACACTGAAACCTCTTTATCACACACTGTATCCCCTTCACCAAACACTGAAACCCCTTCCTCACACACTGAAACCTCCTCCCCACACACTGAAACCACTTCCCCACAGAATGAAATCAATTCCTCACACTCTGAAACCTCTTCCCCACACACTGAAACCCCTTTCCCACACACTGAAACCTCTTCCCCACACACTGAAACCCCTTCCCCACACACTGAAACCCATCCCCACACACTGAAACCCATCTCCACACACTGATACCCTTCCCCACACACTGAAACCTCTTCCCACACACTGAAACCTCTGAGCCACAGACTGAAACCCTTCCTCACACACATAAACCTCTTTCCCACACACTGTATCCCCTTCACCAAACACTGAAACCCCTTCCCCACACACTGAAACCTCTTACCTACTAACTGAAACCACTTCCCCACAGACTGAAACCAATTCCCCAGACTCTGAAAACTCTTTCCCACACACTGAAACCCCTTCCCCACGCACTGAAACCCATCCCGACACACTGAAACATCTTCCCCTCACACTGAAACCCCTTCCCCACACACTGAAACCAATCCCCACCCACTGAAACACCTTCCCCACACACTGAAACCCATCCCCACACACTGATACCCTTCCCCACACACTGAAACCTCTTCCCACACACTGAAACCTCTTCCCCACACACTGAAACCTTTCCCCACACACTGAAACCTCTTCCCCACAAACTGAAACACCTTCCCCGCACACTGAAACCTCTTTATCACACACTGTATCCCCTTCACCAAACACTGAAACCCCTTCCTCACACACTGAAACCTCCTCCCCACACACTGAAACCACTTCCCCACAGAATGAAATCAATTCCTCACACTCTGAAACCTCTTCCCCACACACTGAAACCCCTTTCCCACACACTGAAACCTCTTCCCCACACACTGAAACCCCTTCCCCACACACTGAAACCCATCCCCACACACTGAAACCCATCTCCACACACTGATACCCTTCCCCACACACTGAAACCTCTTCCCACACACTGAAACCTCTTAGCCACAGACTGAAACCCTTCCTCACACACATAAACCTCTTTCCCACACACTGTATCCCCTTCACCAAACACTGAAACCCCTTCCCCACACACTGAAACCTCTTACCTACTAACTGAAACCACTTCCCCACAGACTGAAACCAATTCCCCAGACTCTGAAAACTCTTTCCCACACACTGAAACCCCTTCCCCACGCACTGAAACCCATCCCGACACACTGAAACATCTTCCCCTCACACTGAAACCCCTTCCCCACACACTGAAACCAATCCCCACCCACTGAAACACCTTCCCCACACACTGAAACCCATCCCCACACACTGATACCCTTCCCCACACACTGAAACCTCTTCCCACACACTGAAACCTCTTCCCCACACACTGAAACCTTTCCCCACACACTGAAACCTCTTCCCCACAAACTGAAACACCTTCCCCGCACACTGAAACCTCTTTATCACACACTGTATCCCCTTCACCAAACACTGAAACCCCTTCCTCACACACTGAAACCTCCTCCCCACACACTGAAACCACTTCCCCACAGACTGAAACCAATTCCTCACACTCTGATACCTCTTCCCCACACACTGAAACCCCTTTCCCACACACTGAAACCTCTTCCCCACACACTGAAACCCCTTCCCCACACACTGAAACCCATCCCCACACACTGAAACCCATCTCCACACACTGATACCCTTCCCCACACACTGAAACCTCTTCCCACACACTGAAACCTCTTAGCCACAGACTGAAACCCTTCCTCACACACATAAACCTCTTTCCCACACACTGTATCCCCTTCACCAAACACTGAAACCCCTTCCCCACACACTGAAACCTCTTACCTACTAACTGAAACCACTTCCCCACAGACTGAAACCAATTCCCTACACTCTGAAACCTCTTCCCCACACACTGAAACAACTTCCCCACACACTGAAAGCCCTTCCACACACACTGAAATCTCTTTCCCACACACTGAAAGCTCTTCCCCACAGACTGAAACCCTTCCCCACACACTGAAACCTCTTCCCCACAGACTGAAACCCCTTCCCCACGAACTGAAACCCCTTCCCCACACACTGAAACCCATCCCCACACACTGAAACCTATACCCCACACACAGCAATCTCTTCCACACACACTGAAACCCGTTCCCCACATTCTGAAACCCGTTCCCCACACACAGAAACCTCTTCCCCACACACTGAAACCCCTTCAACACACACTGAAACCACTTCCCCACACACTGAAACCTCTTCCCCACAAACTGAAACCTCTTCCCACAAAATGAAACACCTTATCCTAACACTGAAACCCCTTCCCCACACACTGAAACCTCTTCCCCACACACTGAAACCTCTTCCCCACAGACTGAAACCCCTTCCCCACACACTGAAACCCATCCCCACACACTGAAACCTCTTCCCCACACACTGAAACCCCTTCCACACACACTGAAAGATCTTCCCCTCACACTGAAACCCCTTCCCCACACACTGAAACCCATCCCCACACACAGAAACCTCTTCCCCTCTCACTGAAAACACTTCCCCACAGACTGAAACCAATTCCCCACACTCTGAAACCTCTTCCCCACACACTGAAACTACTTCCCCACAGACTGAAACCCCTTCCACACACAGTGAACCCTCTTCCCCACACACTGAAACCACGTCCCCGCACACTGAAACCTCTTTCCCACACACTGTATCCCCTTCACCAAACAATGAAACCCCTTCCCTACACACTGAAACCTCTTACCCACTCACTGAAACCACTTCCCCACAGACTGAAACCAATTCCCCACACTCTGAAACCTCTTCCCCACACACTGAAACCACTTCCCCACAGACTGAAACCCCTTCCGCACACAGTGAACCCTCTTTCCCACACACTGAACCATCTTCCCCGCACACTGAAACCTCTTCCCCACACGGTGAAACTTCTTCCACACCCACTGAAACCCATCCCCACACACTGAAACCCATCCCCACACACTGAAACACTTCCCCACACACTGAAACCTCTTCCCCATACACTGAAACCTCTTCGCCACTGACTGAAACCCTTGCCCACACACTGAAACCACTTCCCCACACACTGAAACCGCTTCCCCACGCACAGCAACCTCTTCCACACAGACTGAAACCTCTTCCCCAAACACTGAAACCTCTTCCCCACACACTGAAACCTCTTCCCCACACACTGAAACCCCTTCCCCACAGACTGAAACCACTTCCCCACAAACTGAAAACACTTCCCCACAAACTGAAACCTCTTCCCACACACTGAAACCCCTTATCCACACACTGAAACACCTTCCCCACACACTGAAACCTCTTCCCCACACACTGAAACCCCTTCCCCACAGACTGAAGCCACTTCCCCACAAACTGAAACCTCTGCCCCACAAACTGAAACCCCTTCCCCACACACTGAAACCTCTTCCACTCACACAGAAACCTCTTCGCCACAGACTGAAATCCTTCCTCACACACTGAAACCTCTTTCCCACACACTGTATCCCCTTCAGCAAACACTGAAACCCCTTCCCCACACACTGAAACCTCTTACCCACTCACTGAAACCACTTCCCCACACACTGAAACCACTACCCCACACATTGAAACCCCTTCTGCACACATTGAAATCTCTTTCCCACACACTGAAAGCTCTTACCCTCAGACTGAAACCCTTCCCCACAAACTGAAACCTCTTCCCCACACACTGAAACCCCTTCCCCACGAACTGAAACCCCTTGCCCACACACTGAAAACCATCCCCACACACTGAAACCTATTCACTACAAACTGCAACCTCTTCCACACACACTGAAACCCCTTCCCCACAGACTGAAACCAATTCCCCACACTCTGAAACCTCTTCCCCACACACTGAAACACCTTCCCCACAGACTGAAACCAATTCCCCACACACTGAAACCCATCCCCACACACTGAAACACCTTCCCCACACACTGAAACCCATCCCCACACACTGATACCCTTCCCCACACACTGAAACCTCTTCCCACACACTGAAACCTCTTCGCCACAGACTGAAACCATTCCCCACACACAGAAACCTCTTCCCCGCACACTGAAACCCCTTCCCCGCACACTGAAACCTCATTCCCACACACTGTATCCCCTTCACCAAACACTGAAACCACTTCCCCACACACTGAAACCTCTTCCCCACACACTGAGACCACTTCCCCACAGACTGAAACCAATTCCTCACACTCTGAAACCACTTCCCCACACACTGAAACCCCTTCCCCACACACTGAAATCCATCCACACAGACTGTAACCTCTTCCCCACACACTGAAACCCCTTCCCCACACACTGAAACCCATCCCCACACACTGAAACCCCTCGCTCACACACTGAAACCCATCTCCACACACTGATACCCTTCCCCACACACTGAAAACTCTTCCCACACACTGAAACCTCTTCGCCACAGACTGAAACCCATCCTCACACACTGAAACCTCTTTACTACACACTGTATCCCCTTCAGAAAACACTGAAACCCCTTCCCCACACACTGAAAACTCTTACCCACTCACTGAAACCACTTCCCCACAGACTGAAACCAATTCCCCACACTCTGAAACCGCTTCCCTGCACACTGAAACTACTTCCCCACAGACTGAAACCCCTTCCGCACACAGTGAACCCTCTTTCCCACACACTGAACCATCTTCCCCACACACTGAAACCCCTTCCCCACACACTGAACCCCATCCCCACACACTGAAACCTCTTCCCCACACACTGAAACCCCTTCCCCACACACTGAAACCCATCCCCACACACTGAAACCCCTTCCCCACACACTGAAAACCATCTCCACACACTGATACCCTTCCCCACACACTGAAACCTCTTCCCACACACTGAAACCTCTTAGCCACAGACTGAAACCCTTCCTCACACACATAAACCTCTTTCCCACACACTGTATCCCCTTCACCAAACACTGAAACCCCTTCCCCACACACTGAAACCTCTTACCTACTAACTGAAACCACTTCCCGCAGACTGAAACCAATTCCCCACACTCTGAAACCTCTTTGCCACACACTGAAACCACTTCCCCACACACTGAAACCCCTTCCACACACACTGAAATCTCTTTCCCACACACTGAAAGCTCTTCCCCACAGACTGAAACCCTTCCCCGCACACTGAAACCTCTTCCCCACAGACTGAAACCCCTTCCCCACGAACTGAAACACCTTCCCCACACACTGAAACCCATCCCCACACACTGAAACCTATTCCCCACACACAGCAACCTCTTCCACACACACTGAAACCCCTTCCCCACATTCTGAAACCCCTTCCCCACACACTGAAACCTCTTCCCCACACACTGAAACCCCTTCCCCACAGACTGAAACCACTTCCCCACAAACTGAAACCTCTTCCCCACAAACTGAAACCTCTTCCCACAAACTGAAACACCTTATCCTAACACTGAAACCCCTTCCCCACACACTGAAACCTCTTCCCCACACACTGAAACCTCTTCCCCACAGACTGAAACCCCTTCCCCACACACTGAAACCCATTCCCACACACTGAAACCTCTTCCTTACACACTGAAACCCCTTCCCCACACACTGAAAGATCTTCCCCTCACACTGAAACCCCTTCCCCACACACTGAAACCCATCCCCACACACTGAAACCTCTTCCCCACTCAATGAAACCACTTCCCCACAGACTGAAACCAATTCCCCACACTCTGAAACCTCTTCCCCACACACTGAAACTACTTCCCCACAGACTGAAACCCCTTCCGCACACAGTGAACCATCTTTCCCACACACTGAACCATCTTACCCACACACTGAAACCACTTCCCCGCACACTGAAACCTCTTTCCCACACACTGTATCCCCTTCACCAAACACTGAAACCCCTTCCCCACACACTGAAACCTCTTACCCACTCACTGAAACCACTTCCCCACAGACTGAAACCATTTCCCCACACTCTGAAACATCTTCCCCACACAGTGAAACCACTACCCCAATCACTGAAACCCCTTCCGCACACACTGAAATTTCTTTCCCACACACTGAAAGCTCATCCCCACAGACTGAAACCCTTCCCCACACACTGAAAACTCTTCCCCACACACTGAAACCCCTTCCCCACGAACTGAAACCCCTTCCTCACACACTGAAACCCATCCCCACACACTGAAACCTATTCCCCACACACTGCAACCTCTTCCACACACACTGAAACCCCTTCACCACACACTGAAACCAATTCCACACACTCTGAAAACTCTTTCCCACACACTGAAACCCCTTCCCCACGCACTGAAACCCATCCCGACACACTGAAACATCTGCCCCTCACACTGCAACCCCTTCCCCACACACTGAAACCAATCCCCACCCACTGAAACACCTTCCCCACACACTGAAACCCATCCCCACACACTGATACCCTTCCCCACACACTGAAACCTCTTCCCACACACTGAAACCTCTTCCCCACACACTGAAACCTTTCCCCACACACTGAAACCTCTTCCCCACAAACTGAAACACCTTCCCCGCACACTGAAACCTCTTTATCACACACTGTATCCCCTTCACCAAACACTGAAACCCCTTCCTCACACACTGAAACCTCCTCCCCACACACTGAAACCACTGCCCCACAGACTGAAACCAATTCCTCACACTCTGAAACCTCTTCCCCACACACTGAAACCCCTTTCCCACACACTGAAACCTCTTCCCCACACACTGATACCCTTCCCCACACACTGAAACCTCTTCCCACACACTGAAACCTCTTAGCCACAGACTGAAACCCTTCCTCACACACATAAACCTCTTTCCCACACACTGTATCCCCTTCACCAAACACTGAAACCCCTTCCCCACACACTGAAACCTCTTACCTACTAACTGAAACCACTTCCCCACAGACTGAAACCAATTCCCCACACTCTGAAACCTCTTCCCCACACACTGAAACCACTTCCCCACAGACTGAAACCCCTTCCGCACACAGTGAACCCTCTTTCCCACACACTGAACCATCTTCCCCGCACACTGAAACCTCTTCCCCACGCAAAGCAACCTCTTCCACACAGACTGAAACCCCTTCCCCACAGACTGAAACCACTTCCCCACAAACTGAAAACACTTCCCCACAAACTGAAACTTCTTCCCACACACTGAAACCCCTTATCCACACACTGAAACACCTTCCCCACACACTGAAACCTCTTCCCCACACACTGAAACCCCTTCCCCACAGACTGAAGCCACTTCCCCACAAACTGAAACCTCTGCCCCACAAACTGAAACCCCTTCCCCACACACTGAAACCTCTTCCACTCACACTGAAACCTCTTCGCCACAGACTGAAATCCTTCCTCACACACTGAAACCTCTTTCCCACACACTGTATCCCCTTCAGCAAACACTGAATCCCCTTCCCCACACACTGAAACCTCTTACCCACTCACTGAAACCACTTCCCCACACACTGAAACCACTACCCCACACATTGAAACCCCTTCTGCACACATTGAAATCTCTTTCCCACACACTGAAAGCTCTTACCCTCAGACTGAAACCCTTCCCCACAAACTGAAACCTCTTCCCCACACACTGAAACCCCTTCCCCACGAACTGAAACCCCTTGCCCACACACTGAAAACCATCCCCACACACTGAAACCTATTCACTACAAACTGCAACCTCTTCCACACACACTGAAACCCCTTCCCCACAGACTGAAACCAATCCCCCACACTCTGAAACCTCTTCCCCACACACTGAAACACCTTCCCCACAGACTGAAACCAATTCCCCACACACTGAAACCCATCCCCACACACAGAAACACCTTCCCCATACACTGAAACCCATCCCCACACACTGATACCCTTCCCCACACACTGAAACCTCTTCCCACACACTGAAACCTCTTCGCCACAGACTGAAACCATTCCCCACACACAGAAACCTCTTCCCCGCACACTGAAACCCCTTCCCCGCACACTGAAACCTCATTCCCACACACTGTATCCCCTTCACCAAACACTGAAACCACTTCCCCACACACTGAAACCTCTTCCCCACACACTGAGACCACTTCCCCACAGACTGAAACCAATTCCTCACACTCTGAAACCACTTCCCCACACACTGAAACCCCTTCCCCACACACTGAAATCCATCCACACAGACTGTAACCTCTTCCCCACACACTGAAACCCCTTCCCCACACACTGAAACCCATCCCCACACACTGAAACCCCTCGCTCACACACTGAAACCCATCTCCACACACTGATACCCTTCCCCACACACTGAAAACTCTTCCCACACACTGAAACCTCTTCGCCACAGACTGAAACCCATCCTCACACACTGAAACCTCTTTACCACACACTGTATCCCCTTCAGAAAACACTGAAACCCCTTCCCCACACACTGAAAACTCTTACCCACTCACTGAAACCACTTCCCCACAGACTGAAACCAATCCCCCACACTCTGAAACATCTTCCCTGCACACTGAAACTACTTCCCCACAGACTGAAACCCCTTCCGCACACAGTGAACCCTCTTTCCCACACACTGAACCATCTTCCCCACACACTGAAACCCTTTCCCCACACACTGAAACCCATCCCCACACACTGAAACCTCTTCCCCACACACTGAAACCCCTTCCCCACACACTGAAACCCATCCTCACACACTGAAACCCATCCCCACACACTGAAACCTATTCCCCACACACTGCAACCTCTTCCACACACACTGAAACCCCTTCCCCACACACTGAAACCAATTCCACACACTCTGAAAACTCTTTCCCACACACTGAAACCCCTTCCCCACGCACTGAAACCCATCCCGACACACTGAAACATCTGCCCCTCACACTGCAACCCCTTCCCCACACACTGAAACCAATCCCCACCCACTGAAACACCTTCCCCACACACTGAAACCCATCCCCACACACTGATACCCTTCCCCACACACTGAAACCTCTTCCCACACACTGAAACCTCTTCCCCACACACTGAAACCTTTCCCCACACACTGAAACCTCTTCCCCACAAACTGAAACACCTTCCCCGCACACTGAAACCTCTTTATCACACACTGTATCCCCTTCACCAAACACTGAAACCCCTTCCTCACACACTGAAACCTCCTCCCCACACACTGAAACCACTGCCCCACAGACTGAAACCAATTCCTCACACTCTGAAACCTCTTCCCCACACACTGAAACCCCTTTCCCACACACTGAAACCTCTTCCCCACACACTGAAACCCCTTCCCCACACACTGAAACCTATCCCCACACACTGAAACCCATCTCCACACACTGATACCCTTCCCCACACACTGAAACCTCTTCCCACACACTGAAACCTCTTAGCCACAGACTGAAACCCTTCCTCACACACATAAACCTCTTTCCCACACACTGTATCCCCTTCACCAAACACTGAAACCCCTTCCCCACACACTGAAACCTCTTACCTACTAACTGAAACCACGTCCCCACAGACTGAAACCAATTCCCTACACTCTGAAACCTCTTCCCCACACACTGAAACCACTTCCCCACACACTGAAAGCCCTTCCACACACACTGAAATCTCTTTCCCACACACTGAAAGCTCTTCCCCACAGACTGAAACCCTTCCCCACACACTGAAACCTCTTCCCCACAGACTGAAACCCCTTCCCCACGAACTGAAACCCCTTCCCCACACACTGAAACCCATCCCCACAGACTGAAACCTATTCCCCACACACAGCAACCTCTTCCACACACACTGAAACCCCTTCCCCACATGCTAAAACCCCTTCCCCACACACTGAAACCTCTTCCCCACACACTGAAACCCCTTCCCCACAGACTGAAACCACTTCCCCACACACTGAAACCTCTTCCCCACAAACTGAAACCTCTTCCCACAAACTGAAACACCTTATCCTAACACTGAAACATCTTCCCCACACACTGAAACCTCTTCCCCACACACTGAAACCTCTTCCCCACAGACTGAAACCCCTTCCCCACACACTGAAACCCATCCCCACACACTGAAACCTCTTCCCCACACACTGAAACCCCTTCCACACACACTGAAAGATCTTCCCCTCACACTGAAACCCCTTTCCCACACACTGAAACCTCTTCCCCACACACTGAAACCCCTTCCCCACACACTGAAACCTATCCCCACACACTGAAACCCATCTCCACACACTGATACCCTTCCCCACACACTGAAACCTCTTCCCACACACTGAAACCTCTTAGCCACAGACTGAAACCCTTCCTCACACACATAAACCTCTTTCCCACACACTGTATCCCCTTCACCAAACACTGAAACCCCTTCCCCACACACTGAAACCTCTTACCTACTAACTGAAACCACGTCCCCACAGACTGAAACCAATTCCCTACACTCTGAAACCTCTTCCCCACACACTGAAACCACTTCCCCACACACTGAAAGCCCTTCCACACACACTGAAATCTCTTTCCCACACACTGAAAGCTCTTCCCCACAGACTGAAACCCTTCCCCACACACTGAAACCTCTTCCCCACAGACTGAAACCCCTTCCCCACGAACTGAAACCCCTTCCCCACACACTGAAACCCATCCCCACAGACTGAAACCTATTCCCCACACACAGCAACCTCTTCCACACACACTGAAACCCCTTCCCCACATGCTAAAACCCCTTCCCCACACACTGAAACCTCTTCCCCACACACTGAAACCCCTTCCCCACAGACTGAAACCACTTCCCCACACACTGAAACCTCTTCCCCACAAACTGAAACCTCTTCCCACAAACTGAAACACCTTATCCTAACACTGAAACATCTTCCCCACACACTGAAACCTCTTCCCCACACACTGAAACCTCTTCCCCACAGACTGAAACCCCTTCCCCACACACTGAAACCCATCCCCACACACTGAAACCTCTTCCCCACACACTGAAACCCCTTCCACACACACTGAAAGATCTTCCCCTCACACTGAAACCCCTTCCCCACACACTGAAACCCATCCCCACACACAGAAACCTCTTCCCCTCTCACTGAAACCACTTCCCCACAGACTGAAACCAATTCCCCACACTCTGAAACCTCTTCCCCACACACTGAAACTACTTCCCCACAGACTGAAACCCCTTCCGCACACAGTGAACCCTCTTTCCCACACACTGAACCATCTTCCCCACACACTGAAACCACTTCCCCGCACACTGAAACCTCTTTCCCACACACTGTATCCCCTTCACCAAACACTGAAACCCCTTCCCCACACACTGAAACCTCTTACCCACTCACTGAAACCACTTCACCACAGACTGAAACCAATTCCCCACACTCTGAAACCTCTTCCCCACACACTGAAACCACTTCCCCACAGACTGAAACCCCTTCCGCACACAGTGAACCCTCTTTCCCACACACTGAACCATTTTCCCCGCACACTGAAACCTCTTCCCCACACGGTGAAACTTCTTCCACACCCACTGAAACCCATCCCCACACACTGAAACCCATCCCCACACACTGAAACACTTCCCCACACACTGAAACCTCTTCCCCATACACTGAAACCTCTTCGCCACTGACTGAAACCCTTGCCCACACACTGAAACCACTTCCCCACACACTGAAACCGCTTCCCGACGCACAGCAACCTCTTCCACACAGACTGAAACCTCTTCCCCAAACACTGAAACCTCTTCCCCACACACTGAAACCTCTTCCCCACACACTGAAACCCCTTCCCCACAGACTGAAACCACTTCCCCACAAACTGAAAACACTTCCCCACAAACTGAAACCTCTTCCCACACACTGAAACCCCTTATCCACACACTGAAACACCTTCCCCACACACTGAAACCTCTTCCCCACACACTGAAACCCCTTCCCCACAGACTGAAGCCACTTCCCCACAAACTGAAACCTCTGCCCCACAAACTGAAACCCCTTCCCCACACACTGAAACCTCTTCCACTCACACTGAAACCTCTTCGCCACAGACTGAAATCCTTCCTCACACACTGAAACCTCTTTCCCACACACTGTATCCCCTTCAGCAAACACTGAAACCCCTTCCCCACACACTGAAACCTCTTACCCACTCACTGAAACCACTTCCCCACACACTGAAACCACTACCCCACACATTGAAACCCCTTCTGCACACATTGAAATCTCTTTCCCACACACTGAAAGCTCTTACCCTAAGACTGAAACCCTTCCCCACAAACTGAAACCTCTTCCCCACTCCCTGAAACCCCTTCCCCACGAACTGAAACCCCTTGCCCACACACTGAAACCCATCCCCACACACTGAAACCTATTCACTACAAACTGCAACCTCTTCCACACACACTGAAACCCCTTCCCGACAGACTGAAACCAATTCCCCACACTCTGAAACCTCTTCCCCACACACTGAAACACCTTCCCCACAGACTGAAACCAATTCCCCACACACTGAAACCCATCCCCACACACTGAAACACCTTCCCCACACACTGAAACCCATCCCCACACACTGATACCCTTTCCCACACACTGAAACCTCTTCCCACACACTGAAACCTCTTCGCCACAGACTGAAACCATTCCCCACAAACAGAAACCTCTTCCCCGCACACTGAAACCCCTTCCCCACACACTCAAACCTCTTTCCCACACACTGTATCCCCTTCACCAAACACTGAAACCCCTTCCCCACACACTGAAACCTCTTCCCCACACACTGAAACCACTTACCCACAGACTGAAACCAATTCCTCACACTCTGAAACCACTTCCCCACACACTGAAACCCCTTCCCCACACACTGAAATCCATCCCCACAGACTGAAACCTCTTCCCCACACACTGAAACCCCTTCCCCACACACTGAAACCCATCCCCACACACTGAAACCCCTCGCTCACACACTGAAACCCATCCCCACACACTGAAACCTATTCCCCACACACTGCAACCTCTTCCACACACACTGAAACCCCTTCCCCACACACTGAAACCAATTCCCCACACTCTGAAACCTCTTTCCCACACACTGAACCCCCTTCCCCACGCACTGAAACCCATTCCTACACAGTGAAACATCTTCCCCTCACACTGAAACCCCTTCCCCACACACTGAAACCAATCCCCACCCACTGAAACACCTTCCCCACACACTGAAACCCATCCCCACACACTGATACCCTTCCCTACACACTGAAACCTCTTCCTCACAAACTGAAACCTCTTCCCCACTCACTGAAACCACTTCCACACAGACTTAAACCAATTCCTCACACTCTGAAACCTCTTCCCCACACACTGAAACCCCTTTCCCACACACTGAAACCTCTTCCCCACACACTGAAACCCCTTCCCCACACACTGAAACCCCTTCCCCACACACTGAAACCATCTCCACACACTGATACCCTTCCCCACACACTGAAACCTCTTCCCACACACTGAAACCTCTTAGCCACAGACTGAAACCCTTCCTCACACACATAAACCTCTTTCCCACACACTGTATCCCCTTCACCAAACACTGAAACCCCTTCCCCACACACTGAAACCTCTTACCTACTAACTGAAACCACTTCCCCACAGACTGAAACCAATTCCCCACACTCTGAAACCTCTTCCCCACACACTGAAACCACTTCCCCACACACTGAAAGCCCTTCCACACACACTGAAATTTCTTTCCCACACACTGAAAGCTCTTCCCCACAGACTGAAAGCCTTCCCCACTCACTGAAACCTCTTCCCCACAGACTGAAACCCCTTCCCCACGAACTGAAGCCCCTTCCCCACACACTGAAACCCATCCCCACACACTGAAACCTATTCCCCACACACAGCAACCTCTTCCACACACACTGAAACCCCTTCCCCACATTCTGAAACCCCTTCCCCACACACTGAAACCTCTTCCCCACACACTGAAACCCCTTCCCCACAGACTGAAACCACTTCCCCACAAACTGAAACCTCTTCCCCACAAACTGAAACCTCTTCCCACAAACTGAAACACCTTATCCTAACACTGAAACCCCTTCCCCACACACTGAAACCTCTTCCCCACACACTGAAACCTCTTCCCCACAGACTGAAACCCCTTCCCCACAGACTGAAACCCATCCCCACACACTGAAACCTCTTATCCACACACTGAAACCCCTTCCACACACACTGAAAGATCTTCCCCTCACACTGAAACCCCTTCCCCACACACTGAAACCCATCCCCACACACAGAAACCTCTTCCCCACTCACTGAAACCACATCCCCACAGACTGAAACCAATTCCCCACACTCTGAAACCTCTTCCACACACACTGAAACTACTTCCCCACAGACTGAAACCCCTTCCACACACAGTGAACCCTCTTTCCCACGCACTGAACCATCTTCCCCACACACTGAAACCACTTCCCCACACACTGAAACCTCTTACCCACTCACTGAAACCACTTCCCCACAGACTGAAACCATTTCCCCACACTCTGAAACATCTTCCCCACACAGTGAAACCACTACCCCAATCACTGAAACCCCTTCCACACACACTGAAATCTCTTTCGCACACACTGAAAGCTCATCCCCACAGACTGAAACCCTTCCCCACACACTGAAAACTCTTCCCCACACACTGAAACCCCTTCCCCACGAACTGAAACCCCTTCCTCACACACTGAAACCCATCCCCACACACTGAAACCTATTCCCCACACACTGCAACCTCTTCCACACACACTGAAACCCCTTCCCCACACACTGAAACCAATTCCACACACTCTGAAAACTCTTTCCCACACACTGAAACCCCTTCCCCACGCACTGAAACCCATCCCGACACACTGAAACATCTGCCCCTCACACTGCAACCCCTTCCCCACACACTGAAACCAATCCCCACCCACTGAAACACCTTCCCCACACACTGAAACCCATCCCCACACACTGATACCCTTCCACACACACTGAAACCTCTTCCCACACACTGAAACCTCTTCCCCACACACTGAAACCTTTCCCCACACTCTGAAACCTCTTCCCCACAAACTGAAACACCTTCCCCGCACACTGAAACCTCTTTATCACACACTGTATCCCCTTCACCAAACACTGAAACCCCTTCCTCACACACTGAAACCTCCTCCCCACACACTGAAACCACTGCCCCACAGACTGAAACCAATTCCTCACACTCTGAAACCTCTTCCCCACACACTGAAACCCCTTTCCCACACACTGAAACCTCTTCCCCACACACTGAAACCCCTTCCCTACACACTGAAACCCATCCCCACACACTGAAACCCATCTCCACACACTGATACCCTTCCCCACACACTGAAACCTCTCCCCACACACTGAAACCTCTTAGCCACAGACTGAAACCCTTCCTCACACACATAAACCTCTTTCCCACACACTGTATCCCCTTCACCAAACACTGAAACCCCTTCCCCACACACTGAAACCTCTTACCTACTAACTGAAACCACGTCCCCACAGACTGAAACCAATTCCCTACACTCTGAAACCTCTTCCCCACACACTGAAACCACTTCCCCACACACTGAAAGCCCTTCCACACACACTGAAATCTCTTTCCCACACACTGAAAGCTCTTCCCCACAGACTGAAACCCTTCCCCACACACTGAAACCTCTTCCCCACAGACTGAAACCCCTTCCCCACGAACTGAAACCCCTTCCCCACACACTGAAACCCATCCCCACAGACTGAAACCTATTCCCCACACACAGCAACCTCCTCCACACACACTGAAACCCCTTCCCCACATGCTGAAACCCCTTCCCCACACACTGAAACCTCTTCCCCACACACTGAAACCCCTTCCCCACAGACTGAAACCACTTCCCCACACACTGAAACCTCTTCCCCACAAACTGAAACCTCTTCCCACAAACTGAAACACCTTATCCTAACACTGAAACCCCTTCCCCACACACTGAAACCTCTTCCCCACACACTGAAACCTCTTCCCCACAGAATGAAACCCCTTCCCCACACACTGAAACCCATCCCCACACACTGAAACCTCTTCCCCACACACTGAAACCCCTTCCACACACACTGAAAGATCTTCCCCTCACACTGAAACCCCTTCCCCACACACTGAAACCCATCCCCACACACAGAAACCTCTTCCCCTCTCACTGAAACCACTTCCCCACAGACTGAAACCAATTCCCCACACTCTGAAACCTCTTCCCCACACACTGAAACTACTTCCCCACAGACTGAAACCCCTTCCGCACACAGTGAACCGTCTTTCCCACACACTGAACCATCTTCCCCACACACTGAAACCACTTCCCCGCACACTGAAACCTCTTTCCCACACACTGTATCCCCTTCACCAAACACTGAAACCCCTTCCCCACACACTGAAACCTCTTACCCACTCACTGAAACCACTTCACCACAGACTGAAACCAATTCCCCACACTCTGAAACCTCTTCCCCACACACTGAAACCACTTCCCCACAGACTGAAACCCCTTCCGCACACAGTGAACCCTCTTTCCCACACACTGAACCATCTTCCCCGCACACTGAAACCTCTTCCCCACACGGTGAAACTTCTTCCACACCCACTGAAACCCATCCCCACACACTGAAACCCTTCCCCACACACTGAAACACTTCCCCACACACTGAAACCTCTTCCCCATACACTGAAACCTCTTCGCCACTGACTGAAACCCTTGCCCACACACTGAAACCACTTCCCCACACACTGAAACCGCTTCCCCACGCACAGCAACCTCTTCCACACAGATTGAAACCTCTTCCCCAAACACTGAAACCTCTTCCCCACACACTGAAACCTCTTCCCCACACACTGAAACCCCTTCCCCACAGACTGAAACCACTTCCCCACACACTGAAAACACTTCCCCACAAACTGAAACCTCTTCCCACACACTGAAACCCCTTATCCACACACTGAAACACCTTCCCCACACACTGAAACCTCTTCCCCACACACTGAAACCCCTTCCCCACAGACTGAAGCCACTTCCCCACAAACTGAAACCTCTGCCCCACAAACTGAAACCCCTTCCCCACACACTGAAACCTCTTCCACTCACACTGAAACCTCTTCGCCACAGACTGAAATCCTTCCTCACACACTGAAACCTCTTTCCCACACACTGTATCCCCTTCAGCAAACACTGAAACCCCTTCCCCACACACTGAAACCTCTTACCCACTCACTGAAACCACTTCCCCACACACTGAAACCACTACCCCACACATTGAAACCCCTACTGCACACATTGAAATCTCTTTCCCACACACTGAAAGCTCTTACCCTAAGATTGAAACCCTTCCCCACAAACTGAAACCTCTTCCCCACACACTGAAACCCCTTCCCCACGAACTGAAACCCCTTGCCCACACACTGAAACCCATCCCCACACACTGAAACCTATTCACTACAAACTGCAACCTCTTCCACACACACTGAAACCCCTTCCCCACAGACTGAAACCAATTCCCCACACTCTGAAACCTCTTCCCCACACACTGAAACACCTTCCCCACAGACTGAAACCAATTCCCCACACACTGAAACCCATCCCCACACACTGAAACACCTTCCCCACACACTGAAACCCATCCCCACACACTGATACCCTTCCCCACACACTGAAACCTCTTCCCACACACTGAAACCTCTTCGCCACAGACTGAAACCATTCCCCACAAACAGAAACCTCTTCCCCGCACACTGAAACCCCTTCCCCACACACTGAAACGTCTTTCCCACACACTGTATCCCCTTCACCAAACAATGAAACCCCTTCCCCACACACTGAAACATCTTCCCCACACACTGAAACCACTTCCCCACAGACTGAAACCAATTCCTCACACTCGGAAACCACTTCCCCACACACTGAAACCCCTTCCCCACACACTGAAATCCATCCCCACAGACTGAAACCTCTTCCCCACACACTGAAACCCCTTCCCCACACACTGAAACCCATCCCCACACACTGAAACCCCTCGCTCACACACTGAAACCCATCTCCACACACTGATACCCTTCCCCACACACTGAAAACTCTTCCCACACACTGAAACCTCTTCGCCACAGACTGAAACCCATCCTCACACACTGAAACCTCTTTACCACACACTGTATCCCCTTCAGAAAACACTGAAACCCCTTCCCCACACACTGAAAACTCTTACCCACTCACTGAAACCACTTCCCCACAGACTGAAACCACTTCCCCACACACTGAAAACACTTCCCCACAAACTGAAACCTCTTCCCACACACTGAAACCCCTTATCCACACACTGAAACACCTTCCCCACACACTGAAACCTCTTCCCCACACACTGAAACCCCTTCCCCACAGACTGAAGCCACTTCCCCACAAACTGAAACCTCTGCCCCACAAACTGAAACCCCTTCCCCACACACTGAAACCTCTTCCACTCACACTGAAACCTCTTCGCCACAGACTGAAATCCTTCCTCACACACTGAAACCTCTTTCCCACACACTGTATCCCCTTCAGCAAACACTGAAACCCCTTCCCCACACACTGAAACCTCTTACCCACTCACAGAAACCACTTCCCCACACACTGAAACCACTACCCCACACATTGAAACCCCTACTGCACACATTGAAATCTCTTTCCCACACACTGAAAGCTCTTACCCTAAGATTGAAACCCTTCCCCACAAACTGAAACCTCTTCCCCACACACTGAAACCCCTTCCCCACGAACTGAAACCCCTTGCCCACACACTGAAACCCATCCCCACACACTGAAACCTATTCACTACAAACTGCAACCTCTTCCACACACACTGAAACCCCTTCCCCACAGACTGAAACCAATTCCCCACACTCTGAAACCTCTTCCCCACACACTGAAACACCTTCCCCACAGACTGAAACCAATTCCCCACACACTGAAACCCATCCCCACACACTGAAACACCTTCTCCACACACTGAAACCCATCCCCACACACTGATACCCTTCCCCACACACTGAAACCTCTTCCCACACACTGAAACCTCTTCGCCACAGACTGAAACCATTCCCCACAAACAGAAACCTCTTCCCCGCACACTGAAACCCCTTCCCCACACACTGAAACGTCTTTCCCACACACTGTATCCCCTTCACCAAACAATGAAACCCCTTCCCCACACACTGAAACATCTTCCCCACACACTGAAACCACTTCCCCACAGACTGAAACCAATTCCTCACACTCGGAAACCACTTCCCCACACACTGAAACCCCTTCCCCACACACTGAAATCCATCCCCACAGACTGAAACCTCTTCCCCACACACTGAAACCCCTTCCCCACACACTGAAACCCATCCCCACACACTGAAACCCCTCGCTCACACACTGAAACCCATCTCCACACACTGATACCCTTCCCCACACACTGAAAACTCTTCCCACACACTGAAACCTCTTCGCCACAGACTGAAACCCATCCTCACACACTGAAACCTCTTTACCACACACTGTATCCCCTTCAGAAAACACTGAAACCCCTTCCCCACACACTGAAAACTCTTACCCACTCACTGAAACCACTTCCCCACAGACTGAAACCACTTCCCCACACACTGAAAACACTTCCCCACAAACTGAAACCTCTTCCCACACACTGAAACCCCTTATCCACACACTGAAACACCTTCCCCACACACTGAAACCTCTTCCCCACACACTGAAACCCCTTCCCCACAGACTGAAGCCACTTCCCCACAAACTGAAACCTCTGCCCCACAAACTGAAACCCCTTCCCCACACACTGAAACCTCTTCCACTCACACTGAAACCTCTTCGCCACAGACTGAAATCCTTCCTCACACACTGAAACCTCTTTCCCACACACTGTATCCCCTTCAGCAAACACTGAAACCCCTTCCCCACACACTGAAACCTCTTACCCACTCACAGAAACCACTTCCCCACACACTGAAACCACTACCCCACACATTGAAACCCCTACTGCACACATTGAAATCTCTTTCCCACACACTGAAAGCTCTTACCCTAAGATTGAAACCCTTCCCCACAAACTGAAACCTCTTCCCCACACACTGAAACCCCTTCCCCACGAACTGAAACCCCTTGCCCACACACTGAAACCCATCCCCACACACTGAAACCTATTCACTACAAACTGCAACCTCTTCCACACACACTGAAACCCCTTCCCCACAGACTGAAACCAATTCCCCACACTCTGAAACCTCTTCCCCACACACTGAAACACCTTCCCCACAGACTGAAACCAATTCCCCACACACTGAAACCCATCCCCACACACTGAAACACCTTCTCCACACACTGAAACCCATCCCCACACACTGATACCCTTCCCCACACACTGAAACCTCTTCCCACACACTGAAACCTCTTCGCCACAGACTGAAACCATTCCCCACAAACAGAAACCTCTTCCCCGCACACTGAAACCCCTTCCCCACACACTGAAACGTCTTTCCCACACACTGTATCCCCTTCACCAAACAATGAAACCCCTTCCCCACACACTGAAACATCTTCCCCACACACTGAAACCACTTCCCCACAGACTGAAACCAATTCCTCACACTCGGAAACCACTTCCCCACACACTGAAACCCCTTCCCCACACACTGAAATCCATCCCCACAGACTGAAACCTCTTCCCCACACACTGAAACCCCTTCCCCACACACTGAAACCCATCCCCACACACTGAAACCCCTCGCTCACACACTGAAACCCATCTCCACACACTGATACCCTTCCCCACACACTGAAAACTCTTCCCACACACTGAAACCTCTTCGCCACAGACTGAAACCCATCCTCACACACTGAAACCTCTTTACCACACACTGTATCCCCTTCAGAAAACACTGAAACCCCTTCCCCACACACTGAAAACTCTTACCCACTCACTGAAACCACTTCCCCACAGACTGAAACCAATTCCCCACACTCTGAAACCTCTTCCCTGCACACTGAAACTACTTCCCCACATACTGAAACCCCTTCCGCACACAGTGAACCCTCTTTCCCACACACTGAACCATCTTCCCCACACACTGAAACCACTTCCCCGCACACTGAAACCTCTTTCCCACACACTGTATCCCCTTCACCAAACACTGAAACCCCTTCCCCACACACTGAAACCTCTTCCCACACACTGAAACCTCTTAGCCACAGACTGAAACCCTTCCTCACACACATAAACCTCTTTCCCACACACTGTATCCCCTTCACCAAACACTGAAACCCCTTCCCCACACACTGAAACCGCTTACCCACTAACTGAAACCTCTTCCCCACACACTGAAACCTCTTCCCCACAGACTGAAACCCCTTCCCCACACACTGAAACCCATCCCCACACACTGAAACCTCTTCCTTACACACTGAAACCCCTTCCCCACACACTGAAAGATCTTCCCCTCACACTGAAACCCCTTACCCACACACTGAAACCCATTCCCACACACTGAAACCTCTTCCACACTCAATGAAACCACTTCCCCACAGACTGAAACCAATTCCCCACACTCTGAAACCTCTTCTCCACACACTGAAGCTACTTCCCCACAGACTGAAACCCCTTCCGCACACAGTGAACCATCTTTCCCACACACTGAACCATCTTCCCCACACACTGAAACCACTTCCCCGCACACTGAAACCTCTTTCCCACACACTGTATCCCCTTCACCAAACACTGAAACCCCTTCCCCACACACTGAAACCTCTTACCCACTCACTGAAACCACTTCCCCACAGACTGAAACCAATTCCCCACACTCTGAAACATCTTCCCCACACAGTGAAACCACTACCCCAAACACTGAAACCCCTTCCGCACACACTGAAATTTCTTTCCCACAAACTGAAAGCTCTTCCCCACAGACTGAAACCCTTCCCCACACACTGAAAACTCTTCCCCACACACTGAAACCCCTTCCCCACGAACTGAAACCCCTTCCTCACACACTGAAACCCATCCCCACACACTGAAACCTATTCCCCACACACTGCAACCTCTTCCACACACACTGAAACCCCTTCCCCGCACACTGAAACCAATTCCCCACACTCTGAAACCTCTTTCCCACACACTGAACCCCCTTCCCCACGCACTGAAACCCATTCCTACACAGTGAAACATCTTCCCCTCACACTGAAACCCCTTCCCCACACACTGAAACCAATCCCCACCCACTGAAACACCTTTCCCACACACTGAAACCCATCCCCACACACTGATACCCTTCCCTACACACTGAAACCTCTTCCTCACACACTGAAACCTCTTCCCCACTCACTGAAACCACTTCCACACAGACTTAAACCAATTCCTCACACTCTGAAACCTCTTCCCCACACACTGAAACCCCTTTCCCACACACTGAAACCTCTTCCCCACACACTGAAACCCCTTCCCCACTCACTGAAACCCCTTCCCCACACACTGAAACCATCTCCACACACTGATACCCTTCCCCACACACTGAAACCTCTTCCCACACACTGAAACTCTTAGCCACAGACTGAAACCCTTCCTCACACACATAAACCTCTTTCCCACACACTGTATCCCCTTCACCAAACACTGAAACCCCTTCCCCACACACTGAAACCTCTTACCTACTAACTGAAACCACTTCCCCACAGACTGAAACCAATTCCCCACACTCTGAAACCTCTTCCCCACACACTGAAACCACTTCCCCACACACTGAAAGCCCTTCCACACACACTGAAATTTCTTTCCCACACACTGAAAGCTCTTCCCCACAGACTGAAACCCTTCCCCACTCACTGAAACCTCTTCCCCACAGACTGAAACCCCTTCCCCACGAACTGAAGCCCCTTCCCCACACACTGAAACCCATCCCCACACACAGCAACCTCTTCCACACACACTGAAACCCCTTCCCCACATTCTGAAACCCCTTCCCCACACACTGAAACCTCTTCCCCACACACTGAAACCCCTTCCCCACAGACTGAAACCACTTCCCCACAAACTGAAACCTCTTCCCCACAAACTGAAACCTCTTCCCACAAACTGAAACACCTTATCCTAACACTGAAACCCCTTCCCCACACACTGAAACCTCTTCCCCACACACTGAAACCTCTTCCCCACAGACTGAAACCCCTTCCCCACAGACTGAAACCCATCCCCACACACTGAAACCTCTTCCCCACACACTGAAACCCCTTCCACACACACTGAAAGATCTTCCCCTCACACTGAAACCCCTTCCCCACACACTGAAACCCATCCCCACACACAGAAACCTCTTCCCCACTCACTGAAACCACATCCCCACAGACTGAAACCAATTCCCCACACTCTGAAACCTCTTCCACACACACTGAAACTACTTCCCCACAGACTGAAACCCCTTCCACACACAGTGAACCCTCTTTCCCACGCACTGAACCATCTTCCCCACACACTGAAACCACTTCCCCGCACACTGAAACCTCTTTCCCACACACTGTATCCCCTTCACCAAACACTGAAACCCCTTCCCCACACACTGAAACCTCTTACCCACTCACTGAAACCACTTCCCCACAGACTGAAACCAATTCCCCACACTCTGAAACCTCTTCCCCACACACTGAAACCACTTACCCACAGACTGAAACCCTTTCCGCACACAGTGAACCCTCTTTCCCACACACTGAACCATCTTCCCCGCACACTGATACCTCTTCCCCACACGGTGAAACTTCTTCCACACCCACTGAAACCCATCCCCACACACTGAAACCCATCCCCACACACTGAAACACTTCCCCACACACTGAAACCTCTTCCCCATACACTGAAACCTCTTCGCCACAGACTGAAACCCTTGCCCACACACTGAAACCACTTCCCCACACACTGAACCCGCTTCCCCACGCACAGCAACCTCTTCCACACAGACTGAAACCTCTTCCCCAAACACTGAAACCTCTTCCCCACACACTGAAACCTCTTCCCCACACACTGAAACCCCTTCCCCACAGACTGAAACCACTTCCCCACAAACTGAAAACACTTCCCCACAAACTGAAACCTCTTCCCACACACTGAAACCCCTTATCCACACACTGAAACACCGTCCCCACACACTGAAACCTCTTCCCCACACACTGAAACCCCTTCCCCACAGACTGAAGCCACTTCCCCACAAACTGAAACCTCTGCCCCACAAACTGAAACCCCTTCCCCACACACTGAAACCTCTTCCACTCACACTGAAACCTCTTCGCCACAGACTGAAATCCTTCCTCACACACTGAAACCTCTTTCCCACACACTGTATCCCCTTCAGCAAACACTGAAACCCCTTCCCCACACACTGAAACCTCTTACCCACTCACTGAAACCACTTCCCCACACACTGAAACCACTACCCCACACATTGAAACCCCTTCTGCACACATTGAAATCTCTTTCCCACACACTGAAAGCTCTTACCCTCAGACTGAAACCCTTCCCCACAAACTGAAACCTCTTCCACACACACTGAAACCCCTTCCCCACAGACTGAAACCAATTCCCCACACTCTGAAACCTCTTCCCCACACACTGAAACACATTCCCCACAGACTGAAACCAATTCCACACACACTGAAACCCATCCCCACACACTGAAACACCTTCCCCACACACTGAAACCCATCCCCACACACTGATACCCTTAGCCACACACTGAAACCTCTTCCCACACACTGAAACCTCTACGCCACAGACTGAAACCATTCCCCACACACAGAAACCTCTTCCCCGCACACTGAAACCCCTTCCCCGCACACTGAAACCTCTTTCCCACACACTGTATCCCCTTCACCAAACAGTGAAACCCCTTCCCCACACACTGAAACCTCTTCCCCACACACTGAAACCACTTCCCCACAGACTGAAACCAGTTCCTCACACTCTGAAACCTCTTCCCCACACACTGAAACCCCTTCCCCACACACTGAAATCCATCCCCACAGACTGAAACCTCTTCCCCACACACTGAAACCCCTTCCCCACACACTGAAACCCATCCCCACACACTGAAACCCCTCGCCCACACACTGAAACCCATCTCCACACACTGATACCCTTCCCCACACACTGAAACCTCTTCCCACACACTGAAACCTCTTCGCCACAGACTGAAACCCATCCTCACACACTGAAACCTCTTTACCACACACTGTATCCCCTTCGGAAAACACTGAAACCCCTTCCCCACACACTGAAAACTCTTACCCACTCACTGAAACCACTTCCCCACAGACTGAAACCAATTCCCACACTCTGAAACCTCTTCCCTACACACTGAAACTACTTCCCCACAGACTGAAACCCCTTCCGCACACAGTGAAACCTCTTTCCCACACACTGAACCATCTTCCCCACACACTGAAACCACTTCCCCGCACACTGAAACCTCTTTCCCACACACTGTATCCCCTTCACCAAACACTGAAACCCCTTTCCCACACACTGAAACCTCTTCCCACACACTGAAACCTCTTAGCCACAGACTGAAACCCTTCCTCACACACATAAACCTCTTTCCCACACACTGTATCCCCTTCACCAAACACTGAAACCCCTTCCCCACACACTGAAACCTCTTACCCACTAACTGAAACCACTTCCCCACAGACTGAAACCAATTCCCCAAACTCGGAAACCTCTTCCCCACACACTGAAACCACTTCCCCACACACTGAAAGCCCTTCCACACACACTGAAATCTCTTTCCCACAGACTGAAACCCCTTCCCCACGAATTAAAACCCCTTCCCCACACACTGAAACCCATCCCCACACACAGAAAACTATTCCCCACACACAGCAACCTCTTCCACACACACTGAAACCCCTTTCCCACATTCTGAAACCCCTTCCCCACACACTGAAACCTCTTCCCCACACACTGAAACCCCTTCCCCACAGACTGAAACCACTTCCCCACAAACTGAAACCTCTTCCCCACAAACTGAAACCTCTTCCCACAAACTGAAACACCTTATCCTAACACTGAAAACCTCTTCCCCACACACTGAAACCTCTTCCCCACACACTGAAACCTCTTCCCCACAGACTGAAACCCCTTCCCCACACACTGAAACCCATCCCCACACACTGAAACCTCTTCCCCACACACTGAAACCCCTTCCCCACACACTGAAAGATCTTCCCCTCAAACTGAAACCCCTTCCCCACACACTGAAACCCATCCCCACACACTGAAACCACTTCCCCACTCACTGAAACCACTTCCCCACAGACTGAAACCAATTCCCCACACTCTGAAACCTCTTCCCCACACACTGAAACCACTTCCCCACAGACGGAAACCCCTTCCGCACACAGTGAACCCTCTTTCCCACACACTGAACCATCTTCCCCACACACTCAAACCTCTTCCCCACACGGTGAAACTTCTTCCACAACCACTGAAACCCATCCCCACACACTGAAACCCATCCCCACACACTGAAACACTTCCCCACACACTGACACCTCTTCCCCACACACTGAAACCTCTTCGCCACAGACTGAAACCCTTGCCCACACACTGAAACCACTTCCCCACACACTGAAACCGCTTCCCCACGCACAGCAACCTCTTCCACACAGACTGAAACCTCTTCCCCAAACACTGAAAAGTATTCCCCACACACTGAAACCTCTTCCCCACACACTGAAACCCCTTCCCCACAGACTGAAACCACTTCCCCACAAACTGAAACCACTTCCCCACAAACTGAAACCTCTTCCCACACACTGAAACCCCTTATCCACACACTGAAACACCTTCCCCACACACTGAAACCTCTTCCCCACACACTGAAACCCCTTCCACACAGACTGAAACCACTTCCCCACAAACTGAAACCTCTGCCCCACAAACTGAAACCCCTTCCCCACACACTGAAACCTCTTCCACTCACAATGAAACCTCTTCGCCACAGACTGAAATCCTTCCTCACACACTGAAAACTCTTTCCCACACCCTGTATCCCCTTCAGCAAACACTGAAACCCCTTCCCCACACACTGAAACCTCTTACCCACTCACTGAAACCACTTCCCCACACACTGAAACCACTACCCCACACACTGAAACCCCTTCTGCACACATTGAAATCTCTTTCCCACACACTGAAAGCTCTTACCCTCAGACTGAAACCCTTCCCCACACACTGAAACCTCTTCCCCACACACTGAAACCCCTTCCCCACGAACTGAAACCCCTTCTCCACACACTGAAATCCATCCCCACAAACTGAAACCTATTCCCTAAGCACTGCAACCTCTTCCACACATCCTGAAACCCATCCCCACAGACTGAAACCAATTCCCCACACTCTGAAACCTCTTCCCCACACACTGAAAACCCTTCCCCACACACTGAAACCCATCCCCACACACTGAAACACCTTCCCCACACACTGAAACCCATCCCCACACACTGATACCCTTCCCCACACACTGAAACCTCTTCCCACACACTGAAACCTCTTCGCCACAGACTGAAACCATTCCCCACACACCAAGACCTCTTCCCCACACACTGAAACCCCTTCCCCGCACACTGAAACCACTTTCCCACACACTGTATCCCCTTCACCAAACACTGAAACCCCTTCCCCACACACTGAAACCTCTTCCCCACACACTGAAACCACTTCCCCACTGACTGAAACCAATTCCTCACACTGTGAAACCTCTTCCCCACACACTGAAACCCCTTCCCCACACACTGAAATCCATCCCCACAGACTGAAAACTCTTCCCCACACATTGAAACCCCTTCCCAACACACTGAAACCCATCCCCACACACTGAAACCCCTCCCCCACACACTGAAACCCATCTCCACACACTGATACCCTTCCCCACACACTGAAACCTCTTCCCACACACTGAATCCTCTTCGCCACAGACTGAAACCCATCCTCACACACTGAAACCTCTTTCCCACACACTGTATCCCCTTCAGCAAACACTGAAACCCCTTCCCCACACACTGCAAACTCTTACCCACTCACTGAAACCACTTCCCCACAGACTGAAACCAATTCCCCACACTCTCAAACCTCTTCCCCAAAAACTGAAACCCCTTACCCACACACTGAAACCTCTTCCCCACACACTGAAACCTCTTCCCCACAGACTGAAACCCCTTCCCCACACACTGAAACCCATCCCCACACACTGAAAACTCTTCCCCTCACACTGAAACCCTACCCCAGACATTGAAACCTCTTCCCCTCACACAGAAACCCCTTCCACACACATTGAAACTCATCCCCACACACTGAAACACCTTCCCCACACACTGAAACCCATCCCCACACACTGATACCCTTCCCCACACACTGAAACCTCTTCCCACACACTGAAACATCTTCGCCACAGACTGATACCCTTCCCCACACACTGAAACCCCTTCCCCACACACTGAAACAGATCCCCACACACTGAAACTCCTTCCCCACACACTGAAACCTCTCACCCACTCACTGAAACCACTTTGCCACAGACTGAAACCAATTCCCACACTCTGAAACCTCTACCCCACTCACTGAAACCACTTCCCCACACACTGAAACCCCTTCCACACGCGGTGAAACCTCTTTCCCACACACTGAAATATCTTCCCCAAACACTGAAACCCCTTCCCCACGGACTGAAACCCCTTCCACACGCACTGAAACCCCTTCCCCACACACTGAAACCTCTTCCCCACACACTGAAACATCTTCCACACACACTGAACCATCTTCCCCACACTCTGAAACCTCTTCCCCACACGCTGAAACTTCTTCGACACCCACTGAAACCCATCCCCACACACTGAAACCCCTTCCCCACACACTGACACCCATCCACACACACTGAAACCTCTTCCCCACACACTGAAACCTCTTCGCCACACACTGAAACCCATCCCCACACACTGAAACACTTCCCCACACACTGAAACCTCTTCGCCACAGACTGAAACCCTTGCCCACACACTGAAACCACTTCCCCACAGACTGAAACCGCTTCCCCACGCACAGAAACCTCTTACACACACACTTAAACCTCTTCCCCAAACACTGAAACCTCTTCCCCACACACTGAAACCTCTTCCCACACACTGAAACCCCTTATCCACACACTGAAACCCCTTCCCCACACACTGAAACATCTTCCCCACACACTGAAACCCCTTCCGCACGGACTGAAACCACATCCCCACAAACTGAAACCTCTGCCCCACAAATTGAAACCTCTTCCCACACACTGAAACCCCTTAGCCACACACTGAAACCCCTTCCCCACACACTGAAACCTCTTCCCCACACACTGAAACCCATTCCCCACACACTGAAACCTCTTCCACTCACACTGAAACCTCTTCGCCACAGACTGAAACCCTTCCTCACACACTGAAACCTCTTACCCACTCACTGAAACCACTTCCCCACAGACTGAAACCAATTCCCCACACTCTGAAACCTCTTCCTTACACACTGATACCACTACCCCACACACGGAAACCATTCCCCACACACTGAAATCTCTTCCCCACACACTGAACCCCCTTCCCCACGAACTGAAACCCCTTCCCCACACACTGAAACCCATCCCCACACAATGAAACCTATTCCCCACACACTGCAACCTCTTCCACACACACTGAAACCCCTTTCTCACAGACTGAAACCAATTCCCCACACTCTGAAACCTATTCCCCACACACTGAAACCCCATCCCCACGCACTGAAACCCATCCCCACACACTGAAACCTCTTCCCCTCACACTGAAACCCCTTCCCCACACACTGAAATCCATCCCCACAGACTGAAACCTCTTCCCCACACACTGAAACCCCTTACCCACACACTGAAACCCATCAGCACACACTGATACCCTTCCCCACACACTTAAACCTCTTCCCACACACTGAAACCTCTTCGCCACAGACTGAAACCCATTCTCACACACTGAAACCTCTTTCCCACACACTGTATCCCCTTCAGCAAACACTGAAACCCCTTCCCCACACACTGAAAACTCTTACCCACTCACTGAAACCACTTCCCCACAGACTGAAACCAATTCCCCACACTCTGAAACCTCTTCCCCAAACACTGAAACCCCTTCCCCACACACTGAAACCTCTTCCGCACACACTGAAACCTCTTCCCCACAGACTGAAACGCCTTCCCCAAACACTGAAACCCATCCCCACACACTGAAGACTCTTCCCCTCACACTGAAACCCCTTCCACACACACTGAAACCCATCCCCACACACTGAAACACCTTCCCCTCTCACTGAAACCCCTTCCACACACACTGAAACCCATCCCCACACACTGAAACACCTTCCCCACACACTGAAACCCATCCCCACACACTGATACCCTTCCCCACACACTGAAACATCTTCCCACACACTGAAACATCTTCGCCACAGACTGAAACCCTTCCCCACACACTGAAACCTCTTCCCCACACACTGAAAGCCCTTCCCCGCTCCCTGAAACCTCTTTCCCACACACTTTATCCCCTTCACCAAACACTGAAACCCCTTCCCCACACACTGAAACATCTCACCCACTCACTGAAACCACTTTCCCACAGATTAAAACCAATTCCCCTCACTCTGAAACCTCTACCCCACACAATGAAACCCCTTCCGCACACGCTGAAATCTCTTTCCCACACACTGAAAGCTCTTCCCCACATACTGAAACCATTCCCCACACACTGAAATCTCTTCCCCACACACTGAACCCCCTTCCCCACGAACAGAAACCCCTTCCCCACACACTGAAACCCATCCCCACACACTGAAACCTATTCCCCACACACTGCAACCCCTTCCACACACACTGAAACCCCTTTCTCACAGACTGAAACCAATTCCCCACACTCAGAAACCTTTTCCCCACACACTGAAACCCCATCCCCACGCACTGAAACCCATCCCCACACACTGAAACCTCTTCCCCTCACACTGAAACCCCTTCCCCACACACTGAAATCCATCCCCACAGACTGAAACCTCTTCCCCACACACTGAAACCCCTTCCCCACACACTGAAACCAATCCCCACACACTGAAACCCCTCCCCCACGCACTGAAACCCATCTCCACACACTGATACCCTTCCCCACACACTGAAACCTCTTCCCACACACTGAAACCTCTTCGCCACAGACTGAAACCCATCCTCACACACTGAAACCTCTTTCCTACACACTGTATCCCCTTCAGCAAACACTGAAACCCCTTCCCCACACACTGAAAATTCTTACCCACTCACTGAAACCACTTCCCCACAGACTGAAACCAATTCCCCACACCCTGAGACCTCTTCCCCAAACACTGAAACCCCTTCCCCACACACTGAAACCTCTTCCCCGCACACTGAAACCGCTTCCCCACGCACAGCAACCTCTTCCACACAGACTGAAACCTCTTCCCCAAACACTGAAAAGTATTCCCCACACACTGAAACCTCTTCCCCACACACTGAAACCCCTTCCCCACAGACTGAAACCACTTCCCCACAAACTGAAACCACTTCCCCACAAACTGAAACCTCTTCCCACACACTGAAACCCCTTATCCACACACTGAAACACCTTCCCCACACACTGAAACCTCTTCCCCACACACTGAAACCCCTTCCACACAGACTGAAACTACTTCCCCACAAACTGAAACCTCTGCCCCACAAACTGAAACCCCTTCCCCACACACTGAAACCTCTTCCACTCACAATGAAACCTCTTCGCCACAGACTGAAATCCTTCCTCACACACTGAAAACTCTTTCCCACACCCTGTATCCCCTTCAGCAAACACTGAAACCCCTTCCCCACACACTGAAACCTCTTACCCACTCACTGAAACCACTTCCCCACACACTGAAACCACTACCCCACACACTGAAACCCCTTCTGCACACATTGAAATCTCTTTCCCACACACTGAAAGCTCTTACCCTCAGACTGAAACCCTTCCCCACACACTGAAACCTCTTCCCCACACACTGAAACCCCTTCCCCACGAACTGAAACCCCTTCCCAACACACTGAAATCCATCCCCACAAACTGAAACCTATTCCCTACGCACTGCAACCTCTTCCACACATCCTGAAACCCATCCCCACAGACTGAAACCAATTCCCCACACTCTGAAACCTCTTCCCCACACACTGAAAACCCTTCCCCATACACTGAAACCCATCCCCACACACTGATACCCTTCCCCACACACTGAAACCTCTTCCCACACACTGAAACCTCTTCGCCACAGACTGAAACCATTCCCCACACACCGAAACCTCTTCCCCACACACTGAAACCCCTTCCCCGCACACTGAAACCACTTTCCCACACACTGTATCCCCTTCACCAAACACTGAAACCCCTTCCCCACACACTGAAACCTCTTCCCCACACACTGAAACCACTTCCCCACAGACTGAAACCAATTCCTCACACTGTGAAACCTCTTCCCCACACACTGAAACCCCTTCCCCACACACTGAAATCCATCCCCACAGACTGAAAACTCTTCCCCACACACTGAAACCCCTTCCCAACACACTGAAACCCATCCCCACACACTGAAACCCCTCCCCCACACACTGAAACCCATCTCCACACACTGATACCCTTCCCCACACACTGAAACCTCTTCCCACACACTGAATCCTCTTCGCCACAGACTGAAACCCATCCTCACACACTGAAACCTCTTTCCCACACACTGTATCCCCTTCAGCAAACACTGAAACCCCTTCCCCACACACTGCAAACTCTTACCCACTCACTGAAACCACTTCCCCACAGACTGAAACCAATTCCCCACACCATGAAACCTCTTCCCCAAAAACTGAAACCCCTTCCCCACACACTGAAACCTCTTCCCCACACACTGAAACCTCTTCCCCACAGACTGAAACCCCTTCCCCACACACTGAAACCCATCCCCACACACTGAAAACTCTTCCCCTCACACTGAAACCCTACCCCAGACATTGAAACCTCTTCCCCTCACACAGAAACCCCTTCCACACACATTGAAACTCATCCCCACACACTGAAACACCTTCCCCACACACTGAAACCCATCCCCACACACTGATACCCTTCCCCACACACTGAAACCTCTTCCCACACACTGAAACATCTTCGCCACAGACTGATACCCTTCCCCACACACTGAAACCCCTTCCCCACACACTGAAACAGATCCCCACACACTGAAACTCCTTCCCCACACACTGAAACCTCTCACCCACTCACTGAAACCACTTTGCCACAGACTGAAACCAATTCCCACACTCTGAAACCTCTACCCCACTCACTGAAACCACTTCCCCACACACTGAAACCCCTTCCACACGCGGTGAAACCTCTTTCCCACACACTGAAACCTCATCCCCACACACTGAAACCTCTTCCCCACACACTGAAACCTCTTCCCCACACACTGAAACCCCGTCCCCACACACTGAAACCCATCCCCACACACCGAAACACCTTCCCCACACACTGAACCCCATCCCCACACACTGAAACCCTTCCCCACGCACTGAAACCTCTTCCCACAGACTGAAACCTCTTCCCCACACACTGAAACCTCTTCCACACGCACTGAAACCTCTTCGCCACTGACTGAAACCTCTTCCCCACACACTGAAACCTCTTCCCCACACACTGAAAACTCTTGCCCACACACTGAAACCCCTACCCCGCACACTGCAACCTCTTCCCCACACACTGAATCCCCTTCACAACACACTGAAACCCCCTTCCCACACACTGAAACCTCTTCCCCACAGGCTGAAACCGCTTCCCCACGCACAGAAATCTCTTCCACACACACTGAAACCTCTTCCCCGCACACTGAAACATCTTCCCCACAAACTGAATCCCCTTCACCACACACTGAAATCCCTTACCCACACACTGAAACCTCTTCCTCACACACTGAAACCACGTCCCCACAGACTGAAACCCCTTCCCCACACTCTGAAAGCTCTTCCCCACACACTGAAACCTCTTCCCCACACACTGAAACCCCTTCCCCACACACTGAAACCTCTTCCCCACACGCCGAAACTTCTTCCACACCCAATGAAACCCATCCCCACACACTGAAACCTCTTCCCCAAACACTGAAACCCCTTCCCCACAAACTGAACCCATCCCCACACACTGAAACCAATTCCCCACACACTGAACCCCATCCCCACTCACTGAAACACTTCCCCACGCACTGAAACCTCTTCCCACTCACTGAAACCTCTTCGCCACACACTGAAACCCATCCCCACACACTGGAACCTCTTCCCCACATCCGGAAACCTATTCGCCATATACTGAAACCCTTGTCCACACACTGAAACCACTTACCCACACACTGAAAACGCTTCCCCACACTCTGAAACCTCTTACCCACACACTGTATCCCCTTCACCAAACACTGAAACCCCTTCCCCACACACTGAAACCTCTTCCCCACACACATTAAACCACTTCCCCACACACTGAAACGACTTGCCCACACACGGAAACCTCCGCCACAGAGTGAAACCCTTGCCCACACACTGAAACCACTTCCCCACACACTGAAACCTCTTCCCCACACACTGAAACCTCTTCCCCACACACTGGAAAAACTTCCCCACACACTGAAACCCCGTCCCCACACACTGAAACCTCTTTCCCACACACTGAAAGCTCTTCCCCTCAGACTGAAACCCTTCCTCACACACTGAAACCTCTTCCCCACACACTGAAACCCCTTCCCCACGAACTGAAACCCTTTCCACACACACTGAAACCTCTTCGCCACACACTGAAACCTCTTCCCCACACACTGAAACTCCTTCCCCAGGCACTGTAACCTCTTCCACACACACTGAAACATCTTCCCCACACACTGAAACCTCTTCCCCAAACGCTGAAACTTCTCCACACCCAATGAAACCCATCCCCACGCACTGAAACCCCGTCCCCACACACTGAAACCCATCCCCACACACTGAAACCCATCTCCACACACTGAAACGCCTTCCCCACACACTGAAACCCATCCCCACACACTGAAACACTAGCCCACACACTGAAACCTCTTCAGCACAAACTGAAACCTCTTCGCCACAGACTGAAACCTCTTCCCCACACACTGAAACCACTTCCCCACACGCTGAAACCGCTTCCCCACGCACAGAAATCTCTTCCACACACACTGAAACCTCTTCCCCGCACACTGAAACATCTTCCCCACACACTGAAACCCTTCCCCACGCACTGAAACGACTTGCCCACACACGGAAACCTCCGCCACAGAGTGAAACCCTTGCCCACACACTGAAACCACTTCCCCACACACTGAAACCTCTTCCCCACACACTGAAACCTCTTCCCCACACACTGCAAAAACTTCCCCACACACTGAAACCCCGTCCCCACACACTGAAACCTCTTTCCCACACACTGAAAGCTCTTCCCCTCAGACTGAAACCCTTCCTCACACACTGAAACCTCTTCCCCACACACTGAAACCCCTTCCCCACGAACTGAAACCCTTTCCACACACACTGAAACCTCTTCGCCACACACTGAAACCTCTTCCCCACACACTGAAACTCCTTCCCCAGGCACTGTAACCTCTTCCACACACACTGAAACATCTTCCCCACACACTGAAACCTCTTCCCCAAACGCTGAAACTTCTCCACACCCAATGAAACCCATCCCCACGCACTGAAACCCCGTCCCCACACACTGAAACCCATCCCCACACACTGAAACCCATCTCCACACACTGAAACCCCTTCCCCACACACTGAAACCCATCCCCACACACTGAAACACTACCCCACACACTGAAACCTCTTCAGCACAAACTGAAACCTCTTCGCCACAGACAGAAACCTCTTCCCCACACACTGAAACCACTTCCCCACACGCTGAAACCGCTTCCCCACGCACAGAAATCTCTTCCACACACACTGAAACCTCTTCCCCGCACACTGAAACATCTTCCCCACACACTGAAACCCTTCCCCACGCACTGAAACCTCTTCCCCACACACTGAAACCCCTTATACTAACACTGAAACCCCTTCCCCACACACTGAAACCTCTTCCCCACACACTGAAACCTCTTCCCCACAGACTGAAACCCCTTCCCCACACACTGAAACCCATCCGCACACACTGAAGCCTCTTCCCCACTCACTGAAACCCCTTCCCCACACACTGAAAACTCTTCCCCACACACTGAAACCTCTTCCCCACAGACTGAAACCCATTACCCACATACTGAAACCCATCCCCACACACTGAAACACCTTGCACACACACTGAAAACCATCCCCACACACTGAAACCTCTTGCCCACACAGTGAAACCCCCTCCCCACAGACTGAAACCCCTTAATCACACACTGAAACCCATCCCCACACACTGAAACCTCATCCCCACACACTGAAACCCCTACCCCGCACACTGAAATTTCTTCCCCACACACTGAATCACCTTCACCACTCACTGAAACCCCTTCCCCACACACGGAACCCTCTTCCCCACACACTGAAACGACTTGCCCACACACGGAAACCTCTTCGCCACAGAGTGAAACCCTTGCCCACACACTGAAACCACTTCCCCACAAACTGAAACCGCTTCCCCACGCACTGAAACCTCTTCCACACACACTGAGACCTCTTCCCCACACACTGAAACCCCTTCCCCGCACTCTGTAACCTCTTCCCCACACACTGAAATCCCTTCCCCACACACTGAAACCCATCCCCACACACTGAAACCCCTTCCCCACACACTGAACCCCATCCCCACACACTGAAACCCTTCCCCACGCACTGAAACCTCTTCCCACACACTGAAACCTCTTCGCCGCAGACTGAAACCCTTCCCCACACACTGAAAACACCTCCCCACACACTGAAACCGCTTCCCCACGCCCAGAAAAATCTTCCACACACACTGCAACCTCTTCCCCACACACTGAATCCCCTTCACAACACACTGAAACCCCTTCCCCACACACTGAAACCTCTTCCCCACACAGTGAAACCACTTCCCCACAGACGGAAACCCCTTCCCCACACTCTGAAACCTCTTCCCCACACACTGAAACCTCTTCCCCACACACTGAAACCACTACCGAACACACTGAAACACCTTCCCCACACACTGAAACCTCTTCCCCACACGCCGAAACTTCTTCCACACCCAATGAAACCCATCCCCACACACTGAAACCTCTTCCCAACACACTGAAACCCCTTTCCCACACACTGAAACCCATCCCCAAACACTGAAGCCAATTCCCCACACACTGAACCCCATCCCCACACACTAAAACCCTTCCCCACGCACTGAAACCTCTTTCCCACACACTGAAAGCTCTTCCCCACAGACTGAAACCCTTCCCCACACTCTGAAACCTCTTCCGCACACACTGAAACCCCTTCCACAGGAACTGAAACCCCTTCCACACACACTGAAACCTCTTCCCCACACACTGAAACCTCTTCCCCTCACACTGAAACTGCTTCCCCACGCACTGAAACCTCTTCCACACACACTGAAACATCTTCCCCACACACTGAAACCTCTTCCTCACACGCTGAAACTCCTTCCACACACACTGAAACCCATCCCCACACACTGAAACCCCTTCCCCACACACTGAAACCCATCCCCACACACTGAAAGACTTCCCCACAGACTGAAACCTCTTCCCCACACTCTGAAACCTCTTCCACACACACTGAAACCTCTTCGCCACAGACTGAAACCTCTTCCCCACACACTGAAACCACTTCCCCACACACTGAAACCCATCCCCACACACTGAAACACTACCCCACACACTGAAACCTCTTCAGCACAAACTGAAACCTCTTCGCCACAGACTGAAACCTCTTCCCCACACACTGAAACCACTTCCCCACACGCTGAAACCGCTTCCCCACGCACAGAAATCTCTTCCACACACACTGAAACCTCTTCCCCGCACACTGAAACATCTTCCCCACACACTGAAACCCTTCCCCACGCACTGAAACCTCTTCCCCACACACTGAAACCCCTTATACTAACACTGAAACCCCTTCCCCACACACTGAAACCTCTTCCCCACACACTGAAACCTCTTCCCCACAGACTGAAACCCCTTCCCCACACACTGAAACCCATCCGCACACACTGAAGCCTCTTCCCCACTCACTGAAACCCCTTCCCCACACACTGAAAACTCTTCCCCACACACTGAAACCTCTTCCCCACAGACTGAAACCCATTACCCACATACTGAAACCCATCCCCACACACTGAAACACCTTGCACACACACTGAAAACCATCCCCACACACTGAAACCTCTTGCCCACACAGTGAAACCCCCTCCCCACAGACTGAAACCCCTTAATCACACACTGAAACCCATCCCCACACACTGAAACCTCATCCCCACACACTGAAACCCCTACCCCGCACACTGAAATTTCTTCCCCACACACTGAATCACCTTCACCACTCACTGAAACCCCTTCCCCACACACGGAACCCTCTTCCCCACACACTGAAACGACTTGCCCACACACGGAAACCTCTTCGCCACAGAGTGAAACCCTTGCCCACACACTGAAACCACTTCCCCACAAACTGAAACCGCTTCCCCACGCACTGAAACCTCTTCCACACACACTGAGACCTCTTCCCCACACACTGAAACCCCTTCCCCGCACTCTGTAACCTCTTCCCCACACACTGAAATCCCTTCCCCACACACTGAAACCCATCCCCACACACTGAAACCCCTTCCCCACACACTGAACCCCATCCCCACACACTGAAACCCTTCCCCACGCACTGAAACCTCTTCCCACACACTGAAACCTCTTCGCCGCAGACTGAAACCCTTCCCCACACACTGAAAACACCTCCCCACACACTGAAACCGCTTCCCCACGCCCAGAAAAATCTTCCACACACACTGCAACCTCTTCCCCACACACTGAATCCCCTTCACAACACACTGAAACCCCTTCCCCACACACTGAAACCTCTTCCCCACACAGTGAAACCACTTCCCCACAGACGGAAACCCCTTCCCCACACTCTGAAACCTCTTCCCCACAAACTGAAACCTCTTCCCCACACACTGAAACCACTACCGAACACACTGAAACACCTTCCCCACACACTGAAACCTCTTCCCCACACGCCGAAACTTCTTCCACACCCAATGAAACCCATCCCCACACACTGAAACCTCTTCCCCACACACTGAAACCCCTTTCCCACACACTGAAACCCATCCCCAAACACTGAAGCCAATTCCCCACACACTGAACCCCATCCCCACACACTAAAACCCTTCCCCACGCACTGAAACCTCTTTCCCACACACTGAAAGCTCTTCCCCACAGACTGAAACCCTTCCCCACACTCTGAAACCTCTTCCGCACACACTGAAACCCCTTCCACAGGAACTGAAACCCCTTCCACACACACTGAAACCTCTTCCCCACACACTGAAACCTCTTCCCCACACACTGAAACTGCTTCCCCACGCACTGAAACCTCTTCCACACACACTGAAACATCTTCCCCACACACTGAAACCTCTTCCTCACACGCTGAAACTCCTTCCACACCCACTGAAACCCATCCCCACACACTGAAACCCCTTCCCCACACACTGAAACCCATCCCCACACACTGAAAGACTTCCCCACAGACTGAAACCTCTTCCCCACACTCTGAAACCTCTTCCACACACACTGAAACCTCTTCGCCACAGACTGAAACCTCTTCCCCACACACTGAAACCACTTCCCCACACGCTGAAACCGCTTCCCCACGCACAGAAATCTCTTCCACACACACTGAAACCTCTTCCCCGCACACTGAAACATCTTCCCCACACACTGAATCCCCTTTACCACACACTGAAACCCCTTCCCCACACACTGAAACCTCTTCCCCACACACTGAAACCACTTCCCCACAGACTGAAACCCCTTCCCCACACTCTAAAAGCTCTTCCCCACACTGAAACCTCTTCCCCACACACTGAAACCCCTTCCCCACACACTGAAACCTCTTCCCCACACGCCGAAACTTCTTCCACACCCAATGAAACCCATCCCCACACACTGAAACCTCTTCCCCACACACTGAAACCCCTTTCCCACACACTGAAACCCATCCCCACACACTGAAACCAATTCCCCACACACTGAACCCCATCCCCACACACTGAAACCCTTCCCCAAGCACTGAAACCTCTTTCCCACACACTGAAAGCTCTTCCCCACAGACTGAAACCCTTCCCCACACTCTGAAACCTCTTCCCCACACACTGAAATCCCTTCCCCAGGAACTGAAACCCCTTCCACACAGACTGAAACCTCTTCCCCACACACTGAAACCTCTTCCCCACACACTGAAATCCCTTCCCCAGGAACTGAAACCTCTTCCACACACACTGAAACATCTTCCCCACACACTGAAACCTCTTCCCCACACGCTGAAACTCCTTCCACACCCACTGAAACCCATCCCCACACACTGAAACCCCTTCCCCACCCACTGAAACCTCTTTGCCACAGACTGAAACCCTTGCCCACACACTGAAACCACCTCCCCACACACTGAAACCGCTTCCCCACGCACAGAAATATCTTCCACACACACTGAAACCTCTTCCCCAAACACTGAAACCTCTTCCCCACACAATGAAACCCCTTCCCCACACAATGAAATCTCTTCCCCACACACTGAAACCACTTCCGCACAGACTGCAACCCCTTCCCCACACTCTGAAACCTCTTCCCCACACACTGAAACCTCTTCCCCACACACTGAAACCCCGTCCCCACACACTGAAAACCATCCCCACACACTGAAACCCCTTCCCCACACACTGTACCCCATCCCCACACACTGAAACCCTTCCCCTGCACTGAAACCTCTTCCCACAGACTGAAACCTCTTCCCGACACACTGAAACCTCTTCCACACACACTGAAACCTCTTCGCCACAGACTGAAACCTCTTCCCCACACACTGAAACCTCTTCCCCACAAACTGAAACCTCTTCCACACAAACTGAAACCTCTTCGCCACAGACTGAAACCCCAACCCCGCACACTGCAACCTCTTCCCCACACACTGAAACCACTTCCCCACAGACTGAAACCCCTTCATCACACTCTGAAACCTCTTCCCCACACACTCAAACCGCTTCCCCACACACTGAAACAACTTCCCCACACACTGAAACCCCTTCCCCACACACTGAAACCTCTTCCCCGCACACTGAAACCCCTTCCCCACAGACTGAAACTGTTTAACCACACGCTGAAACCCATCCACACACACTGAAATCTCTTCCCCACACACTGAAACCCCTTCCCCACACACTGAAACCCCATCCCCACAAACTGAAACTGTTTACCCACACGCTGAAACCCATCCACACACACTGAAACCTCTTCTCCACACACTGAAACCACTTCCCCACACGCTGAAACCGCTTCCCCACGCACAGAAATCTCTTCCACACACACTGAAACCTCTTCCCCGCACACTGAAACATCTTCCCCACACACTGAATCCCCTTCACCACACACTGAAACCCCTTCCCCACACACTGAAACCTCTTCCCCACACACTGAAACCACTTCCCCACAGACTGAAACCACTTCCCCACACTCAGAAAGCTCTTCCCCACACACTGAAACCTCTTCCCCAAACACTGAAACCCATTCCCCACACACTGAAACCTCTTCCCCACACGCCGAAACTTCTTCCACACCCAATGAAACCCATCGCCACACACTGAAACCTCTTCCCCACACACTGAAACCCCATTCCCACACACTGAAACCCATCCCCAAACACTGAAACCAATTCCCCACACACTGAACCCCATCCCCACACACTAAAACCCTTCACCACGCACTGAAACCTCTTTCCCACACACTGAATGCTCTTCCCCACAGACTGAAACCCTTCCCCACACTCTGGAACCTCTTCCGCACACACTGAAACCCCTTCCACAGGAACTGAAACCCCTTCCACACACACTGAAACCTCTTCCCCACACACTGAAACCTCTTCCCCACTCACTGAAACTGCTTCCCCACGCACTGAAACCTCTTCCACACACACTGAAACATCTTCCCCACACACTGAAACCTCTTCCCCACACGCTGAAACTCCTTCCACACCCACTGAAACCCATCCCCAAACACTGAAACCCCTTCCCCACACACTGAAACCCATCCCCACACACTGAAAGACTTCCCCACAGACTGAAACCTCTTCCCCACACTCTGAAACCTCTTCCACACACACTGAAACCTCTTCGCCACAGACTGAAACCTCTTCCCCACACACTGAAACCACTTCCCCACATGCTGAAACCGCTTCCCCACGCACAGAAATCTCTTCCACACACACTGAAGCCTCTTCCCCGCACACTGAAACATCTTCCCCACACACTGAATCCCCTTTGCCACACACTGAAACCCCTTCCCCACACACTGAAACCTCTTCCCCACACACTGAAACCACTTCCCCACAGACTGAAACCCCTTCCCCACACTCTAAATGCTCTTCCCCACACACTGAAACCTCTTCCCCACACACTGAAACCCCTTCCCCACACACTGAAACCTCTTCCCCACACGCCGAAAATTCTTCCACACCCAATGAAACCCATCCCCACACACTGAAACCTCTTCCCCACACACTGAAACCCTTCCCCACGCACTGAAACCTCTTTCCCACACACTGAAAGCTCTTCCCCACAGACTGAAACCCTTCCCCACACTCTGAAACCTCTTCCCCACACACTGAAACCCCTTCCCCAGGAACTGAAACCCCTTCCACACACACTGAAACCTCTTCCCCACACACTGAAACCTCTTCCCCACACACTGAAACTGCTTCCCCACGCACTGAAACCTCTTCCACACACACTGAAACTTCTTCCCCACACACTGAAACCTCTTCCCCACACGCTGAAACTCCTTCCACACCCACTGAAACCCATCCCCACACACTGAAACCCCTTCCCCACACACTGAAACCCATCCCCACACACTGAAACACTTCCCCACACACTGAAACCTCTTCCCCACACACTGAAACCTCTTTGCCACAGACTGAAACCCTTGCCCACACACTGAAACCACCTCCCCACACACTGAAACCGCTTCCCCACGCACAGAAATATCTTCCACAAACACTGAAACCTCTTCCCCAAACACTGAAACCTCTTCCCCACACAATGAAACCCCTTCCCCACACAATGAAAACTCTTCCCCACACACTGAAACCACTTCCGCACAGACTGCAACCCCTTCCCCACACTCTGAAACCTCTTCCCCACACACTGAAACCTCTTCCCCACACACTGAAACCCCGTCCCCACACACTGAAAACCATCCCCACACACTGAAACCCCTTCCCCACACACTGAACCACATCCCCACACACTGAAACCCTTCCCCTGCACTGAAACCTCTTCCCACAGACTGAAACCTCTTCCCCACACACTGAAACCTCTTCCACACACACTGAAACCTCTTCGCCACAGACTGAAACCTCTTCCCCACACACTGAAACCACTTACCCATACGCTGAAACCGCTTCCCCACGCACAGAAATCTCTTCCACACACATGAAACCTCTTCCCCGCACACTGAAACATCTTCCCCACACACTGAATCCCCTTCACCACACTCTGAAACCCCTTCCCCACACACTGAAACCTCTTCCCCACACACTGAAACCACTTCCCCACAGACTGAAACCCCTTCCCCACACTCTGAAAGCTCTTCCCCACACACTGAAACCTCTTCCCCACACACTGAAACCCCTTCCCCACACACTGAAACCTCTTCCCCACACGCCGAAACTTCTTCCACACCCAATGAAACACATCCCCACACACTGAAACCTCTTCCCCACACACTGAAACCCCTTTCCCACACCCTGAAACCCATCCCCACACACTGAAACCAATTCCCCACACACTGAACCCCATCCCCACACACTGAAACCCTTCCCCACGCACTGAAACCTCTTCCCACTCACTGAAACCTCTTCGCCACAGACTGAAACCCTTCCCCACACACTGAAACCTCTTCCCCACACACTGAAACCTCTTCCACACAAACTGAGACCTCTTCGCCACAGACTGAAACCCCTACCCCGCACACTGCAACCTCTTCCCCACACACTGAAACCACTTCCCCACAGACTGAAACCCCTTCATCACACTCTGAAACCTCTTCCCCACACACTCAAACCTCTTCCCCACACACTGAAACCACTTCCCCACACACTGAAACCCCTTCCCCACACACTGAAACCTCTTCCCCGCACACTGAAACCCCTTCCCCACAGACTGAAACTGTTTAACCACACGCTGAAACCCATCCACACACACTGAAATCTCTTCCCCACACACTGAAACCCCTTCCCCACACACTGAAACCCCATCCCCACAAACCGAAACTGTTTAACCACACGCTGAAACCCATCCACACACACTGAAATCTCTTCCCCACACACTGAAACCCCTTCCCCACACTCTGAAAGCTCTTCCCCACACACTGAAACCTCTTCCACACACACTGAAACCTCTTCCCCACACATTGAAACCTCTTCCACACACACTGAAACATCTTCCCCACACACTGAAACCTCTTCCCCACACGCTGAAACTCCTTCCACACCCACTGAAAACCATCCCCACACACTGAAACCCCTTCTCCACTAACTGAAACCTATCCCCACACACTGAAACACCTCCCCACACACTGAAACCTCTTCCCCACACACTGAAACCTCTTTGCCACAGACTGAAACCCTTGCCCACACACTGAAACCACCTCCCCACACACTGAAACCGCTTCCCCACGCACATAAAAATCTTTCACACACACTGAAACCTCTTCCCCAAACACTGAAACCTCTTCCGCACACAATGAAACCCCTTCCCCACTCACTGAAAACACCCTCCCCACACACTGAAACCACTTCCCCACAGACTGCAACCCCTTCCCCACACTCTGAAACCTCTTCCCCACAAACTGAAACCTCTTCCCCACACACTGAAACCCCGTCCCCACACACTGAAACCCATCCCCACACACTGAAACCCCTTCCGCACACAATGAAACCCATCCCCACACACTGAAACACTTCCCCACGCACTGAAACCTCTTCCCACATACTGAAACCTCTTCCCCACACACTGAAACCTCTTCCACACACACTGAAACCTCTTCGCCACACACTGAAACCTCTTCCTCACACACTGAAACCTCTTCCCCACACACTGAAACCCCTTCCCCACACACTGAAACCCCTTCCCCGCACACTGCTACCTCTTTCCCACACACTGAATCCCCTTCACAACACACTGAAACCTCTTCCCCACACTCTGAAAACTCTTCCCCACACACTGAAACCTCTTCCCCACACACTGAAACCACTTCCCCACAGACTGAAACCCCTTCCCCACACTCAGAAAGCTCTTACCCACACACTGAAACCTCTTCCCCACACACTGAAAACCCTTCTCCACACACTGAAACCTCTTCCCCACACAATGATACCCCTTCCCCACACACTGAAACCCATCCCCACACACTGAAACCAATTCCCCACACACTGAACCCCATCCCCACACACTGAAACCCTTCCCCACGCACTGAAACCTCTTCCCACACACCGAAACCTCTTCGCCACAGACTGATACCCTTCCCCACACACTGAAACCTCTTCCCCACACACTGAAACCTCTTCCACACAAACTGAAAACTCTTCGCCATACACTGAAACCTCTTCCCCACACACTGAAACCTCTTCCCCACACACTGAAAACTCTTCCCCACACACTGAATCCCCTACCGCACAAACTGAAACCTCTTCCCCACACACTGAATCCCCTTCACCACACAATGAAACCTCTTCCCCACACTCTGAAACGACTTCCCCACAGACTGAAACCCCTTCCCCACACTCTGAAACCTCTTCCCCACACACTGAAAGCACTTCCCCACACACTGAAACCTCATCCCCACACACTGAAACCCCTACCCCGCACACTGAAATCTCTTCCCCACACACTGAATCCCCTTCAACACTGACTGAAACCCATTCCCCACACACGGAAACCTCTTCCCCACACACTGAAACGACTTGCCCACACACGGAAACCTCTTCGCCACAGACTGAAACCCTTGCCCACACACTCAAACCACTTCCCCACACACTGAAACCGCTTCCCCACGCACTGAAACCTCTTCCACACACACTGAGACCTCTTCCCCACACACTGAAACCCCTTCCCCGCACTCTTTAACCTCTTCCCACACACTGAAACCTCTTCGCCGCAGACTGAAACCCTTCCCCACACACTGAAACCTCTTCACCACACATTGAAACCTCTTCCACACACGCTGATACCTCTTCGCCACACAGTGAAACCTCTTCCCCACACACTGAAACCTCATCACCACAGACTGAAACCTCTTCACCACACACTGAATCCCCTACCCCGCACACTGAAACCTCTTCCCCACACACTGAATCCCCTTCACCACAAACTGAAACCCCTTCCCCACACACTGAAACCTCTTCCCCACACACTGAAACCACTTCCCCACAGACTGAAAGCACTTCACTACAAACTGAAACCTCTTCCCCACACACTCAAACCTCTTCCCCCCACATTGAAACCACTTCCCCACACACTGAAACCCCTTCCCCACACACCGAAACCTCTTCCCCGCACACTGAAACCCCTTCCCCACAGACTGAAACTCCTTAACCACGCGCTGAAACCCATCCACACACACTGAAATATCTTCCCCACACACTGAAACCTCTTCCCCACACACTGAAACCCCATCCCTACGCACTGAAACCTCTTCCACACACAGTGAAAACTCTTCCCCACACACTGAAACCTCTTCCCCACACACTGAAACTCCTTCCCCAGGCTCTGAATCCTCTTCCACACACACTGAAACATCTTCCCCACACACTGAAACCTCTTCCCCACACGCTGAAACATCTTCCACTCCCACTGAAACCCATTCCCACACACTGAAACCCCTTCCACACACACTGAAACCTCTTCCACACACTGAAAACCCTTCCCCACACGCTGAAACCCCTTCCACACACACTGTAACCACTTCCCCGCACACTGAAACCCCTTCCCCACACACTTTAACCCCTTCCACAGACACTGAAACCCCTTCCCCGCACACTGAAACCCCTTCCCCACGCACTGAAACCTCTTCCCCACACACTGAAACCACTTCCCCACACACTGAAACCCATCCCCACAGACTGAAACACATCCCCACTGAATGAAACCCCTTCCCCACACACGGAAACCCATCCCCACACACTGAAACCTCTTCCACACACACTGAAACATTTCCCTACAGACTGAAACCGTTCCCCACACACTGAAACCTCTTTCTCACACACTGAAGCCCCTTCCCCACACACAGAAATCCATCCCCATACACTGAAACCTCTTCCCCACACACTGAAACCCCTTCCCCACTCACTGAAACCCTTCCCCACACACTGAAACCTCTTCTCCACACACTGAAACCTCTTCCCCACTAACTGAAACCCCTTCCATACAAACTGAAACCCATCCCCACACACTGAAACCTCTTCCTCACACACTGAAACCCTTACCCACACACTGAAACCCATCCCCACACACTGAACCCCATCCCCACACACTGAAACCTCTTCCCCACACACTGAAACACCTTCCCCACAGACTGAAACCCTTACCCACACACTGAAACCTCTTCCCCACACTCTGAAACCCCTTCCCCACGCACTGAAACCTCTTCCACACACAGTGAAAACTCTTCCCCACACACTGAAACATCTTCCCCACACACTGAAACTCCTTCCCCAGGCTCTGAATCCTCTTCCACACACACTGAAACATCTTCCCCACAGACTGAAACCTCTTCCCCACACGCTGAAACATCTTCCACTCCCAGTGAAACCCATTCCCACACACTGAAACCCCTTCCACACACACTGAAACCTCTTCCACAAACTGAAAACCCTTCCCCACACACTGAAACCCCTTCCACACACACTGTAACCACTTCCCCGCACACTGAAACCCCTTCCCCACTCACTTTAACCCCTTCCACACACACTGAAACCACTTCCCCGCACACTGAAACCCCTTCCCCACGCACTGAAACCTCTTCCCCACACACTGAAACCACTTCCCCACACACTGAAACCCATCCCCACAGACTAAAACAAATCCCCACTGAATGAAACTCCTTCCCCACACACGGAAACCCATCCCCACACACTGAAACCTCTTCCACACACACTGAAACCTTCCCCTACAGTCTGAAACCGTTCCCCACACACTGAAACCTCTTTCCCACACACTGAAGCCCCTTCCCCACACACAGAAATCCATCCTCACACACTGAAACCTCTTCCTCACACACTAAAACCCCTTCCCCACACACTGAAACCCTTCCCCACACACTGAAACCTCTTCTCCACACACTGCAACCTCTTCCACACACACTGAAACCCCTTCCCCACACACGGAAACCCCTTCCCCACACACTGAAACCTCTTCCCCACACACTGAAACCCCTTCCCCAAAGACTGAATCTCCTTAACCACACGCTGAAACCCATCCACACACACTGAAATCTCTTCCCCACACACTGAAACCCCTTCCCCAAACACTGAAACCCCTTCCCCACAAACTGAAACCCATCCCCACACACTTTAACCCCTTCCACACACACTGAAACCACTTCCCCACACACTGTAACCCATCCCACACACTGAAACCCATCCCCACACACTGAAAACTCTTCCCCACACACTGCAACCCCTTCCCCACAGACTGAAACCCTTACCCACACACTGAAACCTCTTCCCCACACACTGAAATCCCTTTCATACGCACTGAAACCTCTTCCACACACATTGAAAACTCTTCCCCACACACTGAATCCTCTTCCACACACACACTGAAACTCCTTCCCAAGGCTCTGAATCCTCTTCCACACACACTGAAACATCTTCCCCAAACACTGAAACCTCTTCCCCACACGCTGAAACATCTTCCTCTCCCACTGAAACCCATTCCCACACACTGAAACCCCTTCCACACACACTGAAACCTCTTCCACACACTGAAACCCCTTCCACACACACTGTAACCACTTCCCCGCACACTGAAACCCCTTCCCCACACACTTTAACCCCTTCCACACACACTGAAACCCCTTCCCCGCACACTGAAACCCCTTCCCCACGCACTGAAACCTCTTCCCCACACACTGAAAGCACTTCCCCACACACTGAAACCCATCCCCACAGACTGAAACACATCCCCACTGAATGAAACCCCTTCCCCACACACGGAAACCCATCCCCACACACTGAGACCTCTTCCACACACACTGAAACATTTCCCTACAGACTGAAACCCCTTCCCCACACACTGAAACCCATCCCCACACACTGGAACCTCTTCCCCACTTACGGAAACCTATACGCCAAAGACTGAAACCCTTGCCCACACACTGAAACCACTTACCCACACACTGAAAAAGCTTCCCCACACACTGAAACCTCTTTCCCACACACTGTATCCCCTTCACCAAACACTGAAACCCCTTCCCCACACACTGAAACCTCTTCCCCACACACTGGAAAAACTTCCCCACAGACTGAATCCCCTTCCCCACACACTGAAACCTCTTTCCCACACACTGAAAGCTCTTCCCCTCAGACTGAAACCCTTCCCCACACACTGAAACCTCTTCCCCACACACTGAAACACCTTCCCCACAGACTGAAACCCTTACCCACGCACTGAAACCTCTTCCACACACAGTGAAAACTCTTCCCCACACACTGAAACCTCTTCCCCACACACTGAAACTCCTTCCCCAGGCTCTGAATCCTCTTCCACACACACTGAAACATCTTCCCCACACAGTGAAACCTCTTCCCCACACGCTGAAACATCTTCCACTCCCACTGAAACCCATTCCCACACACTGAAACCCCTTCCACACACACTGAAACCTCTTCCACACACTGAAAACCCTTCCCCACACACTGAAACCCCTTCCACACACACTGTAACCACTTCCCCACGCACTGAAACCTCTTGCCCACACACTGAAACCACTTCCCCACACACTGAAACCCATCCCCACAGACTGAAACACATCCCCACTGAATGAAACCCCTTCCCCACTCACGGAAACCCATCCCCACACACTGAAACCTCTTCCACACACACTGAAACCTTTCCCTACAGACTGAAACCGTTCCCCACACACTGAAACCTCTTTCCCACACACTGAAGCCCCTTCCCCACACACAGAAATCCATCCCCACAATCTGATACCTCTTCCCCACACACTGAAACCCCTTCCCCACACACTGAAACACTTCCCCACACACTGAAACCTCTTCTCCACACACTGCAACCTCTTCCACACACACTGAAACCCCTTCCCCACACACGGAAACCCCTTCCCCACACACTGAAACCTCTTCCCCACACACTGAAACCCCTTCCCCACAGACTGAAACCACTTCCCCACAAACTGAAACCTCTTTCCCACACACTGAAACCTCTTCCCCACACACTGAAACTCCTTATCCTCACACAGAAACCCCCTCCCCACACACAGAAACATCTACCCCACACACTGCAACCCCTTCCCCACAGACTGAAACCCTTACCCACACACTGAAACCTCTTCCCCACACACTGAAATCCCTTTCATACGCACTGAAACCTCTTCCACACACATTGAAAACACGTCCCCACACACTGAATCCTCTTCCACACACACACTGAAACTCCTTCCCAAGGCTCTGAATCCTCTTCCACACACACTGAAACATCTTCCCCAAACACTGAAACCTCTTCCCCACACGCTGAAACATCTTCCTCTCCCACTGAAACCCATTCCCACACACTGAAACCCCTTCCACACACACTGAAACCTCTTCCACACACTGAAACCCCTTCCACACACACTGAAACCCCTTCCACACACACTGTAACCACTTCCCCGCACACTGAAATCCCTTCCCCCCACACTTTAACCCCTTCCACACACACTGAAACCCCTTCCCGGCACACTGAAACCCCTTCCCCACGCACTGAAACCTCTTCCCCACACACTGAAAGCACTTCCCCACACACTGAAACCCATCCCCACAGACTGAAACACATCCCCACTGAATGAAACCCCTTCCCCACACACGGAAACCCATCCCCACACACTGAAACCTCTTCCACACACACTGAAACCTTTCCCTACAGACTGAAACCCCTTCCCCACACACTGAAACCCATCCCCACACACTGGAACCTCTTCCCCACTTACGGAAACCTATACGCCAAAGACTGAAACCCTTGCCCACACACTGAAACCACTTACCCACACACTGAAAAAGCTTCCCCACACACTGAAACCTCTTTCCCACACACTGTATCCCCTTCACCAAACACTGAAACCCCTTCCCCACACACTGAAACCTCTTCCCCACACACTGGAAAAACTTCCCCACACACTGAAACCCCTTCCCCACACACTGAAACCTCTTTCCAACACACTGAAAGCTCTTCCCCTCAGACTGAAACCCTTCCCCACACACTGAAACCTCTTCCCCACACACTGAAATCCCTTCCACACGTGCTGAAACCCCTTCCACACACGGAAAACTCTTCCCCACACACTGAAACCTCTTCCTCACACACTGAAACTCCTTCCCCACGCACTGTAACGTCTTCCACAAGCACTGAAACATCCTCCCCACACACTGAAACCTCTTCCCCAAACGCTGAAACTTCTTCCACACCCAATGAAACCCATCCCCACGCACTGAAACGCCTTCCCCAAACACTGAAACCCATCCCCAAACACTGAAACCCATCTCCACACACTGAAACCCCTTCCCCACACACTGAAAACCATCCCCACACACTGAAACACTTCCCCACACACTGAAACCTCTTCCCCACAAACTGAAACCTCTTCGTCACAGACTGAAACCTCTTCCTCACACGCTGACACCGCTTCCCCACGCACAGAAATCTCTTCCACACACACTGAAACCTCTTCCCCGCACACTGAAACATCATCCCCACACACTAAATCCCCTTCACCACACACTGAAACACCTTCCCCACACACTGAAACCTCTTCCCCACACACTGAAACCACTTCCCCACAGACTGAAACCCCTTCCCCACACTCTGAAAGCTCTTCCCCACACACTGAAACCTCTTCCCCACACACTGAAACCCCTTCCCCACACACTGAAACCTCTTCCCCACACGCTGAAACTTCTTCCACACCCAATGAAACCCATCCCCACACACTGAAACCTCTTCCCCACACACTGAAACCCCATCCCCACACACTGAAACCCTTCCCCACGCACTGAAACCTCTTCCCACACACTGAAACCTGTTCGCCACAGACTGAAACCCTTCCCCACACACTGAAAGCTCTTCCCCACACACTGAAACCTCTTCCACACAAACTGAAACCTCTTCGCCATATACTGAAACCTCTTCCCCACACATTGAAACCTCTTCCCCACACACTGAAAACTCTTCTCCACACACTGAAACCTCTTCCCCACACACTGAAAACTCTTCTCCACACACTGAAACCCCTTCCCCACACACTGAAACCCTTCCCCACACACTGAAAGCTCTTCCCCACACACTGAAACCTCTTCCACACAAACTGAAACCTCTTCGCCATATACTGAAACCTCTTCCCCACACATTGAAACCTCTTCCCCACACACTGAAAACTCTTCTCCACACACTGAAACCCCTTCCCCACACACTGAAACCTCTTCCCCACACTCTGAAACGACTTCCCCACAGACTGAAACCCCTTCCCCACACTCTGAAACCTCTTCCCCACACACTCAAACCTCTTCCCCACACACTGAAAGCACTTCCCCACACACTGAAGCCACTTCCCCACACACTGAAAACTCTTCCCCACACACTGAAACCCCTTCCCCACACACTGAAACCTCTTCCCCACACACTGAAACACCTTCCCCACAGACTGAAACCCTTACCCACGCACTGAATCCTCTTCCACACACAGTGAAAACTCTTCCCCACTCACTGAAACCTCTTCCCCACACACTGAAACTCCTTCCCCAGGCTCTGAATCCTCTTCCACACACACTGAAACATCTTCCCCACACAGTGAAACCTCTTCCCCACACGCTGAAACATCTTCCACTCCCACTGAAACCCATTCCCACACACTGAAACCCCTTCCACACACACTGAAACCTCTTCCACACACTGAAAACCCTTCCCCACACACTGAAACCCCTTCCACACACACTGTAACCACTTCCCCGCACACTGAAACCCCTTCCCCACACACTTTAACCCCTTCCACACACACTGAAACCCCTTCCCCGCACACTGAAACCGCTTCCCCACGCACTGAAACCTCTTGCCCACACACTGAAACCACTTCCCCACACACTGAAACCCATCCCCACAGACTGAAACACATCCCCACTGAATGAAACCCCTTCCCCACTCACGGAAACCCATCCCCACACACTGAAACCTCTTCCACACACACTGAAACCTTTCCCAACAGACTGAAACCGTTCCCCACACACTGAAACCTCTTTCCCACACACTGAAGCCCCTTCCCCACACACAGAAATCCATCCCCACACACCGATACCTCTTCCCCACACACTGAAACCCCTTCCCCACACACTGAAACACTTCCCCACACACTGAAACCTCTTCTCCACACACTGCAACCTCTTCCACACACACTGAAACCCCTTCCCCACACACGGAAACCCCTTCCCCACACACTGAAACCTCTTCCCCACACACTGAAACCCCTTCCCCACAGACTGAAACAACTTCCCCACAAACTGAAACCTCTTTCCCACACCCTGAAACCTCTTCCCCACAGACTGAAACCCCTTATCCTCACACAGAAACCCCCTCCCCACACACAGAAACATCTACCCCACACACTGCAACCCCTTCCCCACAGACTGAAACCCTTACCCACACACTGAAACCTCTTCCCCACACACTGAAATCCCTTTCATACGCACTGAAACCTCTTCCACACACATTGAAAACTCTTCCCCACACACTGAATCCTCTTCCACACACACACTGAAACTCCTTCCCAAGGCTCTGAATCCTCTTCCACACACACTGAAACATCTTACCCAAACACTGAAACCTCTTCCCCACACGCTGAAACATCTTCCTCTCCCACTGAAACCCATTCCCACACACTGAAACCCCTTCCACACACACTGAAACCTCTTCCACACACTGAAACCCCTTCCACACACACTGAAACCCCTTCCACACACACTGTAACCACTTCCCCGCACACTGAAACCCCTTCCCCACACACTTTAACCCCTTCCACACACACTGAAACCCCTTCCCCGCACACTGAAACCCCTTCCCCACGCACTGAAACCTCTTCCCCACACACTGAAAGCACTTCCCCACACACTGAAACCCATCCCCACAGACTGAAACACATCCCCACTGAATGAAACCCCTTCCCCACACACGGAAACCCATCCCCACACACTGAGACCTCTTCCACACACACTGAAACCTTTCCCTACAGACTGAAACCCCTTCCCCACACACTGAAACCCATCCCCACACACTGGAACCTCTTCCCCACTTACGGAAACCTATACGCGAAAGACTGAAACCCTTGCCCACACACTGAAACCACTTACCCACACACTGAAAAAGCTTCCCCACACACTGAAACCTCTTTCCCACACACTGTATCCCCTTCACCAAACACTGAAACCCCTTCCCCACACACTGAAACCTCTTCCCCACACACTGGAAAAACTTCCCCACACACTGAAACCTCTTTCCCACACACTGAAAGCTCTTCCCCTCAGACTGAAACCCTTCCCCACACACTGAAACCTCTTCCCCACACACTGAAACACCTTCCCCACAGACTGAAACCCTTACCCACGCACTGAAACCTCTTCCACACACAGTGGAAACTCTTCCCCACACACTGAAACCTCTTCCCCACACACTGAAACTCCTTCACCAGGCTCTGAATCCTCTTCCACACACACTGAAACATCTTCCCCACACAGTGAAACCTCTTCCCCACACGCTGAAACATCTTCCACTCCCACTGAAACCCATTCCCACACACTGAAACCCCTTCCACACACACTGAAACCTCTTCCACACACTGAAAACCCTTCCCCACACACTGAAACCCCTTCCACACACACTGTAACCACTTCCCCGCACACTGAAACCCCTTCCCCACACACTTTAACCCCTTCTACACACACTGAAACCCCTTCCCCGCACCCTGAAACCGCTTCCCCACGCACCGAAACCTCTTGCCCACACACTGAAACCACTTCCCCACACACTGAAACCCATCCCCACAGACTGAAACACATCCCCACTGAATGAAACCCCTTCCCCACTCACGGAAACCCATCCCCACACACTGAAACCTCTTCCACACACACTGAAACCTTTCCCTACAGACTGAAACCGTTCCCCACACACTGAAACCTCTTTCCCACACACTGAAGCCCCTTCCCCACACACAGAAATCCATCCCCACACACTGATACCTCTTCCCCACACACTGAAACCCCTTCCCCACACACTGAAACACATCCCCACACACTGAAACCTCTTCTCCACACACTGCAACCTCTTCCACACACACTGAAACCCCTTCCCCACACACGGAAACCCCTTCCCCACACACTGAAACCTCTTCCCCACACACTGAAACACCTTCCCCACAGACTGAAACCACTTCCCCACAAACTGAAACCTCTTTCCCACACACTGAAACCTCTTCCCCACACACTGAAACCCCTTATCCTCACACAGAAACCCCCTCCCCACACACAGAAACATCTACCCCACACACTGCAACCCCTTCCCCACAGACTGAAACCCTTACCCACACACTGAAACCTCTTCCCCACACACTGAAATCCCTTTCATACGCACTGAAACCTCTTCCACACACATTGAAAACTCTTCCCCACACACTGAATCCTCTTCCACACACACACTGAAACTCCTTCCCAAGGCTCTGAATCCTCTTCCACACACACTGAAACATCTTCCCCAAACACTGAAACCTCTTCCCCACACGCTGAAACATCTTCCTCTCCCACTGAAACCCATTCCCACACACTGAAACCCCTTCCACACACACTGAAACCTCTTCCACACACTGAAACCCCTTCCACACACACTGAAACCCCTTCCACACACACTGTAACCACTTCCCCGCACACTGAAACCCCTTCCCCCCACACTTTACCCCCTTCCACACACACTGAAACCCCTTCCCGGCACACTGAAACCCCTTCCCCACGCACTGAAACCTCTTCCCCACACACTGAAAGCACTTCCCCACACACTGAAACCCATCCCCACAGACTGAAACACATCCCCACTGAATGAAACCCCTTCCCCACACACGGAAACCAATCCCCACACACTGAAACCTCTTCCACACACACTGAAACCTTTCCCTACAGACTGAAACCCCTTCCCCACACACTGAAACCCATCCCCACACACTGGAGCCTCTTCCCCACTTACGGAAACCTATACGCCAAAGACTGAAACCCTTGCCCACACACTGAAACCACTTACCCACACACTGAAAAAGCTTCCCCACACACTGAAACCTCTTTCCCACACACTGTATCCCCTTCACCAAACACTGAAACCCCTTCCCCACACACTGAAACCTCTTCCCCACACACTGGAAAAACTTCCCCACACACTGAAACCCCTTCCCCACACACTGAAACCTCTTTCCCACACACTGAAAGCTCTTCCCCTCAGACTGAAACCCTTCCCCACACACTGAAACCTCTTCCCCACACACTGAAACCCCTTCCACACGTGCTGAAACCCCTTCCACACACGGAAAACTCTTCCCCACACACTGAAACCTCTTCCTCACACACTGAAACTCCTTCCCCACGCACTGTAACGTCTTCCACACGCACTGAAACATCCTCCCCACACACTGAAACCTCTTCCCCAAACGCTGAAACTTCTTCCACACCCAATGAAACCCATCCCCACGCACTGAAACGCCTTCCCCAAACACTGAAACCCATCCCCAAACACTGAAACCCATCTCCACACACTGAAACCCCTTCCCCACACACTGAAAACCATCCCCACACACTGAAACACTTCCCCACACACTGAAAGCTCTTCCCCACAAACTGAAACCTCTTCGTCACAGACTGAAACCTCTTCCCCACACGCTGACACCGCTTCCCCACGCACAGAAATCTCTTCCACACACACTGAAACCTCTTCCCCGCACACTGAAACATCATCCCCACACACTGAATCCCCTTCACCACACACTGAAACCCCTTACCCGCACACTGAAACCTCTTCCGCACACACTGAACCCACTTCCCCACAGACTGAAACCCCTTCCCCACACTCTGAAAGCTCTTCCCCACACACTGAAACCTCTTCCCCACACACTGAAACCCCTTCCCCACACACTGAAACCTCTTCCCCACACGCTGAAACTTCTTCCACACCCAATGAAACCCATCCCCACACACTGAAACCTCTTCCCCACACACTGAAACGCCTTCCCCACACACTGAAACCCATCCCCACACACTGAAACCAATTCCCCACACACTGAACCCCATCCCCACACACTGAAACCCTTCCCCACGCACTGAAACCTCTTCCCACACACTGAAACCTGTTCGCCACAGACTGAAACCCTTCCCCACACACTGAAACCTCTTCCCCACACACTGAAACCTCTTCCACACAAACTGAAACCTCTTCGACATACACTGAAACCTCTTCCCCACACATTGAAACCTCTTCCCCACACACTGAAAACTCTTCTCCACACACTGAAACCCCTACCCCGCACACTGAAACCTCTTCCCCACAAACTGAATCCCCTTCACTACACACTGAAACCCCTTCCCCACACACTGAAACCTCTTCCCCACACTCTGAAACGACTTCCCCACAGACTGAAACCCCTTCCCCACACTCTGAAACCTCTTCCCCACACACTCAAACCTCTTCCCCACACACTGAAAGCACTTCCCCACACACTGAAGCCACTTCCCCACACACTGAAAACTCTTCCCCACACACTGAAACCCCTTCCCCACAGACTGAAACCCCTTAACTACACACTGAAACCCATCCCCACACACTGAAACCTCATCCTCACACACTGAAACCCCTACCCCGCACACTGAAACCTCTTCCCCACACACTGAATCCACTTCACCACTCACTGAAACCCCTTCCCCACACACGGAAACCTCTTCCCCACACACTGAAACGACTTGCCCGCACACTGAAACCCCTTCCCCACACACTTTAACCCCTTCCGCACACACTGAAACCCCATCCCCGCACACTGAAACCCCTTCCCCACGCATTGAAACCTCTTCCCCACACACTGAAAGCACTTCCCCACACACTGAAACCCATCCCCACAGACTGAAACACATCCCCACAGAATGAAACCCCTTCCCCACACACGGAAACCCATCCCCACACACTGAGACCTCTTCCACACACACTGAAACCTTTCCCTACAGACTGAAACCCCTTCCCCACACACTGAAACCCATCCCCACACACTGGAACCTCTTCCCCACTTACGGAAACCTATACGCCAAAGACTGAAACCCTTGCCCACACACTGAAACCACTTACCCACACACTGAAAAAGCATCCCCACACACTGAAACCTCTTTCCCACACACTGTATCCCCTTCACCAAACACTGAAACCCCTTCCCCACACACTGAAACCTCTTCCCCACACACTGGAAAAACTTCCCCACACACTGAAACCCCTTCCCCACACACTGAAACCTCTTTCCCACACACTGAAAGCTCTTCCCCTCAGACTGAAACCCTTCCCCACACACTGAAACCTCTTCCCCACACACTGAAACACCTTCCCCACAGACTGAAACCCTTACCCACGCACTGAAACCTCTTCCACACACAGTGAAAACTCTTCCCCACACACTGAAACCTCTTCCCCACACACTGAAAGCTCTTCCCCTCAGACTGAAACCCTTCCCCACACACTGAAACCTCTTCCCCACACACTGAAACACCTTCCCCACAGACTGAAACCCTTACCCACGCACTGAAACCTCTTCCACACACAGTGAAAACTCTTCCCCACACACTGAAACCTCTTCCCCACACACTGAAAGCTCTTCCCCTCAGACTGAAACCCTTCCCCACACACTGAAACCTCTTCCCCACACACTGAAACACCTTCCCCACAGACTGAAACCCTAACCCACGCACTGAAACCTCTTCCACACACAGTGAAAACTCTTCCCCACACACTGAAACCTCTTCCCCACACACTGAAACTCCTTCCCCAGGCTCTGAATCCTCTTCCACACACACTGAAACATCTTCCCCACACAGTGAAACCTCTTCCCCACACGCTGAAACATCTTCCACTCCCACTGAAACCCATTCCCACACACTGAAACCGCTTCCACACACACTGAAACCTCTTCCACACACTGAAAACCCTTCCCCACACACTGAAACCCCTTCCACACACACTGTAACCACTTCCCCGCACACTGAAACCCCTTCCCCACACACTTTAACCCCTTCCACACACACTGAAACCCCTTCCCCGCACACTGAAACCGCTTCCCCACGCACTGAAACCTCTTGCCCACACACTGAAACCACTTCCCCACACAATGAAACCCATCCCCACAGACTGAAACACTTCCCCACTGAATGAAACCCCTTCCCCACTCACGGAAACCCATCCCCACACACTGAAACCTCTTCCACACACACTGAAACCTTTCCCTACAGACTGAAACCGTTCCCCACACACAGAAACCTCTTTCCCACACACTGAAACCCCTTCCCCACACACAGAAATCCATCCCCACACACTGATACCTCTTCCCCACACACTGAAACCCCTTCCCCACACACTGAAACACATCCCCACACACTGAAACCTCTTCTCCACACACTGCAACCTCTTCCACACACACTGAAACCCCTTCCCCACACACGGAAACCCCTTCCCCACACACTGAAACCTCTTCCCCACACACTGAAACACATTCCCCACAGACTGAAACCACTTCCCCACAAACTGAAACCTCTTTCCCACACACTGAAACCTCTTCCCCACACACTGAAACCCCTTATCCTCACACAGAAACCCCCTCCCCACACACAGAAACATCTAACCCACACACTGCAGCCCCTTCCCCACAGACTGAAACCCTTACCCACACACTGAAACCTCTTCCCCACACACTGAAATCCCTTTCATACGCACTGAAACCTCTTCCACACACATTGAAAACTCTTCCCCACACACTGAATCCTCTTCCACACACACACTGAAACTCCTTCCCAAGGCTCTGAATCCTCTTCCACACACACTGAAACATCTTCCCCAAACACTGAAACCTCTTCCCCACACGCTGAAACATCTTCCTCTCCCACTGAAACCCATTCCCACACACTGAAACCCCTTCCACACACACTGAAACCGCTTCCACACACTGAAACCCCTTCCACACACACTGAAACCCCTTCCACACACACTGTAACCACTTCCCCGCACACTGAAACCCCTTCCCCCCACACTTTACCCCCTTCCACACACACTGAAACCCCTTCCCGGCACACTGAAACCCCTTCCCCACGCACTGAAACCTCTTCCCCACACACTGAATGCACTTCCCCACACACTGAAACCCATCCCCACAGACTGAAACACATCCCCACTGAATGAAACCCCTTCCCCACACACGGAAACCAATCCCCACACACTGAAACCTCTTCCACACACACTGAAACCTTTCCCTACAGACTGAAACCCCTTCCCCACACACTGAAACCCATCCGCACACACTGGAGCCTCTTCCCCACTTACGGAAACCTATACGCCAAAGACTGAAACCCTTGCCCACACACTGAAACCACTTACCCACACACTGAAAAAGCTTCCCCACACACTGAAACCTCTTTCCCACACACTGTATCCCCTTCACCAAACACTGAAACCCCTTCCCCACACACTGAAACCTCTTCCCCACACACTGGAAAAACTTCCCCACACACTGAAACCCCTTCCCCACACACTGAAACCTCTTTCCCACACACTGAAAGCTCTTCCCCTCAGACTGAAACCCTTCCCCACACACTGAAACCTCTTCCCCACACACTGAAACCTCTTCCTCACACACTGAAACTCCTTCCCCACGCACTGTAACGTCTTCCACACGCACTGAAACATCCTCCCCACACACTGAAACCTCTTCCCCAAACGCTGAAACTTCTTCCACACCCAATGAAACCCATCCCCACGCACTGCAACGACTTCCCCAAACACTGAAACCCATCCCCAAACACTGAAACCCATCTCCACACACTGAAACCCCTTCCCCACACACTGAAAACCATCCCCACACACTGAAACACTTCCCCACACACTGAAAGCTCTTCCCCACAAACTGAAACCTCTTCGTCACAGACTGAAACCTCTTCCCCACACGCTGACACCGCTTCCCCACGCACAGAAATCTCTTCCACACACACTGAAACCTCTTCCCCGCACACTGAAACATCATCCCCACACACTGAATCCCCTTCACCACACACTGAAACCCCTTACCCACACACTGAAACCTCTTCCCCACACACTGAAACCACTTCCCCACAGACTGAAACCCCTTCCCCACACTCTGAAAGCTCTTCCCCACACACTGAAACCTCTTCCCAACACACTGAAACCCCTTCCCCACACACTGAAACCTCTTCCCCACACGCTGAAACTTCTTCCACACCCAATGAAACCCATCCCCACACACTGAAACCTCTTCCCCACACACTGAAACGCCTTCCCCACACACTGAAACCCATCCCCACACACTGAAACCAATTCCCCACACACTGAACCCCATCCCCACACACTGAAACCCTTCCCCACGCACTGAAACCTCTTCCCACACACTGAAACCTGTTCGCCACAGACTGAAACCCTTCCCCACACACTGAAACCTCTTCCCCACACACTGAAACCTCTTCCACACAAACTGAAACCTTTCGCCATACACTGAAACCTCTTCCCCACACATTGAAACCTCTTCCCCACACACTGAAAACTCTTCTCCACACACTGAAACCCCTACCCCGCACACTGAAACCTCTTCCCCACATACTGAATCCCCTTCACGACACACTGAAACCCCTTCCCCACACACTGAAACCTCTTCCCCACACTCTGAAACGACTTCCCCACAGACTGAAACCCCTTCCCCACACTCTGAAACCTCTTCCCCACACACTCAAACCTCTTCCCCACACACTGAAAGCACTTCCCCACACACTGAAGCCACTTCCCCACACACTGAAAACTCTTCCCCACACACTGAAACCCCTTCCCCACAGACTGAAACCCCTTAACTACACACTGAAACCCATCCCCACACACTGAAACCTCATCCTCACACACTGAAACCCCTACCCCGCACAATGAAACCTCTTCCCCACACACTGAATCCACTTCACCACTCACTGAAACCCCTTCCCCACACACGGAAACCTCTTCCCCACAAACTGAAACGACTTGCCCACACAGGGAAACCTCTTCGCCACAGACTGAAACCCTTGCCCACACACTGAAACCACTTCCCCACACACTGAAACCGCTCCCCCACGCACTGAAACCTCTTCCACACACACTGAGACCTCTTCCCCACACACTGAAACCCCTTCCCCGCACTCTGAAACCTCTGCCCCATACACTGAAACCCATCCCCACACACTGAAACCCATCCGCACACACTGAAACCCCTTCCCCACACACTGATCCCCATCCCCACACACTGAAACCCTTCCCCACGCACTGAAACCTCTTCCCCACACACTGAAACACCTTCCCCACAGACTGAAACCCTTACCCACACACTGAAACCTCTTCCCCACACACTGAAACCCCTTCCCCACGCACTGAAACCTCTTCCACACACAGTGAAAACTCTTCCCCACACACTGAAACCTCTTGCCCACACACTGAAACTCCTTCCCCTGGCTCTGAAACCTCTTCCCCACACGCTGAAACATCTTCCACTCCCACTGAAACCCATTCCCACACACTGAAACCCCTTCCACACACACTGAAAACTCTTCCACTCACTGAAACCCCTTCCCCACACACTGAATCCCCTACCCCGCACACTGAAACCTCTTCCCCACACACTGAATCCCCTTCACCACAAACTGAAACCCCTTCCCCACACACTGAAACCTCTTCCCCACACACTTCAACCACTTCCCCACAAACTGAAACCCCTTCACTACAAACTGAAACCTCTTCCCCACACACTCAAACCTCTTCCCCCCACACTGAAACCACTTCCCCACACACTGAAACCCCTTCCCCACACACCGAAACCTCTTCCCCGCACACTGAAACCCCTTCCGCGCAGACTGAAACTCCTTAACCACGCGCTGAAACCCATCCACACACACTGAAATATCTTCCCCACACACTGAAACCTCTTCCCCACACACTGAAACCCCTTCCCCACGCACTGAAACCTCTTCCACACACAGTGAAAACTCTTCCCCACACACTGAAACCTCTTCCCCACACACTGAAACTCCTTCCCCAGGCTCTGAATCCTCTTCCACGCACACTGAAACATCTTCCCCACACACTGAAACCTCTTCCCCACACGCTGAAACATCTTCCACTCCCACTGAAACCCATTCCCACACACTGAAACCCCTTTCACACACACTGAAACCTCTTCCACACACTGAAAACCCTTCCCCACACGCTGAAACCCCTTCCACACACACTGTAACCACTTCCCCACACACTGAAACCCATCCCCACACACTGAAACCCATCCCCACACACTGAAACCTCTTCCCCACACACTGAAACACCTTCCCCACAGACTGAAACCCTTACCCACACTCTTTAACCCCTTCCACACACACTGAAACCCCTTCCCCGCACACTGAAACCCCTTCCCCACGCACTGAAACCTCTTCCCCACTGAATGAAACCCCTTCCCCACACACGGAAACCCATCCCCACACACTGAAACCTCTTCCACACACACTGAAACATTTCCCTACAGACTGAAACCGTTCCCCACACACTGAAACCTCTTTCTCACACACTGAAGCCCTTTCCCCACACACAGAAATCCATCCCCACACACCGAAACCTCTTCCCCACACACTGAAACCCCTTCCCCACACACTGAAAGCCTTCCCCACACACTGAAACCTCTTCTCCACACACTGAAACCTCTTCCCCACACACTCAAACCCCTTCCCCACAAACTGAAACCCATCCCCACACACTGAAACCTCTTCCTCACACACTGAAACCACTTCCCCACTCACTGAAACCCATCCCCACACACTGAAACCCATCCCCACACACTGAAACCTCTTCCCCACACACTGAAACACCTTCCCCACAGACTGAAACCCTTACCCACACACTGAAACCTCTTCCCCACACACTGAAACCCCTTCCCCACGCACTGAAACCTCTTCCACACACAGTGAAAACTCTTCCCCAGACACTGAAACTCCTTCCCCAGGCTCTGAATCCTCTTCCACACACACTGAAACATCTTCCCCACAGACTGAAAGCCTTCCCCACACACTGAAACCTCTTCTCCACACACTGATACCTCTTCCCCACACACTCAAACCCCTTCCCCACAAACTGAAACCCATTCCCACACACTGAAACCCCTTCCACACACACTGAAACCTCTTCCACACACTGAAAACCCTTCCCCACACACTGAAACCCCTTCCACACACACTGTAACCACTTCCCCGCACACTGAAGCCCCTTCCCCCCACACTTTAACCACTTCCACACACACTGAAACCCCTTCCCCGCACACTGAAACCCCTTCCCCACGCACTGAAACCTCTTCCCCACACACTGAAACCACTTCCCCACACACTGAAACCCATCCCCACAGACTGAAACACATCCCCACTGAATGAAACCCCTTCCCCACACACGGAGACCCATCCCCACACACTGAAACCTCTTCCACACACACTGAAACCTTTCCCTACAGACTGAAACCGTTCCCCACACTCTGAAACCTCTTTCCCACTCACTGAAACCTGTTCCCCACACACTGAAACCCCTTCCCCACACACTGAAAGCCTTCCCCACACACTGAAACCTCTTCTCCACACACTGAAACCTCTTCCCCACACACTGAAACCCCTTCCCCACGAACTGAAACCCATCCCCACACACTGAAACCTCTTCCTCACACACTGAAACCACTTCCGCACACACTGAAACCCATCCCCACACACCGAAACCCATCCCCACACACTGAAACCTCTTCCCCACACACTGAAACACCTTCCCCACAGACTGAAACCCTTACCCACACACTGAAACCTCTTCCCCACACACTGAAACCCCTTCCCCACGCACTGAAACCTCTTCCAAACACAGTGAAAACTCTTCCCCACACACTGAAACCTCTTCCCCACACACTGAAACTCCTTCCCCAGGCTCTGAATCCTCTTCCACACACACTGAAACATCTTCCCCACAGACTGAAACCTCTTCCCCACACGCTGAAACATCTTCCACTCCCACTGAAACCCATTCCCACACACTGAAACCCCTTCCACACACACTGTAACCACTTCCCCGCACACTGAAATCCCTTCCCCACACACTTTAACCCCTTCCACACACACTGAAACCCCTTCCCCGCACAGTGAAACCCCTTCCCCACGCACTGAAACCTCTTCCCCACACACGGAAACCACTTCCCCACACACTGAAACCCATCCCCACAGACTGAAACACATCCCCACTGAATGAAACCCCTTCCCCACACACGGAAACCCATCCCCACACACTGAAACCTCTTCCACACACACTGAAACCTTTCCCTACAGACTGAAACCGTTCCCCACACACTGAAACCTCTTTCCCACACACTGAAGCCCCTTCCCCACACACAGAAATCCATCCCCACACACTGAAACCTCTTCCCCACACACTGAAACCCCTTCCCCACACACTGAAACCCTTCCCCACACACTAAAACCTCTTCTCCGCACACGGCAACCTCTTCCACACACACTGAAACCCCTTCCCCACACACCGAAACCCCTTCCCCACACACTGAAACCTCTTCCCCACACACTGAAACCCCATCCCCACAGACTGAAACTCCTTAACCACACGCTGAAACCCATCCACACACACTGAAATCTCTTCTCCACACACTGAAACCCCTTCCCCACACACTGAAACCCCTTCCCCACAAACTGAAACCCATCCCCACACACTGAAACCTCTTCCTCACACACTGAAACCACTTCCCCACACACTGAAACCCATCCCCACACACTGAAACCCATCCCCACACACTGAAACCTCTTCCCCAAACACTGAAACACCTTCCCCACAGACTGAAACCCTTACCCACACACTGAAACCTCTTCCCCACACACTGAAACCCCTTTTCCTTGCACTGAAGGTCCAAGGTGTACTAGCTAGATGGATAAAGAACTGGCTGGGCAACAGGAGACAGAGAGTAGCAGTAGAAGGGAGTTTCTCAAAATGGAGACGTGTGACCAGTGGTGTTCCACAGGGATCCGTGCTGGGACCACTGTTGTTTGTGATATACATTAATGATTTGGAGGAAAGTATAGGTGGACTGATTCGCAAATTTGCAGACGACACTAAGATTGGTGGAGTAGCAGATAGTGAAGGGGACTGTCAGAGAATACAGCAGAATATAGATAGATTGGAGAGTTGGGCAGAGAAATGGCAGATGGAGTTCAATCAGGGCAAATGCGAGGTGATGCATTTTGGAAGATCCAATTCAAGAGTGAACTATACAGTAAATGGAAAAGTCCTGGGGAAAATTGATGTCCAGAGAGATTTGGGTGTTCAGGTCCACTGTTCCCTGAAGGTGGCAACGCAGGTAAATAGAGTGGTCAAGAAGGCATACGGCATGCTTTCCTTCATCGGACGGGGCATTGAGTACAAGAGTTGGCAGGTCATGTTACAGTTGTATAGGACTTTGGTTCGGCCACATTTGGAATACTGCGTACAGTTCTGGTCGCCACATTATCAAAAGGATGTGGATGCTTTGGAGAGGGTGCAGAGGAGGTTCACCAGGATGTTGCCTGGTATGGAGGGCGCTAGCTATGAAGAGAGGTTGAGTAGATTAGGATTATTTTCATTAGAAAGACGGAGGTTGAGGGGGGACCTGATTGAGGTGTACAAAATCATGAGAGGTATAGACAGGGTGGATAGCAAAAAGCTTTTTCCCAGAGTGGGGGTTTCAATTACTAGAGGACACGAGTTCAAAGTGAAAGGGGAAAAGTTTAGGGGGGATATGCGTGGAAAGTTCTTTACGCAGAGTGTGGTGGGCACCTGGAACGCATTGCCAGCGGAGGTGGTAGATGCGGGCACGATGGAGTCTTTTAAGATGTATCTAGACAGATACATGAATGGGCAGGAAGAAAAGAGATACAGAAGCTTAGAAAATAGGCGACATGTTTAGAGAGAGGCTCTGGATCGGCGCAGGCTTGGAGGGCCGAAGGGCCTGTTCCTGTGCTGTAATTATCTTTGTTCTTTGTTCTTTGAAACCTCTTCCACACACAGTGAAAACTCTTCCCCACACACTGAAACCTCTTCCCCACACACTGAAACTCCTTCCCCAGGCTCTGAATCCTCTTCCACACACACTGAAACATCTTCCCCAAACACAGAAACCTCTTCCCCACACGCTGAAACATCTTCCACTCCCACTGAAACCCATTCCCACACACTGAAACCCCTTCCACACACACTGAAACCTCTTCCACACACTGAAACCCCTTCCCCACACACTGAAACCCCTTCCACACACACTGTAACCACTTCCCCGCACACTGAAACCCCTTCCCCACACACTTTAACCCCTTCCACACACACTGAAACCCCTTCCCCGCACACTGAAACCCCTTCCCCACGCACTGAAGCCTCTTCCCCAAACACTGAAACGACTTCCCCACACACTGAAACCCATCCCCACAGACTGAAACACATCCCCACTGAATGAAACCCCTTCCCCACACACGGATACCCATCCCCACACACTGAAACCTCTTCCACACACACTGAAACCTTTCCCTCCAGACTGAAACCCCTTCCCCACACACTGAAACCCATCCCCACAGACTGAAACACATCCCCACTGAATGAAACCCCTTCCCCACACACGGATACCCATCCCCGCACACTGGAACCTCTTCCCCACTGACGGAAACCTATATGACACAGACTGAAACCCTTGCCCACTCACTGAAACCACTTACCCACACACTGAAAAAGCTTCCCCACACACTGAAACCTGTTTCACACACACTGTATCCCCTTCACCAAACACTGAAACCCCTTCCCCACACACTGAAACCTCTTCCCCACACACTGGAAAAACTTCCCCACACACTGAAACCCCTTCCCCACACACTGATACCTCTTTCCCACACACTGAAAGCTCTTCCCCTCAGACTGAAACCCTTCCCCACACACTGAAACCTCTTCCCCACACACTGAAACCCCTTCCCCACACGTCGAAACATCTTCCACTCCCACTGAAACCCATTCCCACGCACTGAAACCCCTTCCACACACACTGAAACCTCTTCCACACACTGAAGCCCCTTCACCACACACTGAAACCCCTTCCACACACACTGTAACCACTTCCCCGCACACTGAAACCCCTTCCCCACACACTTTAACCCCTTCCACACTCACTGAAACCCCTTCCCCGCGCACTGAAACCCCTTCCCCACGCTCAGAAACCACTTCCCCAAACACTGAAACCCATCCCCACAGACTGAAACATATCCCCACTGAATGAAACCCCTTCCCCACACACGGAAACCCATCCCCACACACTGAAACCTCTTCCACACACACTGAAACCTTTCCCTACAGACTGAAACCCCTTCCCCACACACTGAAACCCATCCGCACACACTGGAACCTCTTCCCCACTTACGGAAACCTACACGCCACAGACTGAATCCCTTGCCCACACACTGAAACCACTTAAACACACACTGAAAAAGATTCCCCACACACTGAAACCTCTTTCCCACACACTGTATCCCCTTCACCAAACACTGAAACCCCTTCCCCACACACTGAAACCCCTTCCCCACACACTGAAACCTCTTTCCCACACACTGAAAGCTCTTCCCCTCAGACTGAAACCCTTCCCCACACACTGAAACCTCTTCCCCACACACTGAAACCCCTTCCCCACACACTGAAACCTCTTTCCCACACACTGAAAGCTCTTCCCCTCAGACTGAAACCCTTCCACACACACTGAAACCTCTTCCCCACACACTGAAACCCCTTCCCCACGTACTGAATCCCCTTCACCACACACTGAAACCCCTTCCCCACACACTGAAACTTCTTTCCCACACTCTGAAACGACTTCCCCACAGACTGAAACCCCTTCCCCACACTCTGAAACCTCTTCCCCACACACTCAAACCTCTTCCCCACACACTGAAAGCACTTCCCCACACACTGAAACCCCTTCCCCACACACTGAAACCTCTTCCCCACACAGTGAAACCCCTTCCCCACAGACTGAAACCCCTTAACCACACACTGAAACCCATCCCCGCACACTGAAACCTCTTCCCCACACACTGAATCCACTTCACCACTCACTGAAACCCCTTCCCCACACACGGAAACCTCTTCCCCACACACTGAAACGACTTGCCCACACACGGAAACCTCTTCGCCACAGACTGAAACCTTTGCCCACACACTGAAACCACTTCCCCACACACTGAAACCGCTTCCCCACGCACTGAAACCTCTTCCACACACACTGAGACCTCTTCCCCACACACTGAAACCCCTTCCCCGCACTCTGAAACCTCTTCCCCACACACTGAATCCCCTTCCCCACACACTGAAACCCATCCCCACACACTGAAACCCCTTCCCCACACACTGATCCCCATCCCCACACACTGAAACCCTTCCCCACACACTGAAACCTCTTCCCCACACACTGAAACACCTTCCCCACAGCCTGAACCACCTACCCGCACACTGAAACCTCTTCCCCACACATTGAAACCCCTTCCCCACGTACTGAAACCTCTTCCCCACACACTGAAACCACTTCCCCACACACTGAAACCCATCCCCACAGACTGAAACACATCCCCACTGAATGAAACCCCTTCCCCACACACGGAAACCCATCCCCACACACTGAAACCTCTTCAACACACACTGAAACCTTTCCCTACAGACTGAAACCGTTCCCCACACACTGAAACCTCTTTCCCACACACTGAAGCCCCTTCCCCACACACAGAAATCCATCCCCACACACTGAAACCCCTTCCCCACGCACTGAAACCTCTTCCCCACACACTGAAACCACTTCCCCACACACTGAAACCCCTTCCCTACACACTGAAACCCATCCCCACACACTGAAACCCCTTCCCCACACACTGATCCCCATCCTCACACACTGAAACCCTTCACCACCCACTGAAACCTCTTCCCCACACACTGAAACACCTTCCCCACAGACTGAAACCCTTACCCACACACTGAAACCTCTTCCCCACACACTGAAACCCCTTCCCCACGCACTGAAACCTCTTCCCCACACACTGAAACCACTTCCCCACACACTGAAACCCATCCCCACAGACTGAAACACATCCCCACTGAATGAAACCCCTTCCCCGCACACGGAAACTCATCCCCACACACTGAAACCTCTTCCACACACACTGAAACCTTTCCCTACAGACTGAATCCCCTTAACTACACACTGAAACCCATCCCCACACACTGAAACCTCATCCTCACACACTGAAACCCCTACCCCGCACACTGAAACCTCTTCCCCACACACTGAATCCACTTCACCACTCACTGAAACCCTTTCCCCACACACGGAAACCTCTTCCCCACACTGAAAACCCTTCCCCACACACTGAAACCCCTTCCACACACACTGTAACCACTTCCCCGCACACTGAAGCCCCTTCCCCACACACTTTAACCAATTCCACACACACTGAAACCCCTTCCCCGCTCACTGAAACCCCTTCCCCACGCACTGAAACCTCTTCCCCACACACTGAAACCACTTCCCCACACACTGAAACCCATCCCCACAGACTGAAACACATCCCCACTGAATGAAACCCCTTCCCCACACACGGAGACCCATCCCCACACACTGAAACCTCTTCCACACACACTGAAACCTTTCCCTACAGACTGAAACCGTTCCCCACACTCTGAAACCTCTTTCCCACACACTGAAACCTCTTCCCCACACACTGAAACCGCTTCCCCACACACTGAAAGCCTTCCCCACACACTGAAACCTCTTCTCCACACACTGAAACCTCTTCCCCACACACTGAAACCCCTTCCCCACGAACTGAAACCCATCCCCACACACTGAAACCTCTTCCCCACACACTGAAACCACTTCCGCACACACTGAAACCCATCCCCACACACCGAAACCCATCCCCACACACTGAAACCTCTTCCCCACACACTGAAACACCTTCCCCACAGACTGAAACCCTTACCCACACACTGAAACCTCTTACCCACACACTGAAACCCCTTCCCCACGCACTGAAACCTCTTCCACACACAGTGAAAACTCTTCCCCAAACACTGAAACCTCTTCCCCACACACTGAAACTCCTTCCCCAGGCTCTGAATCCTCTTCCACACACACTGAAACATCTTCCCCACAGACTGAAACCTCTTCCCCACACGCTGAAACATCTTCCACTCCCACTGAAACCCATTCCCACACACTGAAACCCCTTCCACACACACTGTAACCACTTCCCCGCACACTGAAACCCCTTCCCCACACACTTTAACCCCTTCCACACACACTGAAACCCCTTCCCCGCACACTGAAACCCCTTCCCCACGCACTGAAACCTCTTCCCCACACACGGAAACCACTTCCCCACACACTGAAACCCATCCCCACAGACTGAAACACATCCCCACTGAATGAAACCCCTTCCCCACACACGGAAACCCATCCCCACACACTGAAACCTCTTCCACACACACTGAAACCTTTCCCTACAGACTGAAACCGTTCCCCACACACTGAAACCTCTTTCCCACACACTGAAGCCCCTTCCCCACACACAGAAATCCATCCCCACACACTGAAACCACTTCCCCACACACTGAAACCCCTTCCCCACACACTGAAACCCTTCCCCACACACTGAAACCTCTCCTCCGCACACTGCAACCTCTTCCACACACACTGAAACCCCTTCCCCACACACGGAAACCCCTTCCCCACACACTGAAACCTCTTCCCCACACACTGAAACCCCATCCTCACAGACTGAAACTCCTTAACCACACGGTGAAACCCATCCACACACACTGAAATCTCTTCCCCACACACTGAAACCCCTTCCCCACACACTGAAACCCCTTCCCCACAAACTGAAACCCATCCCCACACACTGAAACCTCTTCCTCACACACTGAAACCACTTCCCCACACACTGAAACCCATCCCCACACACTGAAACCCATCCCCACACACTGAAACCTCTTCCCCAAACACTGAAACACCTTCCCCACAGACTGAAACCCTTACCCACACACTGAAACCTCTTCCCCACACACTGAAACCCCTTTTCCTTGCACTGAAGGTCCAAGGTGTACTAGCTAGATGGATAAAGAACTGGCTGGGCAACAGGAGACAGAGAGTAGCAGTAGAAGGGAGTTTCTCAAAATGGAGACGTGTGACCAGTGGTGTTCCACAGGGATCCGTGCTGGGACCACTGTTGTTTGTGATATACATTAATGATTTGGAGGAAAGTATAGGTGGACTGATTCGCAAATTTGCAGACGACACTAAGATTGGTGGAGTAGCAGATAGTGAAGGGGACTGTCAGAGAATACAGCAGAATATAGATAGATTGGAGAGTTGGGCAGAGAAATGGCAGATGGAGTTCAATCAGGGCAAATGCGAGGTGATGCATTTTGGAAGATCCAATTCAAGAGTGAACTATACAGTAAATGGAAAAGTCCTGGGGAAAATTGATGTCCAGAGAGATTTGGGTGTTCAGGTCCACTGTTCCCTGAAGGTGGCAACGCAGGTAAATAGAGTGGTCAAGAAGGCATACGGCATGCTTTCCTTCATCGGACGGGGCATTGAGTACAAGAGTTGGCAGGTCATGTTACAGTTGTATAGGACTTTGGTTCGGCCACATTTGGAATACTGCGTACAGTTCTGGTCGCCACATTATCAAAAGGATGTGGATGCTTTGGAGAGGGTGCAGAGGAGGTTCACCAGGATGTTGCCTGGTATGGAGGGCGCTAGCTATGAAGAGAGGTTGAGTAGATTAGGATTATTTTCATTAGAAAGACGGAGGTTGAGGGGGGACCTGATTGAGGTGTACAAAATCATGAGAGGTATAGACAGGGTGGATAGCAAAAAGCTTTTTCCCAGAGTGGGGGTTTCAATTACTAGAGGACACGAGTTCAAAGTGAAAGGGGAAAAGTTTAGGGGGGATATGCGTGGAAAGTTCTTTACGCAGAGTGTGGTGGGCACCTGGAACGCATTGCCAGCGGAGGTGGTAGATGCGGGCACGATGGAGTCTTTTAAGATGTATCTAGACAGATACATGAATGGGCAGGAAGAAAAGAGATACAGAAGCTTAGAAAATAGGCGACATGTTTAGAGAGAGGCTCTGGATCGGCGCAGGCTTGGAGGGCCGAAGGGCCTGTTCCTGTGCTGTAATTATCTTTGTTCTTTGTTCTTTGAAACCTCTTCCACACACAGTGAAAACTCTTCCCCACACACGGAAACCTCTTCCCCAAACACTGAAACTCCTTCCCCAGGCTCTGAATCCTCTTCCACACACACTGAAACATCTTCCCCAAACACTGAAACCTCTTCCCCACACGCTGAAACATCTTCCACTCCCACTGAAACCCATTCCCACACACTGAAACCCCTTCCACACACACTGAAACCTCTTCCACACACTGAAACCCCTTCCCCACACACTGAAACCCCTTCCACACACACTGTAACCACTTCCCCGCACACTGAAACCCCTTCCCCACGCACTGAAACCTCTTCCCCAAACACTGAAACCACTTCCCCACACACTGAAACCCATCCCCACAGACTGAAACACATCCCCACTGAATGAAACCCCTTCCCCACACACGGATACCCATCCCCACACACTGAAACCTCTTCCACACACACTGAAACCTTTCCCTCCAGACTGAAACCCCTTCCCCACACACTGAAACCCATCCCCACAGACTGAAACACATCCCCACTGAATGAAACCCCTTCCCCACACACGGATACCCATCCCCACACACTGGAACCTCTTCCCCACTGACGGAAACCTATACGCCACAGACTGAAACCCTTGCCCACACACTGAAACCACTTACCCACACACTGAAAAAGCTTCCCCACACACTGAAACCTGTTTCACACACACTGTATCCCCTTCACCAAACAGTGAAACCCCTTCCCCACACACTGAAACCTCTTCCCCACACACTGGAAAAACTTCCCCACACACTGAAACCCCTTCCCCACACACTGATACCTCTTTCCCACACACTGAAAGCTCTTCCCCTCAGACTGAAACCCTTCCCCACACACTGAAACCTCTTCCCCAAACACTGAAACCCCTTCCCCGCACGTTGAAACATCTTCCACTCCCACTGAAACCCATTCCCACGCACTGAAACCCCTTCCACACACACTGAAACCTCTTCCACACACTGAACCCCTTCACCACACACTGAAACCCCTTCCACACACACTGTAACCACTTCCCCGCACACTGAAACCCCTTCCCCACACACTTTAACCCCTTCCACACACACTGAAACCCCTTCCCCGCACACTGAAACCCCTTCCCCACGCACTGAAACCTCTTCCCCACACACTGAAACCACTTCCCCAAACACTGAAACCCATCCCCACAGACTGAAACACATCCCCACTGAATGAAACCCCTTCCCCACACACGGAAACCCATCCCCACACACTGAAACCTCTTCCACACACACTGAAACCTTTCCCTACAGACTGAAACCCCTTCCCCACACACTGAAACCCATCCCCACACACTGGAACCTCTTCCCCACTTACGGAAACCTACACGCCACAGACTGAAACCCTTGCCCACACACTGAAACCACTTAAACACACACTGAAAAAGATTCCCCACACACTGAAACCTCTTTCCCACACGCTGTATCCCCTTCACCAAACACTGAAACCCCTTCCCCACACACTGAAACCCCTTCCCCACACACTGAAACCTCTTTCCCACACACTGAAAGCTCTTCCCCTCAGACTGAAACCCTTCCCCACACACTGAAACCTCTTCCCCACACACTGAAACCCCTTCCCCACACACTGAAACCTCTTTCCCACACACTGAAAGCTCTTCCCCTCAGACTGAAACCCTTCCACACACACTGAAACCTCTTCCCCACACACTGAAACCCCTTCCCCACGTACTGAATCCCCTTCACCACACACTGAAACCCCTTCCCCACACACTGAAACTTCTTTCCCACACTCTGAAACGACTTCCCCACAGACTGAAACCCTTTCCCCACACTCTGAAACCTCTTCCCGACACACTCAAACCTCTTCCCCACACACTGAAAGCACTTCCCCACACACTGAAGCCCCTTCCCCACACACTGAAACCTCTTCCCCACACACTGAAACCCCTTCCCCACAGACTGAAACCCCTTAACCACACACTGAAACCCATCCCCGCACACTGAAACCTCTTCCCCACACACTGAATCCACTTCACCACTCACTGAAACCCCTTCCCCACACACGGAAACCTCTTCCCCACACACTGAAACGACTTGCCCACACACGGAAACCTCTTCGCCACAGACTGAAACCTTTGCCCACACACTGAAACCACTTCCCCACACACTGAAACCGCTTCCCCACGCACTGAAACCTCTTCCACACACACTGAGACCTCTTCCCCACACACTGAAACCCCTTCCCCGCACTCTGAAACCTCTTCCACACACACTGAAACCCCTTCCCCACACACTGAAACCCATCCCCACACACTGAAACCCCTTCCCCACACACTGATCCCCATCCCCACACACTGAAACCCTTCCCCACACACTGAAACCTCTTCCCCACACACTGAAACACCTTCCCCACAGCCTGAAACCCTTACCCGCACACTGAAACCTCTTCCCCACACACTGAAACCCCTTCCCCACGTACTGAAACCTCTTCCCCACACACTGAAACCACTTCCCCACACACTGAAACCCATCCCCACAGACTGAAACACATCCCCACTGAATGAAACCCCTTCCCCACACACGGAAACCCATCCCCACACACTGAAACCTCTTCCACACACACTGAAACCTTTCCCTACAGACTGAAACCGTTCCCCACACACTGAAACCTCTTTCCCACATACTGAAGCCCCTTCCGCACACACAGAAATCCATCCCCACACACTGAAACCCCTTCCCCACGCACTGAAACCTCTTCCCCACACACTGAAACCACTTCCCCACACACTGAACCCCCTTCCCCACACACTGAAACCCATCCCCACACACTGAAACCCCTTCCCCACACACTGATCCCCATCCTCACACACTGAAACCCTTCACCACCCACTGAAACCTCTTCACCACACACTGAAACACCTTCCCCACAGACTGAAACACTTACCCACACACTGAAACCTCTTCCCCACACATTGAAACCCCTTCCCCACGCACTGAAACCTCTTCCCCACACACTGAAACCACTTCCCCACACACTGAAACCCATCCCCACAGACTGAAACACATCCGCACTGAATGAAACCCCTTCCCCGCACACGGAAACTCATCCCCACACACTGAAACCTCTTCCACACACACTGAAACCTTTCCCTACAGACTGAAACCCCTTAACTACACACTGAAACCCATCCGCACACACTGAAACCTCATCCTCACACACTGAAACCCCTACCCCGCACACTGAAACCTCTTCCCCACACACTGAATCCACTTCACCACTCACTGTAACCCTTCCCCACACACTGAAACCCCTTCCCCACACACTGAAACCCCTTCCCCACACACTGAAACACCTTCCCCACAAACTGAAATCCATTCCCCACACACTGAAATACCTTCCCCAGACACTGAAACACCTTCCCCACACACTGAAACCCCTTCCCCACACACTGAAACCCCTTCCCCACAAACTGTTAGCCATTTCCCACACACTGAAATCCTTCCCCATACACGGAAACCCCTTTCCCACACACAGTTAAACCCTTCCCCACAAACTGAAACCCTTCCCCACACACTGATACCCTTCCCCACACACTGAAACACCTTCCCCACACACTGAAACCCCTTCCGCACACAGGTAAACCCTCCCCCACGCACTGAAACCCTCTCCCCACACACTGAAACTCCTTCCCCACAAACTGAAACCCTTCCCCACACAATGAAACCCTTCCCTGCACACTGAAACCCCTTCCCCACATACTGAAACCCCTTCCCCACACACTGAAACACCTTCCCCACACACTGAAACCCCGTCCGCACACAGTTAAACAATTCCCCACACACTGAAACCCCTTCCCCACACACTGAAACCCCTTCCCTACACACTGCATCCCCTTCCGCACACAATGAAACCCCTTCCCCACACAATGAAACACCTTCCCCACAAACTGAATCCCCTTCCCCACACACGGAAACCCCTTCTGCACACAATGAAACACCTTCCCCACACACTGAAACCCCTTCCGCACACACTGAAACACCTTCCCCACACACTGAAACCACATCCCCACACACTGAAAACCCTTCCGCACACAGTGAAACCCTTCCCCACAGAATGAATCCCCTTTCGCACACACTGAAACTCATCCCCACACACTGAAACCCCTTCCCCACACACTGAAACACATCCCCACTCACAGAAACCCCTTCCCCAAACACTGAAACCCCATCTGCACACACTGAAACACCTTCCCCACACACTGAAACCCTTCCCCACACACTGAAACCCCTTCTGCACTCACTGAAACCCCTTCCGCACACACTGAAACACCTTCCACACACAATGAAACCCCTTCCCCACACTCTGAAAACCCTTCCCCACACACTGAAACCCCTTCCGCACACACTGAAACACCATCCCCACTCTCTGAAACCCATCCCCATACACTGAAACCAATCCCCACACACTGAAACACCTTCCCCACACTCTGCAACCCTTCCCCACACAATGAAACACATCCCCACACACTGAAACACATCCCAACACACTGAAACACCTACCCCACAAACTGAAACCCCTCCACCACACACTGAAACCCCTTCCCCACACTCTGAAACACTTCCCCACACACTGAAAAAACCTTCCCCACACACTGAAACCCCTTCTGCACACACTGAAACCTATCCCCACACACTGAAACCCATCCCCACACACTGAAACCCATCCCCACACACTGAAACACATTCCCCACACACTGAAACCCTTCCACACACACTGAAACACATCCCCACACACTGAAACACATCCCCACACACTGAAACACCTTCCCCACACACTGAAACCCCTTCCACACACTCAAACACCTTCCCCACACACTGAATCACCTTCACCACACACTGAAGTACCATCCCCACAGACTGAAACACCTTTCCCACACACTGAAACCCCTTCCCCACACACTGGAACCCTACCCCACACTCTGAAACACCTTCGCCAAACACTGAAACACCTTCCCCACACACTGAAACCCGTTCCCCAGACACTGAAACACCTTTCCCACACACTGAAACACCTTCCCCACACACTGAACCCCCTTCCCCACACACTGAAACACCTTCCCCACACACTGAAACACCTTCCCCACACACTTAAATACCTTCCCCAGACACTGAAACACCTTCCCCACACACTGAAACCCCTTCCCCACACACTAAAACACCTTCCCCACACACTGAATCACCTTCACCACACACTGAAGTACCATCCCCACACACTGAAACACCTTTCCCACACACTGAAACCCCTTCCACACACACTAAAACACCTTTCCGACACACTGAAACACCTTCCCCACACACTGAAACACCTTCCGCACACACTGAACCCAATCCCCACACACTGAAACACATTCCACACACACTGAAACCCTTCCCCACACACTGAAACACATCCCCACAAACTGAAACACATCCCCACACACTGAAACACCTTCCCCACGCACTAAAACCCCTTCCACACACACTAAAACACATTCCCCACACACTGAATCACCTTCCCCACACACTGAAATACCATCCCCAAACACTGAAACACCTTTCCCACACACTGAAACCCCTTCCCCACACACTGGAACCCTACCCCACACTCTGAAACACCTTCGCCAAACACTGAAGCACATTCCCCACAAACTGAAATACCTTCCCCAGACACTGAAACACCTTCCCCACACACTGAAACCCCTTCCCCACACACTGAAACCCCTTCCCCACAAACTGAAACCCTTCCCCACACAATGAAACCCAGCCCACACACTGAAACCCCTTCCCCACACACTGAAACCCCTTCCCCACACACTGAAACACCTTCCCCACACACTGTAACCCCGTCCGCACACATTGAAACCCCTTCCCCTCACAATGAAACACCTTCCCCACAAACTGAATCCCCTACCCCACACACTGAAACCCCTTCTGCACTCAATGAAACACCTTCCCCACACACTGAAACCCCGCCCCCACAAACTGAAACACCTTCCGCACATACTGAAACCCCTTCCGCACACACTGAAAGACCTTCCCAACACACTGAAACACCTTCCCCACACACTGAAACCCCTTCCTCACACACTGAAACCCCTTCCGCACACACTGAAACACCTTCCCCACACACTGAAACCACATCCGCACACACTTAAACGCATCCGCATACACTGAAACCCTTTCCTCACACACTGAAGCACATCCCCACACACAGAAACCCCTTCCCCAAACACTGAAACCCCTTCCACACACACTGAAACACCTTCCCCACACACTGGAACCCTACCCCACACTCTGAAACACCTTCGCCAAACACTGAAGCACATTCCCCACACACTGAAACAGCTTCCCCACACACTGAAACCCGTTCCCCACACACTGAAACACCTTACCCACACAATGAAACACCTTCCCCACACACTGAAACACCTTCCCCACAAACTGAAATACCTTCCCCAGACACTGAACACCTTCCCCACACACTGAAACCCCTTCCCCACACACTGAAACCCCTTCCCCACAAACTGAAACCCTACCCACACAATGAAACCCTACCCCACACTGAAACCCCTTCCCCACACACTGAAACCCCTTCCCCACACATTGAAACACCTTCCCCACACACTGTAACCCCGTCCGCACACATTGAAACCCCTTCCCCTCACAATGAAACACCTTCCCCACAAACTGAATCCCCTACCCCACACACTGAAACCCCTTCTGCACTCAATGAAACACCTTCCCCACACACTGAAACCCCGCCCCCACAAACTGAAACACCTTCCGCACATACTGAAACCCCTTCCGCACACACTGAAAGACCTTCCCAACACACTGAAACACCTTCCCCACACACTGAAACCCCTTCCTCACACACTGAAACCCCTTCCGCACACACTGAAACACCTTCCCCACGCACTGAAACCACATCCGCACACACTTAAACGCATCCGCATACACTGAAACCCTTTCCTCACACACTGAAGCACATCCCCACACACAGAAACCCCTTCCCCAAACACTGAAACCCCTTCCACACACACTGAAACACCTTCCCCACACACTGCAACCCTTCCCCACACACTGAAACCCCTTCCGCACACACTGAAACCCCTTCCGCACACACTGAAACACCTTCCCCACACACTGAAACCCCATCCCCACACTCTGAATACCCTTCCCCACACACTGAAACCCCTTCCGCACACACTTAAACACCTTCCCCACACACTGAAACACCTTCCCCACACACTGAAACCCCTTCCCCACACACTGAAACCCCTTCCGCACACTGTGAAACCCCTTCCCCACACACTGAAACCCCTTCCCCACACAACGAAACCCCTTCCACACACACTGAAACCCCATCCCCACACACTGAAAAACATCCCCACAATCTGAAACTACATCCCCACACACTGACCCCCTTCCGCACACACTGAAACCCATCCCCACACACTGAAACCCATCCCCAAACACTGAAACCCATCCCCACACACTGAAACACCTTCCCCACATACTGCAACCCTTCCCCAAACAATGAAACACATCCCCACACACTGAAACACATCCCAACACTCTGATACACCTACCCCACAAACTGAAAACCCTTCCCCACACTCTGAAACCCCTTCCCCACACAATGAAACACCTTCCCCACACACTGAAACAGCTTCCCCACACTCTGAAACCCGTTCCCCACACACTGAAACATCTTCCCCACACAGTGAAACACCTTCCCCACACACTGAAACCCCTTCCCCACACACTGAAACACCTTCCCCACACACTGAATCACCTTCCCCACACACTGAAACCCCTTCCGCACACAGTGAAACACTGTCCAAACACACTGAAACCCTTCCCCACACACTGAAACCCCTTAACCACACACTGAAACCCTTCCCCACACACTGAAACACCTTCCCTACACACTGAAACACCTTCCCCACAAACTGAAAACCCTTCCCCACAAACTGAAACACCTTCGCCACACACCGAAACACCTTCCCCACACACTGAAACCCCTTCCGCACACACTGAAACACCTTCCCCACACACTGAAACACTTCCCCACACACTGAAACACCTTCCCCACACACTGAAACACATACCCACACACTGAAAAACATCCCCACACACTGAAACACATCCCCACACACTGAAACACCTTCCCCACACACTGAAACCCCTTCCACACACACTAAAATACATTCCCCACACACTGAATCACCTTCTCCACACACTGAAATACCATCCCCACACACTGAAACACCTTTCCCACACACTGAAACCCCTTCCCCACACACTGGAACCCTACCCCACACTCTGAAACACCTTCGCCAAACACTGAAACACATTCCCCAGACACTGAAACAGCTTCCCCACACACTGAAACCCGTTCCCCACACACTGAAACACCTTACCCACACAATGAAACACCTTCCCCACACACTGAAACCCCTTCCCCACAACCTGAAACACCTTCCCCACACACTGAAACACCTTCCCCACACACTGAAATACCTTCCCCAGACACTGAAACACCTTCCCCACACACTGAAACCCCTTCCCCACACACTGATACCCCTTCCCCACAAACTGAAACCCTTCCCCACACAATGAAACCCTTCCCTGCACACTGAAACACCTTCCCCACATACTGAAACCCCTTCCCCACACACTGAAACCCCTTCCCCATACACTGAAACACTTCCCCACACACTGAAATACCTTCCCCACACACTGAAACCCCTTCTGCACACAGTTAAACCCTCCCCCAGGCACTGAAACCCTCTCCCCACACACTGAAACTCCTTCCCCACAAACTGAAACCCCTTCCCCACACACTGAAACCCCTTCCCCATACACTGAAACACTTCCCCACACACTGAAATACCTTCCCCACACACTGAAACCCCTTCCGCACACAGTTAAACCCTCCCCCACGCACTGAAACCCTCTCCCCGCACACTGAAACCCCTTCCCCACACACTGAAACACATCCCCACACACTGAAACCCCTTCCACACACACTGAAACCCTTCCACACACTCTGAAACCCCTTCCCCACGCACTGAAACCCCTTCCCCACAAACTGAAACCCTTCCCCACACAATGAAACCCTTCCCTGCACACTGAAACCCCTTCCCCACATACTGAAGCCCCTTCCCCACACACTGAAACACCTTCCCCACACACTGAAACCCCGTCCGCACACAGTTAAACAATTCCCCACACACTGAAACCCCTTCCCCACACACTGAAACCCCTTTCCTACACACTGCATCCCCTTCCGCACACAATGAAACCCCTTCCCCACACAATGAAACACCTTCCCCACAAACTGAATCCCCTTCCCCAAACACGGAAACCCCTTCTGCACACAATGAAACACGTTCCCCACACACTGAAACCCCTTCCGCACACACTGAAATACCTTCCCCACACACTGAAACCACATCCCCACACACTGAAAACCCTTCCGCAAACAGTGAAACCCTTCCCCACAAACTGAAACCCCTTCCCCACACACTGAAACGCATCCCCACACACTGAAACCCCTTCCCCACACACTGAAACACATCCCCACACACAGAAACCCCTTCCCCAAACACTGAAACCCCATCCGCACACACTGAAACACCTTCCCAACACACTGAAACCCTTCCCCACACTCCGAAACCCCTTCCGCACACACAGAAACCCCTTCCGCACACAGTGAAACCCCTTCCCCACACATTGAAACCCCTTCCCCACACACTGAAACCCCTTCCCCACACACTGAAAAACATCCCCACACACTGAAACTACATCCCCACACACTGAAACCCCTTCCGCACACACTGAAACCCATCCCCACACACTGAAACCCATCCCCATACACTGAAACCAATCCCCACACACTGAAACACCTTTCCCACACACTGCAACCCTTCCCCACACAATGAAACACATCCCCACACACTGAAACACATCCCAACACACTGAAACACCTACCCCACACACTGAAACCCCTTCCACACACACTAAAACACCTTCCCCACACACTGAAATACCTTCCACACACACTGAAACCCCTTCCGCACACACTGAAACCTATCCCCACACACTGAAACCCATCCCCACACACTGAAACCCATCCCCACACACTGAAACACATTCCACACAAACTGAAACCCTTCCCCACACACTGAAACACATCCCCACACACTGAAACACATCCCCACACACTGAAACACCTTCCCCACACACTGAAACCCCTTCCACACACACTAAAACACCTTCCCCACACACTGAATCACCTTCCCCACACACTGAAGTACCATCCCCACACACTGAAACCCCTTCCCCACACACTGAAACACCTTTCCCACACACTGATACTCCTTCCCCACACACTGAAACCCTTCCCCACACAATGAAACACCTTCCCCACTCACTGATACCCCTTCCCCACAAACTGAAACACCTTCCCCACACACTGAAACACCATCCCCACACACTGAAACCCCTTCCGCACACACTGAAACTCTTACCCACACACTGAAACCCCTTCCCCACACTGGGAAACCCCGTTCCCACACACTGTAACCCTTCCCCACACACTGAAACCCCTTCCGCACACACTGAAACTCTTACCCACACACTGAAACCCCTTCCCCACACTGGGAAACCCCGTTCCCACACACTGTAACCCTTCCCCACACACTGAAACCCCTTCCCCACACACTGAAACCCCTTCCCCACACACTGAAACACCTTCCCCACAAACTGAAATCCCTTCCCCACACACTGAAAGACCTTCCCCAGACACTAAACACCTTCCCCACACACTGAAACCCCTTCCCCACACACTGAAACCCCTTCCCCACAAACTGTTAGCCATTTCCCACAAACTGAAACCCTTCCCCACACACGGAAACCCCTTTCCCACACACAGTTAAACCCTTCCCCACAAACTGAAACCCTTCCCCACACACTGATACCCTTCCCCACACATTTAAACACCTTCCCCACACACTGAAACCCCTTCCACACACAGGTAAACCGTCCCCCACGCACTGAAACCCTCTCCCCACACACTGAAACTCCTTCCCCACACACTGAAACACATCCCCACACACTGAAACCACTTTCACACACACTGAAACCCTTCCACACACTCTGAAACCCCTTCCCCACGCACTGAAAGCCCTTCCCCACAAACTGAAACCCTTCCCCACACAATGAAACCCTTCCCTGCACACTGAAACCCCTTCCCTACATACTGAAACCCCTTCCCCACACACTGAAACACCTTCCCCACACACTGAAACCCCGTCCGCACACAGTTAAACAATTCCCCACACACTGAAGCCCCTTCCCCAGACACTGAAACCCCTTACCTACACACTGCATCCCCTTCCGCACACAATGAAACCCCTTCCCCACACAATGGAACACCTTCCCCACAAACTGAATCCCCTTCCCCACACACGGAAACCCCTTCCGCACACACTGAAACACCTTCCCCACACACTGAAACCACATCCCCACACACTGAAAACCCTTCCCCACACAGAGAAACCCTTCCCCACAGACTGAAACCCCTTCCCCACACACTGAAACACTACCCATAAAACTTTAACCCCTTCCCCACACACTGAAACTCATCCCCACACACTGAAACCCCTTCCCCACACACTGAAACACATCCCCACACACAGAAACCCCTTCCCCAAACACTGAAACCCCATCCGCACACACTTAAACAACTTCCCCACACACTGAAACACCTTCCCCACACAATGAAACCCCTTCCCCACACTCTGAAAACCCTTCCCCACACACTGAAACCCCTTCCGCACACACTGAAACACCATCCCCACACACTGAAACACCTTCCGCACACACTGAAACACCATCCCCACTCTCTGAAACACCTTCCCCACACACTGAAACCCCTTCCCAACAAACTGAAACCCCTTCCGCACACAGTGAAACCCCTTCACCACACATTGAAACCCCTTCCCCACACACTGAAACCCCTTCCCCACACACTGAAAAATATCCCCACACACTGAAACTACATCCCCACTCACTGAAACCCCTTCCGCACACACTGAAACCCATCCCCACACACTGAAACCCATCCCCATACACTGAAACTAATCCCCACACACTGAAACACCTTCCCCACACACTGCAACCCTTCCCCACACAATGAAACACATCCCCACACACTGAATCACCTTCCCCACACACTGAAACCCCTTCCACACACACTAAAACACCTTCCCCACACACTGAATCACCTTCCCCACACACTGAAGTACCTTCCCCACACACTGAAACACCTTCCCCAGACACTGAAACACCTTCCCCACACACTGATACTCCTTCCCCACACACTGAAACCCTTCCCCACACAATTAAACACCTTCCCCACTCACTGATACCCCTTCCCCACACACTGAAACACCTTCCCCACACACTGAGACAACATCCCCACACACTGAAACCCCTTCCGCACACACTGAAACTCATACCCACACACTGAAACCCCTTCCCCACACACGGAAACCCCGTCCCCACACACTGTAACCCTTCCCCAAACACTGAAACCCCTTCCCCACACACTGAAACCCCTTCCCCACACACTGAAACACCTTCCCCACAAACTGAAATCCCTTCCCCACACACTGAAACCCCTTCCGCACACACTGAAACCCCTTCCGCACTCACTGAAACACCTTCCCCACACAATGAAACCCCTTCCCCACACTCTGAAAACCCTTCCCCACACACTGAAACCCCTTCCGCACACACTGAAACACCATCCCCACTCTCTGAAACACCTTCCCCACACACTGAAACCCCTTCCCAACAAACTGAAACCCCTTCCACACACAGTGAAACCCCTTCCCCACACATTGAAACCCCTTCCCCACACACTGAAACCCCTTCCCCACACACTGAAAAACATCCCCACACACTGAAACTACATCCCCACACACTGAAACCCCTTCCGCACACACTGAAACCCATCCCCACACACTGAAAACCATCCCCATACACTGAAACTAATCCCCACACACTGAAACACCTTCCCCACACACTGCAACCCTTCCCCACACAATGAAACACATCCCCACACACTGAATCACCTTCCCCACACACTGAAACCCCTTCCACACACACTAAAACACCTTCCCCACACTCTGAATCACCTTCCCCACACACTGAAGTACCTTCCCCACACACTGAAACACCTTCCCCAGACACTGAAACACCTTCCCCACACACTGATACTCCTTCCCCACACACCGAAACCCTTCCCCACACAATTAAACACCTTCCCCACTCACTGATACCCCTTCCCCACACACTGAAACACCTTCCCCACACACAGACACCATCCCCACACACTGAAACCCCTTCCGCACACACTGAAACTCATACCCACACACTGAAACCCCTCCCCACACACGGAAACCCCGTCCCCACACACTGTAACCCTTCCCCACACACTGAAACCCCTTCCCCACACACTGAAACCCCTTCCCCACAAACTGAAACACCTTCCTCACAACCTGAAATCCCTTCCCCACACACTGAAATACCTTCCCCAGACACTGAAACACCTTCCCCACACACTGAAACCCCTTCCCCACACACTGAAACCCCTTCCCCACAAACTGTTAGCCATTTCTCACACACTGAAATCCTTCCCCACACACGGATACCCCTTCCCCACACACAGTTAAACCCTTCCCCACAAACTGAAACCCTTCCCCACACACTGATACCCTTCCCCACACACTGAAACACCTTCCCCACACACTGAAACCCCTTCCGCACACAGGTAAACCCTCCCCCACGCACTGAAACCCTCTCCCCACACACTGAAACCCTTCCCCACACAATGAAACCCTTCCCTGCACACTGAAACCCCTTCCACACTCTGAAACCCCTTCCCCACTCACTGAAACCCCTTCCCCACAAACTGAAACCCTTCCCCACACAATGAAACCCTTCCCTGCACGCTGAAACCCCTTCCCCACATACTGAAACCCCTTCCCCACACACTGAAACACCTTCCCCACACACTGAAACCCCGTCTGCACACAGTTAAACAATTCCCCACACACTGAAACCCCTTCCCCACACACTGAAACCCCTTCCCTACACACTGCATCCCCTTCCGCACACAATGAAACCCCTTCCCCACACAATGAAACACCTTCCCCACAAACTGAATCCCCTTCCCCACACATGGAAACCCCTTCTGCACACAATGAAACACCTTCCCCACACTCTGAAACCCCTTCCGCACACACTGAAACACCTTCCCCACACACTGAAACCACATCCCCACACACTGAAAACCCTTCCGCACACAGTGAAACCCTTCCCCACAGACTGAAAACCCTTCCCCACACACTGAAACTCATCCCCACACACTGAAACCCCTTCCCCACACACTGAAACACATCCCCACTCACAGAAACCACTTCCCCAAACACTGAAACCCGATCTGCACACACTGAAACACCTTCCCCACACACTGAAACCCTTCCCCACACACTGAAACCACTTCCGCACTCACTGAAACCCCTTCCGCACACACTGAAACACCTTCCCCACACAATGAAACCCCTTCCCCACACTCTGAAAACCCTTCCCCACACACTGAAACCCCTTCCGCACACACTGAAACACCATCCCCACTCTCTGAAACCCATCCCCATTCACTGAAACCAATCCCCACACACTGAAACACCTTCCCCACACTCTGCAACCCTTCCCCACACAATGAAACACATCCCCACACACTGAAACACATCCCAACACACTGAAACACCTACCCCACAAACTGAAACCCCTCCACCACACACTGAAACCCCTTCCCCACACTCTGAAACACTTCCCCACACACTGAAATACCTTCCCCACACACTGAAACCCCTTCTGCACACACTGAAACCTATCCCCAAACACTGAAATCCAGCCCCACACACTGAAACCCATCCCCACACACTGAAACACTTCCCCACACACTGAAACACCTTCCCCACACACTGACACCCCTTCCACACACACTAAAACACCTTCCCCACACACTGAATCACCTACACCACACACTGAAGTACCATCCCCACACACAGAAACACCTTTCCCACACACTGAAACCCCTTCCCCACACACTGGAACACCTTCCCCACACACTGAAACCCCTTCCTCAAACACTGAAACCCCTTCCGCACACACTGAAAGACCTTCCCAACACACTGAAACACCTTCCCCACACACTGAAACCCCTTCCTCACACACTGAAACTCCTTCCGCACACACTGAAACACCTTCCCCAAACACTGAAACCAGATCCGCACACACTTAAACGCATCCGCACACACTGAAACCCTTTCCCCACACACTGAAGCACATCCCCACACACAGAAACCCCTTCCGCACACACTTAAACACCTTCCCCACACACTGAAACACCTTCCCCACACACTGAAACCCCTTCCCCACACACTGAAACCCCTTCCGCACACTGTGAAACCCCTTCCCCACACATTGAAACCCCTACCCCACACAACGAAACCCCTTCCCCACACACTGAAACCCCATCCCCACACACTGAAAAACATCCCCACGAACTGAAACTACATCCCCACACACTGAAACCCCTTCCGCACACACTGAAACCCATCCCCACACACTGAAACCCATCCCCATACACTGAAACCCATCCCCACACACTGAAACACCTTCCCCACACACTGCAACCCTTCCCCACACAATGAAACACATCCCCACACACTGAAACACATCCCATCACACTGATACACCTACCCCACAAACTGAAAACCCTTCCCCACACACTGAAACCCCTTCCCCACACACTGAAAAACCTTCCCCACACACTGAAATACCTTCCCCACAAAAAGAAACACCTTTCCCACACACTGAATCCCCTTCCCCGCACACTGGAACCCTACTCCACACTCTGAAACACATTCGCCAAACAATGAAACACCTTCCCCACACACTGAAACAGCTTCCCCACACACTGAAACCCGTTCCCCACACACTGAAACATCTTCCCCACACAGTGAAACACCTTCCCCACACACTGAAACCCCTTCCCCACACACTGAAACACCTTCCCCACACACTGAAACACCTTCCCCACACACTGAAACCCCTTCCGCACACAGTGAAACACTGTCCGAACACACTGAAACCCTTCCCCACACACTGAAACACCTTCCCCAGACACTGAAACACCTTCCCCACACACTGATGCTCCTTCCCCACACACTGAAAGCCTTCCCCACACAATTAAACACCTTCCCCACTCACTGATACCCCTTCCCCACACACTGAAACACCTTCCCCACACACTGAGACACCATCCCCACACACTGAAACCCCTTCCGCACACACTGAAACTCATACCCACACACTGAAACCCCTTCCCCACACACGGAAACCCCGTCCCCACACACTGTAACCCTTCCCCACACACTGAAACCCCTTCCCCACACACTGAAACCCCTTCCCCACACACTGAAACACCTTCCCCACAAACTGAAATCCCTTCCCCACACACTGAAATACCTTCCCCAGACACTGAAACACCTTCCCCACACACTGAAACCCCTTCCCCGCACACTGAAATCCCTTCCCCACAAACTGTTAGCCATTTCTCACACACTGAAATCCTTCCCCACACACGGATACCCCTTTCCCACACACAGTTAAACCCTTCCCCACAAACTGAAACCCTTCCCCACACACTGATACCCTTCCCCACACACTGAAACACCTTCCCCACACACTGAAACCCCTTCCGCACACAGGTAAACCCTCCCCCACGCACTGAAACCCTCTCCCCACACACTGAAACCCTTCCCCACACAATGAAAGCCTTCCCAGCACACTGAAACCCCTTCCACACTCTGAAACCCCTTCCCCATGCACTGAAACCCCTTCCCCACACACTGAAACCCTTCCCCACACAATGAAACCCTTCCCTGCACACTGAAACCCCTTCCCCACATACTGAAACCCCTTCCCCACTCACTGAAACACCTTCCCCACACACTGAAACCCCGTCCGCACACAGTTAAACAATTCCCCACACACTGAAACCCCTTCCCCACACACTGAAACCCCTTCCCTACACACTGATACTCCTTCCCCACACACTGAAACCCTTCCCCACACAATTGAACACCTTCCCCACTCACTGATACCCCTTCCCCACACACTGAAACAACTTCCCCACACACTGAGACACCATCCCCACACACTGAAACCCCTTCCGCACACACTGAAACTCATACCCACACACTGAAACCCCTTCCCCACACACGGAAACCCCGTCCCCACACACTGTAACCCTTCCCCATACACTGAAACCCCTTCCCCACACACTGAAACCCCTTCCACACACACTGAAACACCTTCCTCACAAACTGAAATCCCTTCCCCACACACTGAAATACCTTCCCCAGACACTGAAACACCGTCCCCACACACTGAAACCCCTTCCCCACACACTGAAACCCCTTCCCCACAAACTGTTAGCCATTTCTCACACACTGAAATCCTTCCCCACACACGGATACCCCTTTCCCACACACAGTTAAACCCTTCCCCACAAACTGAAACCCTTCCCCACACACTGATACCCTTCCCCACACACTGAAACACCTTCCCCACACACTGAAACCCCTTCCGCACACAGGTAAACCCTCCCCCACGCACTGAAACCCTCTCCCCACACACTGAAACCCTTCCCCACACAATGAAATCCTTCCCTGCACACTGAAACCCCTTCCACACTCTGAAACCCCTTCCCCACGCACTGAAACCCCTTCCCCACAAACTGAAACCCTTCCCCACACAATGAAGCCCTTCCCTGCACACTGAAACCCCTTCCGCACATACTGAAACCCCTTCCCCACACACTGAAACACCTTCCCCACACACTGAAACCCCGTCCGCACACAGTTAAACAATTCCCCACACACTGAAACCCCTTCCCCACACACTGAAACCCCTTCCCTACATACTGCATCCCCTTCCGCACACAATGAAACCCCTTCCCCACACAATGAAACACCTTCCCCACAAACTGAATCCCCTTCCCCACACATGGAAACCCCTTCTGCACACAATGAAACACCTTCCCCACACACTGAAACCCCTTCCGCACACACTGAAACACCTTCCCCACACACTGAAAACCCTTCCGCACACAGTGAAACCCTTCCCCACAGACTGAAAACCCTTCCCCACACACTGAAACTCATCCCCACACACTGAAACCCCTTCCCCACACACTGAAACACATCCCCACTCACAGAAACCACTTCCCCAAACACTGAAACCCGATCTGCACACACTGAAACATCTTCCCCACACACTGAAACTCTTCCCCACACACTGAAACCACTTCCGCACTCACTGAAACCCCTTCCGCACACACTGAAACACCTTCCCCACACAATGAAACCCCTTCCCCACACTCTGAAAACCCTTCCCCACACACTGAAACCCCTTCCGCACACACTGAAACACCATCCCCACTCTCTGAAACCCATCCCCATTCACTGAAACCAATCCCCACACACTGAAACACCTTCCCCACACTCTGCAACCCTTCCCCACACAATGAAACACATCCCCACACACTGAAACACATCCCAACACACTGAAACACCTACCCCACAAACTGAAACCCCTCCACCACACACTGAAACCCCTTCCCCACACTCTGAAACACTTCCCCACACACTGAAATACCTTCCCCACACACTGAAACCCCTTCTGCACACACTGAAACCTATCCCCAAACACTGAAATCCAGCCCCACACACTGAAACCCATCCCCACACACTGAAACACATTCCCCACACACTGAAACCCTTCCACACACACTGAAACACATCCCCACACACTGAAACACATCCCCACACACTGAAACACCTTCCCCACACACTGACACCCCTTCCACACACACTAAAACACCTTCCCCACACACTGAATCACCTTCACCACACACTGAAGTACCATCCCCACACACAGAAACACCTTTCCCACACACTGAAACCCCTTCCCCACACACTGGAACACCTTCCCCACACACTGAAACCCCTTCCTCAAACACTGAAACCCCTTCCGCACACACTGAAAGACCTTCCCAACACACTGAAACACCTTCCCCACACACTGAAACCCCTTCCTCACACACTGAAACCCCTTCCGCACACACTGAAACACCTTCCCCAAACACTGAAACCAGATCCGCACACACTTAAACGCATCCGCACACACTGAAACCCTTTCCCCACACACTGAAGCACATCCCCACACACAGAAACCCCTTCCCCAAACACTGAAACCCCTTCCGCACACACTGAAACACCTTCCCCACACACTGCAACCCTTCCCCACACACTGAAACCCCTTCCGCACACATTGAAACCCCTTCCGCACAAACTGAAACACCTTCCCCACACACTGAAACCCCATCCCCACACTCTGAATACCCTTCCCCACACACTGAAACCCCTTCCGCACACACTTAAACACCTTCCCCACACACTGAAACACCTTCCCCACACACTGAAACCCCTTCCCCACACACTGAAACCCCTTCCGCACACTGTGAAACCCATTCCCCACACATTGAAACCCCTACCCCACACAACGAAACCCCTTGCCCACACACTGAAACCCCATCCCCACACACTGAAAAACATCCCCACGAACTGAAACTACATCCCCACACACTGAAACCCCTTCCGCACACACTGAAACCCATCCCCACACACTGAAACCCATCCCCATACACTGAAACCCATCCCCACACACTGAAACACCTTCCCCACACACTGCAACCCTTCCCCACACAATGAAACACATCCCCACACACTGAAACACATCCCAACACACTGATACACCTACCCCACAAACTGAAAACCCTTCCCCACACACTGAAACCCCTTCCCCACACACTGAAAAACCTTCCCCACACACTGAAATACCTTCCCCACAAAAAGAAACACCTTTCCCACACACTGAATCCCCTTCCCCGCACACTGGAACCCGACTCCACACTCTGAAACACATTCGCCAAACAATGAAACACCTTCCCCACACACTGAAACAGCTTCCCCACACACTGAAACCCGTTCCCCACACACTGAAACATCTTCCCCACACAGTGAAACACCTTCCCCACACACTGAAACCCCTTCCCCACACACTGAAACACCTTCCCCACACACTGAAACACCTTCCCCACACACTGAAACCCCTTCTTCAAACAGTGAAACACTGTCCAAACACACTGAAACCCTTCCCCACACACTGAAACTCCTTCCCCACACACTGAAAGCCTTCCCCACACAATTAAACACCTTCCCCACTCACTGATACCACTTCCCCACACACTGAAACACCTTCCCCACACACTGAGACACCATCCCCACACACTGAAACCCCTTCCGCACACACTGAAACTCATACCCACACACTGAAACCCCTTCCCCACACACGGAAACCCCGTCCCCACACACTGTAACCCTTCCCCAGAAACTGAAACACCTTCCCCACACACTGATACTCCTTCCCCACACACTGAAAGCCTTCCCCACACAATTAAACACCTTCCCCACTCACTGATACCACTTCCCCACACACTGAAACACCTTCCCCACACACTGAGACACCATCCCCACACACTGAAACCCCTTCCGCACACACTGAAACTCATACCCACACACTGAAACCCCTTCCCCACACACGGAAACCCCGTCCCCACACACTGTAACCCTTCCCCACACACTGAAACCCCTTCCCCACACACTGAAACCCCTTCCCCACACACTGAAACACCTTCCCCACAAACTGAAATCCCTTCCCCACACACTGAAATACCTTCCCCAGACACTGAAACACCTTCCCCACACACTGAAACCCCTTCCCCACACACTGAAATCCCTTCCCCACAAACTGTTAGCCATTTCTCACACACTGAAATCCTTCCCCACACACGGATACCCCTTTCCCACACACAGTTAAACCCTTCCCCACAAACTGAAACCCTTCCCCACACACTGATACCCTTCCGCACACACTGAAACACCTTCCCCACACACTGAAACCCCTTCCGCACACAGGTAAACCCTCCCCCACGCACTGAAACCCTCTCCCCACACACTGAAACCCTTTCCCACACAATGAAACCCTTCCCTGCACACTGAAACCCCTTCCACACTCTGAAACCCCTTCCCCATGCACTGAAACCCCTTCCCCACAAACTGAAACCCTTCCCCACACAATGAAACCCTTCCCTGCACACTGAAACCCCTTCCCCACATACTGAAACCCCTTCCCCACACACTGAAACACCTTCCCCACACACTGAAACCCCGTCCGCACACAGTTAAACAATTCCCCACACACTGAAACCCCTTCCCCACACACTGAAACCCCTTCCCTACACACTGCATCCCCTTCCGCACACAATGAAACCCCTTCCCCACACAATGAAACACCTTCCCCACAAACTGAATCCCCTTCCCCACACACGGAAACCCCTTCTGCACACAATGAAACACCTTCCCCACACACAGAGACCCCTTCCGCACACACTGAAACACCTTCCCCACACACTGAAACCCCATCCTCACACACTGAAAACCCTTCCGCACACAGTGAAACCCTTCCCCACAGACTGAAAACCCTTCCCCACACACTGAAACTCATCCCCACACACTGAAACCCCTTCCCCACACACTGAAACACATCCCCACTCACAGAAACCCCTTCCCCAAACACTGAAATCCGATCTGCACACACTGAAACACCTTCCCCACACACTGAAACCCTTCCCCACACACTGAAACCACTTCCGCACTCACTGAAACCCCTTCCACACACACTGAAACACCTTCCCCACACAATGAAACACCTTCCCCACACTCTAAAAACCCTTCCCCACACACTGAAACCCCTTCCGCACACACTGAAACACCATCCCCACTCTCTGAAAACCATCCCCATTCACTGAAACCAATCCCCACACACTGAAACACCTTCCCCACACTCTGCAACCCTTCCCCACACAATGAAACACATCCCCACACACTGAAACACATCCCAACACACTGAAACACCTTCCCCACAAACTGAAACCCCTCCACCACACACTGAAACCCCTTCCCCACACTCTGAAACACTTCCCCAAACACTGAAACCCATCCCCACACACTGAAACCCCTTCCCCGCACACTGAAATCCCTTCCCCACAAACTGTTAGCCATTTCTCACACACTGAAATCCTTCCCCACACACGGATACCCCTTTCCCACACACAGTTAAACCCTTCCCCACAAACTGAAACCCTTCCCCACACACTGATACCCTTCCCCACACACTGAAACACCTTCCCCACACACTGAAACCCCTTCCGCACACAGGTAAACCCTCCCCCACGCACTGAAACCCTCTCCCCACACACTGAAACCCTTCCCCACACAATGAAAGCCTTCCCAGCACACTGAAACCCCTTCCACACTCTGAAACACCTTCCCCATGCACTGAAACCCCTTCCCCACACACTGAAACCCTTCCCCACACAATGAAACCCTTCCCTGCACACTGAAACCCCTTCCCCACATACTGAAACCCCTTCCCCACTCACTGAAACACCTTCCCCACACATTGAAACCCCGTCCGCACACAGTTAAACAATTCCCCACACACTGAAACCCCTTCCCCACACACTGAAACCCCTTCCCTACACACTGATACTCCTTCCCCACACACTGAAACCCTTCCACACACAATTGAACACCTTCCCCACTCACTGATACCCCTTCCCCACACACTGAAACAACTTCCCCACACACTGAGACACCATCCCCACACACTGAAACCCCTTCCGCACACACTGAAACTCATACCCACACACTGAAACCCCTTCCCCACACACGGAAACCCCGTCCCCACACACTGTAACCCTTCCCCACACACTGAAACCCCTTCCCCACACACTGAAACCCCTTCCACACACACTGAAACACCTTCCTCACAAACTGAAATCCCTTCCCCACACACTGAAATACCTTCCCCAGACACTGAAACACCGTCCCCACACACTGAAACCCCTTCCCCACACACTGAAACACCTTCCCCACAAACTGTTAGCCATTTCTCACACACTGAAATCCTTCCCCACACACGGATACCCCTTTCCCACACACAGTTAAACCCTTCCCCACAAACTGAAACCCTTCCCCACACACTGATACCCTTCCCCACACACTGAAACACCTTCCCCACACACTGAAACCCCTTCCGCACACAGGTAAACCCTCCCCCACGCACTGAAACCCTCTCCCCACACACTGAAACCCTTCCCCACACAATGAAATCCTTCCCTGCACACTGAAACCCCTTCCACACTCTGAAACCCCTTCCCCACGCACTGAAACCCCTTCCCCACAAACTGAAACCCTTCCCCACACAATGAAGCCCTTCCCTGCACACTGAAACCCCTTCCGCACATACTGAAACCCCTTCCCCACACACTGAAACACCTTCCCCACACACTGAAACCCCGTCCGCACACAGTTAAACAATTCCCCACACACTGAAACCCCTTCCCCACACACTGAAACCCCTTCCCTACATACTGCATCCCCTTCCGCACACAATGAAACCCCTTCCCCACACAATGAAACACCTTCCCCACAAACTGAATCCCCTTCCCCACACATGGAAACCCCTTCTGCACACAATGAAACACCTTCCCCACACACTGAAACCCCTTCCGCACACACTGAAACACCTTCCCCACACACTGAAAACCCTTCCGCACACAGTGAAACCCTTCCCCACAGACTGAAAACCCTTCCCCACACACTGAAACTCATCCCCACACACTGAAACCCCTTCCCCACACACTGAAACACATCCCCACTCACAGAAACCACTTCCCCAAACACTGAAACCCGATCTGCACACACTGAAACATCTTCCCCACACACTGAAACTCTTCCCCACACACTGAAACCACTTCCGCACTCACTGAAACCCCTTCCGCACACACTGAAACACCTTCCCCACACAATGAAACCCCTTCCCCACACTCTGAAAACCCTTCCCCACACACTGAAACCCCTTCCGCACACACTGAAACACCATCCCCACTCTCTGAAACCCATCCCCATTCACTGAAACCAATCCCCACACACTGAAACACCTTCCCCACACTCTGCAACCCTTCCCCACACAATGAAACACATCCCCACACACTGAAACACATCCCAACACACTGAAACACCTACCCCACAAACTGAAACCCCTCCACCACACACTGAAACCCCTTCCCCACACTCTGAAACACTTCCCCACACACTGAAATACCTTCCCCACACACTGAAACCCCTTCTGCACACACTGAAACCTATCCCCAAACACTGAAATCCAGCCCCACACACTGAAACCCATCCCCACACACTGAAACACATTCCCCACACACTGAAACCCTTCCACACACACTGAAACACATCCCCACACACTGAAACACATCCCCACACACTGAAACACCTTCCCCACACACTGACACCCCTTCCACACACAATAAAACACCTTCCCCACACACTGAATCACCTTCACCACACACTGAAGTACCATCCCCACACACAGAAACACCTTTCCCACACACTGAAACCCCTTCCCCACACACTGGAACACCTTCCCCACACACTGAAACCCCTTCCTCAAACACTGAAACCCCTTCCGCACACACTGAAAGACCTTCCCAACACACTGAAACACCTTCCCCACACACTGAAACCCCTTCCTCACACACTGAAACCCCTTCCGCACACACTGAAACACCTTCCCCAAACACTGAAACCAGATCCGCACACACTTAAACGCATCCGCACACACTGAAACCCTTTCCCCACACACTGAAGCACATCCCCACACACAGAAACCCCTTCCCCAAACACTGAAACCCCTTCCGCACACACTGAAACACCTTCCCCACACACTGCAACCCTTCCCCACACACTGAAACCCCTTCCGCACACATTGAAACCCCTTCCGCACAAACTGAAACACCTTCCCCACACACTGAAACCCCATCCCCACACTCTGAATACCCTTCCCCACACACTGAAACCCCTTCCGCACACACTTAAACACCTTCCCCACACACTGAAACACCTTCCCCACACACTGAAACCCCTTCCCCACACACTGAAACCCCTTCCGCACACTGTGAAACCCATTCCCCACACATTGAAACCCCTACCCCACACAACGAAACCCCTTCCCCACACACTGAAACCCCATCCCCACACACTGAAAAACATCCCCACGAACTGAAACTACATCCCCACACACTGAAACCCCTTCCGCACACACTGAAACCCATCCCCACACACTGAAACCCATCCCCATACACTGAAACCCATCCCCACACACTGAAACACCTTCCCCACACACTGCAACCCTTCCCCACACAATGAAACACATCCCCACACACTGAAACACATCCCAACACACTGATACACCTACCCCACAAACTGAAAACCCTTCCCCACACACTGAAACCCCTTCCCCACACACTGAAACACCTTCCCCACACACTGAAATACCTTCCCCACAAAAAGAAACACCTTTCCCACACACTGAATCCCCTTCCCCGCACACTGGAACCCGACTCCACACTCTGAAACACATTCGCCAAACAATGAAACACCTTCCCCACACACTGAAACAGCTTCCCCACACACTGAAACCCGTTCCCCACACACTGAAACATCTTCCCCACACAGTGAAACACCTTCCCCACACACTGAAACCCCTTCCCCACACACTGAAACACCTTCCCCACACACTGAAACACCTTCCCCACACACTGAAACCCCTTCTTCAAACAGTGAAACACTGTCCAAACACACTGAAACCCTTCCCCACACACTGAAACACCTTCCCCAGAAACTGAAACACCTTCCCCACACACTGATACTCCTTCCCCACACACTGAAAGCCTTCCCCACACAATTAAACACCTTCCCCACTCACTGATACCACTTCCCCACACACTGAAACACCTTCCCCACACACTGAGACACCATCCCCACACACTGAAACCCCTTCCGCACACACTGAAACTCATACCCACACACTGAAACCCCTTCCCCACACACGGAAACCCCGTCCCCACACACTGTAACCCTTCCCCACACACTGAAACCCCTTCCCCACACACTGAAACCCCTTCCCCACACACTGAAACACCTTCCCCACAAACTGAAATCCCTTCCCCACACACTGAAATACCTTCCCCAGACACTGAAACACCTTCCCCACACACTGAAACCCCTTCCCCACACACTGAAATCCCTTCCCCACAAACTGTTAGCCATTTCTCACACACTGAAATCCTTCCCCACACACGGATACCCCTTTCCCACACACAGTTAAACCCTTCCCCACAAACTGAAACCCTTCCCCACACACTGATACCCTTCCCCACACACTGAAACACCTTCCCCACACACTGAAACCCCTTCCGCACACAGGTAAACCCTCCCCCACGCACTGAAACCCTCTCCCCACACACTGAAACCCTTTCCCACACAATGAAACCCTTCCCTGCACACTGAAACCCCTTCCACACTCTGAAACCCCTTCCCCATGCACTGAAACCCCTTCCCCACAAACTGAAACCCTTCCCCACACAATGAAACCCTTCCCTGCACACTGAAACCCCTTCCCCACATACTGAAACCCCTTCCCCACACACTGAAACACCTTCCCCACACACTGAAACCCCGTCCGCACACAGTTAAACAATTCCCCACACACTGAAACCCCTTCCCCACACACTGAAACCCCTTCCCTACACACTGCATCCCCTTCCGCACACAATGAAACCCCTTCCCCACACAATGAAACACCTTCCCCACAAACTGAATCCCCTTCCCCACACACGGAAACCCCTTCTGCACACAATGAAACACCTTCCCCACACACAGAGACCCCTTCCGCACACACTGAAACACCTTCCCCACACACTGAAACCCCATCCCCACACACTGAAAACCCTTCCGCACACAGTGAAACCCTTCCCCACAGACTGAAAACCCTTCCCCACACACTGAAACTCATCCCCACACACTGAAACCCCTTCCCCACACACTGAAACACATCCCCACTCACAGAAACCCCTTCCCCAAACACTGAAACCCGATCTGCACACACTGAAACACCTTCCCCACACACTGAAACCCTTCCCCACACACTGAAACCACTTCCGCACTCACTGAAACCCCTTCCGCACACACTGAAACACCTTCCCCACACAATGAAACACCTTCCCCACACTCTAAAAACCCTTCCCCACACACTGAAACCCCTTCCGCACACACTGAAACACCATCCCCACTCTCTGAAAACCATCCCCATTCACTGAAATCAATCCCCACACACTGAAACACCTTCCCCACACTCTGCAACCCTTCCCCACACAATGAAACACATCCCCACACACTGAAACACATCCCAACACACTGAAACACCTACCCCACAAACTGAAACCCCTCCACCACACACTGAAACCCCTTCCCCACACTCTGAAACACTTCCCCAAACACTGAAACCCATCCCCACACACTGAAACCCATCCCCACACACTGAAACACATTCCCCACACACTGAAACCCTTCCACACACACTGAAACACATCCCCACACACTGAAACACATCCCCACACACTGAAACACCTTCCCCACACACTGACACCCCTTCCACACACACTAAAACACCTTCCCCACACACTGAATCACCTTCACCACACACTGAAGTACCATCGCCAAACACAGAAACACCTTTCCCACACACTGAAACCCCTTCCCCACACACTGGAACACCTTCCCCACACACTGAAACCCCTTCCTCAAACACTGAACCCCCTTCCGCACACACTGAAAGACCTTCCCAACAAAATGAAACACCTTCCCCACACACTGAAACCCCTTCCTCACACACTGAAACCCCTTCCGCACACACTGAAACACCTTCCCCACACACTGAAACCACATCCGCACACACTTAAATGCATCCGCACACACTGAAACCCTTTCCCCACACACTGAAGCACATCCCCACACACAGAAACCCCTTCCCCACACACTGAAACCCCTTCCGCACACACTGAAACCCCTTCCGCACACACTGAAACACCTTCCCCACACACTGAAACCCCATCCCCACACTCTGAATACCCTTCCCCACACACTGAAACCCCTTCCGCACACACTTAAACACCTTCCCCACACACTGAAACAACTTCCCCACACACTGAAACCCCTTCCCCACACATTGAAACCCCTTCCACACACAACGAAACCCCTTCCCCACACACTGAAACCCCATCCCCACACACTGAAACCCCTTCCGCACACACTGAAACCCATCCCCACACACTGAAACCCATCCCCATACACTGAAACCCATCCCCACACACTGAAACACCTTCCCCACACACTGCAACAGTTCCCCACACAATGAAACACATCCCCACACACTGAAACACATCCCAACACATTGATACACCTACCCCACAAACTGAAAACCCTTCCCCACACACTGAAACCCCTTCCCCACACACTGAAACACCTTCCCCACACGCTGAAATACCTTCCCCACAAAAAGAAACACCTTTCCCACACACTGAATCCCCTTCCCCGCACACTGGAACCCTACTCCACACTCTGAAACACATTCGCCAAACAATGAAACACCTTCCCCACACACTGAAACAGCTTCCCCACACACTGAAACCCGTTCCCCACACACTGAAACATCTTCCCCACACAGTGAAACACCTTCCCCACACACTGAAACACCTTCCCCACACACTGAAACCCCTTCCGCATACAGTGAAACACTGTCCAAACACACTGAAACCCTTCCCCACACACTGAAACCCCTTAATCACACACTGAAACCCTTCGCCACACACTGAAACCCCTTCCCCACACTCTGAAACACCTTCCCCACACACTGAAACACCTTGCCCACAAACTGAAAACCCTTCCCCACAAACTGAAACACCTTCGCCACACACCGAAACACCTTCCCCACACACTGAAACCCCTTCCGCACACACTGAAACACCTTCCCCACACACTGAAACACTTCCCCACACACTGAAACACCTTCCCCACATACTGAAACACATCCCCACACACTGAAAAACATCCCCACACACTGGAACACATCCCCACACACTGAAACACCTTCCCCACACACTGAAACCCCTTCCACACACACTAAAACACATTCCCCACACACTGAATCACCTTCTCCACACACTGAAATACCATCCCCACACACTGAAACAAATTTCCCACACACTGAGACCCCTTCCCCACACACTGGAACCCTACCCCACACTCTGAAACACCTTCGCCAAACACTGAAACACATTCCCCAGACACTGAAACAGCTTCCCCACACACTGAAACCCGTTCCCCACACACTGAAACAACTTACCCACACAATGAAACACCTTCCCCACACACTGAAACCCCTTCCCCACAAACTGAAACACCTTCCCCACACACTGAAACACCTTCCCCACACACTGAAATACCTTCCCCAGACACTGAAACACCTTCCCCACACACTGAAACCCCTTCCCCACACACTGAAACCCTTCCCCACAAACTGAAACCCTTCCCCACACCCTTCCCCACACACTGAAACCCCTTCCCCACATACTGAAACCCCTTCCCCACACACTGAAACACCTTCCCCACACACTGTAACCCCGTCCGCACACAGTTAAACAATTCCCCACACACTGAAACCCCTTCGCCACACACTGAAACCCCTTACCTACACACTGCATCCCCTTCTGTACACAATGAAACCCCTTCCCCTCACAATGAAACACCTTCCTCACAAACTGAATCCCCTTCCCCACACACTGAAACCCCTTCTGCACACAATGAAACACCTTCCCCACACACTGAAACCCCGTCCCCACAAACTGAAACACCTTCCGCACACACTGAAACCCCTTCCGCACACACTGAAACACCTTCCCCACACACTGAAACACCTTCCCCACACACTGAAACCACATCCGCACACACAGAAAACGCTTCCGCACACAGTGAAACCCGTCCCCACACACTGAAACACCTTCCCCACACACTGAAACACTTCCCCACACACTGAAACCCCTTCCCCACACACTGAAACGCATCCGCACACACTGAAACCCCTTCCCCACACACTGAAGCACATCCCCACACACAGAAACCCCTTCCCCAAACACTGAAACCCCTTCCGCACACACTGAAAAACCTTCCCCACACACTGCAACACCTTCCCCACACACAGAAACCTCTTCCGCACACACTGAAACCCCTTCCGCACACACTGAAACACCTTCCCCACACACTGAAACCACATCCCCACACTCTGAATACCCTTCCCCACACACTGAATCCCCTTCCGCACACACTGGAACACCTTCCCCACACACTGAAACACCTTCCCCACACACTGAAACCCCTTCCGCACACTGTGAAACCCCTTCCCCACACACTGAAACCCCTTCCCCACACAACGAAACACCTTCCCCACACACTGCAACCCCATCCCCATCACTGAAAAACATCCCCACACACTGAAACTACATCCCCACACACTGAAACGCCTTCCGCACACACTGAAACCCATCCCCACACACTGAAACCCATCCCCATACACTGAAACACATCCCCACACACTGAAACACCTTCCCCACACACTGCAACCCTTCCCCACACAATGAAACACATCCCCACACACAGAAACATATCCCAACACACTGATACACCTACCCCACAAACTGAAAACCCTTCCCCACACACTGAAACCCCTTCCCCACACACTGAAACACCTTCCCCACACACTGAAATACCTTCCCCACACACTGAAACACCTTTCCCACACACTGAATCCCCTTCCCCGCACACTGAAACCCTACTCCACACTCTGAAACACCTTCGCCAAACAATGAAACACCTTCCCCACACACTGAAACAGCTTCCCCACACACATAAACCCGTTCCCCACACACTGAAACATCTTCCCCACACAGTGAAACACCTTCCCCACACACTGAAACCCCTTCCCCACACACTGAAACACCTTCCCCACACACTGAAACCCCTTCCGCACACAGTGACACACTGTCCAAACACACTGAAACCCTTTCCAACACACTGAAACCCCTTAACCACACACTGAAACCCTTCCCCACACACTGAAACCCCTTCCCCACACACTGAAACACCTTCCCCACACACTGAAACACCTTCCCCACAAAGTGAAAACCCTTCCCCACAAACTGAAACACCTTCGTCACACACCGAAACACCTTCCCCACACACTGAAACCCCTTCCGCACACACTGAAACACCTTCCCCACACACTGAAACACTTCCCCACACACTGAAACACCTTCCCCACACACTGAAACACATCCCCACACACTGAAAAACATCCCCACACACTGAAACACATCCCCACACACTGAAACACCTACCCCACACACTGAAAACCCTTCCACACACACTAAAACACATTCCCCACACACTGACTCACCTTCTCCACACACTGAAATACCATCCCCACACACTGAAACACCTTTCCCACACACTGAAACCCCTTCCCCACACACTGGAACCCTACCCCACACTCTGAAACACCTTCGCCAAACACTGAAACACATTCCCCAGACACTGAAACAGCTTCCCCACACACTGAAACCCGTTCCCCACACACTGAAACAACTTACCCACACAATGAAACACCTTCCCACACACACTGAAACCCCTTCCCCACAAACTGAAACACCTTCCCCATTCACTGAAACACCTTCCCCACACACTGAAATACCTTCCCCAGACACTGAAACACCTTCCCCACACACTGAAACCCCTTCCCCACACACTGAAACCCCTTCCCCACAAACTGAAACCCTTCCCCACACAATGAAACCCTTCCCCACACACTGAAACCTCTTCCCCACATACTGAAACCCCTTCCCCACACACTGAAACACCTTCCCCACACACTGTAACCCCGTCCGCACACAGTTAAACAATTCCCCACACACTGAAACCCCTTCGCCACACACTGAAACCCCATATCTACACACTGCATCCCCTTCCGCACACAATGAAACCCCTTCCCCTCACAATGAAACACCATCCCCACAAACTGAATCCCCTTCCCCACACACTGAAACCCCTTCTGCACACAATGAAACACCTTCCCCACACACTGAAACCCCGTCCCCACAAACTGAAACACCTTCCGCACACACTGAAACCCCTTCCGCACACACTGAAACCCCTTCCGCACACACTGAAACACCTTCCCCACACACTGAAACCACATCCGCAATCACAGAAAACGCTTCCGCACACAGTGAAACCCCGTCCCCACAAACTGAAACACCTTCCGCACACACTGAAACCCCTTCCGCACACACTGAAACCCCTTCCGCACACACTGAAACACCTTCCCCACACACTGAAACCACATCCGCAATCACAGAAAACGCTTCCGCACACAGTGAAACCCTTCCCCACACAATGAAACACTTCCCCACACACTGAAACCCCTTCCCCACACACTGAAACGCATCCGCACACACTGAAACCCCTTCCCCACACACTGAAGCACATCCCCACACACAGAAACCCCTGCCGCAAACACTGAAACCCCTTCCGCATACACTGAAAAACCTTCCACACACACTGCAACAACTTCCCCACACACAGAAACCTCTTCCGCACACACTGAAACCCCTTCCGCACACACTGAAACACCTTCCCCACAATCTGAAACCACATCCCCACACTCTGAATACCCTTCCCCACACACTGAAACCCCTTCCGCACACACTGAAACACCTTCCCCACACACTGAAACAACTTCCCCACACACTGAAACCCCTTCCGCACACTGTGAAACCCCTTCCCCACACACTGAAACCCCTTCCTCACACAACGAAACCCCTTCCCCACACACTGGAACCCCATCCCCAAACACTGAAAAACATCCCCACACACTGAAACTACATCCCCACACACTGAAACCCCTTCCGCACACACTGAAACCCATCCCCACACACTGAAACCCATCCCCATACACTGAAACCCATCCCCACACACTGAAACACCTTCCCCACACACTGCAACCCTTCCCCACACAATGAAACACATCCCCACACACTGAAACAGATCCCAACACACTGATACACCTACCCAACAAACTGAAAACCCTTCCCCACACACTGAAACCCCTTCCCCACACACTGAAACACCTTCCCCACACACTGAAATACCTTCCCCACACACTGAAACACCTTTCCCACACACTGAATCCCCTTCCCCGCACACTGAAACCCTACTCCACACTCTGAAACACCTTCGCCAAACAATGAAACACCTTCCCCACACACTGAAACAGCTGCCCCACACACATAAACCCGTTCCCCACACACTGAAACATCTTCCCCACTCAGTGAAACACCTTCACCACACACTGAAACCCCTTCCCCACACACTGAAACACCTTCCCCACACACTGAAACACCTTCCCCACACACTGAAACCCCTTCCGCACACAGTGAAACACTGTCCAAACACACTGAAACCCTTTCCCACACACTGAAACCCCTTAACCACACACTGAATCCCTTCCCCACACACTGAAACCCCTTCCCCACACACTGAAACACCTTCCCCACACACTGAAACACCTTCCCCACAAAGTGAAAACCCTTCCCCAAAAACTGAAACACCTTCGCCACACACCGAAACACCTTCCCCACACACTGAAACCCCTTCCGCACACACTGAAACACCTTCCCCACACACTGAAACACTTCCCCACACACTGAAACACCTTCCCCACACACTGAAACACATCCCCACACACTGAAAAACATCCCCACACACTGAAACACATCCCCACACACTGAAACACCTTCCCCACACACTGAAACCCCTTCCACACACACTAAAACACATTCCCCACACACTGACTCACCTTCTTCACACACTGAAATACCATCCCCACACACTGAAACACCTTTCCCACACACTGAAACCCCTTCCCCACACACTGAAACCCGTTCCCCACACACTGAAACATCTTACCCACACAATGAAACACCTTCCCACACACACTGAAACCCCTTCCCCACAAACTGAAACACCTTCCCCACACACTGAAACACCTTCCCCACACACTGAAATACCTTCCCCAGACACTGAAACACCTTCCCCACACACTGAAACCCCTTCCCCACACACTGAAACCCCTTCCCCACAAACTGAAACCCTTCCCCACACAATGAAACCCTTCCCCACACACTGAAACCCCTTCCCCACATACTGAAACCCCTTCCCCACACACTGAAACACCTTCCCCACACACTGTAACCCCGTCCGCACACAGTTAAACAATTCCCCACACACTGAAACCCCTTCGCCACACACTGAAACCCCATACCTACACACTGCATCCCCTTCCGCACACAATGAAACCCCTTCCCCTCACAATGAAACACCTTCCTCACAAACTGAATCCCCTTCCCCACACACTGAAACCCCTTCTGCACACAATGAAACACCTTCCCCACACACTGAAACCCCGTCCCCACAAACTGAAACACCTTCCGCACACACTGAAACCCCTTCCGCACACACTGAAACCCCTTCCGCACACACTGAAACACCTTCCCCACACACTGAAACCACATCCGCACACACAGAAAACCCTTCCGCACACAGTGAAACCCTTCCCCACACACTGAAACACCTTCCCCACACACTGAAACACTTCCCCACACACTGAAACCCCTTCCCCACACACTGAAACGCATCCGCACACACTGAAACCCCTTCCCCACACACTGAAGCACATCCCCACACACATAAACCCCTTCACCAAACACTGAAACCCCTTCCGCACACACTGAAACACCTTCCCCACACACTGCAACACCTTCCCCACACACTGAAACCTCTTCCGCACACACTGAAACCCCTTCCGCACACACTGAAACACCTTCCCTACACACTGAAAACACATCCCCACACTCTGAATACCCTTCCCCACACAGTGAAACCCCTTCTGCACACACTGAAACATCTTCCCCACACACTGAAACACCTTCCCCACACACTGAAACCCCTTCCGCACACTGTGAAACCCCTTCCCCACACACTGAAACCCCTTCCCCACACAACGAAACCACTTCCCCACACACTGGAACCCCATCCCCACACACTGAAAAACATCCCCACACACTGAAACCCATCCCCATACACTGAAACCCATCCCCACACACTGAAACACCTTCCCCACACACTGCAACCCTTCCCCACACAATGAAACACATCCCCACACACTGAAACACATCCCAACACACTGATACACCTACCCCACAAACTGAAAACCCTTCCCCACACACTGAAACCCCTTCCCCACACAGTGAAACACCTTCCCCACACACTGAAATACCTTCCCCACACACTGAAACACCTTTCCCACACACTGAAACCCTACCCCACACTCTGAAACAACTTCGCCAAACACTGAAACACCTTCCCCACACACTGAAACAGCTTCCCCAAACACTGAAACCCGTTCCCCACCCACTGAAACATCTTCCCCACACAGTGAAACACCTTCCCCACACACTGAAACCCCTTCCCCACACACTGAAACACCTTCCCCACACACTGAAACACCTTCCCCACACACTGAAACCCCTTCCGCACACAGTGAAACACTGTCCAAACACACTGAAACCCTTCCCCACACACTGAAACCGCTTAACCACACACTGAAACCCTTCCCCACACACTGAAACACCTTCCCCACAAACTGAAACACCTTCCCCACAAACTGAAAACCCTTCCCCACATACTGAAACACCTTCGCTACACACCGAAACACCTTCCCCACACACTGAAACCCCTTCCGCACACACAGAAACACCTTCCCCACACACTGAAACACTTCCCCACACACTGAAACACCTTCCCCACACACTAAAACACCTTCCCCACACACTGAAACCCCTTCCCCACACACTGAAACACCTTCCCCAGACACTGAAACCCCTTCCACACACAATGAAACCCATCCCCACAAACTGAAACCCGTCCCCATACACTGAAACCCCTTCCCCACACTCTGAAACCCCTTCCCCACACACTGAAACACTTCCCCACACACTGAAACACCTTCCCCACACACTAAAACCCCTTCTGCACATACTGAAACCCCTTCCGCACACACTGAAACACCTTCCCCACACACTGAAACCACATCCGCACACACAGAAAACCCTTCCGCACACAGTGAAACCCTTCCCCACACACTGAAACACCTTCCCCACACACTGAAACACTTCCCCACACACTGAAACCCCTTCCCCACACACTGAAACGCATCCGCACACACTGAAACCCCTTCCCCACACACTGAAGCACATCCCCACACACATAAACCCCTTCACCAAACACTGAAACCCCTTCCGCACACACTGAAACACCTTCCCCACACACTGCAACACCTTCCCCACACACTGAAACCTCTTCCGCACACACTGAAACCCCTTCCGCACACACTGAAACACCTTCCCTACACACTGAAAACACATCCCCACACTCTGAATACCCTTCCCCACACAGTGAAACCCCTTCTGCACACACTGAAACATCTTCCCCACACACTGAAACACCTTCCCCACACACTGAAACCCCTTCCGCACACTGTGAAACCCCTTCCCCACACACTGAAACCCCTTCCCCACACAACGAAACCACTTCCCCACACACTGGAACCCCATCCCCACACACTGAAAAACATCCCCACACACTGAAACCCATCCCCATACACTGAAACCCATCCCCACACACTGAAACACCTTCCCCACACACTGCAACCCTTCCCCACACAATGAAACACATCCCCACACACTGAAACACATCCCAACACACTGATACACCTACCCCACAAACTGAAAACCCTTCCCCACACAGTGAAACCCCTTCCCCACACACTGAAACACCTTCCCCACACACTGAAATACCTTCCCCACACACTGAAACACCTTTCCCACACACTGAAACCCTACCCCACACTCTGAAACAACTTCGCCAAACACTGAAACACCTTCCCCACACACTGAAACAGCTTCCCCACACACTGAAACCCGTTCCCCACCCACTGAAACATCTTCCCCACACAGTGAAACACCTTCCCCACACACTGAAACCCCTTCCCCACACACTGAAACACCTTCCCCACACACTGAAACACCTTCCCCACACACTGAAACCCCTTCCGCACACAGTGAAACACTGTCCAAACACACTGAAACCCTTCCCCACACACTGAAACCGCTTAACCACACACTGAAACCCTTCCCCACACACTGAAACACCTTCCCCACAAACTGAAACACCTTCCCCACAAACTGAAAACCCTTCCCCACATACTGAAACACCTTCGCTACACACCGAAACACCTTCCCCACACACTGAAACCCCTTCCGCACACACAGAAACACCTTCCCCACACACTGAAACACTTCCCCACACACTGAAACACCTTCCCCACACACTAAAACACCTTCCCCACACACTGAAACCCCTTCCCCACACACTGAAACACCTTCCCCAGACACTGAAACCCCTTCCACACACAATGAAACCCATCCCCACAAACTGAAACCCGTCCCCACACACTGAAACCCCTTCCCCACACTCTGAAACCCCTTCCCCACACACTGAAACACTTCCCCACACACTGAAACACCTTCCCCACACACTAAAACCCCTTCCGCACACACTGAATCCAATACCCAAACACTGAAACCCATCCCCACACACTGAAACCCATCTCCACACACTGAAACACATTCAACACGCACTAAAATCCTTCCCCACACACAGAAACACATCCCCACACACTGAAACACATCCCCACTCACTGAAGCACCTTCCTCACACACTGAAACCCCTTCCCCACACACTAAAACACATTCCCCACACACTGAATCAACATCCCCACACACTGAAATACCATCCCCACACACTGAAACAACTTTCCCATTCGCTGAAACACCTTCCCCAAACACTGAAACACCTTCCCCACATACTGAAACAGCTTCCCCACACACTGAAACCCTTTCCCCGCACACTGAAACACCTTCCCCAAACACTGAAACACCTTCCCCAAACACTGAAACACCTTCCCCACATACTGAAACAGCTTCCCCACACACTGAAACCCTTTCCCCGCACACTGAAACACCTTCCCCACACAATGAAACACCTTCCCCACACACTGAAACACCTTCACCACACACTGAAAACCCTTCCGCACACACTAAAACACCTTCCCCACACACTGAAAACCTTCCACACACACTGAAACCCCTTCCCCACACACTGAAAACCTTCCCCACGCACTGAAACCCCTTCCCCACAAACTGAAACAAATTGCCGACACACTGAAACCCCTTCCGCACACACTGAATCCAATACCCACACACTGAAAACCTTCCCCACGCACTGAAACACCTTCCCCACACACTGAAACACCTTCCTCACACACCGAAACAGCTTCCCCACACAATGAAACCCCTTCCGCACACACTGAAACACCTTCCCCACACACTGAAACACTTCCCCACACACTGAAACTCCTTCCCCACAAACTGAAACACTTCCCCACGCACAGTAACTCCTTCCCCACACACTGTAAACTCTTCCCCACACACTGAAACCCCTTCCCCACACACTGAAACACCTTCCCCAAACACTGAAAGCCATTCACCACACACTGAAACACATTCCCCACGCACTGAAATACTTCCAAACACACTGAAACACATTCCCCACACTCTGAAACCCCTTTCCCCACACAATGAAACCCCCTCCCCACACACTGAAACACCTTCCCCACATACTGAAACCCATTCCGCACACAATGAAACCCATCCCCACACTCTGAAACCCCTTTCCCCACACAATGAAACCCCCTCCCCACACACTGAAACACCTTCCCCACATACTGAAACCCATTCCGCACACAATGAAACCCATCCCCACAAATTGAAACCCTTCCCCATACACTGAAAACCATCCTCACACACTGTAACACCTTCCCCACAGAATGAAACACATCCCGACAGTATGAAACACATACCCCACAAACTGAAACCCCTTCCCCACACACTAAAACACCATCCCCACACACTGAGACACCTTCCTCACACTCTGAAACACCTTCCCCACACACCGAAACATCTTCCCCACACACTAAAACCCATTCCACACACAATGAAACCCATCCCCACAAACTGAAACCCATCCCCACACACTGAAACCCCTTCCCCACACACTGAAACCTTTTCCCCACATACTGAAACACCTTCCCCACACACTAAAACCCTTCCCCACACACTGAAACACATCCCCACACACTGAAACACATCCCCACTCACTGAAGCACCTTCCCCATACACTGAAACCCCTTCCCCACACACTAATGCACATTCCCCACACACTGAAACACCTTCCCCACAAACTGAAATACCATCCCCACACACTGAAACACCTTTCCCATGCACTGAAATCCCTTCCTCACACACTGGAACCCTACCCCACAAACTGAAACACCTTCCCCAAACACTTAAACCCCTTCCCCACACACTGAAACAGCTCCCCACACACTGAAACCCTTTCCCCACACACTGAAGCACCTTCCCCACTCACTGAAACACCTTCCCCCAACCCAGAAACACCTTCACCAAACACTGAAAACCCTTCCGCTAACACTAAAACACCTTCCCCACACACTGAAACCCTTCCCCTCACACTGAAAACCCTTCCCCACACACTGAAACCCTTCCCCACACACTGAAACCCCTTCCCCACACACTGAAACAATTTCACGACATACTGAAACACCTTCCCCACACACTGAAACACCTTCCCCACACACTGAAACACCTTCGCAACACACCGAAACACCTTCCCCACACACTGAAACCCCTTCCCCACACACTGAAACACATTCCCCAAACACTGAAACCCATTCACCACACACTGAAACACATTCCCCACACACTGAAACACTTCCAAACACACTGAAACACATTCCCCACACACTGAAACCCCTTCCCCACACACTGAAACCCCATCCCCACACACTGAAACACCTTCCCCAAACACTGAAACACTTCCCCACACACTGAAACACCTTCCCCACAGAATGAAACACATCCCGACAGTATGAAACACATACCCCACAAACTGAAACCCCTTCCCCACACACTAAAACACCATCCCCACACACTGAAACACCTTCCTCACACACTGAAACACCTTCCCCACACACTGAAACACTTCCCCACACCCTGAAACCCCTTCCCCACACACCGAAACATCTTCCCCACACACTAAAACCCATTCCACACACAATGAAACCCATCCCCACAAACTGAAACCCATCCCCACACACTGAAACCCCTTCCACACACTGAAACCTTTTCCCCACATACTGAAACACGTTCCCCACACACTAAAACCCTTCCCCACACACTGAAACACATCCCCACACACTGAAACACATCCCCACTCACTGAAGCACCTTCCCCACACACTGAAACCCCTTCCCCACACACTCATGCACATTCCCCACACACTGAAACACCTTCCCCACACACTGAAATACCATCCCCACACACTGAAACACCTTTCCCATGCACTGAAACCCCTTCCCCACACACTGGAACCTTACCCCACACACTGAAACACCTTCCCCAAACACTGAAACCCCTTCCCCACACACTGAAACAGCTCGCCACACACAGAAACCCTTTCCCCACACACTGAAGCACCTTCCCCACACACTGAAACACCTTCACCAAACACTGAAAACCCTTCCCCACACACTGAAACACCTTCCACACACACTGAAACCCTTCCCCTCACACTGAAAACCCTTACCCACACACTGAAACCCTTCCCCACACACTGAAACCCCTTCCGCACACACCGAAACACCTTCCCCACACACTGAAACCCCTTCCCCACACACTGAAACCCCTTCCGCTCACATTAAAACCCCTTCCGCACACACTGAAACCCCTTCCCCATACACTGAAACCCCTTCCCCACCCACTGAAACCACTTCCGCACACACTGTAACCCCTTCCCCACACACTGAAACACCTTCCAAACACACTGAAACACCTTCCCCACACACTGAAACCCCTTCTGCACACACTGAAACTCCTTCCCCACACACTGAAACCCTTCCCCACACACTGAAACACCTTCCCCACACACTGAAAGCCTCCCCGACACACTGGAACCACTTCCCCACACACTGAAACACCTTCCCCACACACTGAAACCCTTCCCCACACCCTGAAACATCTTCAGCACAGACTGAAACACATCCCCACACACTGAAACCCATCCCCATACACTGCAACCCATCCCCACACACTGAAACACATCCCCACACACTGAAACCCCATCCTCACACACTGAAACACATCCCCACACACTGAAACACCATCCCCACACACTGAAACACCTTCCCCACACACTGAAACCCTTCCCCACACACTGAAACACCTTCCCCACGCACTGAAACACTTCCCCATACACTGAAACCCCATCCCCACACACTGAAACACCTTCCCCAAACACTGAAACCCCATCCCCAGACACTGCAACACATCCCCACACACTCAAACACCATCCCCACACACTGAAACCACTTCCCGACACACTGAAACACATCCCCACACACTGAAACCCCTTCCCCACACACTGAAACACATCCCCAAACACTGAAATCCCATCCCCACACAATGAAACCCCTTCCGCATACCGTGAAACCCTTCCCCACAAGCTGAAACCCCATCCCCACACACTGAAACTCGTCCCCACACACAGTAACCCCTTCCCCACACACTGAAACCCCTTCCGCAGACATTGAAACACCTTCCCCACAAACTGAAACCCCTTCCGCACACATTGAAACCCCTTCCGCACACACTGAAACTCCTTCTCCACACACTGAAACCCCTTCCCCACACTCTGAGACCCCTTCCCCACACACTGAAACCCCTTCCCCACACACTGAAACCACTTCCGCACACACTGTAACCCCTTCCCCACACACTGAAACACCTTCCCCACACACTGAAACCCCTTCTGCACACTCTGAAACACCTTCCCCATGCACTGAAAACCTTCCCCACACACTGAAACACCTTCCCCACACACAGAATACCTTCCCAACACACTGAAACCCCTTCCCCACACACTGAAACACCTTCCACACACATTGAAACCCCTACGGCACACACTAAAACACATTCCCCACACACTGAAACCCTTCCCCACACACTGAAACACCTTCCCCACAGACTGAAACACATCCCCAGACACTGAAACCCACCCCCATACACTGAAACCCATCCCCACACACTGAAACACCTTCCCCACACACTGAAACACCTTCCCAACACACTGAAACCCCTTCCGCACACACTAAAACACCTTCCCCACACACTGAAACCCTTCCCCACACACTGAAACACCTTCCCCACAGACTGAAACACATCCCCACACACTGAAACCTATCCCCACACAATGAAACACATTCCCACACACTGAAACACAACCCGACACACTGAAACACCGAACGCACAAAGTGAAACCCCTTCCCCACACACTAAAACACCTTCCCCACACACTGAAGCACCTTCCCCACACACTGAAATACCATCCCCACTCACTGAAACACCTTTCCCACACACTGAAACCCCATCCCCACACACAGGAACCCTACCCAACACACTGAAACACCTTCCCCAAACACTGAAACCCCTTCCCCAGACACTGAAACTGCTACCCCACACACCGAAACCCTTTCCTCACACGCTGGAACACCTTCCCCACACACTGAAACACCTTCCCCACACACTGAAACAACTTCCCCACACACTGAAACCCCTTCCGCACACACTGAAACACCTTCCCCACACACTGAAACACCTTCCCCACACACTGAAACTCCTTCCGCACAAACTGAAGCACCTTCCCCACACACTGAAACCCTTCCCCACACACTGAAACACCTTCCCCACACACTGAAACACTTCCCCACACATTGAAACACCTTCCCCAAACACTGGAATCTCTTCCCCACACACTGAAACCCCTTCCCCACACACTGAAACACCTTCCCCGCACACTGAAATCCCTTCCGCACATACTGAAACACCTTCACCACACACTGAAACCCCTTCCCCACACTCTGAAACCCCTTCCGCACACAGTGAAACCCTTCACCACACACTGAAACACATTCCCCACACACTGAAACACATCCCCACACACTGAAACCCCTTCCCCACACACTGAAACACCTTCCCCATGCACTGAAACACCTTCCCCACAAACTGAAACCCCTTCTGCACACAGTGAAACCCTTGCCCACACACTGAAACCCCTTCCCCACACACTGAAACACATCCCCAGACACTGAAACACCTTCCCCACACACTGAAACACCTTCCGCAGACACTGAAACACCTTCCCCACACACTGAAACCCCTTCAGCATACCGTGAAACCCTTCCCCACACACTGAAACCCCTTCCCCACAAACTGAAACACATCCCCACACACAGAAACCGCTTCCCCACACACTGAAACACCTTCCCCACACACTGTAACACCATCCCCACACACTGAAACCCCTTCCCCACACACTGAAACCCCTTCCGCACACACTGAAACCCCTTCCGCACACACTGAAACACCTTCCCCACACACTGAAACCCCTTCCCCACACTCAGAAACCCCTTCCCCACACACTGAAAACCCTTCCGCAAACACTGAAACACCTTCAGCACCCACTGAAACACCTTACCCACACACTGAAACCCCTTCCCCACACACTGAAACCATTCCCCACACACTGAAACCCCTTCCCCACACACTGAAACCGCTTCCCCACACACTGAAACACTTCCCTACACACTGAATCCCCTTCTGCACACAATGAAACACCTTCCCCACACAATGAAACACCTTCACCACACACTGAGTCCCCTTCCCCACACACTGAAACCCCTTCCGCACACAATGAAACACTTTCCCCACACACTGAAACCCCTCCGCACAAACAGAAACCCCTTCCCCATATACTGAAACCCCTCCACCACACGCTGAAACCACTTCCGCACACACTGTAACCCCTTCCCCACACACTGAAACACCTTCCCCACACACTGAAACACCTTCCCCACACACTGAAACCCCTTCTGCACACACTGAAACTCCTTCCCCACACACTGAAACCCTTCCCCACACACTAAAACACCTTGCCCACACACTGAAAGCCTTCCCCACACACTGAAACACCTTCCCCACACACTGAAACCACTTCCGCACACAATAAAACACCTTCCCCACACACTGAAACCCTTCCCCACACACTGAAACATCTTCCCCACAGACTGAAACACATCCCCACACACTGAAACCCATCCCCACACACTGAAACACCTTCCCCTCACACAGAAACACCTTCCCCACACACTGAAACCCCTACCGCACACACTAAAACACCTTCCCCACACACTGAAACCCTTCCCCACTCACTGAAACACCTTCCCCACAGACTGAAACACATCCCCACACACTGAAACCCATCCCCATACACTGAAACTCATCCCCACACAATGAAACACATCCCCACACACTGAAACACATCCCGACACACTGAAACACCGACCCCAAAACTGAAACCCCTTCCCCACACACTAAAACACCTTCCCCACACACTGAAGCACCTTCCCCACACACGGAAATACCATCCCCACACACTGAAACAACTTTCCCACAGACTGAAACCCCTTCCCCACACACTGGAACCCTACCCCACACATTGAAACACCTTCCCCAAACACTGAAACCCCTTCCCCAGACACTGAAACAGCTTCCACACACACTGAAACCCCTTCCCCACACACTGCAACACCTTCCCCACACACTGAAACATCTTCCCCACACACTGAAACAACTTCCCCACACGCTAAAACTCCTTCTGCACACACTGAAACACCTTCGCCACACACTGAAACACCGACCCCACACACTGAAACCCCTTCCGCACACATTGAAGCACCTTCCCCAAACACTGGAAGGTCTTCCCCACACACTGAAACCCCTTCCCCACACACTGAAACACCTTCCCCACACACTGAAACCCCATCCCCACACACTGAAACACATCCCCACACACTGAAACACCATCCCCACACACTGAAACACCTTCCCCACACACTGAAATCCTTCCCCACACACTGAAACACCATCCCCACGCACTGAAACACTTCCCCACACACTGAAACCCCTTCCCCACACACTGAAACAGCTTCCCCACACAATGAAACCCCATACCCAGACACTGCAACACATCCCCACACACTCAAACACCATCCCCACACACTCAAACACCATCCCCACACATTGAAACCACTTCCCCACACACTGAAACACATCCCCACACACTGAAACCCCTTCCCCACACACTGAAACACATCCCCAAACACTGAGATCCCATCCCCACACACTGAAACCCCTTCCGCATACCGTGAAACCCTTCCCCACACGCTGACACCCCATCCTCACACACTGAAACTCGTCCCCACACACAGAAACCCCTTCCCCACACACTGAAACCCCTTCCCCACACACTGAAACACCTTCCCCACAAACTGAAACCCCTTCCGCACACATTGAAACCCCGTCCGCACACACTGAAACGCCTTCTCCACACACTGAAACCCCTTCCCCACACTCTGAGACCCCTTCCCCACACACTGAAACTCCTTCCCCACACACTGAAACCACTTCCGCACACACTGGAACCCCTTCCCCACACACTGAAACACCTTCCCCACACACTGAAACCCCTTCTGCACACTCTGAAACACCTTCCCCATACACTGAAACCCTTCCCCCACACACTGAAACACCTTTCCCACACACTGAAAACCTTCCCACACACTGAAACCCCTTCCCCACACACTGAAACACCTTCCACACACACTGATACCCCTACGGCACACACTAAAACACATTCCCCACACACTGAAACCCTTCCCCACACACTGAAACACCTTCCCCACAGACTGAAACACATCCCCAGACACTGAACCCCATCCCCATACACTGAAACCCATCCCCACACACTGAAACACCTTCCCCACACACTGAAACAACTTCCCAACACACTGAAACCCCTTCCGCACACACTAAAACACCTTCTCCACACACTGAAACCATTCCCCACACACTGAACAACCTTCCCCACAGACTGAAACTCATCCCCACACAGTGAAATCCATCCCCTCACACTGAAACCCATCCCCACACAATGAAACACATCCCCACACACTGAAACACATCCCGACACACTGAAACACCTACTGCACAAAGTGAAACCCCTTCCCCACACACTAAAACACCTTCCCCACACACTGAAGCACCTTCCCCACACACGGAAATACCATCCCCACTCACTGAAACACCTTTCCCACACACTGAAACCCCTTCGCCACACACTGGAACCCTACCCAACATACTGAAACACCTTCCCCAAACACTGAAACCCCTTCCCCAGACACTGAAACAGCTCCCCACACACCCAAACCCCTTCCCCACACACTGGAACACCTTCCCCACACACTGAAACACCTTCCCCACACACTGAAACAACTTCCCCACACACTGAAACCCCTTTCGCACACACTGAAACACCTTCCCCACACACTGAAACACCTTCCCCACATACTGAAACCCCTTCCACACAAACTGAAGCACCTTCCCTACACACTGAAACCCTTCCGCACACACTGAAACACCTTCCCCACACACTGAAACACTTCCCCACACATTGAAACACCTTCCCCAAACACGGGAAACTCTTCCCCACACACTGAAACCCCTTCCCCGCACACTGAAACACCTTCCCCGCACACTGAAACCCCATCCCCACACACTGCAACACATCCCCACACACTGAAACACCATCCCCACTCCCTGAAACACCTTCCCCACGCACTGAAACCACTTCCCCACACTCTGAAACCCCTTCCGCTCACAGTGAAACCCTTCGCCACACACTGAAACACATTCCCCACACACTGAAACACATCCCCACACACTGAAACCCCTTCCCCATGCACTGAAACACCTTCCCCACATACTGAAACCCCTTCTGCACACAGTGAAACCATTGCCCACACACTGAAACCCCTTCCCCACACACTGAAACACATCCCCACACACTGAAACCCCTTCCCCACACACTGAAACACATCCCCAAACACTGAGATCCCATCCCCACACACTGAAACCCCTTCCGCATACCGTGAAACCCTTCCCCACACGCTGACACCCCATCCTCACACACTGAAACTCGTCCCCACACACAGAAACCCCTTCCCCACACACTGAAACCCCTTCCCCACACACTGAAACACCTTCCCCACAAACTGAAACCCCTTCCGCACACATTGAAACCCCGTCCGCACACACTGAAACGCCTTCTCCACACACTGAAACCCCTTCCCCACACTCTGAGACCCCTTCCCCACACACTGAAACTCCTTCCCCACACACTGAAACCACTTCCGCACACACTGGAACCCCTTCCCCACACACTGAAACACCTTCCCCACACACTGAAACCCCTTCTGCACACTCTGAAACACCTTCCCCATACACTGAAACCCTTCCCCCACACACTGAAACACCTTTCCCACACACTGAAAACCTTCCCACACACTGAAACCCCTTCCCCACACACTGAAACACCTTCCACACACACTGATACCCCTACGGCACACACTAAAACACATTCCCCACACACTGAAACCCTTCCCCACACACTGAAACACCTTCCCCACAGACTGAAACACATCCCCAGACACTGAAACCCATCCCCATACACTGAAACCCATCCCCACACACTGAAACACCTTCCCCACACACTGAAACAACTTCCCAACACACTGAAACCCCTTCCGCACACACTAAAACACCTTCTCCACACACTGAAACCATTCCCCACACACTGAACAACCTTCCCCACAGACTGAAACTCATCCCCACACAGTGAAATCCATCCCCTCACACTGAAACCCATCCCCACACAATGAAACACATCCCCACACACTGAAACACATCCCGACACACTGAAACACCTACTGCACAAAGTGAAACCCCTTCCCCACACACTAAAACACCTTCCCCACACACTGAAGCACCTTCCCCACACACGGAAATACCATCCCCACTCACTGAAACACCTTTCCCACACACTGAAACCCCTTCGCCACACACTGGAACCCTACCCAACATACTGAAACACCTTCCCCAAACACTGAAACCCCTTCCCCAGACACTGAAACAGCTCCCCACACACCCAAACCCCTTCCCCACACACTGGAACACCTTCCCCACACACTGAAACACCTTCCCCACACACTGAAACAACTTCCCCACACACTGAAACCCCTTTCGCACACACTGAAACACCTTCCCCACACACTGAAACACCTTCCCCACATACTGAAACCCCTTCCACACAAACTGAAGCACCTTCCCTACACACTGAAACCCTTCCGCACACACTGAAACACCTTCCCCACACACTGAAACACTTCCCCACACATTGAAACACCTTCCCCAAACACGGGAAACTCTTCCCCACACACTGAAACCCCTTCCCCGCACACTGAAACACCTTCCCCGCACACTGAAACCCCATCCCCACACACTGCAACACATCCCCACACACTGAAACACCATCCCCACTCCCTGAAACACCTTCCCCACGCACTGAAACCACTTCCCCACACTCTGAAACCCCTTCCGCACACAGTGAAACCCTTCGCCACACACTGAAACACATTCCCCACACACTGAAACACATCCCCACACACTGAAACCCCTTCCCCATGCACTGAAACACCTTCCCCACATACTGAAACCCCTTCTGCACACAGTGAAACCATTGCCCACACACTGAAACCCCTTCCCCACACACTGAAACACATCCCCACACACTGAAACACCTTCCCCACACACTGAAACACCTTCCGCAGACACTGAAACACCTTCCCCACACACTGAAACCCCTTCCCCACACACTGAAACACATCCCCACACACAGAAACCGCTTCCACACACACTGAAACCTCTTCCGCACACACTGAAACCCCTTCCGCACACACTGAAACACCTTCCCCACACACTGAAACCCCTTCCCCACACTCTGAAACCCCTTCCCCACACACTGAAAACCCTTCCGCAAACACTGAAACACCTTCCGCACCCACTGAAACACCTTCCCCACACACTGAAACCCCTTCCCCACACACTGAAACCCCTTCCGCACACAGTGAAACCCCTTCCCCACGCACTGAAACCCCTTCCCCACACACTGAAACACCTTCCCCACACACTGAAAAACATCCCCACACACTGAAACACCTTCCCCACACACTGAAACCCCTTCCGCACAGACTGAAACAACTTCGCCACACACAGAAACACCTTCTGCACACACTGAAACACCTTCCGCACACACTGAAACCCATCCCCACACACTGAAACCCCTTTCCCACACAATGAAAACCTTCCCCACACACTGAAACACCTTCCCCACTCACTGAAACCCTTCCCCACACACTGAAACCCCTTCCCCACACAATGAAACCGCTTCCCCACACACTGAAACCCTTCCCTACACACTGAATCCCCTTCCGCACACAATGAAACACCTTCCCCACACAATGAAACACCTTCACCACACACTGAGTCCCCTTCCCCACACACTGAAACCCCTTCCGCACACAATGAAACACTTTCCCCACACACTGAAACCCCTCCTCACACACAGAAACACCATCCGCACACACTGAAATCCCTTCCGCACACACTGAAACACATTCCCAACACACTGAATCAGCTTCCCCACACACGGAAACCCCTTCCGCACAAACTGAAACACCTTCCCCACACACTGAAACCACATCCCCACACACTGAAACCCCTTCCGCACACAGTGAAACCCTTCCCCACACACTGAAACCCCTTCCCCTCACACTGAAAAACTTACCCACACACTGAAACCCCTTCCCCACACACTGAAACACATCCCCACACACTGAAATCCCATCCCCAAACACTGAAACCCCTTCCGCATACCGTGAAACCCTTCCCCACACGCTGAAACCCCATGCCCACACACTGAAATACATCCCCAAACACAGAAACCCCTTCCCCACACACTGAAACACCTTTCGCACACACTGAAACACCTTCCCCACACACTGATACCCCTTCCCCACACACTGAAACCCTTCCCCACACACTGAAACACCTTCCCCACTCACTGATACCCCTTCCCCACACACTGAAACACCATCCACAAGCACTGAAACACCATCACCACAAACTGAAACCCCTTCCGCACACACTGAAACACCTACCCTGCACACTGAAACCCTTCCCCACACACTGAAACCCCTTCCGCACACACTGAAACCCTTCCCCACGCACTGAAACCCCTTCCCCACACACTGAAACCCCTTCCCCACAAACTGAAACAATACCCCACACACTGAAACCCTTCCCCACACACTGTAACCGTTCCCCGCATACTGAAACCACTTCCAACATTCTAAAACCCCTTCCCCACACACTGAAACACCTTCCCCACACACTGAAACACCTTCCGCACACAGTTAAACCCTTCCCCACACACTGAAACCCCCTCCCCAAACACTGAAATCCCTTCCCCACAAACTGAAACACATCCCCACACACTGAAACCCCTTCCACACTCACTGAAACACTTCCCCACACACTGAAACCCCTTCCCCACACACTGAAACCGCTTCCCCACACACTGAAACACTTCCCTACACACTGAATCCCCTTCTGCACACAATGAAACACCTTCCCCACACAATGAAACACCTTCACCACACACTGAGTCCCCTTCCCCACACACTGAAACCCCTTCCGCACACAATGAAACACTTTCCCCACACACTGAAACCCCTCCGCACACACAGAAACCCCTTCCCCATACACTGAAACCCCTTCCCCACACGCTGAAACCACTTCCACACACACTGTAACCCCTTCCCCACACACTGAAACACCTTCCCCACTCACTGAAACACCTTCCCCACACACTGAAACCCCTTCTGCACACACCGAAACTCCTTCCCCACACACTGAAACCCTTCCCCACACACTAAAAGCCCTTCCCCACACACTGAAAGCCTTCCCCACACACTGAAACACCTTCCCCACACACTGAAACCACTTCCGCACACAATAAAACACCTTCCCCACACACTGAAACCCTTCCCCACACACTGAAACATCTTCCCCACAGACTGAAACACATCCCCACACACTGAAACCCATCCCCACACACTGAAACACCTTCCAAACACACAGAGACACCTTCCCCACACACTGAAACCCCTACCGCACACACTAAAACACATTCCCCACACACTGAAACCCTTCCCCAATCACTGAAACACCTTCCCCACAGACTGAAACACATCCCGACACACTGAAACCCATCCCCATACACTGAAACTCATCCCCACACAATGAAACACATCCCCACACACTGAAACACATCCCGACACACTGAAACACCGACCCCAAAACTGAAACCCCTTCCCCACATACTAAAACACCTTCCCCATACACTGAAGCACCTTCCCCACACACGGAAATACCATCACCACACAATGAAACACCTTTCCCACAGACTGAAACCCCTTCCCCACACACTGGAACCCTACCCCACAATTTGAAACACCTTCCCCAAACACTGAAACCCCTTCCCCAGACACTGAAACAGCTTCCCCACACACTGAAACCCCTTCCCCACACACTGCAACACCTTCCCCACACACTGAAACATCTTCCCCACACACTGAAACAACTTCCCCACACGCTAAAACTCCTTCCGCACACACTGAAACACCTTCCCCACACACTGAAACACCGACCCCACACACTGAAACCCCTTCCGCACACATTGAAGCACCTTCCCCAAACACTGGAAACTCTTCCCCACACACTGAAACCCCTTCCCCACACACTGAAACACCTTCCCCACAAACTGAAACCCCATCCCCACACACTGAAACACATCCCCACACACTGAAACACCATCCCCACTCACTGAAACACCTTCCCCACACACTGAAACCCTTCCCCACACACTGAAACACCTTCCCCACGCACTGAAACACTTCCCCACACACTGAAACCCCTTCCCCACACACAGAAACACCTTCCCCACTCACTGAAACCCCATCCCCAGACACTGCAACACATCCCCACACACTCAAACACCATCCCCACACACTCAAACACCGTCCCCACACATTGAAACCACTTCCCCACACACTGAAACACATCCCCACACACTGAAACCCCTTCCCCACACACTGAAACACATCCCCAAACACTGAGATCCCATCCCCGCACACTGAAACCCCTTCCGCACACCGTGAAAGCCTTCCCCACACGCTGAAACCCCATCCCCACACACTGAAACTCGTCCCCACACAAAGAAACCCCTTCCCCACACACTGAAACCCCTTCCCCACACACTGAAACACCTTCCCCACAAACTGAAACCCCTTCCGCACACATTGAAACCCCGTCCGCACACACTGAAACGCCTTCTCCACACACTGAAACCCCTTCCCCACACTCTGAGACCCCTTCCCCACACACTGAAACTCCTTCCCCACACACTGAAACCACTTCCGCACACACTGGAACCCCTTCCCCACACACTGAAACACCTTCCCCACACACTGAAACCCCTTCTGCACACTCTGAAACACCTTCCCCATACACTGAAACCCTTCCGCACACACTGAAACACCTTTCCCACACACTGAAAACCTTCCCACACACTGAAACCCCTTCCCCACACACTGAAACACCTTCCACACACACTGATACCCCTACGGCACACACTAAAACACATTCCCCCACACACTGAAACCCTTCCCCACACACTGAAACACCTTCCCCACAGACTGAAACACATCCCCAGACACTGAAACCCATCCCCATACAATGAAACCCATCCCCACACACTGAAACACCTTCCCCACACACTGAAACAACTTCCCAACTCACTGAAACCCCTTCCGCACACACTAAAACACCTTCCCCACACACTGAAACCATTCCCCACACACTGAACCACCTTCCCCACAGACTGAAACACATCCCCACACACTGAAACCCATCCCCTCACACTGAAACCCATCCCCACACAATGAAACACATCCCCACACACTGAAACACATCCCGACACACTGAAACACCTACCGCACAAAGTGAAACCCCATCCCAACACACTGAAACACATTCGCCACACTCTGAAACCCCTTCCGCACAAACTGAAACACCTTCCCCACACACTGAAACCCTTCCCCACACACTGAAACACCTTCCCCACGCACTGAAACACTTCCCCACACACTGAAACCCCTTCCCCACACACAGAAACACCTTCCCCACTCACTGAAACCCCATCCCCAGACACTGCAACACATCCCCACACACTCAAACACCATCCCCACACACTCAAACACCATCCCCACACATTGAAACCACTTCCCCACACACTGAAACACATCCCCACACACTGAAACCCCTTCCCCACACACTGAAACACATCCCCAAACACTGAGATCCCATCCCCGCACACTGAAACCCCTTCCGCATACCGTGAAAGCCTTCCCCACACGCTGAAACCCCATCCCCACACACTGAAACTCGTCCCCACACACAGAAACCCCTTCCCCACACACTGAAACCCCTTCCCCACACACTGAAACACCTTCCCCACAAACTGAAACCCCTTCCGCACACATTGAAACCCCGTCCGCACACACTGAAACGCCTTCTCCACACACTGAAACCCCTTCCCCACACTCTGAGACCCCTTCCCCACACACTGAAACTCCTTCCCCACACACTGAAACCACTTCCGCACACACTGGAACCCCTTCCCCACACACTGAAACACCTTCCCCACACACTGAAACCCCTTCTGCACACTCTGAAACACCTTCCCCTTACACTGAAACCCTTCCCCACACACTGAAACACCTTTCCCACACAATGAAAACCTTCCCACACACTGAAACCCCTTCCCCACACACTGAAACACCTTCCACACACACTGATACCCCTACGGCACACACTAAAACACATTCCCCACACACTGAAACCCTTCCCCACACACTGAAACACCTTCCCCACAGACTGAAACACATCCCCAGACACTGAAACCCATCCCCATACACTGAAACCCATCCCCACAAACTGAAACACCTTCCCCACACACTGAAACAACTTCCCAACTCACTGAAACCCCTTCCGCACACACTAAAACACCTTCCCCACACACTGAAACCATTCCCCACACACTGAACCACCTTCCCCACAGACTGAAACACATCCCCACACACTGAAACCCATCCCCTCACACTGAAACCCATCCCCACACAATGAAACACATCCCCACACACTGAAACACATCCCGACACACTGAAACACCTACCGCACAAAGTGAAACCCCTTCCCCACACACTAAAACACCTTCCCCACACACTGAAGCACCTTCCCCACACACGGAAATACCATCCCCACTCACTGAAACACCTTTCCCACACAATGAAACCGCTTCCCCACACACTGAAACCCTTCCCTACACACTGAATCCCCTTCCGCACACAATGAAACACCTTCCCCACACAATGAAACACCTTCACCACACACTGAGTCCCCTTCCCCACACACTGAAACCCCTTCCACACACAATGAAACACTTTCCCCACACACTGAAACCCCTCCTCACACACAGAAACACCATCCGCACACACTGAAACCCCTTCTGCACACACTGAAACTACTTCCCCACACACTGAAACCCTTCCCCAACCACTAAAACACCTTCCCCACACACTGAAAGCCTTCCCCACACACTGAAACACCTTCCCCACATACTGAAACCACTTCCGCACACAATAAAACACCTTCCCCACACACTGAAACCCTTCCCCACACACTGAAACATCTTCCCCACAGACTGAAACACATCCCCACACACTGAAACCCATCCCCACACACTGAAACACCTTCCCCAGACACAGAGACACCTTCCCCACACACTGAAACCCCTACCACACACACTAAAACACATTCCCCACACACTGAAACCCTTCCCCACGCACTGAAACACCTTCCCCACTGACTGAAACACATCCCCACACACTGAAACCCATCCCCATACACTGAAACTCATCCCCACATAATGAAACACATCCCCACACACTGAAACACATCCCGACACACTGAAACACCGACCCCAAAACTGAAACCCCTTTCCCACACACTAAAACACCTTCCCCACACACTGAAGCACCTTCCCCACACACGGAAATACCATCCCCACACACTGAAACACCTTTCCCACAGACTGAAACCCCTTCCCCACACACTGGAACCCTACCCCACACATTGAAACACCTTCCCCAAACACTGAAACCCCTTCTCCAGACACTGAAACAGCTTCCCCACACACTGAAACCCCTTCCCCACACACTGCAACACCTTCCCCACACACTGAAACATCTTCCCCACACACTGAAACAACTTCCCCACACGCTAAAACTCCTTCCGCACACACTGAAACACCTTCCCCACACACTGAAACACCGACCCCACACACTGAACCCCCTTCCGCACACATTGAAGCACATTCCCCAAACACTGGAAACTCTTCCCCACACACTGAAACCCCTTCCCCACACACTGAAACACCTTCCCCACACACTGAAACCCCATCCCCACACACTGAAACACATCCCCACACACTGGAACCCTACCCAACACACTGAAACACATTCCCCAAACACTGAAACCCCTTCCCCAGACACTGAAACAGCTACCCCACACACCGAAACCCCTTCCCCACACACTGGAACACCTTCACCACACACTGAAACACCTTCCCCACACACTGAAACAACTTCCCCACACACTGAAACCCCTTCCGCACAAAATGAAACACCTTCCCCACACACTGAAACACCTTCCCCACACACTGAAACCCCTTCCACACAAACTGAAGCACCTTCCCCACACACTGAAACCCTTCCGCACACACGGAAACACCATCCCCACACACTGAAACCCCTTCTGCACACAGTGAAACCCTTCCCCACACACTGAAACCCCTTCCCCAGACACTGAAACAGCTACCCCACACACCGAAACCCCTTCCCCACACACTGGAACACCTTCACCACACACTGAAACACCTTCCCCACACACTGAAACAACTTCCCCACACACTGAAACCCCTTCCGCACAAAATGAAACACCTTCCCCACACACTGAAACACCTTCCCCACACAGTGAAACCCCTTCCACACAAACTGAAGCACCTTCCCCACACACTGAAACCCTTCCGCACACATGGAAACACCTTCCCCACACACTGAAACCCCTTCTGCACACAGTGAAACCCTTCCCCACACACTGAAACCCCTTCCCCACACACTGAAACACATCCCCACTCACTGAAACCCCTTCCCCACACACTGAAACACCGTCCACAGACACTGAAACACCTTCCCCACACACTGAAACCCTTTCCGCACACTCTGAAACCCCTTCCGCAAACACTTAAACCCCTTCCGCACACACTGAAAACCGTTCCCCACACTCTGAAACCCCTTCCGTACACACTGTAACACCTTCCCCACACACTGAAACCCCTTCCCCACATACTGAAACCCCTTCCGTACACAGTGAAACCCTTCCCCACACACTGAAACCCCTTCCCCACACACTGAAACCACTTCCTCACACATTGAAACACAACCCCACACACTGAAACCCCTTCCCCACTCACTGAAACCCCTTCTGCACACACTGAAACCCATCCCCACACACTGAAACCCATCCCCACACACTGAAACCCCTTCCGCACACACTGAAACCCCATCCCCACACACTGAAACACATCGCCACACACAGAAACACCTTCCCCACACACTGAAACCCCTTCCCCACACACTGAAACCCCTTCCCTACACACTGAATCCCCTTCCGCACACAATGAAACACCTTCCCCACACAATGAAACATCTTCCCCACACACTGAATCCCCTTCCCCACACACTGAAACCCCTTCCGCCCACAATGAATCACCTTCCCCACACACAGAAACAACTTCTGCACACACTGAAACACCTTCCCCACACACTGAAACCCCTTCCGCACAGACTGAAACACCTTCCCCACACACAGAAACAGCTTCTGCACTCACTGAAACACCTTCCCCACACACTGAAACCCATCTCCACACACTGAAACCCCTTTCCCACACACTGAAACCCTTCCCCACACACTGAAACACCTTCACCACACACTGAGTCCCCTTCTCTACACACTGAAACCCCTTCCGCACACAATGAAACACTTTCCCCACACACTGAAACTCCTCCGCACACACAGATACACCATCCTCACACACTGAAACCCCTTCCGCACACACTGAAACACATTCCCAACACACTGAAACACCTTCCCCACACACTGAAACCCCTTCCGCACAAACTGAAACACCTTCCCCACACACTGAAACCACATCCCCACGCATTGAAGCCCCTTCCGCACACAGTGAAACCCTTCCCCACACACTGAAACCCCTTCCCCTAACACTGAAACACTTCCCCACACACTGAAACCCCTTCCCCACACACTGAAACACATCCCCACACACTGAAAACCCTTCCCCACACACTGAAACACATCCCCACACACTGAAATCCCATCCCCACACACTGAAACCCCTTCCGCATCCCGTGAAACCCTTCCCCACACACTGAAACCCCATGCCCACACACTGAAACACATCCCCACATACAGAAACCCCTTCCCCACACACTGAAACACCTTCCGCACACACGGAAACACCTTCCCCACACACTGATACCCCTTCCCCACACAGTGAAACCCTTCCCCACACACTGAAACACCTTCCCCACTCACTGATACCCCTTCCCCACACACTGAAACACCATCCACAAACACTGAAACACCATTGCCACAAACTGAAACCCCTTCCGCACACACTGAAACACCTTCCCCACACACTGAAACACTTCCCCACACACTGAAACCCCTTCCGCACACACTGAAACCCTTTCCCACGCACTGAAACCCCTTCCCCACACACTGAAACCCCTTCCGCACACACTGAAACAATACCCCACACACTGAAACCCCTTCACCATTCACTGAAACCCTTCCCCACACACTGTAACCGTTCCCCGCATACTAAAACCACTTCCCACATTCTAAAACCCCTTCCCCACACACTGAAACACCTTCCCCACACACTGAAACCCCTTCCGCACACAGTTAAACCCTTCCCCACACACTGAAACCCCCTCCCCACACACTGAAATCCCTTCCCCACAAACTGAAACACATCCCCACACACTGTTACCCCTTCCAAACTCACTGAAACACTTCCCCACACACTGAAACCCCTTCCCCACACACAGAAACCCCTTCCCCACAAACTGAAAACCTTCCCCACACACTGAAACGCTTCGTCACACATTGAAACCCATTCCCCACGCACTGAAACCGCTTCCCCACACACTGAAACCCTTCCCTACACACTGAATCCCCTTCCGCACAAAATGAAACACCTTCCCCACACAATGAAACACCTTCACCACACACTGAGTCCCCTTCCCCACACTCTGAAACCCCTTCCGCACACAATGAAACACTTACCCCACACACTGAAACCCCTCCGCACACACAGAAACACCATCCGCACACACTGAAACCCCTTCCCCACACACTGAAACACATTCCCAACACACTGAAACACCTTCCCCACACACTGAAACCCCTTCCGCACAAACTGAAACACCTTCCCCACACACTGAAACCATATCCCCACACACTGAAACCCCTTCCGCACACCGTGAAAACCTTCCCCACACACTGAAACCCCTTCCCCTCACACTGAAACACTTCCCCACACACTGAAACCCCTTCCCCACACACTGAAACACATCCCCACACACTGAAACCCCTTCCCCACACACTGAAACCCCTTCCCCACAAACTGAAAACCTTCCCCCCGCACTGAAACGCTTCGTCACACATTGAAACCCATTCCCCACGCACTGAAACCACTTCCCCACACACTGAAACCCTTCCCTACACACTGAATCCCCTTCCGCACAAAATGAAACACCTTCCCCACACAATGAAACACCTTCACCACACACTGAGTCCCCTTCCCCACACACTGAAACCCCTTCCGCACACAATGAAACACTTACCCCACACACTGAAACCCCTCCGCACACACAGAAACACCATCCGCACACACTGAAACCCCTTCCCAACACACTGAAACACATTCCCAACACACTGAAACACCTTCCCCACACACTGAAACCCCTTCCGCACAAACTGAAACACCTTCCCCACACACTGAAACCACATCCCCACACACTGAAACCCCTTCCGCACACCGTGAAAACCTTCCCCACACACTGAAACCCCTTCCCCTCACACTGAAACACTTCCCCACACACTGAAACCCCTTCCCCACACACTGAAACACATCCCCACACACTGAAACCCCTTCCCCACACACTGAAACACATCCCCACACACTGAAATCCCTTCCCCACACACTGAAACCCCTTCCGCATACCGTGAAACCCTTCTCCACACGCAGAAACCCATGCCCACACACTGAATCACATCCTCACACACAGAAACCCCTTCCCCACACACTGAAACACCTTCCGCACACACTGAAACACCTTCCCCACACACTGATACCCCTTCCCCACACACTGAAACCCTTCCCCACACCCTGAACACATTTCCCACTCACTGAATCCCCTTCCGCACAAAATGAAACACCTTCCCCACACAATGAAACACCTTCACCACACACTGAGTCCCCTTCCCCACACACTGAAACCCCTTCCGCACACAATGAAACACTTACCCCACACACTGAAACCCCTCCGCACACACAGAAACACCATCCGCACACACTGAAACCCCTTCCCCACACACTGAAACACATTCCCAACACACTGAAACACCTTCCCCACACACTGAAACCCCTTCCGCACAAACTGAAACACCTTCCCCACACACTGAAACCACATCCCCACACACTGAAACCCCTTCCGCACACCGTGAAAACCTTCCCCACACACTGAAACCCCTTCCCCTCACACTGAAACACTTCCCCACACACTGAAACCCCTTCCCCACACACTGAAACACATCCCCACACACTGAAACCCCTTCCCCACAAACTGAAAACCTTCCCCACACACTGAAACGCTTCGTCACACATTGAAACCCATTCCCCACGCACTGAAACCACTTCCCCACACACTGAAACCCTTCCCTACACACTGAATCCCCTTCCGCACAAAATGAAACACCTTCCCCGCACAATGAAACACCTTCACCACACACTGAGTCCCCTTCCCCACACACTGAAACCCCTTCCGCACACAATGAAACACTTACCCCACACACTGAAACCCCTCCGCACACACAGAAACACCATCCGCACACACTGAAACCCCTTCCCCACACACTGAAACACATTCCCAACACACTGAAACACCTTCCCCACACACTGAAACCCCTTCCGCACAAACTGAAACACCTTCCCCACACACTGAAACCACATCCCCACACACTGAAACCCCTTCCGCACACCGTGAAAACCTTCCCCACACACTGAAACCCCTTCCCCTCACACTGAAACACTTCCCCACACACTGAAACCCATTCCCCACACACTGAAACACATCCCCACACACTGAAACCCCTTCCCCACACACTGAAACACATCCTCACACACTGAAATCCCATCCCCACACACTGAAACCCCTTCCGCATACCGTGAAACCCTTCTCCACACGCAGAAACCCATGCCCACACACTGAATCACATCCTCACACACAGAAACCCCTTCCCCACACACTGAAACACCTTCCGCACACACTGAAACACCTTCCCCACACACTGATACACCTTCCCCACACACTGAAACACTTCCCCACACCCTAAGCACATTTCCCACTCACTGATACCCCTTCCCCACACACTGAAATACCATCCACAAACACTAAAACACCATCGCCACAAACTGAAACCCCTTCCGCACACACTGAAACACCTTCCCCACACACTGAAACCCTTCCCCACACACTGAAACCCCTTCCGCACACACTGAAACCCTTCCCCACGCACTGAAACCCCTTCCACACACACTGAAACCCCTTCCCCACACACTGAAACAATACCCCACACACTGAAACCCCTTCACCACACACTGAAACCCTTCCCCACACACTGCAACCGTTCCCCGCATACTGAAACCACTTCCCACATTCTAAAACCCCTTCCCCACACACTGAAACACCTTCCTCACACACTGAAACCCCTTCCACACACAGTTAAACCCTTCCCCACACACTGAAACCCCCTCCCCACACACTGAAATCCCTTCCCCACAAACTGAAACACATCCCCACACACTGAAACCCCTTCCACACTCACTGAAACACTTCCCCAAACACTGAAACACCTTCCCCACACACTGAAACCCCTTCCCCACAAACTGAAAACCTTCCCCACACACTGAAACCTTTCCCCACAGACTGAAACCCCTTCCCCACATACTGAAACCCCTTCCCCACACACTGAAACACCTACCCCACACATGGTAACCCATTCCGCACACAGTTAAACAATTCCCCACAAACTGAAACCCCTTTCCCCACACACTGAAAACCCTTCCCTACACACTGACTCCCCTTCCCACAAACAGAAACACCTTCCGCACACAGTGAAACCCCTTCCGTACACACTGAAACACCTTCCCAACACACTGAAACACATTCCCCACACACTGAAACCCCTTCTGCACAAACTGAAACACCTTCCCCACACACTGAAACCAGATCCCCACACACTGAAACGCCTTCCACACACAGTGAAAACCTTCCTCACACACTGAAACCCCTTCCCCACACACTGAAACACTTCCCCTCACACTGAAACCCCTTCCCCACACACTGAGACACATCCCCACACACAGAAACACCTTCCGCACACACTGAAACACATCCCCACACACTGAAATCCCATCCCCACACACTGGAACCCCTTCCGCGTACCGTGAAACCCTTCCCCACACGCTGAAACCCCATCCCCACACACTGAAACTCATCCCCACACACAGAAACCCCTTCCCCACACACTGAAACCTCTTCCGCACACACTCAAACACCTTCCCCACTCACTGAAACCCCTTCCCCACACACTGAAACCCTTTCCGCTCACATTGAAACCCCTTCCGCACACACTGAAACACCTTCTCCACACACTGAAACCCCTTCCTCACACTCTGAAGCCCCTTCCCCATCCACTGAAACCCCTTCCCCACACACTGAAACCACTTCCGCACACACTGTAACCCCTTCCGCACACACTGAAACACCTTCTCCACACACTGAAACACCTTCCCCACACACTGAAACCCCTTCTGCACTCTCTGAAACTCCTTCCCCACACACTGAAACACTTCCCCACACACTGAAAGCCTTCCCCACACACTGAAACCCTTCCCCACACACTGAAACACCATCACACACACTGAAACCCCTTCCGCACACACTAAAACACCTTCCCCACACACTGAAACCCTTCCCCACACACTGAAACCCCTTCCGCACAAACTGAAACACCTTCCCCACACACTGAAACACCGTCCGCAGACACTGAAACACCTTCCCCACATACTGAAACCCCTTCTGCACACAGTGAATCCCTTCCCCACACACTGAAACCCCTTCCCCACACATTGAAACACATCCCCACACACTGAAACCCCTTCCCCACACACTGAAACACCGTCCGCAGACACTGAAACACCTTCCCCACACACTGAAACCCTTTCCGCACACACTGAAACCCCTTCCGCAAACACTTAAACCCCTTCCGCACAAACTGATACCCCTTCCAAACACACTGAAACCCCTTCCGTACACACTGTAACACCTTCCCCACACACTGAAACCCCTTCCCCACTTACTGAAACCCCTTCCGCACAAAGTTAAACCCTTCCCCACACACTGAAACCCCTTCCCCACACAATGAAACCACTTCCTCACACACTGAAACACATCCCCAAACACTGAAACCCCTTCCCCACTCACTGAAACTCCTTCCCCACACACTGAAAACCCTTCCCCACAAACTGAAACCCCTTGCCCACTCACTGAAACCCCTTCTGCACACACTTAAACCCATCCCCACACACTGAAACCCATCCCCACACACTGAAACCCCTTCCCCACACACTGAAACCCCATCCCCACACACTGAAACACATCGCCACACACAGAAACACCTTCCCCACACACTGAAACCCCTTCCCCACACACTGAAACCCCTTCTCTACACACTGAATCCCCTTCCGCACACAATGAAACACCTTCCCCACACAATGAAACATCTTCCCCACACACTGAATCCCCATCCCCACACACTGAAACCCCCTCCTCACACACTGAAATCCCTTCCCCACAAACTGAAACACATCCCCACACACTGAAACCCCTTCCACACTCACTGAAACACTTCCCCACACACTGAAACCCCTTCCCCACACACTGAAATCCCTTCCCCACTAACTGAAAACCTTCCCCACACACTGAAACCTTTCCCCACAGACTGAAACCCCTTCCCCTCATACTGAAACCCCTTCCCCACACACTGAAACACCTACCCCTAACACTGTAACCCATTCCGCACACAGTTAAACAATTCCCCACACACTGAAACCCCTTCCCCACACACTGAAAAAACTTCCCTACACACTGAATCCCCTTCCGCACACACTGAAACCCCTTCAGCACGCAATGAAACAATTTCCCCACACACTGAAACCCCTCCCCACAAACAGAAACACCTTCCGCACACAGTGAAACCCCTTCCGTACACACTGAAACACCTTCCCAACACACTGAAACACATTCCCCACACACTGAAACCCCTTCCGCACAAACTGAAACACCTTCCCCACACACTGAAACCCTTCCTCACACACTGAAACCCCTTCCCCACACACTGGAACACTTCCCCACACACTGAAACCCCTTCCCCACACACTGAAACACATCCCAACACACTGAAACCCTTTCCCCACACACTGAAACACATCCCCACACACTGAAATCCCATCCCCACACACTGAAACCCCTTCCGCACACACTGAAACTCCTTCCCCACACGCTGAAACCCCATCCCCACACACTGAAACTCATCCCCACACACAGAAACCCCTTCCCCACACACTGAAACCTCTTCCGCACACACTGAAACTCCTTCCCCACACACTGAAACCCCTTCCCCACACACTGAAACCCCTTCCACTCACATTGAAACCCATTCCGCACACACTGAAACACCTTCTCCACACACTGAAACCCCTTCCCCACACTCTGAAACCCCTTCCCCATACACTGAAACCCCTTCCCCACACACTGAAACCACTTCCGCACACACTGTAACCCCTTCCCCACACAGTGAATCCCCTTCTGTACACACTGAAACACCTTCCCAACACACTGAAACACATTCCCCACACACTGAAACCACATCCCCACACACTGAAACCCCTTCCACACACAGTGAAACCCTTCCTCACACACTGAAACCCCTTCCCCACACACTGAAACACTTCCCCACACACTGAAACCCCTTCCCCACTCACTGAAACCTCTTCTTCACACACTGAAACACCTTCCCCACACACTGAAACCCCTTCCCCACACACTGAAACCCCTTCCGCACAAAGTTAAACCCTTCCCCACACACTGAAACCCCTTCCCCACACACTGAAACCACTTCCTCACACACTGAAACACATCCCCACACACTGAAACCCCTTCCCCACTCACTGAAACTCCTTCCCCACACACTGAAAACCCTTCCCCACAAACTGAAACCCCTTGCCCACTCACTGAAACCCCTTCTGCACACACTTAAACCCATCCCCACACACTGAAACCCATCCCCACACACTGAAACCCCTTCCCCACACACTGAAACCCCATCCCTACACACTGAAACACATCGCCACACACAGAAACACCTTCCCCACACACTGAAACCCCTTCCCCACACACTGAAACCCCTTCTCTACACACTGAATCCCCTTCCGCACACAATGAAACACCTTCCCCACACAATGAAACATCTTCCCCACACACTGAATCCCCTTCCCCACACACTGAAACCCCCTCCTCACACACTGAAATCCCTTCCCCACAAACTGAAACACATCCCCACACACTGAAACCCCTTCCACACTCACTGAAACACTTCCCCACACACTGAAACCCCTTCCCCACACACTGAAATCCCTTCCCCACAAACTGAAAACCTTCCCCACACACTGAAACCTTTCCCCACAGACTGAAACCCCTTCCCCTCATACTGAAACCCCTTCCCCACACACTGAAACACCTACCCCTAACACTGTAACCCATTCCGCACACAGTTAAACAATTCCCCACACACTGAAACCCCTTCCCCACACACTGAAAAAACTTCCCTACACACTGAATCCCCTTCCGCACACACTGAAACCCCTTCAGCACGCAATGAAACACTTTCCCCACACACTGAAACCCCTCCCCACAAACAGAAACACCTTCCGCACACAGTGAAACCCCTTCCGTACACACTGAAACACCTTCCCAACACACTGAAACACATTCCCCACACACTGAAACCCCTTCCGCATAAACTGAAACACCTTCCCCACTCACTGAAACCACATCCCCACACACTGAAACCCCTTCCACACACAGTGAAACCCTTCCTCACACACTGAAACCCCTTCCCCACACACTGAAACACTTCCCCACACACTGAAACCCCTTCCCCACACACTGAAACACATCCCAACACACTGAAACCCTTTCCCCACACACTGAAACACATCCCCACACACTGAAATCCCATCCCCACACACTGAAACCCCTTCCGCGTACCGTGAAACCCTTCCCCACACGCTGAAACCCCATCCCCACACACTGAAACTCATCCCCACACACAGAAACCCCTTCCCCACACACTGAAACCCCTTCCCCACACACTGAAACCCCTTCCGCTCACATTGAAACCCCTTCCGCACACACTGAAACACCTTCTCACACACTGAAACCCCTTCCCCACACTCTGAAACCCCTTCCCCATACACTGAAACCCCTTCCCCACACACTGAAACCACTTCCGCATACACTGTAACCCCTTCCCCACACAGTGAAACCCCTTCTGTACACAATGAAACACCTTCCCAACACACTGAAACACATTCCCCACACACTGAAACCACATCCCCACACACTGAAACCCCTTCCAAGCACAGTGAAACCCTTCCTCACACACTGAAACCCCTTCCCCACACACTGAAACACTTCCCCACACACTGAAACCCCTTCCCCACTCACTGAAACCTCTTCCGCACACACTGAAACACCTTCCCCACACTCTGAAACCCCATCCCCATACACTGAAACCCCTTCCCCACACACTGAAACCACTTCCGCACACACTGTAACCCCTTCCCCACACACTGAAACACTTCCCCACACACTGAAACCCCTTCCCCACAAACTGAAACACATCCCCACACACTGAAACCCCTTCCCCACACACTGAAACACATCCCCACACACTGAAATCCCATCCCCACACACTGAAACCCCTTCCGCGTACCGTGAAACCCTTCCCCACAAGCTGAAACCCCATCCCCACACACTGAAACTCATCCCCACACACAGAAACCCCTTCCCCACTCACTGAAACCTCTTCCGCACACACTGAAACACCTTCCCCACACACTGAAACCCCTTCCCCACACACTGAAACCCCTTCCGCTCACATTGAAACCCCTTCCGCATACACTGAAACACCTTCTCCACACACTGATATCCCTTCCCCACACTCTGAAACCCCTTCCCCATACACTGAAACCCCTTCCCCACACACTGAAACCACTTCCGCACACACTGTAACCCCTTCCCCACACACTGAAACACTTTCTCCACACACTGAAACACCTTCCCCACACACTGAAACCCCTTCTGCACACTCTGAAACTCCTTCCCCACACACTGAAACCCTTCCCCACACACTGAAACACCTTCCCCACACACTGAAAGCCTTCCCCACACACTGAAACCCCTTCCCCACACACTGAAACACCTTCACCACACACTGAAACCCCTTCCGCACACACTAAAACACCTTCCCCACACACTGAAACCCTTCCCCACACACTGAAACCCCTTCCGCACAAACTGAAACACCTTCCCCACACACTGACACACCGTCCACTGACACTGAAACACCTTCCCCACATACTGAAACCCCTTCTGCACACAGTGAAACCCTTCCCCACACACTGAAACCCCTTGTCCACACACTGAAACACATCCCCACACACTGAAACCCCTTCCCCACACACTGAAACACCGTCCGCAGACAGTGAAACACCTTCCCCACACACTGAAACCCTTTCCGCACACATTGAAACCCCTTCCGCAAACACTTAAACCCCTTCCGCACACACTGAAACCCCTTCCCCACACACTGAAACCCCTTCCGTACACACTGTAACACCTTCCCCACACACTGAAACCCCTTCCCCACATACTGAAACCCCTTCCGCACACAGTGAAACCCTTCCCCACACACTGAAACCCCTTCCCCACACACTGAAACCACTTCCTCACACACTGAAACACATCCCCACACACTGAAACCCCTTGCCCACTCACTGAAACCCCTTCTGCACACACTGAAACCCATCCCCACACACTGAAACCCATCCCCACACACTGAAACCCCTTCCCCACACACTGAAACCCCATCCCCACTCACTGAAACCCCTTCCCTACACACTGAATCCCCTTCCGCACACAATGAAACACCTTCCCCACACAATGAAACATCTTCCCCACACACTGTATCCCCTTCCTCACACACTGAAACCACTTCCGCACACAATGAAAAACCTTGCCGACACACTGAAACCCCTTCCCCACACACTGAAACACCTTCCCCACACACTGAAACCCCTTCCGCACACACTGAAACACCTACCCAACACACTGAAGCACCTTCCCCACACACTGAAACCCCTTCCCCACACACTAAAACCACATCCCCACACACTGAAACCTCTTCCGCACACAGTGAATCCGTTCCCCACACACTGAAACCCCTTCCCCACTCACTGAAACACTTCCCCACACACTGAAACCCCTTCACTACACACTGAAACACATCCTCACACACTGAAACCCCTTCCTCACACACTGAAACACATCCCCACACACTGAAACACCTTCCCGACACACTGAAACACTTTCTGTATACCGTGAAACCTTTCCCCACACACTGAAACCCCTTCCCCACACACTGAAACACATCCCCACACACAGAAATCCCTTCCCCACACACTGAAACCCCTTCTGCACTCACTGAAAGACCTTCCCCACACACGGAAACCTCTTCCCCATACATTGACCCCCTTCCGCACACACTGAAACCCCTTCCGCAACACACTGAAACACCTTGCCCACATACTGAAACCCTTTCCCCACACTCTGAAACCCCTTCCCCACACAGTGAAACCCCTTCTGCACACACTGAAACACCTTCCCCACACACTGAAACACCTTCATCACACACTGAAACCCCTTCCCCACACACTGAAACCCATTCCACACACAGTGAAACCCCTTCCCCACACACTGAAACCCCTTCCCCACACAGTGGAACCCCTTCCCCACACACTGAAAAACATCCCCACACACTGAAACACCTTGCCCACACACTGAAACCCCTTCCGCACAGACTGAAACCCATCCCCACACACTGAAACCCATCCCCATACACTGAAACCCATCCCCACACACTGAAACACCTTCCCCACACACTGAAACCCTTCCCCACACAATGAAACACATCCCCACACACTGAAACACATCCCGACACACTGAGACACCTACCACACAAACTGAAACCCCTTCAACACACACTAAAACACCTTCCCCACCACCTGAAACACCTTCCCCACACAGTGAAATACCATCCCCACACACTGAAACACCTTTCCCACACACTGAAACCCCTTTCGCACACACTGAAACACATTCCCCACACACGGAAACACAACCCCACACAATGAAACCCCTTCCCCGCATACTGAAACACATCCCCACACACTGAAACCCCTTCCCCACACACTGAAACACCTTCCCCGCGCACTGAAACACCTTCCCCACATACTGAAACCCCTTCTGCACACAGTGAAACCCTTCCCCACACACTGAAACCCCTTCCCCACACACTGAAACACATCCCCACACACTGAAACACCGTCCGCAGACACTGAAACACCTTCCCCACACACAGAACCCCTTTCCGCACAAACTGAAACCCGTTCCACAAACACTTAATCCCCTTCCGCACACACTGAAACCCCTTCCCCACACACTGAAACCCCTTCCGTACACACTGTAACACCTTCCCCACACACTGAAACTCCTTCCCCACATACTGAAACCCCTTCCGCACACAGTGAAACCCTTCCCCACACACTGAAACCCCTTCCCCACACACTGAAACCACTTCCTCACACACTGAAACACATCCCCACACACTGAAACACCTTCCCCACTCACTGAAACTCCTCCCCCACACACTGAAAACCCTTCCCCACAAACTGAAACCCTTCCACACACTCTGAAACCCCTTGCCCACTCACTGAAACCCCTTCTGCACACACTGAAAACCATCCCCACACACTGAAACCCATCGCCACACACTGAAACCCCTTCCCCACACACTGAAACCCCATCCCCACACACTGAAACACATCGCCACACACAGCAACACCTTCCCCACACACGGAAACCCCTTCCCCACACACTGAAACCCCTTCCCTACACACTGAATCCCCTTCCGCACACAATGAAACACCTTCCCCACACAATGAAACATCTTCCCCATACACTGAATCCCCTTCCCCACACACTGAAACACCTTCCGCACACAATGAAACACATTCCCGACACACTGAAACCCCTTCCCCACACACTGAAACTCCTTCCCCACACACTGAAATCCCTTCTGCACACACTGAAACACCTACCCAACACACTGAAACACCTTCCCCACACACTGAAACCCCTTCCCCACACACTGAAACCACATCCCCACACACTGAAACCACTTCCGCACACAGTGAATCCCTTCCCCACACACTGAAACCCCTTCCCCAATCACTGAAACACTTCCCCACACACTGAAACCCATTCACCACACACTGAAACACATCCACAGACACTGAAACCCCTTCCCCACACACTGAAACACCTTCCCCACTCACTGAAACCCCTTCCCCACACACCGAAACACCTTACCCACACACTGAAACACCTTCCCCACACACTGAAACACTTTCTGCATACAGTGAAACCCTTCCCCACACACTGAAACCCCTTCCGCACACACTGAAACACATCCCCACACACAGAAATCCCTTCCCCACACACTGAAACCCCTTCCGCAACACACTGAAACACCTTCCCCACACACTGAATCCCCTTCCCCACACACTGAAACACCTTCCGCACACAATGAAACACATCCCCACACACTGAAACCCCTTCCCCCACACTGAAACCCTTCCCCAAACTCTGAAACGCCTTCCCCACACACTGAAACCCCTTCCCGACAAACTGAAACCCTTACCCACACTCTGAAACCCCTTCCCCACACACTGAAAACCATCCCCACACACTGACACAACTTCCCCACACACAGAAACCGTTCCCCACACACTGAAACACATCCCCACACACTGAAACAAATCCCACACACTGACGCACTTTCCCCACACTCTGAAACCCTTACCCACACTCTGAAACCCCTTCCCCACACACTGAAACACCTTCCCCACTCACTGAAACCCCTTCCCCACACACCGAAACACCTTACCCACACACTGAAACACCTTCCCCACACACTGAAACCCCTTCCGCACACACTGAAACCCATCCCCACACACTGAAACCCATCCCCACACACTGAAAACCATCCCCACACACTGAAACACCTTCCCCACAAATTGAAACCCCTTCCGCACGCACTGAAACCCCTTCCCCACACAATGAAACCCTTCCCCACACACTGAAACCCCTTCCCCACACACTGAAACACCTTCTCCACACAATGAAACAACTTCCCCACACACTGAAACGCCTTCCGCCCACAATGAAACACCTTCCCCACACACCGAAACACCTTCCCCACACACGGAAACCCCTTCGACACACACTGAAACATCTTCCCCACACACTGAAACCACTTCCCCACACACCGAAACCCCTCCCCACACTCTGAAACCCATCCCCACTAACTGAAACACCTTCCCGACAAACTGAAACCCTTAGCCACACTCTGAAACCCCTTCCCCACACATTGAAACCCATCCCCACACACTGAAACACCTTCCCCACACACAAAAACCGTCACCCACACACTGAAACACATCCCCACACACTGAAACTAATCCCCACACATTGACGCACCTTCCCCACACACTGAAACCCTTACCCACACTCTGAAACCCCTTCCCCACACACTGAAACACCTTCCCCACACACTGAAACCCCTTCCCCGCACACCAAAACAACTTACCCACACACTGAAACACCTTCCCCACACACTGAAATCCCTTCCGCACACACTGAAACCCATCCCCACACACTGAAACCCATCCCCACACACTGAAACCCCTTCCCCATACACTGAAGCCCCTTCCCCACACACTGAAATACCTTCCCCACACACAGAAACACCTTCACCATACAAAGAAACCCCTTCCGCACACACTGAAACCCATCCCAACACACTGAAACCCATCCCCACACACTGAAAACCATCCCCACACACTGAAACACCTTCCCCACAAATTAAAACCCCTTCCGCACACACTGAAACACCTTCCCCACAGACTGACACCCTTCCCCACACACTGAAACCCCCTCCCCACACAATGAAACCCTTCCCCACACACTGAAACCCCTTCCCCACACACTGAAACACCTTCTCCACAAACTGAAACAACTTCCCCACACACTGAAACGCCTTCCGCACACACGGAAACCCCTTCCACACACACTGAAACACCTTCCCCACACACTGAAACCCCTTCCCTACACACAGAAACCCTTTCCGCACACAGTGAAACCCTTCCCCACACACTGAAGCACTTTCCCCACAGACTGAAACATATCCCCACACACTGAAACTCCTTCCCCACACACTGAAACCCATCCCCACACACTGAAACCCCTTCCGCACACACTGAAACCCCTTCCCCACACACTGAAACCCTTCCCCATACACTGAAAAAAATTCCACACACGCTGAAACACTTCCCCACACACAGAAACACCTTCCCCACTCACTGGAACCCCTTCCCCACGCAATGAAACCCCTTCCCCACACACTGAAACACCTACCCCACACTCTGAAACCCCATCCCCACACACTGCAACACATCCCCACACACTGAAACAACTTCCCCACACACAGAAACCCCTTCCCCACACATTGAAACCCTTCCCCAATCACTGAAACCCCTTCACCACAAACTGAAACACATTCCCCACACGCTGAATCCCCTACCCCACAGAATGAAACCCCTTCCCCACACACTGAAACCCCTTCCGCACATGCTGAAACATCTTCCCCACACACTGAAACCCCATCCCCACACACTGAAACCCCTTCCGCAGACAGAGAAACCCTTCCCCACACACTGAAACACCTTCCCCACAAACTGAATCCCCTTCCCCACACACTGAAATCCCTTCCTCAGAAACTGAAACACATCCCCACACACTGAAACCCCTTCCCCTCACACTGAAACCCTTCCCCAAACTCTGAAACGCCTTCCCCACACACTGAAACCCCTTCCCGACAAACTGAAACCCTTACCCACACTCTGAAACCCCTTCCCCACACACTGGAAACCATCCCCTCACACTGAAACACCTTCCGCACACACAGAAACCGTTCCCACACACTGAAACACATCCCCACACACTGAAACAAATCCCCACACACTGACGCACGTTCCCTACACTCTGAAACCCTTACCCACACTCTGAAACCCCTTCCCCACACACTGAAACACCTTCCCCACACACTGAAACCCCTTCCGCACACACCGAAACACCTTACCCACACACTGAAACACCTTCCCCACACACTGAAACCCCTTCCGCACACACTGAAACCCATCCCCACACACTGAAACCCATCCCCACACACTGAAACCCCTTCCCCATACACTGAAACCCCTTCCCCACACACTGAAACACCTTCCTCACACACAGAAACACCTTCCCCATACAAAGAAACCCTTCCGCACAGACTGAAACCCATCCCAACACACTGAAACCCATCCCCACACACTGAAAACCATCCCCACACACTGAAACACATTCCCCACAAATTGAAACCCCTTCCGCACGCTCTGAAACACCTTCCCCACAGACTGACACCCTTCCCCACACACTGAAACCCCTTCCCCACACAATGAAACCCTTCCCCACACACTGAAACCCCTTCCCCACACACTGAAACACCTTCTCCAAACACTGAAACAACTTCCCCACACACTGAAACGCCTTCCGCACACAATGCAACAACTTCCCCACACACCGAAACAACTTCCCCACACACGGAAACCCCTTCCACACACACTGAAACACCTTCCCCACACACTGAAACCCCTTCCCTACACACAGAAACCCTTTCCGCACACAGTGAAACCCTTCCCCACACACTGAAGCACTTTCCCCACACACTGAAACATCTCCCCACACACTGAAACTCCTTCCCCACACACTGAAACCCATCCCCACACACTGAAACCCCTTCCCCACACACTGAAACCCCTTCCCCACACACTGAAACCCTTCCCCATACACTGAAAAAAAATCCACACACTCTGAAACACTTCCCCACACACTGAAACACCTTCCCCACTCACTGGAACCCCTTCCCCACGCACTGAAACCCCTTCCCCACACACTGAAACACCTTCCCCACACTCTGAAACCCCATCCCCACACACTGCAACACATCCCCACACACTGAAACAACTTCCCCACACACAGAAACCCCTTCCCCACACATTGAAACCCTTCCCCAAACACTGAAACCCCTTCACCACAAACTGAAACACATTCCCCACACACTGAATCCCCTACCCCACAGACTGAAACCCCTTCCGCACACACTGAAACCCCTTCCGCACATGCTGAAACATCTTCTCCACACACTGAAACCCCATCCCCACAAACTGAAACCCCTTCCGCAGACAGAGAAACCCTTCCCCACACACTGAAACACCTTCCCCACAAACTGAATCCCCTTCCCCACACACTGAAACCCCTGCCCGACACACTGAAATGCCTTCCTCAGAAACTGAAACACATCCCCACACACTGAAACCCCTTCCCCCCACACTGAAACCCTTCCCCAAACTCTGAAACGCCTTCCCCACACACTGAAACCCCTTCCCGACAAACTGAAACCCTTACCCACACTCTGAAACCCCTTCCCCACACACTGAAAACCATCCCCACACACTGAAACACCTTCCCCACACACATAAACCGTTCTCACACACTGAAACACATCCCCACACACTGAAACAAATCCCCACACACTGACACACGTTCCCTACACTCTGAAACCCTTACCCACAATCTGAAACCCCTTCCCCACACACCGAAACACCTTCCCCACACACTAAAACCCCTTCCGCACACACCGAAACACCTTACCCACACACTGAAACACCTTCCCCACACACTGAAACCCCTTCCGCACACACTGAAACCCATCCCCACACACTGAAACCCATCCCCACACACTGAAACCCCTTCCCCATACACTGAAACCCCTTCCCCACACACTGAAACACCTTCCTCACACACAGAAACACCTTCCCCATACAAAGAAACCCTTCCGCACAGACTGAAACCCATCCCAACACACTGAAACCCATCCCCACACACTGAAAACCATCCCCACACACTGAAACACCTTCCCCACAAATTGAAACCCCTTCCGCACGCACTGAAACACCTTCCCCACAGTCTGACACCCTTCCCCACACACTGAAACCCCTTCCCCACACAATGAAACCCTTCCCCACACACTGAAACCCCTTCCCCACACACTGAAACACCTTCTCCAAACACTGAAACAACTTCCCCACACACTGAAACGCCTTCCGCACACAATGAAACACCTTCCCCACACACCGAAACACCTTCCCCACACACGGAAACCCCTTCGACACACTCTGAAACACCTTCCCCACACACTGAAACCACTTCCCCACACACCGAAACCCCTCCCCACACTCTGAAACCCATCCCCACACACTGAAACCCCTTCCCGACAAACTGAAACCCTTAGCCACACTCTGAAACCCCTTCCCCACACACTGAAACCCATCCCCACACACTGAAAACCATCCCCACACACTGAAACACCTTCCCCACACACAGAAACCGTTCCCCACACACTGAAACACATCCCCACACACTGAAACAAATCCCCACACACTGACGCACCTTCCCCACACACTGAAACCCCTTCCCCACACTCTGAAACACCTTCCCCAATCACAGAAACACCTTTCCCACACACTGAAACCCCTTCCGCACACACTGAAACCCATCCCCACACACTGAAACCCTGACCCACACTCTGAAACCCCTTCCCCACACACTGAAACACCTTCCCCACACACTGAAACCCCTTCCCCACACACCAAAACACCTTACCCACACACTGAAACACCTTCCCCACACACTGAAACCCCTTCCGCACACACTGAAACCCATCCCCACACATTGAAACCCATCCCCACACACTGAAACCCCTTCCCCATACACTGAAACCCCTTCCCCACACACTGAAACATCTTCCCCACACACAGAAACACCTTCCCCATACAAAGAAACCCCTTCCGCACACACTGAAACCCATCCCAACACACTGAAACCCATCCCCACACACTGAAAACCATCCCTACACACTGAAACACCTTCCCCACAAATTGAAACCCCTTCCGCACACACTGAAACACCTTCCCCACAGACTGACACCCTTCCCCACACATTGAAACCACCTCCCCACACAATGAAACCCTTCCCCACACACTGAAACCCCGTCCCCACACACTGAAACACCTTCTCCACAAACTGAAACAACTTCCCCACACACTGAAACGCCTTCCGCACACAATGCAACACCTTCCCCACACACAGAAACACCTTCCCGACACACGGAAACCCCTTCCACACACACTGAAACACCTTCCCCACACACTGAAACCACTTCCCCACACACCGAAACCCCTTCCCCACACACTGAAACACCTTCCGCACTCACAGAAACCCCTTCCGCTCCCACTGAAACCCATCCCCACACTCTGATACACATCCCCTCACACTGAAACCCCTTCCCCACACACTGAAACCCCTTCCCCACACTCTGAAACACCTTCCCCAATCACAGAAACACCTTCCCCACACACTGAAACCCCTTCCGCACACACTGAAACCCATCCCCACACACTGAAATCCATCCCCACACACTGAAAACCATCCCCACACACTGAAACACCTTCCCCACACACTGAAACCCTTCCCCACACACTGAAACCCGTCCCCACACACTGAAACCCATCCCCACACACTGAAACCCCTTCTGCACACACTGAAACACCTTTTCCACAATCTGAAACACCTTCCCCAATCACAGAAACACCTTCTCCAAACACTGAAACCCCTTCCGCACACACTGAAACCCCTTCCCCACACACTGAAACCCATCCCCACACACTGAAAACCATCGCCACACATTCAAACACCTTCCCCACACACTGACACCCTTCCCCACACACTGAAACACATCCCCACACACTGAAACACATCCCCACACACTGAAGCACCTTCCCCACAAACTGAAACCCCTTCCCCACACACAGAAACCCCTTCCGCACGCAGTGAAACCCTTCCCCACACACTGAAACACCTTCCCCACACACTGAAACACATCCCCACACGCTGAAACTCCTTCCCCACACACTGAAACCCATCCCCACACACTGTAACCCCTTCCCCACACACTGAAACCCCATCCCCACACACTGAAACCCTTCCCCACACTCTGAAAAAAATTCCCCACACACTGAAACACTTCCCCACACACTGAAACTCCTTCCCCACACACTGGAACCCCTTCCCCAGGCACTGAAACCCCATCCCCACAGACTGCAACACATCCCCACACACTGAAACACATTCCCCACACACTGAAACCCCTTGCCCACGCACTGAAACCCTTCCCCAAATACTGAAACCCATTCACCACAAACCGAAACACATTCCCCACACACTGAAACGCCTTCCCCTCACGCTGAAACGCCTTCCGCACACACTGAAACTCCTTCCGCTCACACTGAAACAGCTTCCCCACAGACTGAATCCCCTTCCCCACAAATTGAAACCCCTTGCGCACACACTGAAACACCTTCCCCACAGACTGACACCCTTCACCACACACTGAAACCCCTTCCCCACACAATGAAACCCTTCCCCACACACTGAAACCCCTTCCCCACATACTGAAACAACTTCTCCACACACTGAAACAACTTCCCCACACACTGAAACGCCTTCCGCACACAATGAAACACCTTCCCCACGCACCGAAACACCTTCCCCACACACGGAAACCCCTTCCACACACACTGAAACACCTTCCCCAAACACTGAAACCACTTCCCCACACACCGAAACCCCTTCCCCACACACTGAAACACCTTCCGCACTCACTGAAACCCCTTCTGCACACACTGAAACCCATCCCCACACTCTGAAACCCATCCCCACACACTGAAACCCCTTCCTCACATACTGAAACCCCTTCCCCACACTCTGAAACACCTTCCCCAATCACGGAAACACCTTCCCCACACACTGAAACCCCTTCCGCACACACTGAAAACCATCCCCACACACTGAAACCCATCCCCACACACTGAAAACCATCCCCACACACTGAAACATTTTCCCCACAAACTGAAACCCTTCCCCACACACTGAAACCCGTCCCCACACTCTGAAACCCATCCCCACACACTGATACCCCTTCTGCACACACTGAAACCCCTTCCCCACAATCTGAAACAACTTTCCCAATCACAGAAACACCGTCCCCACACACTGAAACCCCTTCCGCACACACTGAAACCCATCCACACACACTGAAACCCATCCCCACACACTCAAAACCATCGCCACACATTGAAACACCTTCCCCACACACTGAAACCCTTCCCCACACACTGAAACACCTTCCCCACACACTGGAACGCCTTCCCCAGGCACTGAAACCCCATCCCCACACACTGCAACACATCCCCACACACTGAAACACATTCCCCACACACTGAAACCCCTTGCCCACACACTGAAACCATTCCCCAAATACTGAAACCCATTCACCACAAACCGAAACACATTCCCCACACACTGAAACGCCTTCCCCTCACGCTGAAACGCCTTCCGCACACACTGAAACTCCTTCCGCTCACACTGAAACAGCTTCCCCACAGACTGAAACCCCTTCCCCACAAATTGAAACCCCTTGCGCACACACTGAATCACCTTCCCCACAGACTGACACCCTTCCCCACACACTGAAACCCCTTCCCCACACAATGAAACCCTTCCCCACACACTGAAACCCCTTCCCCACATACTGAAACAACTTCTCCACACAGTGAAACAACTTCCCCACACACTGAAACGCCTTCCGCACACAATGAAACACCTTCCCCACACACCGAAACACCTTCCCCACACACGGAAACCCCTTCCACACACACTGAAACACCTTCCCCAAACACTGAAACCACTTCCCCACACACCGAAACCCCTTCCCCACACACTGAAACACCTTCCGCACTCACTGAAACCCCTTCCGCACACACTGAAACCCATCCCCACACTCTGAAACCCATCCCCACACACTGAAACCCCTTCCCCACACACTGAAACCCCTTCCCCACACTCTGAAACACCTTCCCCAATCACAGAAACACCTTCCCCACACACTGAAACCCCTTCCGCACACACTGAAACACTTCCCCACACACTGAAACCCATCCCCACACACTGAAAACCATCCCCACACACTGAAACACCTTCCCCACAAACTGAAACCCTTCCCCACACACTGAAACCCGTCCCCACACACTGAAACCCATCCCCACACACTGAAACCCCTTCTGCACACACTGAAACCCCTTCCCCACAATCTGAAACAACTTTCCCAATCACAGAAACACCGTCCCCACACACTGAAACCCCTTCCGCACACACTGAAACCCATCCACACACACTGAAATCCATCCCCACACACTCAAAACCATCGCCACACATTGAAACACCTTCCCCACACACTGAAACCCTTCCCCACACACTGAAACACATCCCCATACACTGAAACACATCCCCACACAGTGAAGCACCTTCCCCACACACTGAAACCCCTTCCCCACACACAGAAACCCCTTCGGCACACAGTGAAACCGTTCCCCACACACTGAAACACCTTCCCCTCATACTGAAATACATCCCCACACGCTGAAACTCCTTCCCCACACACTGAAACCCATCCCCACAAACTGAAACCCCTTCCCCACACACTGAAACCCCTTCCCCACACACTGAAACCATTCCCCACACACTGAAAAAAATTCCCCACACACTGAAACACTTCCCCACACATTGAAACACCTTCCCCACACACTGGAACCCCTTCCCCAGGCACTGGAACCCCATCCTCACACACTGCAACACATTCCCACACACTGAAACACCTTCCCCACACACAGAAACCCCTTCCCCTTACACTGAAACCCTTCCCCAAACACTGAAACCCATTCACCACAAACCGAAACACATTCCCCACACACTGAAACCCCTTCCGCACACGCTGAAACGCCTTCCGCACACACTGAAACTCCTTCCGCACACACTGAAACAGCTTCCCCACAGACTGAAGCCCCTACCCCACACACTGAAACCCCTTCCGCACATACTGAAACACCTTCCCCACACACTGAAACCCCTTCCCCACACACTGAAACCCCTTCCACACACAGAGAAACCCTTCCCCACACACTGAAACACCTTCCCCACACACTGAATCCCCTTCCCCACACACTGAAACCTTTCTGCACACAGTGAAACCCTTCCCCACACACTGAAACCCCTTCCCCACACACTGAAATCCCTTCCTCAGAAACTGAAACACTTCCCCACACGCTGAAACTCCTTCCCCACACACTGAAACCCATCCCCACACACTGAAACCCCTTCCCCACACACTGAAACCCCTTCCCCACACACTGAAACCCTTCCCCACACACTGAACAAAATTCCCCACACACTGAAACACTTCCCCACACACTGATACACCTTCCCCACACACTGGAACCCCTTCCCCAGGCACTGAAACCCCATCCCCACACACTGCAACACATTCCCACACACTGAAACATCTTCCCCACACACTGAAACCCCTTCCCCACACACTGAAACCCTTCCCCAAACACTGAAACCCATTCACCACAAACCGAAACACAATCCCCACACACTGAAACCCCTTCCCCACGGCGCTGAAACGCCTTCCGCACACAGAGAAACCGTTCCCCACTCACTGAAACACCTTCCCCACAAACTGAATCCCCTTCCCCACACACTGAAACCCGTTCCGCACACAGTGAAACCCTTCCCCACACACTAAAACCCCTTCCCCACACACTGAAATCCCTTCCTCAGAAACTGACACACATCCCCACACACTGAAACCCCTTCCCCCCACACTGAAACCCTTCCCCAAACTCTGAAACGCCTTCCCCACACACTGAAACACCTTCCCGACAAACTGAAACCCTTACCCACACTCTGAAACCCCTTCCCCACACACTGAAACCCATCCCCACACACATAAACCGTTCCCCACACACTGAAACACATCCCCACACACTGAAACAAATCCCCACACACTGACGCACCCTCCCCACACACTGAAACCATTACCCACACTCTGAAACCACTTCCCCACACACTGAAACACCTTCCCCACAAGCTGAAACCCCTTCCCCACACACCGAAACACCTTACCGACACACTGAAACACCTTCCCCACACACAGAAACCCCTTCCGCACACACTGAAACCCATCCCCACACACTGAAACCCATCCCCACACACTGAAACCCCTTCCCCTTACACTGAAACCCCTTCCCCACAAACTGAAACACCTTCCCCACACACAGAAACACCTTCCCCATACAAAGAAACCCCTTCTGCACGCACTGAAACACATCCCAATACACTGAAACCCATCCCCACACAATGAAATACCATCCACACACTGAAACACCTTTCCCACATACTGAAACCCCTTCCCCACACACTGGAACCCTTCCCCACACACTGAAACACCTTCCGCACTCACAGAAACCCCTTCCGCACCCACTGAAACCCATCCCCACACTCTGATACACATCCACACACACTGAAACCCCTTCCCCACACACTGAAACCCCTTCCCCACACTCTGAAACACCTTCCCCAATCACAGAAACACCTTCCCCACACACTGAAACCCCTTCCGCACACACTGAAACCCATCCCCACACTCTGAAATCCATCCCCACACACTGAAAACCATCCCCACACACTGAAACACCTTCCCCACACACTGAAACCCTTCCCCACTCACTGAAACCCGTCCCCACACACTGAAACCCATCCCCACACACTGAAACCCCTTCTGCACACACTGAAACACCTTTCCCACAATCTGAAACACCTTCCCCAATCACAGAAACACCTTCTCCAAACACTGAAACCCCTTCCGCACACACTGAAACCCCTTCCCCACACACTGAAACCCATCCCCACACACTGAAAACCATCGCCACACATTGAAACACCTTCCCCACACACTGACACCCTTCCCCACACACTGAAACACATCCCCACACACTGAAACACATCCCCACACACTGAAGCACCTTCCCCACAAACTGAAACCCCTTCCCCACACACAGAAACCCCTTCCGCACGCAGTGAAACCCTTCCCCACACACTGAAACACCTTCCCCACACACTGAAACACATCCCCACACGCTGAAACTCCTTCCCCACACACTGAAACCCATCCCCACACACTGTAACCCCTTCCCCACACACTGAAACCCCTTCCCCACATACTGAAACCCTTCCCCACACTCTGAAAAAAATTCCCCACACACTGAAACACTTCCCCACACACTGAAACACCTTCCACACACACTGGAACCCCTTCCCCAGGCACTGAAACCCCATCCCCACACACTGCAACACATCCCCACACACTGAAACACATTCCCCACACACTGAAACCCCTTGCCCACACACTGAAACCCTTCCCCAAATACTGAAACCCTTTCACCACAAACCGAAACACATTCCCCACACACTGAAACGCCTTCCCCTCACGCTGAAACGCCTTCCGCACACACTGAAACTCCTTCCGCTCACACTGAAACAGCTTCCCCACAGACTGAAACCCCTTCCCCACAAATTGAAACCCCTTGCGCACACACTGAAACACCTTCCCCACAGACTGACACCCTTCCCCACACACTGAAACCCCTTCCCCACACAATGAAACCCTTCCCCACACACTGAAACCCCTTCCCCACATACTGAAACAACTTCTCCACACACTGAAACAACTTCCCCACACACTGAAACGCCTTCCGCACACAATGAAACACCTTCCCCACACACCGAAACACCTTCCCCACACACGGAAACCCCTTCCACACACACTGAAACACCTTCCCCAAACACTGAAACCACTTCCCCACACACCGAAACCCCTTCCCCAAACACTGAAACACCTTCCGCACTCACTGAAACCCCTTCCGCACACACTGAAACCCATCTCCACACTCTGAAACCCATCCCCACACACTGAAACCCCTTCCCCACACACTGAAACCCCTTCCCCACACTCTGAAACACCTTCCCCAATCACAGAAACACCTTCCCCACACACTGAAACCCCTTCCGCACACACTGAAACCCGTCCCCACACACTGAAACCCATCCCCACACACTGAAACCCCTTCTGCACACACTGAAACCCCTTCCCTACAATCTGAAACTACTTTCCCAATCACAGAAACACCGTCCCCACACACTGAAACCCCTTCCGCACACACTGAAACCCATCCACACACACTGAAACCAATCCCCACACACTCAAAACCATCGCCACACATTGAAACACATTCCCCACACACTGAAACCCTTCCCCACACACTGAAACACATCCCCATACACTGAAACACATCCCCACACAGTGAAGCACCTTCCCCACACACTGAAACCCCTTCCCCACACACAGAAACCCTTTCGGCACACAGTGAAACCGTTCCCCACACACTGAAACACCTTCCCCTCATACTGAAATACATCCCCACACGCTGAAACTCCTTCCCCACACACTGAAACCCATCCCCACAAACTGAATCCCCTTCCCCACACACTGAAACCCCTTCCCCACACACTGAAACCATTCCCCACACACTGAAAAAAATTCCCCACACACTGAAACACTTCCACACACATTGAAACACCTTCCCCACACACTGGAACCCCTTCCCCAGGCACTGAAACCCCATCCCCACACACTGCAACACATCCCCACACACTGAAACACCTTCCCCACACACTGAAACCCCTTCCCCACACACTGAAACCCTTCCCCAAACACTGAAACCCATTCACCACAAACCGAAACACATTCCCCACACACTGAAACCCCTTCCGCACACGCTGAAACGCCTTCCGCACACACTGAAACTCCTTCCGCACACACTGAAACAGCTTCCCCACAGACTGAAGCCCCTACCCCACACACTGAAACCCCTTCCGCACATACTGAAACACCTTCCCCACATACTGAAACCCCTTCGCCACACACTGAAACCCCTTCCACACACAGAGAAACCCTTCCCCACACACTGAAACCCCTTCCCCACACACAGAAACCCCTTCGGCACACAGTGAAACCGTTCCCCACACACTGAAACACCTTCCCCTCATACTGAAATACATCCCCACACGCTGAAACCAATTCCCCACACTCTGAAACCTCTTCAACACTCACTGAAACCCCTTCCCCACACACTGAAACCCATCCCCACAAACTGAAACCCCTTCCCCACACACTGAAACCCCTTCCCCACACACTGAAACCATTCCCCACACACTGAAAAAAATTCCCCACACACTGAAACACTTCCCCACACATTGAAACACCTTCCCCACACACTGGAACCCCTTCCCCAGGCACTGAAACCCCATCCCCACACACTGAAACACATCCCCACACACTGAAACACCTTCCCCACACACTGAAACCCCTTCCCCACACACTGAAACCCTTCCCCAAACACTGAAACCCATTCACCACAAACCGAAACACATTCCCCACACACTGAAACCCCTTCCGCACACGCTGAAACGCCTTCCGCACACAGTGAAACTCCTTCCGCACACACTGAAACAGCTTCCCCACAGACTGAAGCCCCTACCCCACACACTGAAACCCCTTCCGCACATACTGAAACACCTTCCCCACACACTGAAACCCCTTCCCCACACACTGAAACCCCTTCCACACACAGAGAAACCATTCCCCACACACTGAAACACCTTCCCCACACACTGAATCCCCTTCCCCACACACAGAAACCTTTCCGCACACAGTGAAACCCTTCCCCACACACTGAAACCCCTTCCCCACACACTGAAATCCCTTCCTCAGAAACTGAAACACATCCCCACACGCTGAAACTCCTTCCCCACACACTGAAACCCATCCCCACACACTGAAACCCCTTCCCCACACACTGAAACCCCTTCCCCACACACTGAAACCCTTCCCCACACACTGAACAAAATTCCCCACACACTGAAACACTTACCCACAAACTGATACACCTTCCCCACACACTGGAACCCCTTCCCCAGGCACTGAAACCCCATCCCCACACACTGCAACACATTCCCACACACTGAAACACCTTCCCCACACACTGAAACCCCTTCCCCACACACTGAAACCCTTCCCCAAACACTGAAACCCATTCACCACAAACCGAAACACATTCCCCACACACTGAAACCCCTTCCCCGCGGCGCTGAAACGCCTTCCGCACACAGAGAAACCCTTCCCCACACACTGAAACACCTTCCCCACAAACTGAATCCCCTTCCCCACACACTGAAACCCGTTCCGCACACAGTGAAACCCTTCCCCACACACTGAAACCCCTTCCCCACACACTGAAATCCCTTCCTCAGAAACTGAAACACATCCCCACACACTGAAACCCCTTCCCCCCACACTGAAACCCTTCCCCAAACTCTGAAACGCCTTCCCCACACACTGAAACCCCTTCCCGACAAACTGAAACCCTTACCCACACTCTGAAACCCCTTCCCCACACACTGAAACCCATCCCCACACACATAAACCGTTCCCCACACACTGAAACACATCCCCACACACTGAAGCAAATCCCCACACACTGACGCACCCTCCCCACACACTGAAACCATTACCCACACTCTGAAACCACTTCCCCACACACTGAAACACCTTCCCCACACACTGAAACCCCTTCCCCACACACCGAAACACCTTACCCACACACTGAAACACCTTCCCCACACACAGAAACCCCTTCCGCACACACTGAAACCCATCCCCACACACTGAAACCCATCCCCTTACACTGAAACCCCTTCCCCACAAACTGAAACACCTTCCCCACACACAGAAACACCTTCCCCATACAAAGAAACCCCTTCTGCACACTCTGAAACACATCCCAATATACTGAAACCCATCCCCACACACTGAAAACCATCCCCACACACTGAAACACCTTCCCCACAAATTGAAACCCCTTCTGCACACACTGAAACACCTTCCCCACAGACTGACACCCTTCCCCAGACACTGAAACACCTTCCCCACACAGTGAAACACATCCCCACACACGGAAACACATCCCTACACACTGAGACACATCCCCACACTCTGAAACACATCCCCACACACGGAAACACCTTCCGCACACACTGAAACCCATTCCCCACACACCGAAACCCATCCCCACACACTGAAACACCTTCCCCACACAGTGAAACACATCCCCACACACGGAAACACATCCCTACACACTGAAGCACATCCCCACGCACTGAAGCACCTTCCCCACAAACTGAAACCCCTTGCCCACACACTGAAACACCTTCCCCACACACTGAAACACCTTCCCCACACACTGAACTCCCATCCCCACACACTGAAACCCTTCCCCACACTCTGAAACCCCTTCCCCACACACTGAAACACCTTCCCCACAAACTGTAACACCTTCCCCACACACGGAAACCCCTTCCGCACACAATAAAACCCATCCCCACAAAATGACACCCAGCCCCACACACTGAAACCCCTTCCCCACACACTGAAACCCCTTCCAAACACACTGGAACACTTCCCCATACACTGAAACACCATCGCCACACACTGAAACTACTTCCTCACAAACTGAAACCCATCCCCACACACTGAAACCCATCCCCACACACTGAAACAACTTCCCCACACACAGAAACCCTTCCCCACACACTGGAACACATGCCACACAATGAAACACATCCCCACACACTGAAGCACCTTCCCCACACTCTGAAACCTCTTCCACACACACTAAAACATCTTCTCCACACACTGAAACACCTTCCCCACACAATGAAATACCATCCACACACTGAAACACCTTTCCCACATACTGAAACCCCTTCCCCACACACTGGAACCCTTCCCCACACACTGAAACACCTTCCCCAAACACGGACACCCCTTCCCCAAACACTGAAACAGCTTCCCCACACACTGAAACCCCTTCCCCACACACTGAAACACCTTCCCCACACACAGAAACACATTCCCTACACACTGAAAAACCATCCCCACACACTGAAACCCCTTCCGCATACACTGAAACACCTTCCCCACACACTGAAACCCATTCCCCACGCACTGAAACCCCTTCCCCACCCAATGAAACACTTCCCCACACCCTGAAACCCCTTTCCCACACACTGAAACCCCTTCTCAACACACTGAAACACCTTCCCCACACACTGAAACGGCTTCCCCACAAACTGAAACACTTTCCCCACACACCGAAACCCCTTCCCCACACACGGAAACCCCTTCCAAACACACTGAAACACCTTCCCCACACACTGAAATCCTTCCCCACACACTGAAACACCTTCCCCACACACTGAAACACTTCCCCACACACTGAAACACCTTCCCCACACACTGGAACCCCTTCCCCACATACTGAAACCACATCCCCACACACTGAAACACCTTCCCCACACTCTGAACCCCAATCCGCACACACTGCAACACATCCCCACACACTGAAACACCTTCCCCACACACTGAAACACCTTCCTCACACACTGACACCCTTCCCCAAACACTGAAACCCATTCACCACAAACTGAAACACATTCCCCAATCACTGAAACCCCTTCCCCACACACTGAAACCCCTTCTGCACACACAGAGACAGCTTCCCCACAGACTGAGACCCCTTCCCCACACACTGAAACACATTCCGCACATACTGAAACACCTTCCCCACACACTGAAACCCCTTCCCCACACACTGCAACCCCTTCCGCACACAGAGAAACTCTTCCCCACAAACTGAAACCCCTTCCACACACTCTGAAACACCTTCCCCACACACTGAAACACCTTATCCACACACTGAAACACCTTCCCCACACACTGAAACCCCTTCCCCACACACTGAAACACATCCCCACAAACTGAAACCCCTTCCACACACTCTGAAACACCTTCCCCACACACTGAAACACCTTATCCACACACTGAAACACCTTCCCCACACACAGAAACACCTTCTGCACACAGTGAAACACTTCCCCAGACACTGAAACACCTTCCCCACACACTGAAACACATCCCAACACACTGAAACCCCATCCACACACACTGAAACACATCCTCACACACTGAAACCCCTTCCCCACACACTGAAACACCTTCCCCACGCACTGAAACCCCTTATCCACACACTGATACCCCTTCCGCACACAGAGAAACCCATCCCCACGCAATGAAACCCCTTCCCCACACACTGAAACACATCCCAACACACTGAAACCCCATCCACACACACTGAAACACATCCCCACACACTGAAACCTCTTCCCCACACACTGAAACACCTTCCCCACGCACTGAAACACCTTCCCCACACACTGATACCCCTTCCGCACACAGAGAAACCCATCCCCACACAATGAAACCCCTTCCCCACACACTGAAATACATCCCCAGACACTGAAACCCTTCCCCACACACTGAAACCCCTTCCCCACACACTGAAGCACATCCCCACGCACTGAAACACCTTCCCTGCACACTGAAACACTTCCCCAAACACTGAAACCCATTCACCACACACTGAAACCCCTTCCTCACACACTGAAACGCCTTCCGCACACACTGAAACCCCTTCCGCACACACTGAAACACCTTCCCCACACATTGAAACACCTTCCCCACACACTGAAACACCTTCCGCACATACTGAAACACCTTCCCCACACACTGAAACCCCTTCCCCACACACTGAAACCCCTTCCGCACACAGTGAAACCCTTCCCCACACACTGAAACTCCTTCCACACACACTGAAGCACATCCCCACACACTGAACCCCTTCCGCACTAACTGAAACACCTTCGCCACACACTGAAACACCTTCCCCACACACTGAAACCCCTTCTGCTCACAGTGAAACCATTCCCCACACACTGAAACACTTCCCCGCACATTGAAACACCTTCCCCACACACTGGAACCCCTTCCCCAGGCACTGAAATCCCTTCCTCACACTGAAACCCTTCCCCAAACACTGAAACCCATTCACCACAAACCGAAACACGTTCCCCACTCACTGAAACCCCTTCCGCACATGCTGAAACGCCTTCCGCACACACTAAAACTCCTTCCGCACACACTGAAACAGCTTCCCCGCAGACTGAAACCCCTTCCCCACACACTGAAACCCCTTCCGCACATACTGAAACACCTTCCCCACACACTGAAACCCCTTCCCCACACACTGAAACCCCTTCCACACACAGAGAAACCCTTCCCCACACACTGAAACACCTTCCCCACACACTGAATCCCCTTCCCCACACACTGAAACCTTTCCGCACACAGTGAAACCCTTCCCCACACACTGAAACCCCTTCCCCAAACACTGAAATCCCTTCCTCAGAAACTGAAACTCATCCCCACACGCTGAAACTCCTTCCCCACACACTGAAACCCATCCCCACACACTGAAACCCCATGCCCACACACTGAAACCCCTTCCCCACACACTGAAACCCTTCCCCACGCACTGATCAAAATTCCCCACACACTGAAACACTTCCCCACACACTGATACACCTTCCCCACACACTGGAACCCCTTCCCCATGCACTGAAACCCCATCCCCACACACTGCAACTCATTCCCACACACTGAAACACCTTCCCCACACACTGAAACCCCTTCCCCACACACTGAAACCCTTCCCCAAACACTGAAACCCATTCACCACAAACCGAAACACATTCCCCACACACTGAAACCCCTTCCCCACACGCTGAAACGCCTTCCGCACACAGAGAAACCCTTCCCACACACTGAAACGCCTTCCCCACAAACTGAATCCCCTTCCCCACACACTGAAACCCGTTACGCACACAGTGAAACCCTTCCCCACACACTGAAACCCCTTCCCCACACACTGAAATCCCTTCCTCAGAAACTGAAACACATCCCCACACACTGAAACCCCTTCCCCCCACACTGAAACCCTTCCCCAAACTCTGAAACGCCTTCCCCACACACTGAAACCCCTTCCCGACAAACTGAAACCCTTACCCACACTCTGAAACCCCTTCCCCACACACTGAAATCCATCCCCACACACTGAAAACAATTCCCACACACTGAAACACCTTCCCCACACACAGAAACCGTTCCCCACACACTGAAACACATCCCCACACACTGAAACAAATCCCCACACACTGACGCACCTTCCCCACACACTGAAACCATTACCCACACTCTGAAACCCCTTCCCCACACACTGAAACACCTTCCCCACACACTGAAACCCCTTCCCCACTCACCGAAACACCTTACCCACACACTGAAACACCTTCCCCACACATAGAAACCCCTTCCGCACACACTGAAACCCATCCCCACACACTGAAACCCATCCCCACACACTGAAACCCCTTCCCCTTACACTGAAACCCCTTCCCCACACTCTGAAACACCTTCCCCACACACAGAAACACCTTCCCCATACAAAGAAACCCCTTCTGCACACACTGAAACCCATCCCAACACACTGAAACCCATCCCCACACACTGAAAACCATCCCCACACACTGAAACACCTTCCCCACAAATTGAAACCCCTTCCGCACACACTGAAACACCTTCCCCACAGACTGACACCCTTCCCCAGACACTGAAACACCTTCCCCACACAGTGAAACACATCCCCACACACGGAAACACATCCCTACACACTGAGACACATCCCCACACTCTGAAACACATCCCCACACACGGCAACACCTTCCGCACACACTGAAACCCCTTCCCCACACACCGAAACACCTTCCCCACACACTAAAACACCTTCCCCACACACTGAACTCCCATCCCCACACACTGAAACCCTTCCCCACACTCTGAAACCCCTTCCCCACACACTGAAACACCTTCCCCACAAACTGTAACACCTTCCCCACACACGGAAACCCCTTCTGCACACAATAAAACCCATCCCCACAAAATGACACCCATCCCCAAACACTGAAATCCCTTCCCCACACACTGAAACCCCTTCCAATCACACTGAAACACTTCCCCACACACTGAAACACCGTCGCCACACACTGAAACTACTTCCTCACACACTGAAACCCATCCCCACACACTGAAACCGATCCCCACACACTGAAACAACTTCCCCACACACAGAAACCCTTCCCCACAAACTGGAACACATGCCACACAATGACACACATCCCCACACACTGAAGCACCTTCCCCACACACACTGAAACCCCTTCCACACACACACTAAAACATCTTCTCCACACACTGAAACACCTTCCCCACACAATGAAATGCCATCCACACACTGAAACACATTTCCCACATACTGAAACCCCTTCCCCACAAACTGGAACCCTTCCCCACACACTGAAACACCTTCCTCAAACAAGGACACCCCTTCCCCTCACACTGAAATGCATCTCCACACACTGAAACCCATCCCCACACACTGAAACCCCTTCCCCACACACTGAAGAACATCCCCACGCGCTGAAACACCTTCCCCACACACTGAAACCCCTTCCCCGCACACTGAAACACTTCCCCAAACACTGAAACCCATTCACCACACACTGAAACACATTCCCCACACACTGAAAGCCTTCCAAACACACTGAAACACATTCCCCACACACTGAAACCCCTTCCCCACACACTGAAACACCTTCCCCACACACTGAAACGCCTTCTGCACACACTGAAACCCCTTCCGCACACACTGAACCACCTTCCCCACACATTGAAACACCTTCCCAACACAATGAAACCCCTTCCGCACATACTGAAACACCTTCCCCACACACTGAAACCCCTTCCCCACACACTGAAACCCCTTCCGCACACAGTGAAACCCTTCCACACACACTGAAACTCCTTCCCCACACACTGAAGCACATCCCCACACACTGAAACCCCTTCCTCACTAACTGAAACACCTTCGCCACACACTGAAACACCTTCCCCACACACTGAAACCACTTCAGCTCACAGTGAAACCCTTCCCCACACACTGAAACACATCCCCACACATTGAAACACCTTCCCCACACACTGAAACCCCTTCCGCACACACTGAAACACCTTCCGCACACACTGAAACACCTTCCCCACACACTGAAACACCTTCCCCACACACTGAAACCCATCCCCACACACTGAAACTCCTTCCCCTCACACTGAAATGCATCCCCACACACTGAAACCCATCCCCACACACTGAAACCCCTTCCCCACACACTGAAGCACATCCCCACGCGCTGAAACACCTTCCCCACACACTGAAACCCCTTCCCCGCGCACTGAAACACTTCCCCAAACACTGAAACCCATTCACCACACACTGAAACACATTCCCCACACACTGAAAGCCTTCCAAACACACTGAAACACATTCCCCACACACTGAAACCCCTTCCCCACACACTGAAACCCCTTCCCCACACACTGAAACGCCTTCTGCACACACTGAAACCACTTCCGCACACACTGAAACCCATTCCCCACACACTGAAACCCCTTCCGCACACAGTGAAACCCTTCCACACACACTGAAACTCCTTCCCCACACACTGAAGCACATCCCCACACACTGAAACCCCTTCCGCACTAACTGAAACACCTTCGCCACACACTGAAACACCTTCCCCACACACTGAAACCCCTTCAGCTCACAGTGAATCCCTTCTCCACACACTGAAACACATCCCCACACATTGAAACACCTTCCCCACACACTGAAACCCCTTCCGCACACACTGAAACACCTTCCGCACACACTGAAACACCTTCCCCACACACTGAAACACCTTCCCCACACACTGAAACCCATCCCCACACACTGAAACTCCTTCCCCACACACTGAAACACATCCCCACACACTGAAACAGATCCCCACACACTGAAGCACATCCACACGCACTGAAACACCTTCCCCACACACTGAAACCCCTTCCCCACTCACTGAAACACCTTCCCCACACACTGAAACACATTCCCCACACACGGAAATCACATCCCCACACACTGAAACCCTTCCCCACTCTTTGAAACGACTTCCCCACACACTGAAACACCTTCCCCACAAACTGTAAAACCTTCCCCACACACTGAAACCCCTTCCGCACACAATGAAACACATCCCCACACACTGAAACCCCTTCCACACACACTGAAACACATCCCCACACACTGAAACCCCTTCCCCACACACTGAAACACCTTCCCCACGCACTGAAACCCCTTCCCCACACACTGATACCCCTTCCGCAAACAGAGAAACCCATCCCCACACACTGAAACCCCTTCCCCACACACTGAAATACATCCCCACACACTGAAACCCTTCCCCACACACTGAAACCCCTACCCCACACACTGAAGCACATCCCCACGCGCTGAAACACCTTCCCCACACACTGAAACACCTTCCCCACACACTGAAACCCCTTCCCCACACACTGAAACACCTTCCCCACACACTGAAACACATTCGCCACACACGGAAATCACATCCCCACACAGTGAAACCCTTCCCCACACACTCAATCTCCTTCCCCACACACTGAAGCACATCCCCACACACTGAAACCCTATCCGCACTAACTGAAACACCTTCGCCACACACTGAAACAACTTCCCCACACACTGAAACCCCTCCGCTCACAGTGAAACCCTTCCCACACACTGAAACACATCCCCACACATTGAAACCCCTTCCCCACACACTGAAACCCCTTCCGCACACACTTAAACACCTTCCCCACACACTGAAACCCCTTCCGCACAAACTGAAATTCCTTCCGCACACACTGGAACACCTTTGCCACACACTGAAACCCATTCCCCACACACTGAAACCCCTTCCGCACACACTGAAACACCTTCCCCACAAACTGAAACGTCTTCCCCACAAACTGAAACACGTTCCCAACACACCGAAACTCCTTCCCCACACACGGAAACCCCTTCAAAACACACTGAAACACCTTCCCCACACACTGAAACCCTTCCCCACACACTGAAACACATTCCCCACACACTGAAACAACTTCCCCACACACTGAAACCCCTTCCGCACACACTGAAACAACTTCCGCACACACTGAAACACCTTCCCCACACACTGAAACACCTTCCCCACACACTGAAACCCATCCCCACACACTGAAACTCCTTCCCCTCACACTGAAATGCATCCCCACACACTGAAACCCATCCCCACACACTGAAACCCCTTCCCCACACACTGAAGCACATCCCCACGCGCTGAAACACCTTCCCCACACACTGAAACCCCTTCCCCGCACACTGAAACACTTCCCCAAACACTGAAACCCATTCACCACACACTGAAACACATTCCCCACACACTGAAAGCCTTCCAAACACACTGAAACACATTCCCCACACACTGAAACCCCTTCCCCACACACTGAAACCCTTCCCCACCCACTGAAACGCCTTCTGCACACACTGAAACCACTTCCGCACCAACTGAACCACCTTCCCCACACATTGAAACACCTTCCCAACACAATGAAACCCCTTCCGCACATACTGAAACACCTTCCCCACACACTGAAACCCATTCCCCACACACTGAAACACCTTCCCCACACACTGAAACCCATCCCCACACACTGAAACTCCTTCCCCTCACACTGAAATGCATCCCCACACATTGAAACCCATCCCCACACACTGAAACACATTCCCCACACACTGAAAGCCTTCCAAACACACTGAAACACATTCCCCACACACTGAAACCCCTTCCCCACACACTGAAACCCCTTCCCCACCCACTGAAACGCCTTCTGCACACACTGAAACCACTTCCGCACACACTGAACCACCTTCCCCACACATTGAAACACCTTCCCAACACAATGAAACCCCTTCCGCACATACTGAAACACCTTCCCCACACACTGAAACCCATTCCCCACACACTGAAACCCCTTCCGCACACAGTGAAACCCTTCCACACACACTGAAACTCCTTCCCCACACACTGAAGCACATCCCCACACACTGAAACCCCTTCCACACTAACTGAAACACCTTCGCCACACACTGAAACACCTTCCCCACACACTGAAACCCCTTCAGCTCACAGTGAATCCCTTCTCCACACACTGAAACACATCCCCACACATTGAAACACCTTCCCCACACACTGAAACCCCTTCCGCACACACTGAAACACCTTCCGCACACACTGAAACACCTTCCCCACACACTGAAACACCTTCCCCACACACTGAAACCCATCCCCACACACTGAAACTCCTTCCCCACACACTGAAACACATCCCCACACACTGAAACAGATCCCCACACACTGAAGCACATCCACACGCACTGAAACACCTTCCCCACGCACAGAAACCCCTTCCCCACTCACTGAAACACCTTCCCCACACACTGAAACACATTCCCCACACACGGAAATCACATCCCCACACTCTGAAACCCTTCCCCACTCTTTGAAACGACTTCCCCACACACTGAAACACCTTCCCCACAAACTGTAAAACCTTCCCCACACACTGAAACCCCTTCCGCACACAATGAAACACATCCCCACACACTGAAACCCCTTCCACACACACTGAAACACATCCCCACACACTGAAACCCCTTCCCCACACACTGAAACACCTTCCCCACGCACTGAAACCCCTTCCCCACACACTGATACCCCTTCCGCAAACAGAGAAACCCATCCCCACACACTGAAACCCCTTCCCCACACACTGAAATACATCCCCACACACCGAAACCCTTCCCCACACACTGAAACCCCTACCCCACACACTGAAGCACATCCCCACGCGCTGAAACACCTTCCCCACACACTGAAACACCTTCCCCACACACTGAAACCCCTTCCCCACACACTGAAACACCTTCCCCACACACTGAAACACATTCGCCACACACGGAAATCACATCCCCACACAGTGAAACCCTTCCCCACACACTCAATCTCCTTCCCCACACACTGAAGCACATCCCCACACACTGAAACCCTATCCGCACTAACTGAAACACCTTCGCCACACACTGAAACACCTTCCCCACACACTGAAACCCCTCCGCTCACAGTGAAACCCTTCCCACACACTGAAACACATCCCCACACATTGAAACCCCTTCCCCACACACTGAAACCCCTTCCGAACACACTTAAACACCTTCCCCACACACTGAAACCCCTTCCCCACACACTGAAATTCCTTCCGCACACACTGGAACACCTTTGCCACACACTGAAACCCATTCCCCACACACTGAAACCCCTTCCGCACACACTGAAACACCTTCCCCACAAACTGAAACGCCTTCCCCACAAACTGAAACACGTTCCCCACACACCGAAACCCATTCCCCACACACGGAAACCCCTTCAAAACACACTGAAACACCTTCCCCACACACTGAAACCCTTCCCCACACACTGAAACACATTCCCCACACACTGAAACACTTCCCCACACACTGAAAAACCTTCCCCACACAATGGAACCCCTTCCCCACACACTGAAACCACATCCCCACACACTGAAACACCTTCCCCACACTATGAACCCCAATCCCCACACACTGCAACACATCCCCACACACTGAAACACCTTCCCCACACACTGAAACCCCTTCCGCACATACTGAAACACCTTCCCCACAAACTGAAACCCCTTCCCCACACACTGAAACCCCTTCCGCACACAGTGAATCCCTTCCCCACACACTGAAACTCCTTCCCCACACACTGAAGCACATCCCCACACACTGAAACCCCTTCCGCACTAACTGAAACACCTTCGCCACACACTGAAACCCCTTCCGCACACAGTGAATCCCTTCCCCACACACTGAAACTCCTTCCCCACACACTGAAGCACATCCCCACACACTGAAACCCCTTCCGCACTAACTGAAACACCTTCGCCACACACTGAAACACCTTCCCCACACACTGAAACCCCTTCCGCTCACACTGAAACCCATTGACCACAATCTGAAACACATTGCCCAATCACTGAAACCCCTTCCCCACACACTGAAACCCCTTCTGCACACACTGAGACAGATTCCCCACAGACTGAAACCCCTTCCCCACACACTGAAACCCCTTCCGCACATACTGAAACACCTTCCCCACACACTGAAACCCCTTCCCCACACACTGCAACCCCTTCCGCACACAGTGAAACTCTTCCCCACACACTGAAACCCCTTCCCCACACACTGAAACTCATCCCCACACACTGAAACCCCTTCCCCACACACTGAAACACATCCCCACACACTGAAACCCCTTCCACACACTCTGAAACACCTTCCCCACACACTGAAACATCTTCCCCACACACTGAAACGCCTTCCCCACACACTGAAAC